>NC_135435.1:23540404-24241654 GCF_051991255.1 Vanacampus margaritifer | reverse complement strand
AAAGTCCAGAGTGCCACTTCTGACCCCTGCACGGGGCCATCTAGTGGATGAATATTGCACTTACATGAGCCAGAGTGGTGGTGACAAGATGGCTGGCAAATCAATCCGAACAAAACCATCTTCTCAGCAAAGCATCAGATGGTAAAATTGTGTTTTTTTTTGTTAATCTATTTCATATCATGTTGCAAAATTCCTAGGAGTATGTTTTATATATATATTTTGATAAATTAGCAACTCTGAACTAGTTCAAAAAACAAGGGTTAAAATTGAAAAAGCATATATTTTGGTGTTCAGTGAATTTATAGCAGTCATTTAATTTAGAATTCATAATTTTCCAAAGAAGAAAAGGGTTCTTGGGTTCTCCAGGGTTAAGTTGTATACGGGTCCCGTCCCCCCCCGCCTCCCCTTCGATATTGCATGTGTCGCGAACATGGAGCGTGTATCAGTGGCCCACCTCAAACTGTCACTAAAGGGCATGTCCTCAGGTGGAAGACGACTAGTGTGTGATAACACGGCTTTGCTCTAAAATACTTTTCTCACAGCGCCATGAATAAGTGAAACGTTGATGAAAAGCGCCTTTTTTTTTGCTTTTAAGATGCATATTAAAACACGTGCAGAGCGCCTCTCGGCACTAAATGATGGAAGAAACACACTGAACCGTCCTGGCTGTGCAAACAAGTATGTCTAAATGTGTCCTGATCCATTTACGGTCAGCATTCTGATCGTGACCCTCCAAAACAATCAGCAGTGGACACTAGTAAGTTGCATTCGATTGTATTTTCTTAATGTCGGCATTCTAGTTTGTATTTTCTAAAGAAAAAAAACAGCAGACTTTATTGTTTTAGTTTCTGAACACTTTTAAATTTTTTCACTTTTACATTAAAATAATTTAACCCTGGAGAACCCAAGAACCCTTTTCTTCTTTGGAAAATTATGAATTATACATTAAATGACTGCTATAAGTTCACTGAACACCAAAATATATGTTTTTTTTTTCAATTTTAACCCTTTATTCCCTAATTTAGGATTAGGGCGAAATTTGACCCTTTTGGGATTTAGGGGTATCGTTTCGAAAAAATCTGAATAACAAAAACTGTCAGTAAACTATTTAGAATTTAAGAAAATAATCAAACAAATACACAGCTACATTGAACAATATATATTTTTTGTTTTATTTGTTGCATTTTAGAACTGGATTTTGAACGTACAAACACACTTTGGCCAATGGAAACAAGAACACAGGGACAAAATCACTGCTGGGAAAAAAAAATGTATTTGTTTTTTTAGTAGCAGAATTTCTAGGGGCCAAATTTGACCCCGTGGCTTCTCCAGGGTTAATATATGTTCTTAAAAAAGCTAACCGATTAATCCTCCTCGTCAGTAGTTGGCGCTATACTGCGGCAGTTTGACACATCAGCGAATCATCCGTATCAGAAAGAAAGGTACAATTAGCTTTCCGTAATGGAAATACTTTCAGATTTAGCGATTTGATGATGTATCCACTGTGAATATCGAAAAGTATTTGTATCTCAATATCCAGTCCTCCCTCGTTGGTTTCACTTGAGTTCAATCTGCCTGAATAAACCTCACATGATCTTTTTATTTCCTGTAATCGTCACCATTGCCGGGAAGACGAAGAAGAATAAAAGTCTCTTTTGGCCTGGACATTGATACATTTTTCACTCCAGCGCTGAGAGGATTAAATCAATTATGCTGATTTGCTATTTACTCCCCACCACGCCAGCTTGTAATTAGCTTATTGCTTTTGATCTGATGTAATGCAATGAAATGCCTGGAAGCTGTTCTGGGAGAAAATCCCCCCCCCCCCCCAAACCCGCCTCCTCTTGGCCTTGGCGAGAGGGGGTAGGCATTGTCCGAACCGTTGACTCAGTTGAGCGGCCGCAGACAGAGGCGGCCATTGGCCGGAGAGACCACCCGGCGAAAAGGCCTTTAGATACATGTGTAATTAGAACGCTCAGCACACCTGATACCTGCAGCCAGATCATTGCGGGCGGGGTCGTTTGTGGTAGACATGGTGGCCCACCCACATCAATCACTCACTCTGTTTGGACAAGAAACAGAATCGCTTAATTGTTCTGCCTTGCCAATCGTCTGCATCGTAAAGCTAAGCCTAAAAGAACAATGGTGAGGGTCTGGCTTCAAAGTACTCCAAATACGCAGCCCCCCCACCCCCCCAAAAATACTCTAATAATTTACTTGCATATTTAATAAATAAATAAAAATCTCAATTGAAATAAACTGAAATGTACGGCGTATTGGGGCTATGAAAAAAAAAAATCAGAGGGACGGTAATATTCTGAGAAAAATACTCGAGTGCCAAATTTGCTAGAGAAAAAACTCAGAAACGACAAATACTCGTAGCGTAGCTATAGTCTAATATGAGGATTCGTTGGTGGTTAATGGGACACTGTAAATATTTATAAAATGAAAAGGCAGGATGGATACGGATTTATTCTTAATTTAAACTTTACGCGTCATACACGGTAGCTAGGGCGACAACACTTCCTGATCCCTGATCAGCTGACTAACACTAACCAATCAGAAGCTAGGATACATAAGGTAAATGCAAGTGAATGACGGGGAGTAGCAGATTTGACACATCAACTTAGCTACTTGTACAAAAAAATACCTAAATGTGTAAATAATAATTCTGGAAACATAAATATACGCGTAAATATATATTTTAATATATATATATATATATATATATTATATTTATTAACTTAAATGCTTGATCGTCAGGATGCGGACCTTCATAAAGCGACGTGTCCCGACCAAGGTTATTTTAGTTAACTAAAACTAACGAAAAAACTAAAACAAAAATTCAACAAGCAAATTGTTTTTTTATAAAATAAAATAACGAAAATGCTTTTTAAAAACAAAAACTAACTGAAACTACATTTTATCTTTACTAAAACTAACTATAATTATAGTAAAAATGTAATGCATGAGCCTTTGGGGATGATTTATTTTGATATTAACCAGAATGAGGACATTTGAAAGTGTGTCCCACACTTTATAAAGTCGCAAATTTATCATTTTTTTCTCGCAAATTTTTCACTTTATAAAGTCGCAAATTTCTGAGTTTTTTTTCTTGCAAATTTGCCACTTTATAAAGTAGCAAATTTGCAAGATTTTTCCCCACCCTCTAAAAAAATATATATATTTATACGTGGCCCTAATAAACCGCCGTAGAAATGCCGTCAGTCTGTTGTGAATTTTGCCCTTCAGGTCTTTGTGAGAAAACAGAAAGTTGTGCAACAAGTACTGAAACATTGAACAGTTGGATGTGCAAAATCCCAAAATTAGTGAGTTGTGTACTGTATCACGTCGTCGAAACTGTCTTTCACTACCGTGATGATTTTATAATTCCAGTAGCACTTCATTAAAAATGTTAAAAGTTAATTGCATGTTTATGATTATTTAAGGTTATTTTCACCTGGAACAACAACAAACACTACTGTATATAAGTAATGGGCAGTCAAATAGTGAGTACATTTTTGGGGACACCCTGTTTTTGGCTGGGCTTGAAGGCACGGCACGGCACGTGTTGCCTGACAGTTTTAAGGACAGGGAATGCTTTCAAGTGAATTCCGTCAACCTTCTGGCGAACAGACAGACGGGAGCCTGAAACAAGAATGATTTGGGCCCTCGGTCCAATGCGGCAGTTTCAAGTGCTGCCCGTCTTTTCCCTCAAAGGGGGAAACAGATCCAACATGACTTCCATTCAAGATCCAACCCCCTCACCCCCACCGTCATCCTGATGTTACGTCCCAAACGGGTGAATCAGACACTTCTGTTTATGAAGGAGGTCAACGTGCCACATATGGCCGCCGCGTTCGAGTACACAGCTGCGGCGGGCTAAAAAGGCACTGCGGCTGTCTGTATGCGCGGGAATAAAATAAACGCAAGGGACATTTGTAGAGAGGGAAAAAATGTGAAGATACAGAGCGGGGCGGTTGTTTGACTTGGCGCTGAAGCGACGCCGGGATAAGTGCATGTCACGGGGCGTCTGGCTGGGGAACGAGCGCGCTGGTAAGCCGTCGGAAACGAGTGGTGAAACGAAACACGTGCAACGACAGCCACAGGCGCTCCACCAAGCCATCCATGTGGTGTTGAGTTCTTCAGAGGGAGGCACAAGCATGGCTACTTAGAAGTGCAGAAAATGTGAATGCAGTGAACACTAGCAGACTTGAGGTTCGGCATTGGCGTTAAAAAAATAATAATAATAAATCCTCCTGCATTTATTATTATTCAGTTACTGGTTTGTCCCATAACATGTTTAAAAATGATTTTTGTTTTTCAAAGTAAAAGAAAATGTTTTATTTTGATTTAACACAATATTAGGGCAATAAGAATTGTGCTGCAAGAAGTCTGCCTAGCAACAAAACTGCGTGATGTGACCACAAAAAAATAAAAAAAATAAATACGGGCTTTGGTGGATAAAATCTGTGATCATGCATCATTAAAGACAATATAATTTATGATTATCCCTATTACTACATGTGGTAAGGCTCCACTCTTTATCAGTAGGTTCTGCTGTTTTGGTTAGCAACAGTGCTCTAATGCGCTCAGTAGTTAAGTAGTGATCAATGTGTGTGACTACTGGCGTCTATGAACTGAAACAGTTAATTTCCTGACAGGGACTAAATACTTCTTTTTTTTTTGGCCTTTGCAACCTTTAGTTAAAGTAAATTAAGTTGTAACGTTTTATGTTAGTATACATCACAGTGCCGACTCTCCCTGTCCTTTATCTACTTTGTTTCCAAGTTTAACCCATTGCCAGGGAAACCGGTGGTATCATACTGAAAGCTGTTTCTAATATTTAAAGCTACATGGAAAAGGACCACATTTAAAAAAAAAAAAAATTGTATGGGTTCATAAAGCATGTGCAGTGTCACATAACTGTAAGACCCACTTGACTTGTGGCGTCATCATGTAGTGAGTAAGGGAGGTCGGAGGGTCCAACAGCTATCAAGCCAAGTGTTGAGTTCCTGTTTGCAACCACGACTCCATGCTGTAAATCGCGGTTGCTGTACATGGTTCAAAAAACATTTACTTCCCTTCCAATTAGTCATGTTGGCCTGAGAGCTGAAGATGCACTTGTACCGGGGGTCACAGGAACCAGAGTTCACGGCCGAAGGGTCTCGTGTCGACGTGGAAAATTTTCGATTTGCCGTTTAATGACAGCATGTCTTCCAGAATTTTTTTTGGGGGGGGCGCGATCGTCAGGCGCCGAACATCCGTGACAAAATCTTGGCGGGATGTTAGTCCGGTGCATGACCTCCATTACGCTGTGCTCTGTTATTTTATTAAAAAAAAAAAAAAAAATCTGAATTCATCAGCCAGAAAGCATGAAACTAAAGGATGTGACAAGTGACACCACAAAGTGTGAGAAAAAGTTCAATAGGGCACAAGCGGGGTTTATGGGTATACGGGCTTCATTGGTAAAATCATGTTTTTGGAATTACATTTAACAACGCTTGCCTTATATTATAACTTTTTTTTTTGTTGTCAGAAAAGTCGGAACAAAAGAAATATGTGGCATAGCCTTCCTGCAAACATTCAACACAATTGTTGATTATTGTGGAGGGCCCATGTCACATAGGTATGCTGATTAAAGATTAAAGATCACACTTGTTTGCAACAGTAGGTGCTGCTGTTTAGGTTAGCAACATGATACTAATCGGCTAAATTATGATCTTTTAAATTTTAGTGAATCAACAATCAACCCAAGCTGAAATAATTGCAGGTACCACCATTTTATTTCCTGATGTTTTGTTAAATGTTTCATTTTTATTTCATAATTTTAATTTGTATATTGTAGTCATCTTTAGTCATTGCTCTATGTTTATGTTTATCTGCTGTGTTTCCAATTTTTCAGCCTGTTGCTGAGGAAACTGCCTACTCTTTTACTAAGGTATCAAAATCCAATGGGAACTCTGCCGAGTAACAAAAGTGCGTGACATGACTGAGACCATTTCTATATCTACCTTTATCACCAATTTTTTTTTATAGTACAGTTTTCCCCACATATTGGTAATATGTACACTCTAAAAACAGTTGGGTCAAAAACACGGCTGGAATGGCACAAAAAAATCGGCCCTGGCATTTTGACTTATGCCCACCGGCCCAGCCTGACTCTTGACCATACCTGTCTAACACATTGTTCTGCCACTGATATTTTGACTGATGTTGCTTCAGTTTGCTGTCTATATTCAAAATGGACTACTCCCTCTAAATTGTGGGCCAGTCTCTAGGGGTAAAATGGAGGAAAATAATAACTAAAAAAGCACTGTATCGGCCTCCAAAAACACCGGCCCGCCGGGCATCTGCCCTGAATGCCAGATGGCCAGTCCAGCCCTGGTCAAAAGTAACCCAATTATGGGTCAAAAATGGACCGATCCACTTTGGGTCAATTTAACCCAACGTTCTGGGTTTTATACACAATGACCCAATTTTTTGACCCAAGTAAAGGATCTGACCAATATTTATAAGTTGTTTTACATTAAAAGACCCATTTCTTGACTCAGAGTTGGGTCAAATTGACCCAAGTAGAGGATCGGTCCATTTTTGACCCATCGTTGAGTTATTTTTGACCCAACAGTTTTTAGAGTGTAGGCTAGTCACAAATTTTGTTTTTTCAATATTTTTTTTTTGCAAAATGTATTTTCTATTGACAATATCAAGCACAAAACAGTGAATAGGAGAGTTCTTCATCAGATAACAAGTATAGGGCCTCCGCAAAAATGAACTAATTTTACTGCAGTCGGTTCTTTTCGTTTCGTATACAAACCAGCTGTAGCATCTTCCACTGTAATGGCCAGTAGTGCCGCTATACTCTGCTGAGCCATGAAAAACCTCCCTTGTTATTTTTTCTTGCCCATTGTCGGCTCGTTTGCTGGCAAAGCTTTTGAGGGAGGAGAAGGGTAACCGAAAAAGTTTTGGGGTCGCTCATAAAAACATGTGTAATGAGAAAACATGTGGTGTGTAAGTATTGGAAGTCGTCAAGAGCAGAAAATAATAATTAAAGTGCAGGAGGAAAAGGGGGTGGGGGTTTGAGGATAAAAAGCCAAGCTGTCTTTTCGCGGGCTGGGAGACCACTGTCATCATGTCTCAGGAATTAGGCAAACACATGCTGGTCTGCTGCTGTTGAAACCGAGGCGCCTCGCTCCGGCTGCGGTTTTGGGAACATGAAAGGCTCTTGTGGGACGAGCGAGGGAGAACTGGCCCTCGTTCCGGGGCCTCGTTGCCAGGGGAAGCTGGCAGCGCCTTCCCATTGTGGGGACGGGGAACAGGAATCTGCTTCCATATTTCCAAGGGAGGACCGCAGCTCCAAACAGACCGGAGCAACAGGCTGCTGAGCAAACGCTTCTGAATATCGGCCACACCTTACCCCCTCGCTTCTACCTGACACCCCCCCCCCCCCCTCCCAAAACACCAGGAGAGACAGTCCACGGCTTAACTTGGAGCCACTGTTGTGGCTTAAGAGATTGGCAGCTCACTCCATTATTTGGTCAACAAAGCTAAATATGATATCTCTATTTTGGAGGATGCACAGAGGTCAAGAACCCCTGCACAAGCTGCAGACTCCTCTGGCCTCGAGCCCCACTGTCCTTTTTCCAGCCGCACACACACTCACACACACACACACACACACACGACCAAACCAGACCTCCAGAGTGCTCCAGACATTCTTGGTGTGTCTTTAGACAGGCAGGGATTAGGTTTGTCATGTCTGTTCGACAGGGCACATGTCATTATGGTCGACTGTTTACAAGCGACTTCTGCCAGGACATGATGGCAAAGCTCGCTAGTGACGAAAAACTCAGGGGGAAAAATTGCAAGGGAAGTAGCAGCACTTGTTTCAGAGTTGCAATGAAATGTAGAAGTTTACAATTTAGGGGAAATGGCAAGCTTTCTGTTGGCAACACTTACTAAACTTTTTTTTTTGTGTGTTTTAATATCCACTCTTTGGGCTCGGCGGGTTTGATGCCAAGTACAAATCTGGTATTGCCAATACTTTTTAGCAAGAAAGATGGACATACCACCAAATAGTGATTTTTCCTTGTCTTTGTATATCATTTTTATTTTCTCTTTCCGAAACAAAATTTACCAATATGTGGAAATCTCCCACCACAAATTGAATTTTTTTTTTTGTTGATTTAGGTCTGACAGCTGTTCTTAACAATTTTTGGGAGAATCCAAAACTGAAATCAGTTTTTTTCTATCACGTCAAGATTCTGAGCTATAAGATCTGTTTTATTTGTATTTTTTAAAGAAAAAAGTTAATTAAATATGCATAATAAAAACGAATAGTTACAAGCTTCGAAAACAAAACCAAAAAAATTACTATGCTTGTTATTTTGTTTGCCGATAGGACTCCACAAACCATTTTGCCACATAGCTATGGATGAGTCCAATCGTAATCAGCTTTTCTTACTACAGTCTTTCTACAGCTAATCATTGGAATTTTGCTCATCTGCAGGGTAAGCTGTTGGAGAAAAAAAAATCTGCATTTTTATTCTATTTTAAAATCAACAAATTGTCAATGTAATTACTTGGTAGGTTTCCACTAAACATGTTTTCAGTCAAATAAAATTAGTTGACTCCCTAACTTACTTCCCAACAGACAATCAACATTAAAATAAAAATAGGGAAATGTTTTGGCTAAGCACATTACAACTTGTCAACAACAATAACCTTTGTGTAAACTGATAAACTATTAAAATTAATTAACTTTAGACTCAATAGTGTCTAAAGTGAAAGTTGTAAAATATGTCAGGAGCACTATTTGGCATTTCCCCCCCAAAAAAACAATTGAGAAATACAGTGCTGAACAAATTTGTTAGACAAGCACCAAATGTTTTCACGTGTCTGCAAAACAAACATAAAATACACCAAATTATATTTTTTAAATGTTCAATTTTCATTTTATTTTTTCCCAAGAATTTTAACAATATATTGCATTCCAAAAAATCACTTTATTATTTCTTTGGTTGAGATGTAAAACTCAAATTATTTTCTGACGGCAACCTTCCTATTCAAAATGTAAAACCCACTCGGATGCTATTTGACTCACTAACCTGCCCCACAGCGACTCAGTAATCATCTACTTAACTATACTGAAAATAAAAATAAAATAAAATGATACATAATAAAATAACTTACTACTGTAGTACTGCATAAGTAAAAACATCCTAATGCAATCCAAGAGGCATCACCATCATGCCCGGCCTGTTAGGGGCAGCATAGACTGCAGGATAAAAATATGACACGTCCATACGTATACACACACATATTCTATATATGCATGCGTACATGGAAGGTGACCATCTCACCCATCCTGGCATCCAACAACAATTGCATCCGGTACATTTGGCCGGCATGTGTCGCGCAGAAGGCAGAGCAAGCCGCTTTGTGTGTGCAAATCCTCCAGAGAGAAATGTTTGCTTCTGGTTAAAGGCAGCCGTGTCCCACATTTGCATGCACTTAAATGACAACGTAGCCGGCCAAACTGTTGTTTTCGTTTGCCGACAGCGCGTCGACTTTCCAGTGTTTTTTTGTCATTAACGACAGCGCGCGTGTCACACAGAGGCCCGATGGCCTGTTTGTTATTCATTAAAGCTGAGTTTACACTTATACATGCATTGTCACGTCCATGTAAAGACATTTAAGAGATAAGACACATGGAAATCCCCTCAAAAATGCACACGCAGGCATTTTAGTGTACCGGATATTATTAACACTTGTATGTGAGAGGAATGTACTGGTAGTGTTAAATGACTTACAACTAACATATGTGGCAGATGCAAAAGTCACCAAAAAGTCAAGTAAGCAATGTGGTCGCTGCTCTTGACAGTTTTCCATTATAATCCACAAAGTAAAAAAAAAAAACACACAAAAAAAAAAACCTCTCATGATAAAGGGACAGAGATCATGCGCAATTTTTTTTTTTTGGGGGGGGGGGGTGGAAACATGTACTTTGTTTGTAGTTGTAGAAATAATCCAGTTTCCCACAGTTTCACTATATTCTCCAATTAGGGCTCACCTGCTTTTTGAAGCTGAGCTGTTATTGGTTGTTATCTACCTGCTCTGGGCAACTGATATGTCATCTTCAGTCAACAGCAAGTGGCAAAATGGCCGCCCCATGGATAAAACCGAGTGGATTTTGCTCCTTAAAGTAACACTAAGGAATTTTTCAACCTTAACAAAATATTTTCATAATTCTTCTGATGAAACATTGACTTAAAACTAGTTGAATGGTACCTTTGCCATGGCCTGAGGGGTTCTGTATCATTTTTACTGGTACTAAGCAAGTTTGAGGAGGATGGTAGGAACACTGCCACACAAAAAACTACAAATTTGCTGACGGCTTTTTGGCATACATCACTTCCACTCTTTCCCTATTCGTTAGTGGTGAGTATGTTGACGCACGATTACTGCTTTCCTGGCAAAAGCTGCGAAACAACTGAACAGTTTTGCCTGAGGAGACAAAAAGAAAAAAGGGAAGCAACTCGGATAAAAGGACAGTCAAGGATCAACATTGGCCCAATTTTCACTGGTGCTGCGCTTGTCCTAATGGGAAATGTGGTCTTCCTTCAGGCATAACATTACCACTTTTGTCCATATGGCGTCGCCATAATCAACATAAACTGAAAGTTCCTTAGTGTTGCTTTAACTCATATTAAACAAACGCAGTATTAATCAGAATGCCATGTTTAGACTATAATGGAGGCCCGTACAACATGATATTGTAAAGATTTTTTTAGGGTTGACTTCCCATTTAGATTTTTTATTTTTTTTTTTAAATCTGCAGCAAAATCTGTTCTTGTTTTTGACTTGGCCCAGCTCACAATAAAGTTACATGCAATTTTCTAAGTATTTTTTCCCCGGAATCAAAAACAAACAGATGAAAACATAACCTCCTTGGCAGTGAAGCTCTGATGATCACAATTGCGTATCTTCACTGTCACTGCACTACATTTCCACAGTGCAAATTCAGCGAGACACAATAGAGCGAAGGCACGTCTGCCGCTCGTTTTCCCGAGAGTTTTACTCCTTGGCAGCTGCCGTTTCAGAACTCCTACAAAAAGATAAAAACCCCTGCTAAAATGCTCCATTGAAAGCCCAGAAATGAATCTGTCATGCGTTGATTTTGAAGGTCTTGCACGGGGAGATAGTAGCGGCGCCCGCGTGTGTGTGCGGGGGAGCGTCGATGATTGGCATTATCAATCACTCCGGTGTGTGCGTGTGATCTGCGACGCTGTGGATGAAGCAACCTGACAAGGTGCCAAGCCTCCATTGATGTGTGTGTGTGTGCGTCAAACACCCCAGGTGACTCCGTGGTGGCGCGGCGCCGCGTGACATGCGGGAGTGTGTGTCTGCGCGCGCGTGTATTTAATGCCTCTGTTCATGATGAAGCAGCGAATTATGAAGACAGGGTGTGTCATCTCATTCTCTGCAGCTTTCATCACCGCCATGTTGAGAGAAAAGCTCACTGGAGGCCTTCAGCCTCAATTCCAGCCCGGAACGTCGCCGTCGCGCCGAGATCCACCACAATGGCCTACTTCGAGTTCTCCATCAAAACACGCACACACGCGCGCGCGGCTGTCTTGAAGTACTAATGTGTGCTCGTTCGCTGTACAAATCTAATATGATGTACTGCAAATTGAATTATAGCGTTACTGTAATTGTGGTTGGCCAACAAAGATTTGGGGAAAGTTGTGTAACAGTCGGGCATGGTCGTGGAAAATTACAACAGCTTCCCTATTCTTTTTTGAATTAGTCACCTTTCTGTTGAAGACAAATGCAGTGGACATATTTTCAAGCTTTTAACTCATTCACTCCCAGACATTTGCACTGAAGCAACCCCCTTCGCTCCCGGCTTATTTTGCAAGTATTTTGTAGCCATATGCTAAACCTACCAGGAAGTCCACCATTGTCATTTTATTGTGAGAATTGCGCACAATTTTTGGCCTTTTAACTCATTCACTCCCAGACATTTTCACTGAAGCAACCCCCTTCGCTCCCGGCGGTTTCACTGGATTTTAACAGATTTTGCAAGGCCAACAGAATATTGCGTTATATTGCTATAAAAACATACCAAGAGAAAGATTAGAGTCTCTTCTTTCATCAGGAAAAACAAGCATATTTGTATCTGTTTACCTTTTTGCAGCAATTAGCATTAGAATATAGCTAAGTTTCATCATTATTCACAAATCTGTTGAAAACACTGGTAAAAAGAGCTTGTTGCAACATGGCCCTGGCTGATCTCTTATACTCTGCTGCCACCTGCTAGCCATTTATTTTTTATTTTTTTTATAGTAACTACCATTGCTTTAAGCGACCTCTTCAGGTCAGAAGCTTCTATCAAAGCCTCCTGTATCTAGCATAAAAAAAAAACATAAAAAACGTATAAATATGTTTTTTGAAAGTGCAGGACAAAATATATATTAAAAAAAAAACGTATGTATACGTTTTTGGGTTTGAATGAGTTAAGTACACTTTACACCATCAGAATTTATTTTAAAAAACACGTATGTATACGTTTTTGGGTTTGAATGAGTTAAGTACGCTTTACACCATCAGAATTTTTGGGCCAATCAGCGATCAACTAGTTACCACAAAAAAAAAAGATAACCGACTTGATCAGAAGATGCCGCAATATATCATAAAAACTTTTGTAAGTGCCGTACTCTATAGTCGACAGCCACCATTCGCGGCGGATAGCGATTGGCGAGAGCTTATCGAAATGGTTCGGTAAACGGGGTTATTGATGTTAATGATGCATTTTGCTGCTTTTCTATATTTTGTTTGGGTCCCGAATCCATCCTATAACAAAATAAAGCAAAGTCGCTGAGATATTGAATTCCTGTGCTAAAAATGCTCCACCGCTTGTCGACACACACTGCTGGCTTTGTTCTGGCATGTGGCCGTCATACTGTATCTGTGTGCTCAGCCCACCATCCATTACAAGGCAATTACGGCCCTGCCTTTAAAATAATTACGCTTGCCGCGCTTTGATTCCACTCTTGGAATAATAAAACACTTCCAACCGCAATATCGCCGCTATAGCGACAATTAAAGTTAAAAGTTGTTGCACAATAAGAGGCCACATGCTTTGGATTGTGCTCTCCCTTCACACACACACACACACACACACACACAAACTCAGCATGCGATGCGAGTTTATTTATTAGGAATTAAAAAGGAGAAGTCACTTATCTGGTTCAGATGGAGGGCCCCTGACACACACATACACACACATTCACACACAGACACACACACATCTGCGGACCAGCTGAGTCGGGAGCGGTCGTGCTGTCAGGCAATGCATTGCATCGGGATACTTGTTCTTTTTTTTTTTTTTTTTTGTAAAAAAAAGACAAACAAGCAACGAGCTCAGGGATGCGGTCCAGAACATTTTGTGTTGAAATGGATGCCTGACTTAGTCTGGTATGCACATGTTTTTAAAAAGTTTTTTTATTATAAAATGAATTTATCATGTCCTCTGCCTTTTATTAATCGTCCTTAAGCCTTCACCACGACATCGTTTGCAAGATGGCTTCAAACAACGGCATCGTTACTTGATTCTTGTGTGGGGTATCGGTAAACACCCGATTGTTCTTAGTGCTTCACCAGTAATACATTTACCTACTTGTGTTTTTTATTTTTTTTTATGTAAGAGCCATCCCTAGCTATTTGCAGACTCATATATATATATATATATATATATATATATATATATATATATATATATATATATATATATATATATATATATATATATTTATATATATATATATATATATATATATTTATATATATATATATATTTATATATATATATATATATATATATATATATATATATATATATATATATATATATATATATATATTTATATATATATATATATATATATATTTATATATATATATATATTTATATATATATATATATATATATATATATTTATATATATATTTATATATATTTATATATATATATATATATATTTATATATATATATATATATATATTTCTATATATATATATATATTTATATATATATATATGTATATATTTATATATATATATATATATTTATATATATATATATATATATATTTATATATATATATATGTATATATATATATATATATATTTATATATATATATATATATATATTTATATATATATATATATATATATTTATATATATATATATATATATTTATATATATATATATATATTTATATATATATATATATATATATTTATATATATATATATATATTTATATATATATATATATATATATTTATATATATATATATATATATATATATATATATATATATATATATATATATATATATATATTTATATATATATATATATATATATATTTATATATATACATATATATTTATATATATATATATATATTTATATATATATAAAATTCAAACTCAAAAGAAGCAAACTGTCAAATTGATTTGTACCTGGTGCTCATCTCATAAAATAAATATCTAAAAAATATTCAATATGTGTTATGATACATGGGTTGCGAACCAAGGATACAACAATTTTAACTTAAAGGAAAACTGGTTTTGTAAAGTGTGATTAATCCAAAAGTCATATACAAACACACAAGAACCGTTTAGCATGTAGTTCAGTTTAAGCTAAGTTAAGTATTGGTATCTGCTCTTTGTCTTTTCATTTTTGTGTGTTTGGTTATTTTCCCTTTTCCATAAACGGCTCTTTTTTTTCTTCACTTGAACGTACATTTTAGTTGAGTACATGTTAACACAAGTGTAACCACTATATTTACAGAATCCATCAAATATATATTTTTTTCAAATCGGCTCATAGTTTGTCGTCCGTCTGTAGCGCAGGCGTCGCGCGGTACCCGTAGCACATCGGAACAAATCGAATTCCCGGCAAATGGGAGCAAGGGCCCCCATTCGCATCAAAGCGTCCAGTAACCAGAAGCTGCTGTGAGGCTTGCCGGCCAAAGCAAACAGACATGCAAACACATGTGGCGACGCATCCACAAGATTTCCTCCCCCCCCCTTTTGCTAAATGAAAGAAACTCCGCGGTGACAGTTGACTCATGGGTAAAATAGTTTGCCATCTTTAAGCAAAAAAAAACAAACCCAGCTTGGAGTAAAGGATGTGCTTGCATGATTAAAACAAACAAAAATAAAAAACACATGATTTCAACACAGTGGCCTTTGTCGTTTGTACAATTTAGTCATTTATGACAAAACATTTATAGTTGTTAACAGCTCAGCCTTAGTTGTGTGGCCTTCTACTATCATGCCGTTTTGAAAAAAAAAAAAAAAAGAATGAGCTCAGTATTGTTCATTCAATAATTCTACCGATTTGACATGTAATCATCATTGCTCTTTTTTTTCTTTTTCTTTTTTTTAATGTGGGTGAGTATGTGCGTTGGATTTTAACCGCTTGGTCTCGGCTATTTTTGCAAATACTTTGTCCGTTTATCGCTCAAGAGGAACTAGAGGGACATTGACATGTATAAGAATGAAAGTCAAATTCACCAGATGTACCGTATGCCAAACATGCATTTCTACCTTCAGAGTGAGTCAGGAAAATGGACGATGGGGGGGGGGGGGGGGGGGGGGGACGGGGGGGCATTGAACCAACCTGCGTTGATTAGAAGCGAAGTGGGCCAATTATTTGCGTATAAGTATATAATTCTCTTTCTTTTCTTTGGTCCTTCCTCGGGTCTCCTGACGGCCTCACGACTCTGGCTGGAAGTGTTCGGTTTAGGTGAACGGTATGGGATTTTTTAAATAGGTTTTAGGTGAACTAATGAATACACACACACGCACGCACGCACACACACACACACACATACACATACCAAAAAAAAATAAAAATAAAAAATAAATAATTAACTCTTTGACTGCCAAAAACGTTAAATAACGTTTCGTAAAATCCTATGGAGGAGTGCCAAAGACGTTAAAAGACGTTTGTTTCAAAACAGAGGTGAAACTAACCATTTTCTATTGTTGATTACTGAAAAACGGAATAAGGTAGAAACAAACTTTTTTTTTCTGATGAAAGATCTTTCATTTGGTAGTATGTGTGTTTCCATAGTCCAAACACATAATTTTCTATGGACCTTGAAAGATCAGTCAAAATGCTTAAAATCGGCTGGCACCCACGGCATCCCTTTTCTGAAAACGTCTGGCAGTCAAAGAGATAAAGGAGAGCAATGATGATGTCATGTCAAATCGGTAAAATTACCGAATGAACAATACTGAGCTCTCCAGGAAAAAAAAAAAAAAAAAGGAACCGAAGTGGGCCTCAGCGAGAAGACTCACAAAACTTGTTCTGTATATGACATGTTCATTTATATCTTTCAGCCTGCGTTCAACATACTTGTCACCATCGGCACACTCCCTCATGTCAACTCATTTGCAGAGTGGCTGGATAAATAAACACGTTTCAGCCTGGGTTTTTTTTTTTTTTTTTTTTTTTTTGCCGTTGCAGAGTACAGTTTGGATGGATTCTTGGTCGCGCGCCAAAGTCGACTTTGCGTTAACATTCATCAGCGTGAGTGTCCCCTGAACGGAATCATGCGAGCGGTCACACGGTTAGGCCCGCGAACACTGAGTCAGCAGGGAAACATGCACATTAAAAAGCAGAAAATCCCCAATAAAAAGCCCTCTAATGTGAAACAGTCCCCCATCAAAGCAAAACCTTCGCAAATATTTGCTGAACTTGTACATTTTGCTATTAATGCCGCTTGAGACATCGCTCGGTTTGATTGTTTGATTTGCAAAGCTTGCAGTAACCGTTTAGGGAAGGATGGGGGCGCTAAGCTAACACTTGAACAGTCTTTTGCCCAAAAATGTCAAGGAAACAACATAGCAAGGTTCAGTGGCATGATTAAGTCTGAGTCTAGTTTTCTCCAGGAGAAAAAAAAAAAAGAGTCTAAGAAGTATATTTAAGTATGCTTGAAGTATACAGCACTAAAAATTAGGAGAGTATACGTCCAGTTTACTTTTTTTGTACTTTTTGGAAGTATACCCCACCAAGTAAATGTTAAGTGTACTTGTAAGTATACTAAAACATAAACTAAGAGTTTACCTACTGTAGTATGTACTTAGAATATACTATATTGGTGAAGGACTCTGGTTGGTGGCCTGGCGGGTGATGTCTGGTCGGTGCTGGATTTCACTTTCCTTTCTTTTCTTTGGTCCTTCCTCGGGTCTCCTGACGGCCTCACGACTCTGGCTGGAAGTGTTCGGTTTAGGTGAACGGTATGGGATTTTTTAATAGGTTTTAGGTGAACTAATGAATACACACACACTCGCACGCACACACACACATACTCACCCACATGCAAAAAAAAAAAAAAAAGAGAGAGAGCAATGATGATGACATGTCAAATCGGTAAAATTACCGAATGAACAATACTGAGCTCTCCAGGGAAAAAAAAGAATATACTCTCTAAAGAACCAAAATTATCGGTTACATTTATTTATAAAGCCCTAAAGATCATGCGTCTGGATAGCCTAGAGGTTAAAGGTCAATACCTTTTTAGTACCAGTGTTCGCTGGTTCGATACATCGATCCCTGTCAATTCATCACTGGGCTTTTTGCTGTAAACTAAACTGTGGACAACAGTGTACAACAAAGTATACTTTCAAGTATACTTAAGTATACTTGAAGTATGAAGTATACTTGAAAGTATGCTTAAGTATACTTCTTAAACCCCGTTTTTGGCTTTTTGTTGGTTCTGACCAAGCCATTTCAAATTAAAATACTGCCCACGGGTTAATATAATTTATAATATACTTAAGTATACTTTTAAGTGTACTGTACTAAAATGTTCAAATTTTCAAGGAGTTAACTTTTAGTACAAAAATAAGCACACTCGAAAAATAAACTTAGGTATACTTAAGTATACTCTATATTATGTACTTAAAGTATACAACTTTTTGGTAAGGATGGCAATATGTGACCTCGCAAATGTGGCGTGAGCTTCTAGCTAGCTAAAATATTATTTTAGGAAGTTTTAGTGACATCTTATGTTTCTTACCGTTATATTATGTTGCTGGTGGAAGATAAAAAAATAATAATAATCTTACACAATCACTATGGAACACACACTATTGAAAAAGACTTAAGCCATGATAGCTAGTTAGCCCACCTAGCTAGTACAATGCAAGCTAGGTTGTAAAAACGTTTCTCTTTGGTTTTCTTCTAACTAACCTTTAGATAACCAAATACTGTACTGATGTTCTTTTAACGTTTCGGTGTTAGTAGGGAAGGAACTAACGATGCTCATGACTCCAAAAACAGTTAAAGTTGGCCCTTGTAGGTCATGTACAGATGCCGTTAACATTAGTTGAGGCCTTATAAATTTGCAACTAGTGTGTTCACTAGAGCTGGACCTTTTCTGGGTGATTTCTACAAAATGATATCCAGCCACGTTTTTTTGAAATTCAATTTGAACTTTTCCAGTATTGTATCCAGCATACATGTGATTATTCAGAAAAGTGTAAAATGGCTGTCTGAGCCGTTCTCAATAACTCCCGATGGTCTTCAAAGCAACTGCACACGATCCCGTCTGGCTTTATAGCGTTTCCTAGCCTGACGTTTTGTGAGAGATTTAAACAAGAGGTTCTTTTGTGTGTCAAAAACCTCAAGTTTTTCAAGACGAGTGCTCAAGGATCCTGGTATTCAAATCACGGCGAGAGCAAAGCGCTTCCTGATCCCGCCGTCTGGAAGCCATCCCGGGGAAGGAGGTGTACCACATCTGAGAATACGGCCGCACGTTCTTTGTGTTCGCTAACCAAAATGCTCCTTCCTGATCATTGACTGCATCTCCGCCGACACGCATTGAAACATTGTACGCACGCTCTGAATGCTTTTAAAAGGCCCTTCCGCGCACTTTGAGCCTCGGACGTGCGGTTGTGACGGTTTTAAACAATATTGCAGCTTAGCGCGGGAAGCTTTTCACGGCGGTTTTGAGTCACAGCGTGTTATATAAACTAGGCAGCAGGTGCTACTCAGTTGTGGCACTTTGGAAGCTTGAGAAAAGCAAAGTGATGAGGGAGCTTGTGAGGTAAATGGACTTTAGTTCAGACACTTCCTGTTAAACCACTTTTAGGTGGAATACGCAAAGACAAATGCATTATTCCTCCTATTTCAAGCTGTTACAACATGATAAAATATGCAGATTAGCTTAAAAAATTTTTTTTTTTTACTTCTGTTTTTTTGGGGAATTACATACTCCATCATACACAGGAGGTTACAGGAAGGCGGCCATCTTGGATAATTGATTAGGTACGGCCAGGATTCTCACCTCCATGCCTCCTTGGGGCGGCGGCGGCCATCTTGGACAAATGATTAGGTATGCACCGGGATTCTCAAAAGGGGGGCGGCCATCTCGGGCAATTGATTAGGTACACCCGGATTCTTGTCCCGATGGCTCCCGAGGGCGGCGACCATCTTGGACAATTGATTAGGTACACCCTGTGATTCTTCACTCTTTACTCCATTCCCTCCTTGATTCTTGACACCTTACCCATTACCTCTTTCCTTCTTTAACTACTTCTACATTTTCAACAGATTTAAACCATTCCAACTTCAGTATGTTCAGCTCTTTCCAGGCCCGCCCACATAACATGCAATAGATCAAACAAAGGTGGAAAAAAAAGGATTAGTTGACATATGTCAACTAATCCTTTATATATATATATATATATATATATATATATATATATATATATATATATATATATATATATATATAATGTCAACTAATCTTTTTTATATATATATTATATTTTTATATATTTTATAATATATATATATATATATATATATATATATATATATATATATATATATATATATATATATATATATATATGTGTGTGTGTGTCAACTAATCTTTTTTTTCCACCTTTGTTTGATCTATTGCATGTAATGTGGGCGGGCCTGGTGGCAATCAAACAAGCTACACCTGCAAGAAAACTTCGCCACCTAACTACTTTTTTTTTTTGTTCTTCATCTCTGTTTCAAGGCCAACTTTTATGAGCTGAAACCAAGAGGCCACCGGGCGTGAGGTGCACAGGTACCCGTGTAGGTACAAAGCGACCAAACGTGGGCGTGCTTCAAAGGCACCAGACAAAGATTGTAGAGAGGACATACTATGAGACAAGGGGGGGGGGGGGGGGACAAAGAAAACTCTCCTGGATAAAGGCGTAATTGTTTAGCAGGGTCCAGCACATTAGCTCCAAAATACAATACAGGTTTTGATATATACGACGTGGCTGCCTTTGATGTTAATGGAAACCAGCGGGCAACAATCTGCTTCATGGCTCTGACAAATAACAGTTTCCTTAAGGCGCAGCAAAAGAAGAAGCATGGTGAAGGTTAGCATAAAAATGTACATACTTGCCCCATGTGTTCATTCACTTTGGATCAACGTTAAAACATGCCAAGTGTAGTAATGGTGCCATTTGATAACATGAATGTGCATGAAAATAGACAAAATGATAGATAGATAGATAGATAGATAGATAGATAGATAGATATACATCTAGCTAGCTAGCTAGCGATATAGATACTGTAGATAGATAGATAGATAGATAGATAGATAGATAGATAGATAGATATACATCTAGCTAGCTAGCTAGCGATATAGATACTGTAGATAGATAGATAGATAGATAGATAGACATCTAGCTAGCTAGCCATCTAGCTAGCTAGCGATATAGATAGATAGATATATAGATAGATAGATAGATAGATAGACATCTAGCTAGCTAGACATCTAGCTAGCTAGCGATATAGATAGATAGATAGATAGATAGATAGATAGATAGACATCTAGCTAGCTAGCCATCTAGCTAGCTAGCGATATAGATAGCTAGATAGATAGATAGATAGGGACTAAGCCTTGTCGCAAAATGTGAAAGAAAAAAATAGTCGACTATCATCCAGACGGACAATCAAACATGAATAACTTTTCTTAATAACATGCAATGTGATTACTAGTGATGGGCATGACAGTTCTTTTAAGTGAACTGAATCTTTAGAATCAGTTCATCAAAAAGAACCATTCAAAATATTTGTTCATCGAATCGTTCGTCTCTTAAAGTTAGTTAGTTATAATTAGTTTTCAGGGTGGTTCTGTTATTTTTTTTAATTTTTTTTAAAAAGCTTAGTTTTAGTTAGTTTCAGTATTAGTTTTCGTAAAAAAAAAGGAAAAAAAAAAGGTTATTACTAGTGCACAATATTTAATAAAAAACATGGTAAAACAAAAAAAAGTAACGCCATTTCTTACTTAGCGTTGCATTTCGGCTGAGTTAAACGAAAAAGCAGGCGAGCAGGCAAATTTGTCGCCTAGGAGCGACGTCGTCTGAAAGTGCTTTTCTATTGGCTGCTGCTAGATGACATCACTTCTGTGTGACACACTTTCAAACGTCTTTGTTCCGGTTAATATCGAAATGAATATACTTAAAAATCACATTTAAAATCATCCCAAAGGTTCATGTATTAAATTAATTACCAAAGACTAAAACAAAGGACATTTTTGCTATAATTATAGTTAGTTTTATTTTTTTATTTTTTATTTTATTTTAATATGTAGTTTCTGTATATTCATTTTTATTTTATTTTGTTAATGAAGTTGTTCTTTGAATTATAGTTTTAGTTTTTTTTGTTAACTAAAATAGCCTTGGTCTGTGCTGTGGGAATTTAGCCAATTTCGCTTAATTGATCCAAACATTATTTAGCATTTATATGCAAATAAGTATCTTTGTTCATCCATGTATGAATAATTAAATGTTCTTTGACTAGATGACAGAACTAAACGCACACAAGAAAAAAAAAAGGAATATATTACTGAATTTAAGCAAAGTTATCTGCCAGTAGACAAGGAAAGTTAAATTTTTTAAAATCTCATTAACAATTTATTTCCTAATTAAGATTTATAGCCTATAGGGGAAAAATGTGTGAAGCATGTGAAATATTCTTACATAAAAACTGCTAAATGATAAGAAGAAATATTTTAGCAGACGGTCACTAAATCATGCATGGAATCCTCGTCAGTGGGTCATCCGGCAATGATGAAATGCACAATAACACAAAACATACATCCTGTCGTGAGCGCTAAATGCATTGGCCAGACATTCAAAGACGTTTTGTATGCTCGCCACACATGTGAGCGTGATCAGAGCTGACTTTTGCCGTACAGTGAACCCCCGCAGGTGGAACTGGAGCGCAGCCTCATGTGCCGATTCAAACGGACAGGCCTCGTTAAAGGAGGTAATCGGCTCGTAAGGACGTCCTAATCACTCACAGAGCCTCTGATCGGGTAAAAAAACGACACCGCCAAATGTCTCCATGGGCCCGTTGATTGACAGCGAGAACATGTGAATGATAGTTTGACATGTCCGCTCGAGGGAACGTACTTAAGAAGGATGCTTTATGGATGGAGCGAAGCGGTATGCAGTTAACAGGTTTCAGACATGAGAAGAACACAAAGAACATTGCAGTTAAGCTTGCGTGTTTAACCCCGAACAAATTATGACAAAGAGATGAAAATAGCATTTGGGAAAAATTATTCTTTTTTCCTCATGGTTCAAGAACAATAACAGCCCACTAGCGTGTACATATGTGCCACTAATGCACTACCAGATGTTGGTTAGCTTAGCTTAGCCATGCATCATTGAAAGCACTAGACTTGCCCATGGCTTCCAATAAAAAACAGTCGGCAATTTCCATTTCCAAAGCTGATGCTTTTTCTTTTTATTTTTATGGCGTTGTGCCATTTAAATATACAGTAGAGCAGTGATCACAAACTCAGGTCTTCGAGGGGCCCTTCCTGCATGTTTTAAATGTTTCCCTCCTCCAACACACCTGATTCAAATGATCAGCTCCTCAGCGAGCCTGATAACGATCCTGGTCATTTGACTCAGGTGTGTTGGGAGAGGGAAACGTGCAGGATAGGGGTCCTCGAGGACCAGAGTAGTGACCCCTTGCAGTAGAGTAGGCTATGTCCAGCTCATGTGGCACCAAATGCGCGTTAGCTTAGCACAACACGCTAGCCTTACATATTTAAAGTGAACAGACTAACCTAGCTAAATGTCTCAAACTTTTGAGCCATAAAAACAGTAGCTGGTCTCCATATATATAGCCTATATAGCCTATCATGCTAAAAACGCTTGTTAGCTCAGTTTAGCACAACATGCTAGCCTAGGGTTATTTAATTGTATAAGCTTGGCTAGCTTTAGTTAATGGTAATAAAAACAATTTTCAAAGGAAATCTTTTTTTTTTTTTTATGATACTCATAAGTCACCCAATTAAGTGAAAATGCATCTCAAACTGCTGTATATTTCGTGTTGTACACGAAATGGTATACCAGATCACACACATGCAGGGATAAATTCGGAGTAAAAGAAGCATATATGCTTGCTAGGGTGACAATATTTTGAGATCCAAAAAAGAGGACACATGGCCCGGACTCGAGATACTTATATGATACTAAAAGTCTACACAACGATGCCATAGATTATAACTATTTTAACGTATGCCTCATCTGTATGGGTATAAAACAAAAAACAAATCTCTTAAAGTTCTAAGATCTACATTATATGCTTATAAGCACTGCTGCACCATTTGAGATAGAATTTCAGATGGAAAGTAAGGACACGGCCTCGCTCAACAGCAAATCACGGAAGGCTACCTAGCAAGCTAGATAGATTAGCATTCTTCCACCAAACTCTTTTTTTCCCTTTTGCGCCACAGCAAACAGCAGAACTCGAATCCATATCCTCCGGCTCCAAAGCCCAAGTCCTTACAAATGAGCTGTACTTTCGCCAAACATCCCAACATGCCGATTAATAGGCTATGTCCCATGCACTGCTAGCTTTAGCTCAACAAGTTTACCCACGGACACAGTGTTATAATCCACCACACCACACTTTGTATTTAGATTTTTAAGATGATATTGTTAACTAATATGGGTTGGAAGTGTAGATATTGCTAATATAAAAACAAATTCATTATTATTTTTTATCATAGAACATGCTAACAATTATGTCTGCTAGCCCTTACAAGAAAACTACAAGCCTTTAATCTATGTTTTCATTAAGAAAACCTATTAGCGTGTTTCCCCCAAATGTCAAACGGAATCTACACTTTTACAAATGAGGCTAATGCATTTTTTTTAAGCAACCCACCCCAATTATGATCAAAGCAATTCCCTTGGACCAGGCTCAGAAATAAATCTGTCACTTGGGCCTCGTCTACACAAATTGAACACTTTATATACTTATACGCAAATAATTTGACATGGCCCACAGTGCATGCGAGACTTTTCAGCCCAAACCAGTGATCCACGTAGTTTAGTTTTTCAACACCAGAAGCAATGCCACAAATCAGCCTTAGTAAGGAGAAAGAAGTACAGATATCTGTTTTCAAATTTAGAGGGTAAAATAAAAATCATTGAAAATAAAAAAACTCAACAGACATCTAAAAAAAATATATATTTGAGGAAATCTACTCCCACTACTGAATTGCTTTCTAAAAGAGAAGAGGAAATGTTGGTTAAAAATAGAAATCAAAAGAACACTAAAGGCATGCCGGACATCTTTGAAAGCTTTTTGATTGTTTTACTAGACAGGTGAAAGAACCATGTGGATTGCATCAATGCCGAACCCCCTGCTCGCTTTGGTCAGCTCCATCCATAAAAGAAGAGCGATTACAAAGCGACCTAATGAAGACGCTGATCAAAGTAGGTTATGGTAATACGTAGCAGGTGGTTCAGATCCCCCCTTTCTCGCGCTCATGGATTTCACATGTGCTGCCGCAGGAACAATGCACAGGGCACGTTTCAGGGCTATTTAAAACATGTATGGAGTCAGCTGGATGACCCCTCAAAGGGTGCGTTCCAGAGAAGTCATACACTATATGCCAAAAAAGGCCTGATGTGGTGAAAGCAACAGCAATTGGATTGGAGATGCATGCACAATTTTAAATAAAGTTGGCAGGACTTGTGATTTCATACAGGATGTACCACTATGTCAGGTACATATATTGTTGAGATCCAATACTGGCTTTTACAAAGGATTATCAGGACCAGGCTGAAAGAAAAGGAAGTAAAAACAGGTAGAACTTTTTTTTTGTTGCTTTTGTGGAGCGGTTTTGCTAATCAATGACTTAATTTGAGAAACAATTTCTGAATTATAGGAGCACAAAGGTTTTGGTAAACAACTACAATAGAACCATATAACAAATGATTTATTATTATTATTATTATTATTATATTTTTTTAATATAATCAACAATTTTTATTTCTTAAATTTACATTGTGTATAGCATATAACTGTATTTTCTTGTCTGGAAACATTTTCAGTCGGGCAATTTAAAACATTTTACAAAATTTACAGTAATTTTGATAACATTTGTTGCGCAGATTTCAAAAGTCAAAATCAAAACTCAATACTGTTGTGAAAACAGACAACAGACATTACTGATATTATAAATATGTTATTTATATTTTATTTTATGAGAACAAAGTTTGAAAACAATGTTGTAATGTTACAAGGAAAACAAAAACTAAATGAATATCAAAAAACGTATTTCTTCATAGTTTTAAAGTCATTGCAATAAAATAATAGTAATGTAACAAGAATAAAAAGGCGATGTTACAGAATATCAATAATAGCACCACGAGACGAGTTATGTCATTATCAGTGAAAATAAAACATGACAATATTACAAATTATTGTTTTAAATTCATTGGCCTGCGTTTGTAATATTATAAATGATGATGCGATTAGTACTTTAAAATTTAAGACTATTATTTATTATATTTATAGATTACTTGTGTTAAATGTCAACTTTGTAATGACGTTGGCCGGCGTTTATTTTATTTGTTGATTTGTACCTGCGCTCTCACCGGTGTAGAGCAACATCTTGAACGTGCCGAAGCTACTTCCGCCTTGAGAGCCAGTGCATTCTGGGACGTGTAGTTCTCTATGTTACGCCCTAGCCTCTCTTTTGGCAAATCCTGCACAAAAGCCAGCGTGTCTGGGCAAACGTTACCGACTGCACGCAAACAAAAAATAACCAGACACGAGTCACGCGTGTGGCGTTTTAAGAAAACTGAGAATCGACGCAAACGTAAGTCCTGACGCACTACAAGAACCAGCGTAGCCCCGCACGCTAAATCGGGCAGCGTAAACACAACTCCAGGAACATGAAAAGATCGGGTGACAGTGAGGGGGAGAAGAGAAGAAAGGTACTGATAGCGTTTTATCTCCATCGCGTCTGGCACATTTCTCACGGCTGCGTGCTCGATGAATGTCTAACGCTCCGAATGTGACGCTACTGGCTGCTTTGTGGAGGCTAGCGAGCGGCGGGGGCCAGCGCATACCTCACCTTGCCTCCTTGCTTTATTGATTTTTTTTTTTGACTCTACTTTACGACCCCCACACTCCTCAAATACAACAACCACCATGACCAGCCAGCACAAAGAGCTGCGTCCAAACGTCTTTTTAGAATAACAAGCTGATAGCTAGCTAACTGACGCAGGCGTGCAACATCCTTCATCCTCCTCCTCCTCCTCCTCCTCATCCTTCTTTAATGGGGAAATATGACACAAGCCTCAGTCAGCTCAGCTGCAGGGGAACATTTTTATTAAAACCGTCTGTAGGGGACACAAATAACAAGTAAATATCCATGGAAACTGTTAGAATGACTAAACGTAAGTGCAAAGAACGAGCAAGGTGATTGGGGGGTTAAAAAGCAACAGATTGAGTTTCAACAAAAGGTGTACTTGGCACGGGCCCAGTAGTAAGTAGAGGGGGGGCCGGGGTGAGCAATGGCTTATTTGCATGAGACAGGATTGACAGATTTGCCATGCAACAAGTTGTATAACATAGATTTTTGTGAAGTAATGTCTAAAGTAAGATCTTTTTAAGTATTTGTGCTGCATAAATTGGTAAAGATAGCATACAGCAGTCTTTGTAGTTGATGATAGATTAAGTACGTGGCAATTATTGCTTTAGGTAAATCAGTTTATATAATTCTGTGGTAACATTTTTATCATTAATATGGTCATGTTTTATGTGTAAAGACTGCATAAATTTAAATACGATAAGACTATTCACTAGGGTTGTGCCCAAAAAAAAATCTATTCTCATAAGAATTGCGATTCTCATTTAGTACAAAACCGATTTTAAATGTCCCAAAATCGATTTTAATTAAATTAGTTTATACTGTCTTGTCTTTGTCTGAGTGTGCCTTTATTTGGAGCGCTGTTCATGTTGTACCCGGTTTGGCCACTGAGGGGCAGTGTGGTTCCATGCGGTCTAATACACTGTTGAATTGCAGCCACATTAGAGAGTAGAAGGAAAAAGTCACGATCAAGTTATTCCAATAAAAGGTAGTTTTTTTCCAGCGTGGAACCGTTCTTTTGAGTTATAAAAGTGTCGCGAGTAGCGCGCTAATTAGCATTAGCGAGTCAGACTGGAGTAGATCATTACAATTCCTTGCACATCTATAGATTGAAGCAAAAATCATTGTCAAACAAATCATTTTGAATCAAAAAGCGTTCTTAATCGAAAATCGATTCTGAATTGAATCGCAGACCCAAAAATCTGAATCAAATCGAATCGTGAGACGTTCAAAGATTCCCACCCCTACTGTTCACCCTACAAAGATGCCTGACTGAGACACAATGGAGAAGGCACAGGAAAGGTGTTTACACCTTATAGTTATGGATGTAGTGCTGAAAATAAATTTGATGCCGTTTAGGCAGCATCGGTGAGGCCTTCATCACAGTTGCAGCTTCCTGGTATGAATCTCGGGCATACTGTATTTTTACTGGAGTTTTCTACGGTACTTTGGCTTCCTACCACATTCCAAAAACATGCATGCCCTAAATTGACCTAAATTGTCCACGGGTATAAATGTGAGTGTGACTGTTTCTTTGTTTGTTTCCCTGTGATTTTCTGGCGACCAGTCCAGGGATGTACCTTGCCCAAAATCAGGATTAGGCGTGACGTGGTGATGTCACAGATTACAACCCATAAAATGCACAGAAACTTTCACACGGACGAGAAATCTATTTCCGAATTCAAGCGAGACAGACAGAGCAGCCCGCCCGCCAGGCGCCGCCAAACATAATATCATGCATATTGTGTTTTACAACAACACTAAACAATATTTACAATTTAATCTGTACCAACGGAAGAAATAGTGAAGCTTGCAAATTTTTGCATGTATGTGTGACTCTCGTCAGGTCCATTCACTGTCACCCTCCGGCGACCACCCCAAGCCAGCTGTCCGAATGAACTAGCCACCTGGTGGCAGCTAAAAAAAATTTTTTTTTATCACAAGCTTCACTATTTCATTCATTGTTACATATTAAATTATGAATATGATCACGACTAGGCAGTCACAAACAAACTCGCTGGCGTCACGTACCAACCCCACCAGGCACCGCCTCTTGATGTTCAATTGTGGTTACTTACCGTAGAACTGCAAAAGTAGACTGAAGTCAGCAAAAAATCTCTAGAAAAAGTTTGACTTCTGGGCCACCCTTGGACCTGAGTTGCTGTATCTTACCTTGCTTTGCTCACACTTGACCATATGCTTGATGACTGCTGCCCACATGTGCAGTTGATTCAATGACTAATAGTTGACTGTTTCACGTCTCTTAAGTACCAGCTGTGAGAGTGATTTTTTTTTTTTACAGTAATAAATGAATACGGCTGCTATGATAATAGCCCTTTAGGGCCGACTGACTGGTGTGTGTGTGTGTGTGTGTTTTACTGCACTAGCAACTTTGTGGTTTCACAAGATGAGACTTAAAAATAAAGAATGGCCATCAAGTCTATCTTGTCTCTTATCTCCTGACTCGACTGTTCGTCTTTGCCCACATGTGTTTGGATTGTGAAAACTATGTAGGACGCGCTTCCTCCTGTTTTCCCAAAAAAAAAAAAAAACCCAATGGTGGCCAGATGAGCCGTCTGGGTCAGATCCAGAACTGGTTCCAGCTGGCCCTCAGGCAGACCTTGTGGCTTCGCTTCCTGTCTCTTCTGCTCGAGTGCGTTCGCTATCGGCGGTTGTATAACGACACGGGGGCAGGATGATATTTAATAAGTTGGATATTGTGGTTGTCGTGTGTTTTCTCTCACTGTGAACTATGTGCGCTACCGTGGCCTCTGTTGTCATTGTGAGTTAGGGAACAAACACACAATCCTAGAAAATCCCACCAGACCAGACATCCTGTCTACATTTTTATCAGTTAGTTTGAAAACGCTTACAAGTCAAGGCTGCTGTATATTCAATATGTAGGTTGACATGTCCAATTTTTGAGACTCAGTTCTTGAGGAAATCCTTCAAAGGGATATTTCATGGAAAATTAACTTTAATTTCTTGTATAGAAAAAGTTGGGTCTGTGGCGTACTGTTGCCCATCAAGTTTGAAGTTAAACAAGCAAGTTATCTTTTGCCAGCTGCCTATTTCTGGAAATGTGTGCGTAACCCATTCTGAATGTTGCTGGATTGTGATGTAAGAGTGGGTCTAATTTATATAATGGATACTTATATTTTCTTGTCATGGTTAGTGATGACTTTAGAATAGCCAAAAGACTTTCCCTAGCGTTAGCCTTAGGTTAGCATTTTCCCGCGGTGCATGTTTCGCAGTTGTCTCACATCTTTTATTAACGTACGTCGGCATCTCAATATATTATTGAGAAAAATAAGAAATAAGCGGTTTGGAAAATGGATGGATTGGATAATTTAAAAAGCGAAAGGCATAGTTATATAACACACAGAGTAAAATAATTCAGTTTATTTTTGATAATTTATTGTTCATAGTAAGGCAAAAAACATCCCAAATACACCATCTCAAGAAATTAGAATTACCCAAGAAACAATTGAAATAATTTTTAATATAGAATTTTGTTAGGAATTGGCTATGTGTTGTGAAGTGAACTATAGAAAGTAACCTAATGACGCCTTTGCTTTTTTTTTTTTTTTTTTTTTTTTTTTTACATTATCAGTGCCTAGCTTATTTTATTAAACTTGTCATTTAATCATAGAAATTGCCACTACTTACACACTAGCAAATTGTTCATATACTGATTTAAAAGTGAGTGAATATTTAAAGCATTTCAGCATGTTTTATCATTATTGTCAACACAGGGATGAAGAGGTTTGACCTCCGTTCCTTAACCCGATGTTCTAATGTCGTTTTTTTTTTCATGCAAGTTGCCATTTGGGCCCTTGATGACAAGCGTAATGTGCGGCGTCCAAACAGGAAGTGTGTGCATGTGTATGCGTGTGTGAGCAGCAGGCTAAGTAATGATCGCACAGGGTCACCAGATGTTCCGAGGTCTGGTCCTCAGCCCGGCTCTCTGCTTAGATCAGCCTCATTGGTTTGCTCGGGTTTGCGGCAGCCTGTTTAGACTTCTTTTTTTTTTTTTTTTTTTTCACTTCCCGAACGCTCATTAAAATGGTTTGTGCTTCCCTCTGCAGTTCTGTTAAATTAACAACTAGCGAGGTAAAAGCTGATTACGTGGCCGCGCGTCCCGGACACGGTTAATCAATTCTCACCGCGCGCAAAACGCTAGCCGGTGAATTAGTGTAAAGCGAACGATTTACGGCGACTAATGCTGACGTCCTGTCATGTCGGACGTGGTGTTTTAGCAAGAGGTGGGGTGGTGGTGGGAGGTTTGATTTTGGCGCAATCAGCACTTTCTCTTTCTGTCCGCCATTTTTTCTCCTCCATCTTGCTCACTCTATTAATGGGCCTGTAATGGAGAAATAGTGTGGGATGGTGACATAAAACAGGGTAGCGCGTTAGCGCCCAACAGCGCGAGATTTACGCCCCGGCTTTTTGTGGAATGGCAAAAAGGGGAACACTTCGACATGGGGGGGCTTCATCAGACCCCCACCGGTTGAGCTGTGGAAAAGCCAGGCCTCCCGAAAAATACGGCTGTGCCAGATAATGATACCATTACACTAATGGAGCTGGCAAATGAAGGAGAACCTTGATGCCCTACTTTATTACCGGAGGGGGTCGTTTCCTCGCTGCATTCCTAATGGCCCTGAGCACACAGTATTGATCAGGCTATCATGCTGCTAATCCTCCACTGAATTACTTATTGCCGGCAAGGTGTCGATCCGCCACTCTGCCCCGCTCTGGCCTTGCCGCCGGGAGTCCAGCAGGGGACCCACTGGGCCATTTATCCAGTCTTGATTTAGGGCCAAACGGGGATGGTGTCTGGGAGGTCTTCGGCGGGCGATGGGCCGGTCAGTTCAATTACAACCCCCCAAAAAAAATAAAAAAGAAAGGCAAGCAAATGAAGCTAACAGCTTTCATTTAATTAAGGAGTAGGCAATGATGTGGTTCCTCCCCCTCTTTATGGCCCCGTTGGCTGCCGTGGAGCAGTGGAAGCTGTGAGGTTGGGTGTTGTTTTCGGTAATTGTGCTGTAAATAAGAACGAGGGTGGATGCTTTGCACCGGCTCTTCGGTCAGTGTTGATTACAAAGTGCTTTACATCTGTAATGCTACTTCCTGTGGCTGGAACAGAGGTATTTCTAGACTTACACTGTCTAGAAGATCAGTGGTGCATACATTTGGTCGGGTTCAACCTGGCATTTTTACAACCAGGCTTAAGCCAATAACCCTGCCAGCAAGGTGAATTCTCGCGGTAATTGGTCACAAATACTACGAGAAATACATCTTGTACCGCTCCCTTTGATACATTTGCAACCGACCTTTTTTTTTAGCTTGGACCAATCAGGCATTGTTTAGGGCGGGACGAAACCAAGAAGCGCCAAACATAACAGACGAATGGACCCTACAATTAATTCAGTCCTCGCAGAAATACTCACCGTTTTCTTGCTAAATGTTGAACAGGAAGAGGCGCTTCGTGCATTTTTATCAGATAAAGATGTTCGTGCTTTTTTTTTCTTCCTAAGACGAGACCGAAGACGACACTTTCATCAGTTGCCGTTATCGGTCAAAACAAACGTGCACAAGATGCCGCATCGTCCAATCAGCTCGAAGTATTGTACAGAATGTCCCTCCTTTTTACGGAATGGAGCTGCCGAGTGAAGTTCAAGATTGATAATGTAAAGAACTCCCTTGAGTCAATCACAATTATCACTCTAGCTTGTGAGTTGTGAGGTTACTAAGCCAGTCCAGTAAAGAAAAACATAACCATATAGTCACTGCTCGACTGGACCACATAAGTCTGGTATGGTCTGAGGGATTTCCATCCATCCATCCATCAATTTTGTCCGATGATATAAAAAAAAAAAAAAATGCCAGTGTGAATGCTAGCTGTTCACTTACAAGCAAATTGAGACACACCTCTTCAACTAGTCTTGGTGTGCACCAGTGTTAAAATTATAGTGGTTACACTTGACCGAAAGAACCACAATAGCAGAGAAGTGGCAACAGAGTTCGTTTTCTCCATCCAACCATGAATTTTTCTAACTTCACTCTCTAGACCAGAGGTTTTGTAGGTTTCTCACTTCCAACACAAGCTGATTCCAATCAACAGGATCGTTATCAGGCTTATGCAGAGCTTGCTGATGAGCTGATCATATATCAGCTGTGTTGGAGAAGGGCAACACGCAAAACCTGCAGGACTGCGGCCCTCAATGCCCACCTCTGCTCTAGACTGTGCCAACAAGGCAGACGACATTCTAGAATGTTCATCATGCGATAATGGAATTGGCTTCAACCAAACCGCCGCTTGTCCTGACCAGAGTTGTAGGGATCTGGATTCTATCCAGTTTACATTGGGGCAAATGGTACCCTGGACTGGTCGCCGGTGAAGGGTAGAGTTTGTTTTCACCAAACCTGACAAGTATGAACTCAGTCGCAATTAGGTCAGCGTCCATTCTGCTCAGGATGGAGGTGATCTGATGTACAGGGTGTCCATAAAGTCTCTTTACCATTTCAAAAATTTATTAAAAATGCAATTGATTAGATATTTTATTTAGATTTGTTCTATTGTATTCGGCGTTTATTAAAGTTTTTTTTTATCACACTGCATTTGTGTGTTTCAGGGATCCTGTTTGTCAAAGGTCGCCCCCTCCTTCCTTTATCTAACACTGTCCCTGTCTCCATAAATTTCTTGTGCCATGCACGAATTGACGGACGTGATGGTGGATTTCTTCCATACTTAGTTCTGTAGTTTTCGCTGAGTCTGCCTATCCGATTTTGTTTCAATAAACCATGAGACACATTGCGCCTTCTCTTGAGGGGTAGCCATTTTGTAGGGGTTCATTCAACATCACCTCTTTGACAAACAGGATCCCTGAAACACACAAATGCAGTGTGATAAAAAAAACTTTAATAAAGACTGAATACAATAGAACAAATCTGAATAAAATATCTAATCAATTGCATTTTTAATACATTTTTTAAATGGTAAAGAGACTTTATGGACACCCTGTATATCCCTGCTGATTACCAGTGAAAGGCAGCCACACCTAGGACTGGTCACCTGTCAATCATAGAGTTCATTTTAACCACACCACGCCTGGTAAGTGTGAATGAAGCCTTAGACTCTGTTTCAAGTCTGATTACATCAATGTTTTTTGGGGGGAAAATGGAAGATTGTGTGGGATTTATAATGGGAACAAGGCAGCGGATGGTGTAGCCCGAGTCCATCGTCATTACAAATGAAAAGGAGGGTCAGGTCAGAAGCCTGGGGTGTATGACCTGTCATATTCTTGGCTCCTTTACAAGGCCCCTGTGTGCATTAGGAACCATGGCATCCTCACATCAGCGGAGCCCTCCACGCACCTTTGGCCTCGGCTAATCAAAGGGTTTACCTTAAGGGGGGCATTTAGCCCCTGTTGGCTCGAGCCACTCCAGGAGCCATAAAGATGTATTTATATTTTTCCATCTGCAACAACCTGGAGTTATTGATCCAGATATTTAGTCATTTCTTTCAGCGTGAGCCATCAATATTGTGCAAACACCCGTCCACGCGAGGGTTGACCTCAGCCCCCCCTCATTCCCTAGCCCCCCAGCCTCTAATTTCTCCCTCACTCCCATTGGAGTTCAATGATATACTATTCTGAAAAGTAAAATCAATGAATGAATATGAAGTTTTGGTACGTAATATAGTGCAAGCCCGAGCCCTCGGGCCTTTCATTGATCTCCTCAGTGAGCGTTGATTAGTCTGCAGCTCATGTTTTCCTCAACGTGTTTTTACCTTGTCCTGCTCAGTTTGATCCTTTTTGCGACAGAGAAGTTAACAGATCGAGTTGATTAGTCAAGCCTGGCGAATTTAATTCCGCCGCCGCCACTAAAATCGGGACGACATTTTGTCGTTGGGTGTAAGGTCGTCATATCTTTTGTCGGGTCGTGCTAATCAGTCGTAAGTCAGCTTTTAGAGCGAGCGGTAATGGCGGCGGGGATCGTCGTGACATTTAGAAAAGACGTGAGATGATTCCCGGGAATAAAAGGAGCCACTAAGTTGCCGTTTATGAGGCGTGTGATGAGTCGCCAGCGATGACTTCCTGTTATCAACTATAAAGGGTCAGGAATAGCTTCTCGAGCTCAACGTGGCAAGCCATGCTTGTCGTTGCCTCGTTTCCTACCACCTTTTTTTTCTCTTCTCCTTTTAATGCAGCTTATCCATGTTGGATGCGTGACATTTCAAAGGTTTCCTGATGTCTACATTTGGTTTGCATCTGGAGAGATAATAATCAGCTTTTAAAGGCCCATCTGCATTGTCTTGTGAAGACGGTCTGCCACCCTCTCCCATATGTGCTTTTGAGGCTCTGTGATCAAACTCCACTCTTAAATAGAAAATCAGATACCCCGTGCAAGGGTTTTTGTTGTTTGGAGTGGTTTTGCCTTGGTGAGATGTCACAGTAAATCAAAGTGCCGTCTGCCAGCAATGATTCTGCATACCCGGTATGTAATCTCCAGGCAACATTTGATGACAGTACATTCACTTGATCAACTCTTGAGTTAAAAAAAAATAATTTTATTGGGATGGGAGAATTTCTCTGAATATGTTGAACTCCTGTTTTCAGTATTATGCAGAGAATTACAACCCAGAAGCCCCTGCTAGAACGAAAACTCCATTTTGCCTCATTTGCTTCAACACATTTATCAAAATTAACATAATTTTTAAGCAACGGAGTACAACATGTCATATCCAATATAGGAGGGCTTCAAAATGAATGCACCTGAGGTTGTGTGTAGGTAGTTACTCATGGAGAATTCTGGACTTGGGTTTGTAGGTGCCGAACAATGAGCTGTTTTTTGATAAATGTTGATTTCTTGCCTGAATTGGGGCAAACTATGTACTTGGTCGAAACCGTCATCATGTGCATTAATTCTTAGTGTACCTTTACCTCCCGCACGGGTTCCTCCCATAGCAGCAGCAGTCAGTCTGATTATCTAAACAGCCCTTGACAGATTTTGTGTCTGACAGCCCCTGCCGAGCACCTCCTAATGGTGTTGAGACATTAGCCACACATGTCAGAGTGTTGGCAAACAAGGCTGCGACGCGGCTCCGGCAAACTGGCCGACCAGATCAGCCGTCACATTCAATGAGATTTACGTCCAACGTGACCCGCCCGCGCCGGGGTTCATCTGTCATGCGCGTGTCCCATCACCTCAGACACACGGAATAATCAGTCCAATCAATAGATGGCGGTGGCTCATCGGGCCACTGCTGAATAAACATGGGAGTGACCCGCTCACCTCCTACAAAGAAGCAAGAGCCTCCGGGGGGTTCATTAGCTCGCCGAGGCTATGATCCGCCTCAGACGTTACTTTCCATTTCTGTTGATCTGCCAATCTGATGCCGGAGTTTTGACATACATAATTGTGAGCCGTGAGTTTGGACGGATCTTCCAATGCGTCATTGTCTGTCCGTGTTTACCAATGCGTTGGACTAAATCCCATTCCAAACCACATGTGCTAGCAAATAAATCCTCTTACTTTCAAAGTTATTTTCCTTTCTAATGACTCACCTTTCCAATAAAATACACGCTGCTACGGTGATGCCCAACATGTGGTTTCAATGGAAAACCTGAAACCTTGATTGCCAAACTCTGCAGGAGACCATGTTCACAAGGCTGTGTAAATAGGAACTGTTAATTTGTACATCATAACTGCTCGTCCATAAACGTGAGTGATGAAAGTGTGTTAAAATACCTGACGTTAGACTCGTCCCAGACCTAATTCTAGGCATGCTTCTTACTTTAAGGCCAAGAATTCGTTTTGCCAGTGCATTCACATTGTTTGCCAACTGCTGTTTAAAAACTTAAAGGGATTACATAACGGTATTCTTCCTTCCACAGTTAACTATAGGCATATAATGATTATATCGTACCTTTGGTTATGTAATTTTTTTATGAAATATTAAGTGCTTTGCTGGTTATTTTTCTAACGTGGAAGTAAAACGCCCGGTTCAGTAAAACCCCGCCTCTTCCGTGTGGTTTGCCGGCTGCAGCCTGCTGCCGGATCTGTGCGTTTGGACCCGCAAGCCATCCATTTTTCAATAAACATTTGAAACAAGACGTCTCCTTGCTGCAAGAAATCGTGGCGGAGGAGAGGGAAGAAGAGAGAGGAAAGAAGAAAAAAAACACACTAAACCTAAGCGGGTCGCGAATCGGGTACCTGCCGCTTAAAGGGCGATCACGCTAACCACTACACTTTTCGTTCTTTAGGTGCAACACCTACTTGACGAGTGTCAGACAGAACCTTTTCTGGGATTTTAGGACGGCCAATTGTCATTGCACTTTGGCATTGCAAATGTAAAGGATAATTGATTGATTTGAATTCATTTGGACAGAATGTTTACTTAAAAAGGCTACTTTTATCACTATCCCATGGAGGTCTCAGAGAAAGTGGGCGTGCGTTTATTCCGCAGGGGCAGTGCAGGGGTGTGTCCGCACCACAACTAATGACGTCAAACAGTGACAACAACTCGTTTTCTCAGGTTGGGAGGGTCTGGTGCTTGGAGAGCAGAATGACCTAGAATTTCTCATCGAAAGGGCAAATGGAAGAAAACACCACTTCGGTGATGTTTTCGGTGAGGAATTGGCATTTTAACATGACTAAAAGCTCCAAAAAGTTGATTTTCGCATTGCTGCCCCTTTAAAAACAGGCTAACATTAACCTAGCTACTTTGCTACATTAACTCAACATAGCTTAACTTTTTCATTAAGGCTTTGTTTGCCATTAACATTAACAGCAGCGAAATTATTTTTTAGTTGTTATTTTTTTTTTCTTTCCTGGCTCAAAATGAGGCAGAGGTGGTATCATCCTGACTATGATGGGTGACTACCGATACCAGGTATCGGTATCGGTGCCAATACTCGCGGCCGTGACCAATACCATTATCGGCCGCCCTCCTGCAGCCATTTTATGATCAGGGACTAGAAATTAAAAATTGTATGAACACAAAGTTGCCATTCTTTAATGCCGTTTTTTAACTACCATTAAAAATTCATCCACTAGTACATATTAAATTGTAAATATAGTTCAGTGTTGTTGTAAAGCACTATTATGTTTATTGTATATAATGCATTTTTATGATTTTGGCAATGGCTGGAGCGCGCTACCTCTGCCTCACAACCAGGAAATGGGCGTGTGCAACAGTTGCTCCATGATCTGTTTCTTCTTCGGTTCATTTAAGTTTAAAGAGAAAAAGAAAAAAGAAAGCTGTTTCTTCTCGGTTGTTGCTTCAGGTCTTTCCGGTGAACTTCTGTTGATATAGCGCCTCCATAATGGCGCAACACAATCAAAATGCGTTGCTGCTGAGTTCACTCAACACTGTTGGAGCGCTGTGTTGAGCGTGACTCAGGCTGGAGGTGGTGAGCAAACTAGGTGGCCGCCTCTGACTTTTGTACACAGGAAAAACCCTGACATAGGATAGACTGAGTTATATAGTGTTCAAATGTAACTTGAAATATGCCTGCATGCTGATCGTTCCCTATAGGAAACACAAGAGTATTTCCAAATCTCTGTATTTCCCCCAAAGTGGCCTGTGTTACTTTTAAATGTGACTTTCTCTTCAGCATTTGAGTAAAATCCTTTCCTCCTCCATTCATGTGGTTTCGTTGTACGTCTCAGTGATTCCTCATCTCGGCTTCCCTGCCGTGTGCTTTTTCCTCATCAGCCTAAGTTCTCCTTGCATATGCGCAGGGGCCAGTGACAACTTGACTGGCACGCTGTCAAAGAAAGGTGCTGCCTTTCCAGTGGCAGAGCATCGGATTGGCCCTTCTCTTTGAGCTTGTGTGTGAGAGAGAAACGGGGGGGAGGCGGTGGAGGGGAGTTGTCAGGACTTGACCGGCACGCTTTGCATGTTCTTCTTGAGACAGGTGCTCCTGGGCGAGCACTGGTGCATGACAGTTGCCTTTCATCGCTGTCTTCTCTACACTTAACCCTCTGACCAGCAACCCCCCCTTCCTTCTTCTTCATCCTCCTCCCTCCTCCTCCTCCTCTTTGCCTGACCTCCTTTCATGGCACTTCCCTTGGCCCGTCCTGAGTGATGGGCCGCTAAGGTTGGCTGGTGGGCGGCCGGGGGTGCTCTGTGTGTGGTTTGGTGCACCCGCCGCGGCGCCAACACTGTCATCCCGACCCCACATAGACACTAAACACCCACAACTTTTTTTTTTTTGCTCAACCGTCCGTAATTCCGTCCACCGGCGCTGTCAAGCACTTGATCAAACGTGCATAAACGATGAGTTACCCTCCCTCTTTCCTCCCCATCATAATGGAGGCAGATTTTTTTTTCTTCTTCTTGGGCTCTGTTTATTCAGATGAGGCTGACTTGAGAGGGGGGCAAGCGGGTCACATCCACTTGCCTGGTTCAAGCGCTCCTGAATTGAGGCTTGTCTCCAGCGGGACGCAGAGAGAAAAGAAACAAGGCGGGGTGAGGAGCGAGTATGTCAGGCCTATTTGTGTGTGTGTGTGGGTGCGTGTGCGCCATGGCAGGGGGCTGAGGTTGGGAAGTGTAGGGGTTCACTTGTCAACCCCAGTGTCATGCTCCCCTCAGCCCCGTTATGTAGAGGGCATCCTCTGTCATTTGTCGCAGGACTTTTTAAAGTGGATGCATTTTAGCACTTTGGTGGCCTTGACTGCTGAAACTAGTTGCTTATGTTAAGAAAATTGACTTTTTAATTGCTTGTATACAGTGGGTTGGGCCTCTGGAGTGCCTGCTCACTCATCATTTATGAAATTAAACAACAAAGTCATTTTTTTAATAGGCCTGTTTCTGAAAATGTGTCTGTGAGCAAGCAGTTCTGCACTTCTGCATCAGTGTAGCGTGACAGTGGGGCAAATTTACATAGTAACTGGTATGGATGTGCCAAAAAATTGATTCTCATTTAGTACGATTCAGAATCGATTTTAAATGTCCCAAAATCGATTAAATTAAATTAAATTAATTATTTCGTTTGTGTGCCTTTTTTTGGGAGCACTGTTCATGTTGTACGCACTTTGGCCACTTATAGGCAGTGTGTTCAACTTATAGGCAAGTTATAGCAACATGAGAGTAGAAGGAAAAAGTCACGATCAAGTTATGCCAATCAAAGTTGTTTTTTGAAGCATAGGAAGAGCATATGCCGGTGAGTAATGTTAAGATGCTGTATGCATTCCTGAAGCATTTTTAATTAGCGTTAGCGAGTCAATGGCACTTTCCTTTGTGCGTTAGCCTTGAGCTAGCTACGTTCGGGAAACGAAATAAAGTGCGTTTGCATTTAAGTGTGCACTCTGTGTAATTTTCTTCATTTTGTGTGTTTAGTATATTTTAATGTCTCCATTCGTCATTCTGTCTTGCAAACCAGACTGGAGTAGATTATGACAATTCTAAGAATTGAAGCAGAAATCATTGTCAATCAAATCATGTTGAATAAAAAAAAAAATCTATTCTGAATCGAATTGCAGACCCAAAAATCGAAATTGAATCGTGAGACAGTCAAAGATTCCCGCCCCTAGTAACTGGCCAAATGATGGCCAAGCGGTGCATATCATCACAAAACGTTTGATCAGGTGTCTGTCTTGACCTCGGCCGAACCCCGAAGACTGACTCACTGAACCCCTGGGGTTCGATTGAACCCAGGTAAAGAACCACCTTTATATACAAATATAATAATTTGTAGTTAATTATTCAAGGTTTTTCGCCGTTAATGGCCACAACCTTATGATTTGCAGATGATTACTGTGGCGTTATAGCCAAACATTTCACCATTGCAAACTGTACCATGAGCTGAAATGAACTTTCAGTTTTTGAGGGGGTAACCAACCAACACATTTTTTTTAAAAACTAATTTTCCTACAACGGATGGAAAGTTTCACATTTCCCATGTATTTTATCTGACACTAAGTGGGAGCTGCCTTCGTCGGCGTTTAATAGTTGTTATACTTGTTGTCGAGAGTGTCAGCGACGGCACACGCCAGGAGCTTAATCCAACAACAGCGCCGCACCGTTCCCGCCCGTTATCTTGCCGACGAGTGGACTGCTTCGTCGCAGTCTTTGTCACGTATAGGGGGGGCATTGTCGCATATGAGATGGACTCACGTAAACGTGGTGACAGGCTAGTGTCTCGGCTGAGTGACAGCGCGGCGGGATTGGGCTAATCTGAGCGAATGACTGTCCCCGTAACTGGTGCGGAGTAGTCAGCTTCGGTGGAGTTATCAGTGTTTGTAAGTCCTTCTGCTGCGCCGGGATGACAATAGGGATTAGTGCCAAGGTTCTTTAAACTGTTTTTTTTTCTTATTTTATATTTGGGAGGAGGGAAAGCCCCCCCTCTTCTTATCGTGGTCTCTGCAGGATGCTGCTGCTGCGAGTTTTTCCTTGACTGTCAATTAAAGAGGGGATCATTAACTTCAAGGGTATAAATGTTCTAACACTGGTATTACGTTGGGAAGCTAAGTCGTTGACAGATGTTCCAACTTTAATTCTCCGCTTGTTTTTTTTTGTCCTTTAATTAATTTATGTATCGCTTCTCTGGGCTTTTAAATATTCCTCTCCCCCTGCCTGCTCTTTTGTTAGCCTGTAATCTTGCTTGCCGCGCTCGTCACAAAGACGATTGGGCCTTGCCGGTGTTTCACATGTGGTTCAATCGGCTAATGTATTCATTAGCTGCAGAAAACCGAAAGGTAAACAGTAACTGTGTGTGGGGTACCCTAAAGGGAGGATGAAATAAAAGCGTGTTTGCCTCTTCTGGTTCTCCAACAGGAGGACCAGACTACTTAAGAGTGGCACTTGATGAAAACAAAACAGCTTGTATCTTTGTACAAGGTGTTTTGTTGTTGTTGTTGTTGTTTTTTTGTGTGGCGGTAAACAAAAGAAGTGCACTACTTTTGGGAGTTTGACGCACGACTGGGATGGCAGTTGCGTGCTGAGATGATTTATTTTTACTGTGACGCGAAGTGCGAGTGACTGCAAACAGTCGGTAGCGGGCAGCCTCCGCGCCGAAGAAGCAAACAAACCAGGCGAGGCTACGGGGAAGCGGAAGAGACCGCTAATGGGCAAACTCTTCATCCACCGACGTCACCCTCCCCGTTTTCTCCCGTGACAGCTCCTTTCCTTTGTTCTCAAGCCGCGGCGGCCCACTCTCTGCCGGGGGATCCGTGACAAGTTTTAGCGGGATGATCAAATGCGGCGGTGACACCTGATTAGGCTATAGCTCATGTTTACAGTCCCCCTCCCCACTTCTTCCTCGTCCTTATCCCTCCTTCTTAGACAACAAGGGAGACTTCACCTTGACTAATTAAATTTGCACCTGCAATGCCAGCTGTGACAGCCACTGGAGGGCTGCATGTATTTATGTCACTCTATACATACTTCCAGTGACGCTCATGGAGGCTGAGTGCGCACTGGTGTGGGTTTCTCCAATAGTTGTCTTTATTGTGCTTTGTGTTTGCCATGATTTGGGGCAAAAAAAAAAAAAAAAAAGATTAAGGGGGTGATAGTGGTGTTGGAAATGTGGAGCCACTCCAGGGGGCACTGTTGAGGGGCATTGTGGAAGAAAAATGGGAGCGCATGATATGATGACAATATTTCTTATATGCGTTACCCGATTTTTGTTGCTCACGGCCATTTGGGATAGGCTCGAACTCTCTTGCAACCCTAATGAGGGTAATTAACCCTACTTTGAAAAACTGACTTTGGGATTTGTTGTGACAGGGTTAGGGTGCATAATGTTCATGAATGCATAAACAGTTGAGGCGACAATAAATTGGGGACTTTGTGCGTGATCTTCAGGAAGGATTTCCATAAACTGAATGACAAACATCGTCCCAGCTATGAGGTCCTGCTGATAATTTTTTTTAATTAATAGAAGCAACATTGATTTTAACCTGCGTCTACGTGACTAAACTATAACAAATACAAAAACACCCCCAATACAATTAATTGAGTAATTTTCTTTGAAAACTGCTGTTTATCTATTTATTGACATAAGAGGCAATTTCTTCTGGTCCAGCGAATGTTCAGTTGCTGTCCATAAAATTTCATAATGTAACAAACCAATCATATGATCGTTTTATCTCATGAATAAAATATTTTACGACTTTGAGTGCACATTGTTACGTGTATGCCAATACCCATATATTTTTTCAAATGCCAATATTGGTCTGTTTAATCGGTAGACCAGTATTACACTGTACCGCTCAGTCTTCAGTTTATTAAAGCAATGCAATTTGGGATATGTTATTGCCAAACAGTCATCTCTTCTTGCTGACAATAACAAATGCGTAATTGAGTTTTATGGCTTGTGATGCCTTTGAACCCCGCAGTTAAAAAGAATACGTGTCTGCCTCTCGTTCCGTACCTGCCATTTGATCATTCATTAACATGTGCACAGACTCTGTTTACTGATATATGATCTAGCGCTCATGTGTGTGCATCTGTCTAAATCCTTGTTGCGAGTGTATAAAGGCCGGCCGCTGAAGTGAGTGGGACATCAGTCACCATCTAGCTGGAGACAGGGCTGGGTAATTTGTGGCTTCTTTCACCCATCTAGCCCTACCTCTCCCCACACCCTGCCGCCCCCATCCTCAAATTGACCGGGCCCAACTGCTGGTCATGCTGTATTACATGGGTTAGATGAAGTAATTATTTCTAGGCCACTGACTACAAGCAAGATTAATAGTTTTTGAAACGGCCATAATGGAGGGCTGACCCGTCGTAACATAAGCATTATTTCAAGCTCACCTCCACTCTCATCCTTCTCACCTCTGGGCACGACGGAGTGTGATTTATACCTGGACTAATGACCAGGGTGGGGGTCCAGTGGGCCCTACCCCACCCTAGCAGTTTTACAGACACTCCAAGAGGGCATTGATTTCGTGTGTCAGAAAGAACATGCCAATTCATTTGAATAATTTTGTTGATGGAAAACAGGCCAGTAACTGGAGCTCCCTTTGGTTAGAATTTCTGCAAATGGCGTTGTTGTAGAATGGTACAGTAATCACCACAAAGGGCCACTTTCTCATTGTCCACCAAACTGCTGTCTTCTGACCTGTGCGAAAGATACCAAAACCGAATGGGGGTGTTGAAGTCAACTCACAAATTTGCTGGCTTCAAAATTGAATGAGAAGTGGAATGACAACTGTGTGGGGATTGTGCAATGCCCCGGGATCAGGTTGTGAAGTTTATAAGGTCGCTCACCCCACCCCACAAGCTTAATGCTGCCGATTTGGATGTCTACGAAATTATCTACATCCTCGATTTCCAGTGTCTTTCTGGTCACAATCCAATCCTGGTGTTCTTAAGCTTTGCTGACCAGACAGAGACGATCCAAAGTTAACACTAGGTGGCACTTGGACATCATTCTATCACGTGACCCCCACCCCCCCCTCCCCATCCACACATTTTTTTCCCCACCCTCCGCTCCACTCTATCTCATAAGTACACCTCACATGTCAGCGTGTTTTATTTTTATTGGACGGAGAGCAGTGTGTAATGCATTCACCTCCGTTCCTGCCAGCTGTTAAATGCCCCAGAACATGGTCTGGCCAGGCTCCGCCCCGTTAACCCCTCTGATTGGCTGTAATAATTAGCAGAAGTGAACAGTAACTGAGGTGTTCGGCGAGGGACCGCAAGAGACTCGTTGATTTCGTACGTGACTGAAAACCCGGCGTGTCCGCAAGTCTGCCGGACCCGAGCGTTAATTTTAGGCTTTAATATTAACTCTTAACTTAAACGCATGCATGCAGCGCGCCACTAGCAATTACATTTTCAAATGGCTGGGTTTGTAAACCTCCAGCGTGTTAATCTGTCACCATTCAAGCTACTGGGAAAGAGTGAAAAGAGGATTAAGCCATTCAATTCCTGGTAGAATATTTCCCTTTGTTCGGAATGAGTGATGGAAAAATAAATAAAGAAACACAGTGGCTTTTCAAGCAAGACGAGCGGGCCGGCAGTCTGCTCCGACTTCGCCGTTCAGCTAATGCCATTATGGAAAACTTATCGCCTTCCAGATTCCAGGAAGACGGGGCTACGGCCGTGTAAACAGTCACAAATGATCCTAGTTGTTAATTCAATATTAATCTTAGGGCACATCATAATGCCAGTCTATCTGGGTCAAACGGATATATGAGATTCAATCAGACCTGTCCTAGATGTTCAGTCTGGCTGTGTTTTGAGGCACATGTTTTTTTCTTCCTAGTGGCTTAGGTGATTGTCAGCAGCTGCTTTATCTTGGTAATAATTCCACAATAATAATAATAAAAAAAAACAGCACGGGGCTCATAGTAATAAATAATTCAAGAGTTTGTCCTAGTTGTCCATGAGAAACAGGATATCAATGATAGCAGAGCAGCTTGTCACAGTTTGAAAGATAAGCAGCTCAAGTATGTTCTTAGGCAAATTAAAGGAGACCGGATCCATCTTTAATATATATTGTACGATCTTTGGATATATTTGCCTCCAAAATGTCTCCTTTATACATTTTGCATAAGGGTAATTCCTAACTTGAAGTCTTAGCATCTTTTGTCAGACAACTGGGAATAAAATCTGGTATTTAGCATAAGGTTACAATAGAGTGCATGCTAATTGTTACAGTTGTCAACCAATCCAGTGCAGTCTTAGCCCTGCATTTACTCTTGACATCCCACCTCTCTTGGCCGGATTGCACATTATCTTTATCCGAGATGAGGTACTTGACTGCGCAGTGTCACACAGAGATCTAATATGGAGCCAAAAGGACAGAGCGCCTGGAAATCATCGTCATTTGAAGAGGTTGCTTGTCACATGATGGGTTTGATCAGGCAGCGCTCCAGTACACAGAGCCGGGTCTTTGCACTGTAACAGTGGTACTGGATTAGAGACACAAGCCACTTCGGCTGTGATCAGTCACTCAGACCCGGAGACACATGGCGGAACTGAAATCCCCCTTGCATGCTTCATCCGCGTCGTGTTCTGGCTTCCTCGTTAAAACTACTGTATGGAAATAACAACACAGCCGCTGACAGTTGATTGTCGGAGACAGTAAACTGCTGGTCTTTGGTATTAAAAGATATCAGTCGTACAGTTACCAAAGCGCTGCTGTCTATACCGACCTTTTCAGATCCCCCAGCCCCCACCCCACCCCCCAAGTTTGTTCAGTGTGGAATGTTTTGGTACCCTAGCAAAAAATGTTTCGGAAATTTGCTAAGCTGTAGCTCCGAATCAGGCCTGAGATTTTGCCAGCTAGGCTAAGGAGCCAGCTGGGCTCCTAACATGGGAAATTACTTTTACCCACTCTACGCATCCATTCATCCATTGTATCATTAGGGTCAGTTGTGAGCTGAAACCTATGGGCATGTGGGAAGGGTACACCCTAGACTGGTTGTTAGCCAATTGCAAGGTACTTGTAGACAAGGAACCGTTCACATTTACACCTATGGACATTTTACTGTAGTGTTCAATTAACCTAAGAAGTCTTTGGACCCATGCAAGCACAGTAAGAATGCAATCTTCACATGTTGAGGCTGAACCCCAAACCTCAGATGAACTGTAAAACTGTGCTGCCCTCCAACTACCCTGGACAGTTTATTGTGCAAGATCACAAAATCAGCCTCTTGAGCCTCTAAACCCTCCCTCATTATTTTCCTCACCGCCCCATTGAGATGACCAAGCCTGGGCAGTTGAATGGACAGGGAAGGTGAGTTTTAGATCCGGCTTCAGTCCTCTGGCCTTTAGATCTGTCCTTGACACCGCCTGCGGGACATCCTGGAGGGCACCTGTCACCCTCCCTGCAAGGTCTACATCTTGCCGCAGCCAATTCAGCCCACCCCCCCTGGGCCTGGGCTCCACTTTGCACAACCATATTGATTTTTTTTGGGAGGCTGGCTAGAGCGGGAGGGAGGAATCAAGTGAGCTCTCTAAAGGACTGACATCTCCTTGACACCCCAAGGCGCGACAGCCGAGCCAGAACAACTCTGTGGCCCTGATTCCTCGTCCAAAACAGCTAATCACAATCTTTCAATCAACTCTCTTGTTTTTTGTCCTGATCTTCGCCTAACATCCACCCCACTTTTGGACCCTGCCTGAATACCAAGGGACTGTGTCTGTATTAGAAACGGCCATTCCACATGGACAACATCTGACCTCATGAAAGCATGCTGTAATTCGAAGGTGAAAACTAAAAAGCTTTTACTCCAATCGACATAATCCTAATGGAAACATTACGACCTGGCTGAAAAGTAACAGGGCAAAGCTGATAACAGGCATAGAGTTGTTGTTAGGGAACTCCTCGAAGCAGCAAGGTATGAGTTTGAATCTGATTTGACGAAATCTTCATATCTATGATACACATTTTTATCTGTCACAGACATTAGAGCATTTTACCAGGATGAGATTTAACATAATTGCTTTCCGATTTCTGTTGGCTTAAGAAAAACAAGATGGTTTTATTCTTCTGTTTTTAAATATTGCAGTGTCATGGGGACGTTTTTCTTCCAATATCAAGATTTTCATGCACAGAATATACCATGATATTGTTATTGTTGGCAAAAAGCCCAACATAATTCCCACCCAACTGAACAAAGCTATTCTGGTTCTGGTTTCTCACAGAGAACAGTATCACCAACATTGTACATTCATACTGTCTGATTTTTGTCGACTTAAATGTGCAAGAATATTGTTTATTCAAGTTGTCGGTTTTTGTCGTGAGTCACTCTGGTTCCCACCCCAAGTGTGTACTGTCTGTGTCAAGCATCTAGTCATCATGTTTTTGATATAGAGCATGCTCCTTCAATCTCCCCAAGAAAAATGAAAAGGTTATGTAAAGGGATACATCGTCACGTCTCTTAAATCGCCATCCGCTCTCTCCATATCTCCTCTCCGGATTTGACACTAGCTAAAGGTCACATGCAACATATTTCCCCGCTTTGAGGTGTAGATATGTGTGAAATAGATGTTGACACAGTAGACACAGTGAAAAAGCACCTAAATGGAGTAACCGTGGGCCCAATCTTCCCGCCTTTAACTCTTTGACTGCCAAAAACGTTAAATAACGTTTAGTAAAATCCTATGGAGGAGTGCCAAAGACGTTAAAGGACGTTTTTTACAAAACAGAGGTGAAACTAACCATTTTCTATTGTTGATTACTGAAAAACGGAAGAAGGTAGAAACAAACTTTTTTTTTTCTGATGAAAGATGAGAGTCCAATCTTTCATTTGGTAGTATGTGTGTTTCCATAGTCCAAACACATAATTTTCTGTGGACCTTGAAAGATCAGTCAAAATGCTTAAATCGGCTGGCACCCACGGCATCCCTTTTCTGAAAATGCTTGGCAGTCAAAGAGTTAAATACGTTTGAATGATCCTTTGCATGGCTGTCAGGTGTGGCGAGTTCAAAAAAACGTAAATAATAGTAATAATCAGTCATTTTGATTTAGATAATTTCAGTGGTGGACTATAAAAGAGCCTACAGCTGTACCACATACGTCCTTCAGAGCAGAGCATCATTTTTATCTACTGATGACAAAAAAACAAAAACATTTACATCATATTCACATCAGATGTTGATTACAAAAGAATATGTGCATACCGCAACGGATGCAGTTTGCCTGGTTGAACGCTTACCAACTAATCAGATGATGTTTTAGATTGAAATTTCTCAGGTAGTCTGAAAAGTTGCTAAATCGAGCAACAAAAGTGCTAAATTGGAATCATTGAGTCGTGGGCTGTGGCAGTCAGTGTTACCACTTTTTTTTTTTTTTTTTTGTGTGTGTGTGTGTGGGGGGGGGGGGGGGGGGGGCATGAGGTCAGATAAACATTATTCCCAGCCATCCTGACAGAACTGGATGTATTCTGGGAAAATCTGTAAATAGCAAACACAAGGCTAAGGGAGAATGTGAGGATGTTGGATGTTTATGGCACAGTAATGAGTGTTGGCTGTAGCATGGGTGACCTTTTTATACTGAGGTGGGTGTTACACTTACAGCAGTCTGTATGTGTGAGGTTCCATGTGCGGGAATCTAATTAATGACCGGCAGTGATCCTCCTCAGCTCCCGCTGGTCCGGTAATGTCTGCAGATTGGTGTTATAAACAGGGCGTGAAAGGTCTGCCCAGCATCGGCCTGGAATGACTGTCCCTTTTGTTCGGGGAGATGGATGGAAATGTTCTAATATTAATGATCACGGTCCCCCTGCCGATGTGCGGAATGATCAACGCGGTCGCCTTCCGCTAACAAGAATTAACAGTCAACGTCGGCCATTTGTCACCATAGACCTGTGCACCCACTGCTCATAACAGAATATAAAAATGGTTAACCACACTTCTTTCTTGATAAGAGACCATTGTTCAACTTTAAAAGTTACACGGTGGATGTGTGCTCAAGTGTTCAATCCCCAAACATTTATTTTCTGCATCCATTTATCAAAAATAAATGCTTTATAGGGGCGCGACAATGATTCAAGAAAATCAATAAAAATCAATAATCAGAGACAGTGTGGAGATACCACAACATTGATAGAAGACCAGAAGAAGAAAGTCATGAATGAACTGCATTAATATACAGCGGATCCTCCATATAACGGACCTGGAAACAACAGAGTCCAGATTTCATGGACAGACTCAATACGCCCCTTAGTAGTGGTTGTCAAAGTCTGTGATTTCCACAATTGGCTGCTGTTGTTTACTGGCGCGATGGCACAATCAACAGAGTTCTGCCACCTTTGCCACAGATGGACAGTAGACTAGAGCAGGCTCAAACATGTGCCTATGTGGTCGTCTTGTTAGAAGGGGCAAACGGTCCCAGAAAACGCCATGAAAAGCATGGTTATTAGCTTAGCATTGCCGAGCAGACTAATATGTGGAAAACAAAACAACGCAATTACATGCAGCATTTAAACATTCTTTTTCGAACTGTACAGATCCAGCCAAAGCAAAAAAAAAAAAAAAAAGGAAAGTTAAGCATTCTTAGGTCCACTGAAAAGCACCATGTAAACGTAGCTTCTTATTTTAGCAAATGCCATTTGTGTTTTTGAAGCATAACAATGAAGTCAGTTCACATTTGCTGCACCTTTTGTATACCAAAGATTTTTAAACATTTGAAAACTCCCACAGTAACATGCAGTATGGTGATTGAACTACCTTACTGAAAGCCAACTACTTCAGAACTACATTAAATGGACCTTGAGTCTTCCAAATATTGATGATGATGACTTTCAATCTCTTTGGGTTGAAGAATAAAAATAACAAATACAGGGATGTGATTTTTCCGCTAATTCGCGGAATTCCGCTTTTTTTATCCGAAAAAAAAAAAAATCACCAAAAAAATCCGATTTTTTTTTTTTTTTTTTTAGTAGTTCATTGTGTATGCACATGACTGACAGATAACATCTTCTGCTATAACAAAGACATTTGTGGTATGCTCTAATATGAGTTACTTTTCATTTGGTCATGATACAATTATTTGTTCATGAAATTTGAACTCTTCAACATTATTTATGTGTTAACTTAGTAATCACATTAGTTAGATATGATGATATTCTCAGTGATAGTTTTTAAAAGCAAAGGCAGTCCAATGTTTTTGAATGTGACTGATTTTGAGTTGACTAAAACTGCCATTTTATATGGGATAGTTCAATATACATTGAAAATTTATGCTGTTGTTTTGTCTATTTCTTTGTCATGTGAGTGCATTGAAAGTACTTAAAAACACGGAAAACCCATGAGCTCCGGGGGGACCCTAGCTGGGTGCCAGCGGCCCCCAGACCCCCGGCTAAATTTTCAGATAATTTCACTTTGGTCAAATCACATCCCTGCAAATAGAAAAACGAGAACAAAGTGTTTGCACACCCTTCAATTTCTTTTGACACTCACGCAAAGGTGAAAAAGCACTTTCAGAGCGACCTGGTAACATCCATCTGACCAGCCTCTCGTACTGGCAGTCTCATTCATATTCATAAGTTGTTCCTGGTGTGGGTTATACGGACAGTTAGTTACACATTACAGACGGGGTCAACGCCATCGCATTCCAATGAGTCATTTATCACTTTGCCAAGTTACCCATCACACTAAGCGCTAAACTACTTGCCAGGAATTTTATAGCCGAATGCAGCTCTGTTGCAAATAACATTGTTTACAATCTGTGATCTTTAAGTTCTTTAAATGTCTACTCCAGACCTACTACTGGTTTTACACTTCTTGCAAGGTCTTTGTACCACTGTGGTCTGCGTCTGCTTGTTGGTATTTGTGTGATAGCCCCCATGTTTATATGTTAAGCAGGTTCTAAAACATCGTAGGTCATGCCCTAGCTTCTAAACAGCAGACTAAATGGACACCCTTCATCACACATTTGCAGCTCTGCAAATGTTTAATCCCCCTCAAAATTCAACGTGCCACATTGTTAGGTATCCATTGTAGCAGTTGAGAGACTGACTAGGGGTGAGAGATGAACTAATGTCACATTTATTTGTAGTCTCAGGGTTATTGTGCTATTTTTTGGTCTTTGTCACATGGGTAATGTTTTTAAAAGTTACTGTTTGTAAAGTTACAAATCACTAAACTATAGTTGTGCTTATATGTCAAAGATGAACTGTAATCTTTAAAGTTGAACACAGTGTTTTCATGGAATCGGTTGGTTGTTGTCCGATTTGGTTGGATTGAGAATTTTTTTTTTGTTGCTTTAGTAGTTAGCATGTGTATGTGGATTATCTCTGGGTATCCCTGTTTTCATCCAAGATCCCAAAATTATACATATTCGGTAGATTGGACTCCGACTGTAGAGGTTCAACAGAACCTCCAATTTATCTCACCCATACTTGATTTCGAAGTTCGAATATAGAATCAAAGCTTCTGGAGACTTTTGTCACGCACACAGAAATGTGTGCAGATGGTAGCTGACCACTGACCTTCTCTGTTCTGAGTAGCTTCACACCGCCTGCCGACATTCTGCGATCCGGTGCCAAATGGACCCGGGAGGAAGCGGCTTTGATGCGAACGGTCAGCCCCTCTGATTCATTCTTCAGTTTTACAGCTCACTTGTCAAAACTGTTGATTCTCCGTCACTTTTGCACAAGATGAGTGCTTTCTGAAATGGGTGCCACACAAGCACCAATGGTGTGCTGTCCAAACACGGAGTTCCTTTACGCAGCTGTCTCTCACATCGCGTCACCTCTCGAGCTTTCTTTAGATGTGTTGATGGTCCACAATGACATCACCCCTTGGTTTCTGGATTTGTCTTCTGTTTTACTGAGAGGTATTTGGACAGCAAGGTGGAGCTGAAGCAGCGTAGAGCCAAATACTATAAGTCACAAACCCAACCTCATGCTATGATGAAAGGTTTATGCCAGGCAAATACTATTTTTTTCCAGTTGATATTGACATCCAATAGATAGTCGCCTCACAAGAAGTTCTGTAGTTAATGGTTGCTGACCCTTCTCCTGTGTTGGCTTCCCTCGACAGACTAAAATTATTTCATTTTGATTATTAAGAGTGTAAAGTGATGTTGGGGTCGACTTGACTGACTGATGATCTCTCGGGGGTGAGCGTGATCTAGTTTTGTACGTGACCTCTACTAGCCATTTCCGAAAATATGTCAAAGTGAGCTGATCTGAATTTTTGTTGGCTTGTGACTTGAGAGATTCTCCTTCCATGAATTGACAACCAGGCTGGGTGATGTCTGCACTTTGTGTGCCATGTGTAATTCAGCCGTGGTGAGGAAGTTCTGCCTTCACGAGTGAAAATGTCGTTATTATTAATATTTTCACTGTCTTTATGGGGGCCATCCTTTTTTCTTTAGATTTTGGGTTTCCACTTCCACAAGGAACAGCCACTCGCCTCTCTGTAACACCCCATCTCTGCCCAGAGTCGTCATGGTAATGGAAACGATATTCACTGTTGGCTCCACAGTAGGAGCAGCAGCGTGAGCGGTGGCTAATTTGGATGAAACAGGAACCCCCCCCAGCCTCCATTTCGTGAAGGCATTAATTAAGATTCATTGCTGGTCGATTTCAGTAAGGCTACCAAAAAAATTATAGCGTTATGAATTCTTAATCCTTGATGATATTCTGATGAAAATGTTTGTTGAATTACAAATGATGTGTAATTACAAATGATGTGATCTTGGGGGCGTTTCACTCTTGAGGTTCTACTATACTTTAAAGTTATTTGGCAGAGTATAAAGAAAACCCATCTCAATAAAGCAGGAGTAATGAACTAGTGTGTCAGTTTTACTTATGAAGTCATCCCAGGGCCTCGTTGTAACATGTATCTGCAGTTCATGATGTATTAGTTAGATTAAGGGAAGCCAGATGAGATTGACTTGTCCTCCTGCAGAAAGCACACAACATTCAGTGTGTTCAACCGTACCCGCGACTTAGACTCAAAAGGCTTTTTTATCCTTTAAAGAGGCCGAGCTATCTGGCTATTCTCAGCCGCCAATGCCAAAAACCGGACATTAATCTACCCTGAAAGCTTTGAAGAAAGTGTCCACTTATATGTCACAGATGGGGAAAATATATTAAATTAATATATAAACGGTACAAAATGCGATATCTCTTATGGGCTAGGATCAAAGCAAACCAATTGAGTCCTATTCTACCTAATATGTTTTTCTGTGATAAACAGTCCGGCTGAAGAGATAATCCCATCAAGCAAGCGAGAGATTAAAAAAGGAGGGAGAGAAAAAAAACATCTGATATATCACTCAGCGCAGAGACGGTTGGCATGGCTACCGTGAAGCATTATGATTGGATTGGTAATCTCGCTTCTTGGGTCCTTTTTTTGTGGGATTTTTTCCTTCCACAATCAGGTGCTTACACCAAAACGGCACAGACAGACATGCTAGTTCTTTGGTTAAAAAGTCCAGAGTCCATCCAGTGGCAAGTTCTTTCTTTTGCGTGGAATTTCTGAGCAGCTTGATGTATTTGACGCGTGCGTGACAGCCGCGCTTGTGTGCGATCGGGGTTGCGGTACTGCCTCGTCTGCTAGTCCTGACCGCACGTTACTTCTAAGTCGCAGAATGAAAGCACACTTTGGTGCCTCTGTACACATTTCACAGGCTGAAGCTGTATATGCATACAGTATATGTGTGCACACCAAAGCATACACATGCACCACTGGCTTACCGCCTTACCTTAATACCGTCAGCTTCTGTCACGAGGTGGAATTTGACACAGACGAATGTGTGTCAAGTTGTCAGTTGTCTTCCAGCCGGCCTTTGAACGTCCTTCGGCCATGAATAGTGCATGTTGTTTTGTTTTTCAAGAATCAAACTGTCTTCAAGTCTGCTTCATTTTTTTTCTTCCCCCGGCCTGCACACTCATGTGCATCCTTTAAGAAAACTGTCAGCATGCGTTGTGTTGTTCAGCCGTAAAGTAGAAGATTCAGCCCTCAAGGTGAATTCACCAAGCTGTTAAAAAAATCTCATGCCATTTTTACTGGTTGCTTTTTATTGTGATCCATTTGATTCCTTTCAAGGCAATAACCTCATCTTCACAAACGTTTGCAGAAAGTTTTAGTGACATTTTACAGTGAAATCTTCAAACATTATTTGGTTGTAATTGTAATGCTGGTCAGCCTTTGATTTGTTCCCAACAAGATCAATTATATTTGAAATAAATCAGTCTAAAATATTGTAATCACAGCTTCTTTAGAACATGTCTGTGACATTATTCCATTAAAATAACCCAAAGATCAAGAATTCTATAAATTTTTCCTACTGTCTTTAGAATTAGCTTTTGTTGACTGCGCGGTTCTGTCTCATGCTCATGCTACTATCTGGTCCCAGGTCTGTGTATGTAGCCTGGTCAAACTGCTCAGAGTTTGAAGTTGTTCCACTTTAGAGGTTCCGCTGTATTTCACTCTTACATGAGTACTTCAGGTCTTTGCCAATATTAGGTCAGAGGAAATTTGAAATATGAATGCCTATGAAAAATATACATGTTGGGTTTTCCTTAAACTATTTCCAAGGCTCAGAGATTGATGCATGGGTCTTTCATGTATGACCCTCAAAAGATGTTAAAAGCCAGATGAGCAGCTGCAGGTCATGAATGAGCTTTGAACCAAACTATGAACACATCATGTACAAACTTTGTCTACGTGTATATATAAATATATATATATGTACATTTTTCATCCCCGTCCCTGTTGGATTTATGGGTAAAGAGAGGAATGTGAACCATTGCAAGGTACTTTGATTCCCCGAATAGGTTAGTGTTTTTTGCGCCCCACTGGCAGACCTCACTAAATCATAAAAATTTCACGTAGATAAAAATGAATGGTGGCTCGTTTGTGTGTTACAATGATGGCCATTTTGAAATGTTTTTTTTATGTTTAATTCACTAATTTAGGAACCAGTGATTCTGTTTTTGATTCTCTATCTTGACGGGCTCAAAATATAGCCCAAACATGAGACTTCTTACTTTATATTAGAGTACTGCTATGTTGTTAGGTACCTACTTCAAATTGTCTTTTAAATGTATGGCCTTTTTGCTTTACAGAAGAGGAGGTTACTACAGGAGTTGGGAGACCAAAAGATCCCCTTTAGAGGACCTTCTGATCAGGGCTTTCAGCAACTGGTGAGTCGGCAACATTGCTTTTTATACTATAATGTAAGTGTCCCCATCAATGTGGGCCAGACAATCCACCCGCATTTCTAGGTTGAGGTCCTGCAGTATTTGCTTCACTCAGGCTAGTCAAAAGTTGTGGCAGAACAAAGCACTGGTTAATGATAGACGATCACAAGTTGTGACAAATGTTGGTAAGAGCGGAACTTCTATAAGCAGAGTACCGCCTGATGGTACACGTTGACTATGCTGTTTTATAATATACCTCTGATGCTACAATACTCTTTTTGAGGTAGTTTATTCTTCACAATCGCATTCAGGTAAAATGATTTTTTTGGTGGGCTGATCTATACTTCCTAGTCTGGAACGAGGTACTGTAGTTGTGGTACAGGACTAGATAATATGAACATTAAACTTATCTGATATCTTCTATTTGCCAGTGGGACGCCAGTTATTCCGGCCTGAGTCTGAGGAGAGCCTGCTCGTTGCCTGCGGAGCTCCACTGCAGAGTTCAGGCCGCTCTGCTCACACTGCGCAAGAAGGGCTGCCTCTTGAGGGATCTGGTCCGAGTCCGTGATCGGGACGTCTTCACTTCAGTGTCGCGGGCTCTGCTGGGTGAGCCGGGCCATACCTACCGCTACCTGGACACTAGGCTCTTTGCCATCCCCTGGCACAGCGAGGACGCTGAGGTTAAAGGGCAAAACTGTTGCGACCCAGGTCTGAGGGCAGCCTGCAAAGCCTTGTGGGAGCTCAACAGCTTCTTCTGCTTGGACGTGTTTCAGCTGAAAGAAGGAGACAAGCTAGCACAATGTGCAAAGGTGGTTCAGGAGATAGAGACCAAGGCAAGCGATGAGGCCGATGTGGAGTCCAAACACAGCGAGGACTCCAGGAACAGTGAAGGAGGGGACTCGGAGTCCAGGCAGAGCGAGGAGGTGGATACGGAGTCCAAGCACAGCGAGGAGTGGGACGTGGAATCCAAACACAGCGACGAGGAGGGAGAATCCATACAGGCCAAAGCGATCGATGAAGGAAAATGTCCCACCTTGGCACTCAAAACCACCGCTGTCCCGCCAACTGGAGGCCGAGGGGAGCTCCATGTGGCTCATCTCAAGCACAGCCTCTCAGATTACCACATTGAAGACAAGGGGGAGCCAGGGAGTTGTCCTGAGCCGAGCCCGCCGCGGGGATTCACTGGATCAGCTAAGTTCAATGTCACCTTACTCAACTACATGGACCCGGCAGCCATGAGCCAGCTCAAAGAGGAGCCCTATTACGGCATGGGAAAAATGGCTGTGGGGTGGCACCATGATGAGAACCTGATCAGTCACTCGCCAGTGGCTGTTTACAGCTACAGCTGCCACGACGACAAAGGTAAGTGTCACTGTGTTCTAATTAGACGGGACACTTTAATCTACATCCCATCACACCGGCTATGAGATCCATCACAACAATAACCCGTCAACTTATCTCCGTCGCTTTCAAGTGGATCAAATGCTGCTAACCTTACGTGTTGCGGCACCCGGCAGCATCTGTTAGACGCGGGCCTCTGCCGCAGCCACCATCAGATTCATCTGTGTGATAGTGTCAGGGCATTAGCGAATGTCATCAGCGGCTCGCTGCTGACAGCCTTATCGTCAGATCACAGACATCGGTATCCAAGTTCAATGGCGTAGCCTTAACAAACAGGCCTTATCACACACGCTGCATCTCATCTAAATCATTTCCCCGAGAAATGATCAATGCGCAATTATCTGATAGGGAATAATGAACCTTGCTTTGATAAATGTTTCTCAACTGTACTGGATGGATAAAACCGCATCTCCTAACCATGGGATGCGCCTTATCTGAGGAGCTGATAGTATTTGCTGATTGACTTGATTGAGCGCCTCGACGAGAGAAGTTTGCTTTCTAGAGCACACGCATAACAATTTATGGATGAGCAGGATGGTCATGGTGAATGGGTTGTCTTGTTTCCTGACAAAGAAGATATAATATAGTATAACACTTAAAATGGTCATGGTAGATTTATACACCGTTTTAAACCCTGGTGCAGGGGTTCCCGTGTTTACTGTAGCTCCATTCCTATGGTGTTGAAATTTGTACGCTAATCGGAGTGCGCCGAAGTCAGTCTCTATCCTACGCTAATGCAGAAGTAAAGTCCTTTTCTAACTAAAAAAAAACATTCTTGAAGTGTACTGGAAAATTGATACATAAAGTTAAAGAAAATTAAGCTTTATATGTTTGAAGTTGCTTGTTTTCTGTAAAAACTACTGTAAAAACTACTTAAAAAACCCATCACTTAAAAATCTGTGCTAGAGCAGCATCACACATGATGAACCGTGATATGTGTGCCTTCTTGTGCCACATGATGATGTATTCTTTTGCTAGTGTGCAAGCTAATTCATTGCACGCCATTCATAACCTCTTAATAAATCACTCTTAACAACTCACACCACAGGATTATTTGTCAGGATAATCTTTATCAAATACCAGGCCTTTGCTGAATTTGGTCGGAATCAGGCTCAAAGTTGACCAGATTATCTTTACGCAGTAATTGCGTCACAGTGTTTCAGGTTTGAGAGAAGAAAAAAACGCGTGTGGTTTGTGACAGATTTGAGTTCACATGGATTCCCTACCTAAAAGGATCCAAACCAAGAGTTGTAATGAACCAGGTACTGTATGTTATCAATGATATCAATAAAGATCCTATACATATTTGAGTCGGTCATCCAGCCAGTCTTCCCAAAAAAAAAAACTGCAATAATGTCCCTGTAAGAGGTTGTTACTAGACACTTGTACACATCTGGAAGGCAAACGAGTGCAATGGCTGATGATACAGGTGTGCGGGGTTGAGCAAGTCAAGTCGAACTCCAGTGAATCAGGTGCAACGTCAAACGCGGTCCGCAGCTGCTTTTCCTTCACTGGGGGTGTTGTAAGCAGGAACACCTGCTGGAGCGTTCCGCTTCGACCATTTGCCACGGGCCATTTCAATTGAAACCTTCAAAACATTGCGGCCTAACACCTCACCGCACTTTGCAGCTGTGTCTCTTCCAGACTGCAGAGACCAAAGTCTGACCAGAGCTTCATTCCGGCGGTTGACTCCCGAGTGTTCCCAGGACCAAGATGAAGAAATTAAACTCTTTTAAGCATAAGGCTTCTCCATGTTAAGACGGCTGGTCGCCTAAGGGAACCGTACTACAGCCGGAGATCCAAAGGAATCTTCCGTGGCAGTGTTTTAACCCACACAGAGGCGGATATTCCACCATTGCCAAAGCCTTAGGGAATTCTGTCATTACCCCGGCTCTCAGAGCACAATGGCGGGAAATTAAGTTACTATTTATCCGTGCTGAGCAAAAAGGAAAAGGCAGCTGCGGGGCAAAGAGGCCCGAAAAGACTTTAGTATCGATTTGTGCTGAAGGGTGTCGGCCAGCCAGGTTAAATCTTATTTTCTGAGCATGCTGTGGTAAGAACAGGGAGGAGAGGGAGAGAACAGTGCAGGTGCTTACAGTGAACGGAAACAGGAACATCATGGCCTCGCCGCCATCCAATAACACTCTTTGCACAACATCAAGATGAGGCTTTTATCTAACAGTGTCCTATTGCACGCCCTAATGATAGCATAACGATCTTGTGCAGACAGCCGGGATTAACCCACAACACATACTTTCGCTACTTTCTCCAAAGATGTGGATATTGTATTGTGCTAGAATTTCATAGGGATATTAGTTGTATGTTTTTAAGATTGCAGAAGTGGATGCATTTCGGATGGAGCACTTAACCCTGGAGAACCCCAAAACCCTTTTATTCTTTGGAAAATTATGAATTATACATTAAATGACTGCTATAAATTCACTGAACACCAAAATATACAGTATGTTTTTTCAATTTTAACCCTTTATTCCCTAATTTAGGATTAGGGCGAAATTTGACCCTTTTGGGATTTAGGGGTATCATTTCGAAAAGTCAGTAATCTATTTAGAATTTAAGAAAATAATCAATCAAATACACAGCTACATTGAACAATATAATTTTTTTGTTTTATTTGTTGCATTTTAGAACTGGATTTTGAATGTACAAACACACTTTGGCCAATGGAAACAAGAAACAGGGACAAAATCACTGCTGGGAAAAAAAAAGGTCTTTGTTATTTGAGTAGCAAAATTTATAGGGGCCAAATTTGACCCCGTGGGTGCTCCAGGGTTAAAAAGTGTTTGTAGTATATCTATTTGAAAGGAATCAGATTGAACAGTTGGCTTGTTAGATAAATACTTCCAACTATATGTGTATTTTAAAATATTTTTCTTATAGCATAAAATCATTGTTTAATAAAAACATGTACAGGAGGTCCCCAAGATGTGAACACAATGGGTTCTGAGAGGTCGCTTGCTCATTTTTTTTCCGTTTAGTTTTTACATATTCAATTTCATGTCTACAATATAATTGCCGTTTGAGGTCATTTAAAAAATACTGTAGTGTGGTGTCACAAAATACCTACTTTTAACTTCACCCAAAATGGGAAGTCAACCAAAGTCCACCACACAAAACCCCCCCCCCCCCTCAAGTATTATATATATATACAGAGGAAGGAGACGTTATTGTTGGTGATAGGCACAGTTGTCATCGGAGAGAGTCGATATTGGGTCGATATTGTAACACTGTTAAATGAATGAATGAATGAATGAATGAATACATATTTCTTACAGCATTTCTCATGTCATTTCCAGCTCCAAAAAACACATTTACCAAACAACGTGCTTTCACTCAAAATTTATAATTTTCGGCTTTGTTCTTTAAATTGTAACTGGTACTTTAAAAAAAAAAAAAACTTTAACAAACGACTTGAATTTTAACCCTCACATTATTAATTTGTTTTACTGCCTTTCCTGTTAAATGGTCATAGTATTTTTGATTTGCGTCACATTTACAACGGGTACTGTAACACAATAAAACACAGGCTGCGTAATTGTGTGTTTACATTTCAAGTGTGGTACTTTTCACTGCCTGAAATGCGAGCGTACTCGTGTGTCGTAATGTCGGACCGTGTTGTGTTTGACAGGTGAGAGCAGTGAAGGCAGCGGTGAGAAGGCGAGCTGGAGGATCGGGCTGAAGGTGGCCTGGGACATCCACACACCTGGCCTGATGCTGCCCCTCCAGTCTGGAGACTGCTATTATATGAGAGGTACTAAATCTCAACAACACACATGCATACTGTATACGCACCATGCAGCCACATTGGAAACCATTTTTTTTTTGTTTTTCAAACCTTCACTCCTTAATGACCCATACCAGAAGCCATGACCATGTAATTCACTTGCTTTTTGTTCTATTCTCGGCCATTTAAACTTCACTGCCGGTGAAAGTGATCTGATGGGTTGCGAATGTGTGCGGGAGCGATTGCAAACTTAAGTTCCATGAAATTGAGTGCATTAGCAGAGGTTAGGGAAACGCTATTTGCTGAAGCCAAACAGATGGACTGAAAGTTTCAGTGTGTAAATCAAAGTTTAAGGCTCAGGTCATACTGCTGTACTGGGTAGTAAACACATTCACACTGATTATTATGTCGTCAACAAAGCCAAGACTTTATTCTTTACTTTTTTACTTTGTTCTCATGAGAATTTAATAAGATTTTTTTTTTTAAAGCCTTACATTTTCTGTATTAAAATAAAACTTTGGCCTTCCATTTTGCGTGCACTTCTCATGCTTACATGGTTTTGTCTTGGTATTCTAGATTCCCCCAAAAAAACCTCTCTAAATTGTCCATAGCTGTGATTGATTAGTGACCATTCCAATGTGTACGCACCTATTGCCAAAAGTCAGCTGGGATACCTGAATGAGGACAAACTGACATTTTGACTGCTCACAATAAAATACATCAATGCGTCATCTAATTATTTTCCAAGGACCCTGCAATGATACAAGAGGACTGTGTTGTGTGGTATGTCATGCTTTTAAGACAAATAAACTTATTTCAAATAGAGGGCTCCTTTTCCATCAGGAAAATTAGCATGTAACTATAATTAACTAATTTATAGACAAGATGGTTAATACATGCACATTTGAGTTCCATTGCTAACCAAAATAACAGCACCCACCGAACTCAGACTTGTAAATTGATTATCATTGTTATAGCCCTTTTATTTCTTTAATATGTAACTCTTTGGCGTTTGGTGCTTAGTAGATGTATTAGACCACTTGTTACAATGAGACCATCTGGCATCATGCTTTAAATTTAAATTTGTCATTACAAATATTAGACATACTGTTGTATTATTACTTAGTTAATCATAAAAATATGTGTGCAATTACCAGTGGTGTTTATTTATAGCAACACCGGAATAAAGCTTACGTTGTGTGCTAGTCTAATACATTTTAAACTATACTGTAATTGTGGGAATGCTGAAGCACATATGTTATTCAGATTTTTATTCTCCTCACTTTTTTTTTGCCGTGTAAGAACACCCACATAATACTTCCGATTGCTTAAAAAATTCACGCCTCCCGGGGTATGAATATCGTCTGATTCCACATTACTTACAGTATTCGCACAAATTTAATGTTAAATATGAACATTTCCATATTCATTTTCAATGGGAAAGGCATTGAACTTTTTCTAAGTATCACTTTCCACGCATACTTCCATACATATAATTTATCATCATTCTCAGGTGTCTGATATTGCTCACTGGCACAGTTGGTAAAGTGCATTGTCCAGCAACCAGGAGGTCATAATTTTATAATTTATCTCTCAATTTACTTCATAAGCATTCTTAAATGCATTCAAATCTTAGCATTCAACTATTAGCATTCAGCTTTCAGCATTCCCACGCAATTTCTCCAAAAATTGCACTAACTCTAGTGTACCGGTAATGTAATAAAATAAAATAAAATAAATACGGTAATCAAATTTGTTTTTTTTTTACAAACAGGCCATGATAGATATTCTTTTGACAAGCAGGAAATTGAATTGATTTTAAATGAATCTGTGACTCCTTGAAGACGCCACATTTTCTTCACCTGAAAGTGCCGTAGCCTGTCCCTCATATTCGTCTTGACAGGGCTTGAAGCTGACCTCCTTTTAGCAGCAATGAGATTTACAATAGAACCGTCAGTTTCAGGCCGGGGCCCGATAATAGAGTGATGGGCCGTTGCGCAGAACGTTCTAATGGGACCCGACTGTCGCGGATCAGTGAGGGATTTATGCTTCGCTCAGTGAGCACGCCCTTGAGAGGCCCCAACTGCTGCACGCCGATAGTGGCTCGCGCCAGGGGGGCCTCGGCCGTCTGTTGCTTTGTCGGCCCACCTGAATTAAGTACTTGGCACGAGTTTCACACGCAAAGGTTGCCGGTGCTTTTTCATTCCTGACAGGACTTTTTCACTTTTCAGTGTAAGTAATATTGTATGTCACCCTATCAGAAGACAATATGCAATGTTTTTTTTCCTGATGTTAGATTGAAACAAGGCAGGGGATGAGAAGAAGTGATTAGCACATCTGGCTCATGGTTGATGGAAACCCCACTACAGTCAGGCTTGTGGTTTGAATCTTACTTCCAGCCTTCCTGTGTGGAGTTTGCGTGTTTTCCCTGTGCTTGCCTAGGTCGGACTTACTCCCATATTCATTGAAGACTCTTAATTGCCTGTAGGTTTGAATGTGATGAATTTAACCCTGGAGAACCCAAGAACCATTTTCTTCTTTGGAAAATTATGAATTATACATTAAATGACTGCTATAATTTCACTGAACACCAAAATATATGTTTTTTCAATTTTAACCCTTTTTTTTTAACTAGCTCAGAGTTGCTAATTTATCAAAATATATATATAAAACATACTCCTAGGCATTCTGCAACATGATATGAAATAGATTAACAAAAAAAAACACAATTTTACCATCTGATTGTTTGCTGAGAAGATGGTTTTGTTTGGATTGATTTCCAGCTCAACAAACAGCATGTTGCCAGCCATCTTGTCACCACCACTCTGGCTCATGTAAGTGCAATATTCATCCACTAGATGGCCCCATGCAGGGGTCAGAAGTGGCACTCCGGACCTTTGAAGTTACTTTTGTAAAAAAAAAAAAAAAGGTCTTTGTTATTTGAGTAGCAGAATTTATAGGGGCCAAATTTGACCCCGTGGGTTCTCCAGGGTCAAGATACAACGTGCCCTGGTTTTGACTGGCGACCACTTAAGAGTGTAACCCGCCTCTTGACCCTAGTCAGTGGGATCGGCTCCAGAACACTCATGCTATAGAAAATGGATGGATGGATGGATAGACGAATAGATGGTTTTGTTTGGATTGATTTCCAGCTCAACAAAACAGCATGTTGCCAGCCATCTTGTCACCACCACTCTGGCTCATGTATGTGTAATATTCATCCACTAGATGGCCCCATGCAGGGGTCAGAAGTGGCACTCTGGACCTTTGAAGTTACTTTTGTAAAAAAAAAAAAAAAAAGGTCTTTGTTATTTGAGTAGCAGAATTTATAGGGGCCAAATTTGACCCCGTGGGTTCTCCAGGGTTAAGATACAACGTGCCCTGGTTTTGACTGGCGACCACTCAAAAGTGTAACCCGCCTCTTGACCATAGTCAGTGGGATCGGCTCCAGAACACTCGTGCTATAGAAAATGGATGGATGGATGGATAGACATAAACTGATGGACACCGCGATACCTTTCCCACACCATTTGTCTACCGGTTGTCCCTTTTCGACTGCTAATGTCTGAGCCACTAGAGGCAAATTGAATCACCATCATCTCCACCCAAATGGAATTTGGGCAGTTAAAGAAGGAACAATGCAAGTCTTGACACCGGGCCTGTTCGATAATCAGATTCCCGGCTCCCAATGCACAGAGGAGCGGGGTGCGGGTGCAGACATGAGTTGACCCAATATATTTAAAAGCCTGCTTTCTGGAAAAAGGAGGACAAGTGGCAGCAGGCGCAGGGGTTGAAAGAAAGATAAATACTTATTACAGTTATTGAGTTTGCCTCAACTCCCCTCCTGATGCCGCAAACGCATCCGGCGTGCCAAGAAAAGAGCAGATTGATGGAGATAATTTGTTATTGGATATAAACAGTTTTAAAGACGCCGAGTAATTCCGCCCGGGGACCTAATCCGTCACAATCTCATCAGAGAAGGGGAGGGAAAAAATGGCGGCAAAGTTGTTTTCTTTGTCGCCGTCTTTTTCTCGCTTCCTCCGTTCCCACCAAACAATAATATCGTCCTCCCAAAGCGCTTGGCTGTTTGACTTTCAAATCGCAGGCATTAGACGGTGTACTCCCCGCTCCAGGCGGGTGTAAATACGCACATGTGCCGCCATCGACAGCACTGTCGCGGCTAAATTAATTATTGTCTATGAGGCAAATAACGGCAGCACAGAGGAACATCTATACTCACAAGAAACACATGGCGGGATAGGCGGGAAACAGCAGTAAGGCCTCTCCGTAAAGCTCCCGCGATATTGGACAAATGTTTGTCGGTATGGCGCTGCTGTTTTCGACAGATTGAGCGTGATCTGGCGTTGTTTGCTAATTAAGAGACCACACTATAGTGCTGCTTGCTCCGTGTGGACCCAACACAGTCTGTCGCACAATACCCAAATATTTGAGCCACATTGACGCTGGTATATTGTATATTTTGTTCTATGTGTTTTTTGTTTTATTTATTTTTTTACTTTTGGACCACACTCAAACTGACTTTTCCACTTTCCAAAACTATGTATGTAACTATATGCAACATTATCTCTCAACATCAAACCCCAAGTGAGTGTCAGTGATGGTGTTCCAACAGAGCAGAAAGAAAGTGAGTGTTGTTTGTTGTATGTATGCACTGCGATTGACTGGTGACCACTCCAGGGTGTGCTCTGCCACTTGCCAAAATCCTACCTGGAAAAAGTCCAGCAACCCTAATGAGGGTAAGCGGTTTAGGAAATGGATGGAAATATTGTTTTATGTTCTCTCTGTGTTACTACTCCATAGGTGTTAAATTAGCCATTGTTTAAAGGTCTATAATTACCGTATCTTAGCAGTAAGCTAGGGGACTTTATAGTATATGCATTTGTTGAACAATTTGTTGTGTAAATGTTTAATTCTCTCTTTGTTTTTGTGCAAATCTAACATAAACTAATTCCTAAAATATGTTTAACTCATTTGCTCCCAAAAATGTATAAATACGTTCTATTTTAAATATTACCATGGTCCCAAAGACATATTTATACGTTTTTTTATATGTTTATGTTTTTTTTTATATATGCTAGAGCAAACAGAAGGCTTTGATGCAGCCTCTGAAATGAAGAGAGACGCTTGAAGAATGGTAGTTATTACAAAAACGGCCAGCAGGTAGCAGAGTATAAGAGATCAACCAGGGCCATGTTGTAACACGCTCTTTTCTCCACTGTTTTAAACAGATTTGTGAATAATGATGAAACTTAGCTATATTCTAATAATAATTGCTGCAAAACGGAAACAGATAGAAATATGCTTTTTTTTCCTGATGATTCTTTTGGTAGGCTCCATGTGTTTATAGCAATAGAATTGAATATTATGTGGGCCTTGCAAAATCAGTCAAAATCCAGTAAAACCGCTGGGAGCGAAGGGGGTTGCTTCAGTGAAAATGGCTGGAAATGAATGAGTTAAGTATGTTTAACCTGTTTGAGCTATTATCTCAAACTGTTACCACAAGAAAACCGAAGTAACATAGATATAAGCAGTTTAAAATGCCACATGAAACCAAAGAAAAAGCAAATGTAGCTGATCCACAGGGTTCCACTGGATATCTATATTTGACGTTTTGAACCATCATTTTTTTTTTACTGAATTATTTAAAGCCACAACTTTCCTTGCACGTTTTTTTTTTTTTTATGTCTAACTTATTTTATCTGTTTGCCAGATAACCTGAACAGCACCCACCAGCACTGCGTCCTCGCCGGAGACGCCGCTCGCTTCAGTTCCACCCACAGAGTAGCTGAGGTGAGATTAAACCTCTTAAACCTATTTGTACAAACAATGGGCTTTAGCTACCATGATGACGGATGGCATAGTTTGGGCGTTGTGACTTGAGTAGCTACTTGTTCTCAAACAGCCCGCCCCCATAAGGACATATATTTTCACTTTTGAAGTCAGCACTTCTTCACCAGACCACATAATTAGCATGCTGTTAGCTAATGTTAATTTCTTCTTACAGTGCAGCTCCGCTTACACTTTAGCTTTGATGTAATAGCGCTTCACGGTAGTTGGGTAGCTGGATATTGCAGATCTTCAACCATTCTAATAATCAAATTGTGCGTGCTTTTAGGGTGGTATTTAGTTAACTAGCGCGAATCACAATCACAATGGGGCATTTTTTTAATATAAGAAAATAACAAAAAATGGGTTTATGATTGATGGTGTTGCTACCCAGGTTCATCATCTATTATGTGCATCACACTGTTTGTTACTTTTGCCCGCCCACCCCCGGCCCCCTCATCAGTGTTCCACTGGGACTCTGACCTACATCCAGTCACGGTGCCAGGAGGCCCTGTCCAACCTGCACACGGACCCCGAGACCAGCTCCCACAGCCTGAAGACCTTGAGGCCGGCCACCATGCAACACTGCGAGGAGATCCACAACGAGGTGCGTGTGTTTTGTAGTGACCCCAGCATCACTTCACAGCGGTGGAAGGAATGTCGTATTTTTATATGATTGAAAAGCCGCCAATGTCACCAGCGTCGCATTGTTTCACCACATGGAATCAAAGGAGGCTATTTGGTCCAGTGGAAATAAGGCTTTGTTTTTTTTTAAAGTCCAATTGAAAACAGAACACTTCAAAGTTGTCTAAATGAATAGCAAACATAAAATACATGTTTTACTCATAAAAAAAGATTAGAAAATAACTCACTAAAGCTTTCTGAGTGACGTATGTTGTTTGTTTGCACATCATTTTGAGTGTGTGTGTGTGTAAGGGGTGGGGTTTACAATGCCGTAACATAAAACTTAGCCCTGAACTGATTAGCGACACGACATTTACTTTAGTTAGGGTTGATTAATTTACTGTGCACTAAATGCGTAAAAAATTGGGAGCATCACATCACATGTAAATAAACATTGATTTATGTATTTATTCTTTTTTATTGTTTATATATGGGTACAGTGCTGTAAGCAATGCACGACACAATTTATGTTCTAACTACAATGATCACATTAATTCTCTGAAATGTCTACGTTGTGCTCATATGTTGGGTTTTTACCTTGTAGATTATTTCAAGTAATTCTGTGCATTTCTAATGTGTAAATTGTCATTTCTTATATTCTATAAGACGCGCTAGCTAAATTTGGGGAATACTTACACATATAAGCCGCACCTGACTGTAATCTGCAGGTGTTTTAATGTTATCGCACCGGGTTCCCGCTACGTTCTTTTCCATAATGAGGGCGCAAATTGTCTTGCTCTCGGTCTGTCTCTCTTACTGTAATTTGACTCACTTGGTTTGTTTTGCTCTGCCTGATTCTCTAGCGCTTCCTTTATAGTGTGCCCCTTTGTGATCTGATGGATAAGCCGCACCTTTATATTAGCCGCAGGGTTGAATACAAGTGAAAAAAGAAGCGGCTTATAGTCCAGAAATTACTGTAATTGAATTCTACATCTATATGTTGCTTGTTTGATTGGTTTGAAGGTTGACGCTGTGTTGGAGCAAGAATGTGTTGCTGTTCGACTTGTGGGTTATTTTGAGTCTTGCGAACGTTAAGTGACTTGGACTTTAGGTGTCAAGTGTGCCCAAACCTTGCACTACAGACTCCAACATGGCATCAAAGGAAGTGCTTAGCATAAACATGCATTTGATCCTGGTTTAACATGCCCTCACTTCCTTCTCCATTGTGGGACTGTGCCCGGAGGCCCTCTGCTAGCATGTTAAAGCTGCCGAAAAAGAACGTTCTTGCTCTCCTCCCTCCACTTAACTGCTTGTTTGCACTCTGGGAAACAACGCCTCAAAGTCCAGGTTGTTTTCATTTGCACCAGCCTGTGATGGATTGTATGGCAACAGCCTCCCCATATGTTATCTAAAGATGGAGTCTTACCCCGGCGCTCCTCGCTAACCCTTTTTCACTCCCAACAATGAAGGACTCCAGCTCAGGGTTTTGCGGGGTCAACAGAGACTCCTTTGCACTAGCTCGCCGCAGGCGAACAGTTAATATCGCACTTCACCTCTTCGCCCTCCCCTCCACACCCCTGAGCTCCCCAGGCCCGCACATCCTAGCCAACGTTAGCATCCTGGGAACCATACGGGACGGCATGACGGATGAGTCTGACGTAAGGTTGTTTAAAGGTTGCAGACAATATTAATTATTCAGTACAGCCAAACAATACGGCTGCATTTTGTGTGTGTTTTTTTTAATGGGAGCGCGTACGCTAGCTGAGCTAGCAACATCTGCTAGGTTGCTAGGATTAGCGAAAACGTGCTTCCACCAGGAGTACAACGCTGCAATAAATATCTCAAGTGAAGATGTTTCTTCTTAGCAGGCTGTTTTTTCCCCTTAAACATTTTAATAAGGTGTCATAACTTATTTAGTTTGTTTTGCTCGTCATGTGTAAATTTAGCTTAAAATAACATTTTTATTGGTGCAGGTAATACGCCAGTTTGAAGACATCAGTGGCAGTTTTTGAGGCTAGCTATGTGTACTTGTTTTAAGAATTTTTGTTAGGTGAAATTTTCCTGTTCTATTGGCTGTTATTTTCCTAATTTAAGTAAAAGATTCCCATTTTCAATACTTTTGAAGGCAGAATTACTCAGAAACAAACTGCTATTTTTAAAAGAGCAGTTGCATGTTAATGTATGTGTTGAGGTGATGGTGGGTTGGTGTTTGAGAGAGCTGGCTGGGGCCCCCTCTTGGCATTTGCAATGATCGATGTGGCCATTTGTTTGAAGTTGCCCACGAGAGCAGAACACCCACTTAAATGATGTATTGTTAGCGGTGTTATTTATGACGGTGGTCCACGTTTGGCGTGCGGCAGGCTGCATATTGCGCAGGTTGTGTTTGACATGGACGACCGCAGTGTGAACAAGCCTGAGACGTGCAGGCATCCTGACCTGAGCACCGCCCTGTGGGCCCTTTTAACAAAGGAAAGCGCTAACGGCAAAGCTAGCACCTGCTAACGAGGCGGCGGGAGTACATGGTGAGGTAGGATAGTGTCCAATGGGGGATAGAAATTATACATGTGATAAAACATGACCAACATTACAAAAAAAAAATTTTTTTATTTTGAAAACTCCATTTTAGAATTGTATTCATTTCTTTTATTAAACCTTTATGTATCCATGTAAGTAAATTGAGAGCAGATTTTTTTTCTTAACCCTAGGTTGAGTGTATACTTGGGAATTTGGATGTATGTACTTACTGTAACTGAGCTGGACATATTTTTTTTAATCAAGTTCTACAAAAATAGCGGCATTTTACTTCATAGTGTATGTGAAATTGACATATTTTAGTAGTGCATTATTCGAACAGTACACTTTGATACACAGTAAATTCTTTAGAGTAAATTTGACTCAATTTAGAGTAGATTTAACTTTATTTAGAGTAGACTCAGTTGTAGAGTAATCCAAGATTTACACTAGGAAGAGTAAAATAAATAAAAAAAATATTAAAATAATAAAATAAAAATAATAAAGGTCACTCAAGGGTTGAGGAACGAACTCATAACCTTACCAAGCTTGGGAGACACACTACCACCTGAGCTATGCCCCTCCTACTGTTTGCTTATCTCCAAGAGTCCAAATACATCGTTTTTGGTCTCTTGGAGACCTAAGCTGAAGGTCGTGAGTCTGTTCCTTCACCTTTGAGTCACCTCTCGCCCAAAATCAGCTGGGATATGTTCTAGCTGTGACCCTAATGAGCAGAAGGGTGATATAAAATATGTGAAAATTGTGTTTTTAGTCCACAAATGAAACAAGTGGTCATAAACATTCCAAATTGTATCTGTGTGTTTAAAAATAATATAAACAGCCCCTTGTAGTCAATTTTTTTGGTCGTTCTTCACTGATCTTGAAGGCGTGGTCCAACCTAGCATCATCACACAGTCGCCGTATGCATGTTTTACCTTTGAAATGCTAATCCCAGACACAAATGCCTTGTCCCATTTAAAGCTACTGTGGCACCTCCCAGGTGGGTGTGTGACAGAACGCCCTCAGGGACCCCCTTCGCTAATGATGTTGGTAAATATTGAAAGTGTGTGTGTGGGGGGGGTGGGGGGGGGGAGGCAAGCTTCTTCCCCCAACACACATGTTCATGGGGGAAGTGCGCACGTGACCTTCCAAGGTCTCTTTGCTCGGCTTTGAAACGCCTCACCTGAGGGGCATATGACATCTTGTTGTAATCTCTTAAAGTGTGTCTCCTGCTGTGTATGAGTGTCTCCTGTGCCAGATGTAGTCAGTGTGACACAGTTATTATTATTTAATTCATGTGTTCATCCTTTGTTTGCTGTATTGCACAAACAGAAGGGCAAACCAATGGTGTCATAATATTGGCTTGTTTTGAGGCTATTGCAAGGACCAATATGTAAACAAAATGATACACTAGGAAAGCACAATAAAGGGATCTGATAATTTTGTCTGTGATAAATTTTAATTGTTAGTAGTTAGATCTAGATTTTAAATGTAAGCCTTTAACATCTAACCTTTCTTTGCATATCTCGTATAATTTTTTTTAAATTTGTAAACCTAAACATCCCTGGTTTTAAGGTAAGGAACTCTTTTTGTGACGGACTGGCTACTATGGAAGACCAAAACTGTCAAAATAAAAAAATAAGTAAATGACTAAATAAATAAATTAATTAATAAAAGTGGAAAAAAAACAACAAATATAATTAAAAAAATAAATACAAAAAGTAAAAATAAATGTAAATAAAAACAAAATGTATATGTATCTCTAAATAAATAAATAAAAGTCAAAATACATACAAAAATAAAAAATGAGATTCAAAACATAAAAATAAATGTTGAAATAAATACAAAAATAAATAATATAATTAAATATCAATCAATAAATAAAAACCGCTTTGCTCACATTGATTTATTTCATGCTGCAGATGCTCTGTCAGGTCAAAATGTTATTTGAAGGCCTTTCAATAGTCGAGTGGGTCAGTGAACAAGGAAGTCTCGCCGGCTTGCATGGAGAGCTCCAGCAATGGATGACTATCTTGTCCACTGTCACCACAACTTGCGACTACGCCATACTTTTTATTAAAGACATTTGACAACTAGGGCGGAGCTAGTGGGGTACAAAGTCATCGTAACCCACCGTAAAGACTGCATGGATTGTCTTTTCATTCATGGAGGGAGCACTTCAATCCAAATACCATTCATTAGAGAGAGTCAGAGACATCACTTAAAATCCATTATTTTAGAGTTATATTGCTGGGCCTGAGATTGGACAATTTGAGGTCCTTAGCATAGCTATGCTGTTTAAGTACTATGCTACACATGAGCACAAGGTTGTGACGTGTGGCTTTTTTTTTTGTACCTGATCTGTGAGGTCATTCTGGGGGAAAGTAAACACAAGTTGGCAAAATGGGATCGATTCAACTCTCATCAGCTCCCACCTCAAGCTCCCCCCCCATCCCTCTGGAAATTGATCGGGTCCACTAAGGGAATACCGTAAAGGAAAAAAAATGTGCCTCATTAAATGGGAGGTGAAAAAAGGAGAGCTTTGTCTTTTTTGGCCACAGTGGGCAGCCAGGTGGCATAACGTGTGGCTGATGTGTAACTAGTGTGTTCATCACCTACAGAGATGACAGCAACTGCCTCGGGGGAGCCACTAGAGGAAAAAAACAACCCCAACAACTCTTTCTTTTGCACCCGTCCACCCTCGTAGCGCTCAGCTGGGCGCTCCAGTCCAAAATGCCACTACTCCACACAAAGTCCGCTGCGGCTCAAAGCGGTTTGTTTTCTCCAAGCGGAAGGACAGGCAGACAATCAGAAGACAGAAAAGGGAGGAAAGGATGTCCGATATTGGGCCTCAACGGCTTTGTTGTTTGTTTGAGCCGCGGTGATCGAAGGGGAGTGGATACGGGGGAGCATAAAGGATGACATTTCTTTGAAGGCTGGCTTGTATGGAGACACTGAGAGGTTTCGGAGTGATGCCGACACGGCCCGGTCCTTGCATGTCATCCCTGCTGGGATCAGAGCGATGATTCTGTGTTCTGCCTCCACACTAGATAATACATCACATGGTACAGAAAAAAACAACACTGGAACCTGTGGAATCTTTAAAATTGAGCGTCTGATTCTTATTTATTTAAAAAACTATTTTTATTACGGAAAGCAAAAAAAATGCCATAGCTATCTTAAATATTTATTAATTTTATAGGCACTGTCATCAGTAATATTTTGACATCTTCTGGAAGAAGATAAAGAGAAGAAAAAGAAAAAAAAAGGAAAAAGAAGAAGAAGAAAAAAAAAGAATATTTTGACATTTTGCATTGCCAAACAAACAAAAATAAGTTGACAGTTAAGTGAAAAACAAATCAAACCTCATCTTAATGCAGATCTGTTTTAGTCAGTAAGTGTTTTCTGGTCATATACTGTATATCTTTTTTTTTTCTCATTATGCTCATAACTCAAAACACTCGTACCTCATATTATGCTTCCCCATTGAAATCAAATTGAAATACCATGAATCCGTTTAAGCCTCACAAAACATACCAACAAACACTTAAAAGCTTTTAACTACTGCAACATCAATGCTAGCTTTATTATTCTGTCTATGGCGTTTCCTGTTATGTGTTAGCATTAAGCTAGTGGACTTTAAAGCAAATTTATGTGGTCTTAAATACACAATGCATAATTCTCTGTTTTATGTTTAGTTTGAAAGTCAACCTGACAACTTGGCAATAAAAAGTTAGGCAACTTTTTATTTTAAAGAATGGTTTGTTTATGGTATTGTGTTTATGTTAAGTTAGTGGACCTTCATAAATTATGTATTTTGGTTAAATACGCAACCTGTAATTCTCTGTATTTTATGTTTGACTTTCAAACGGAAATGGCAATAAAACAGCTTGAAGAAAGCATTTGCCTTCTTAATAAAGACTTTTTTACTATCTGCTAACTGTTGCTAGTACGCTGCCACCATTCTTTTGCTAACAAATCTTAGAGATTTGTTAGCAAAAGAATGGTGGCAGCTCTCAATTCAATTCGATCTCAATTCGAGTCACTCATAAGTTGAGGTATACCACCTTTTCTCCCTCTTTCTAGTAATACAACTTTTTAAATCACAAAATCACACAAAAAAAATTTTTTTTTCATTCTCTCGTTATTTTGCTTTTTTATTCACATGTAGTCCCAACACTCCTTCTTATTCACTGATTAGGAATTGTGTGATTGCATATGTACTGGTTAACAAAAATGAAAAGAAAATGTCATTTTGACAAACAATAAATACAAATATGGATTTTCCATTTTTTTCCGACATACACCTCATCTGCCCACCTTTCCTTGTTCCTACTCTTTGCAAACTAATGTTAAACAGGGTCTGTTTTACACGTGGGCAAAAGCTCCTTTAAAAGACTGTAAACAAAGTAGTTCTCACAAAGGGAACAATAGTGCCCGGAACCCATTTGAAATGTGTGCAACTCCACTTTTTTGTTGTACGCTTGTCAAAATGAAGTGCCGCTTGCTTTGTTTAGGCTGCCGATGATGCGTTGTAGGACGTTTTGGGGGAGGACGGCGTCGTCTTCGCTTTGGCGGCAATGGGGGGGGTTGGGTTCCGTTGACATCTGCGCTTACGCCCGCAACTTTTTAGGCAGGGATGCAAACAAAGGGCACAGGCAGCATCGACGCAAAGAACAAACACACGGAAACCTGCGCACAGTGAGAAACACCTGGCTATATGCCGCGTCCTTGCAAGGATTTAAATCAGCACTTCAAAAGAGCGGGAACCCCCCCCCCAAAAAAACAACAGTCCCAGTGGAGGAGACGGGAGCGGATCGGTAGACAAGGGAGGGGAAAGCGGGATAGTAGGAAGTGGGTGGAGCTTTCAGGTGTTCTAGTGGGTGAGACTTTGAGCATTGTGTTGCGTTCAGCTTGTTAAATCACTCTGTATTCTGAGCAGTTATAAAACAAATGGGGGCGGGGGGTGGTGGTGGGGGGGCTCTTTAGTTAGATATCGTACCAAAAGTTAAGCACTATTTTACGTTCACTTGGTCGGCATGTTAAGCTGAAAGCGCAGTAGTGTGGTGAGTTATTGTCGCAATATTAACTACGCATTTAAAAATAAATAAGTTCGGTTTTCACAAGAAACTTATGAACAATTTGCCACTTTTCACATTTACTTGACTTGACATTATGCTAGACCACTATTTTAATTATTTTCACAAAATCATTTTCTTATTTGACTGCCAAAAACGTTAAATAACGTTTAGTAAAATCTGTAAAAATGTTTGTTTCAAAACAGAGGTGAAACTAACCATTTTCTATTGTTGATTACTGAAAAACGGAATAAGGTAGAAACAAACTTTTTTTTCTGATGAAAGATGAGAGTCCAATCTTTCATTTGGTAGTATGTGTTTCCATAGTCCAAACACATAATTTTCTGTGGACCTTGAAAGATCAGTCAAAATGCTTAAAATCGGCTGGCACCCACGGCATCCCTTTTCTGAAAACGTCTGGCAGTCAAAGAGTTAAAAAAAAAAAAAGGTTTTCCACAATTTCAAGCGAAATGTTTAAAAAAATGTGTATGGACTATTTTACATTTTACTTGACTTTTTTTTTTTTTTATATAATATAGTAAAGTAGGTAGGTACTAGATAGGCACTAAGCCCCACCGTACAAAATAAATAAATACATTAGTGATTGTGAAATGTGGCAGATCAAGCGGCACTGAAATATTGCGGTATAAAAACTAACCTTTTTTTACTTTGTATAAAAAACATGTCTACACTTTTGGACCAGTTGTGACAAATCCTGTTAAATTCCGAGTCTCCTTTTGCTCGAGTAGCATGTTAAAAAAAATGACATTGTTTTGATAATATGTTTTCATCGTTCTTAACCTAACGTAAGTTAATGTCCAAAACCATGTCTTGCTGTATTTCGACACTTTCCCCAATTAATGATCTGTCATTTTTTTCAGTTTTCCAGAAAACATGAAAAAACAAAACAAATATAGATTATTTTAGGGGTAGAAGTGTTTAACTAAAGATGTCACCGATTTTAGCAGATGCTGACGGGAATTTTTTTTTATTTTTTTGTCAAAATATGATTTTTTTTGACATAATTGTAAGAGGGTGACACTTTTCAAATTGCTGTTTCTCAATTCCTATTTTCCACATGAAACAGCAATGGTTCACTTTAAAGACTGTTGGAACATGAAATCCTGTATTACATTATTTCACACAAAAGCATTTAAGTTGACTTTGGTAATTTACTGTCACAAAGTAAATCATGTGAGAGAACAGAAGAGAACGGCATAGCGGGCTCGCCCTTAAATTGCCATGATGGGATTAAAGTGTCATGATTTAATGGTTCATGGTTACACCAGGGATCAATTGTGTTTAATAACAGAAAACACAAAAAGGGGTGCTTATTACTTCTATATGCCATCAAGTCCATAAAACGTTGTGTTTGTGTGTGTGTGTGTGTGTTGGCAGGTGGAGTTTGAGTGGCTGCGACAGTACTGGTTTCAGGGCCAGCGATACACACGCTTCTGCAGCTGGTGGAGCAAACCCATGGAGGAGCTGGAGAAGGACTGGAAGCTTATGGAGACCATGGTGAGCCTTTCATCTAGTGTTTACCAACAAAACCTACACGGGTACACTTACACACTTTAATGAGAGCATTCACAAGCGCTGTATCAAACAACAACAGAAAGTTAATAATGTACTTAAGCAAGGGATGATCTATTTTTGGAATGTGGCAGTTTTAAAGCACAGCAATGGTTGGTCTTGGGACGAAATGAACTGCACAAACATTTGACATATGCAACTGTCAACACAAGTGTAAAATAACAGTTAATAGTAAGATGGAAAAAGAAACAATGTACCTACAGTGTCTGCATAACGCACAGTTAATTAGCGTTACACGTAAGAGTTTTACCAAATTTTTAATTGTGCCACAAAGTGTAAAAATACGTTTATGGCTGCTATAATCGTTAAGAAAATTTTGGCGGTTTGACCTCATGGTGATTTTAGAGATACATGTTTTCTCAAAATGTTAATTAAGAAAATGGAATTTTTTGTTTTTTGTTTTTTACAAATCTGAATTTCATACAATTCTGAGTTTATGAAAAGTCCAGATTTTTGCATATTTTAAAATGTTTGAAATAATGAATTGTACGTAATTTGGAAATTTAAAATTATACGATATCAGGCATTTTACTTGACAGATCCAACTAAATCATCAACATTGTCAAATACAGTATGTATCTTCAATTGTTAAATGTTTATAAAAAACAAACGTTTTTTTCATGTTGCACAAAAACAAGCAACAACTTTCCAAAACTGCTTTGAATATTGTAGATAAGTCATGCATCAAACTTTTTAATATAAATTATGACTTAAAATATAAAAGTTTTGTGCGATTTTTAGAGGCGTTTAGATGAGGTTTTTTTCTATGGGAATTTTATACTAGGAAATGCAAAAATGTTTAGAATTTTTAAAGTCACAATTGCATGACATCGATTCACGTCTCCCGAAAATGTATCTTTGAATTTGGTATATTCAGATTTGTACGAAATTTACACCATGAGCCTTCTCCTCAATTACTAAAAAGCTTGCAAACAAAATACAGAAAAGGAAAAAAAATAGTAAACATACACAGGTTAAAAAAATAAAGTATATATACAAAAGAAAAAGAAAATTGGAAAAAAAGCATGAGGATAAAGCAGTATACATGTCTACTACTACTCAAAAACTACACAGTGCCAAACGCTAACTGATTATTTTTTAAACGTAAGACGTCATCAACATAAAAAGCCATTTAGCATAAAACATCAACCACCTTATCCAACGTACAGTAAATACCCGTCTGCTTGTGACGCTAACACAAATATCATCACAAACGACGTGGCGCCCAATAAATGCCCATCGTCCGGGGAGCGGGGAGGGATGCGTGCGTTTGCGCGTGTGTTTATTGTGACATGACGGACGGGCGCCTTCTTAAAGACGTGTCATTTGTTTAATCGCAGCCTCGCAGACGCTTTTATTGCGGAGGGGACGCGGCTATTAGTCAGACACCACTGTAAAGGAATCACTTTGTAATGTCACACTCATAATTAAGTCTGTGCCACACACATTTACACACAAAAAACGCACAAAACACAACACTGCTTGGTCTCAAAGTGTTTGTGTGTATGTGTGTGTTTAACCGGCATGATGCTCAAAGCAGCAGGGGGCACTCTTGTATCACTGAAGCGTCCTCGCTCTCTCCTGCCGCTTTCTCTCTCTCTCTTTCTCTTTCTGCCTGTGTTTCCTTGAGTCTCTCGCCCACCGCCAGTGACTGGAGGAGCTCTCAGTCTGTGTCAGTGTGCAGAGCTGAGCAGTAATCACATCTAATGCTCAGGCGGGGATAAAGACTGAGAGCACCTCCACTCTCTCACTCTCTTTCCAGAGCTCTCTCGCCCTCTCACTGTCCAAGCACTGCTTGGCTGCGAGTGGGTGGGTGATTTTTTTTATTTTTTTTGCTAAACTCATCTGGAGCGCCACCTCTGGGGGCCCTAAGATGAAGTGAGTGATTTGGAGGCACATTTAGAGAAGGGCATCAAGTGAAATGTGAGGTCTCTCTCTCTCTCTCTCTCTCTCTCTTGCTCTCGCACCACATGTTGTAAGTGTCACCCGGCTCCTTTCCTAATGTTGTGGAGCAGCCAAGTAAGCCATAGCCTGGGCGAATATGTGTTTACATTTGGTGTTCTTCCATATGATCCTAAGACCGCGGTACGGAAAATTGGAATGAGTATGTTTTTATTAAAAGAAAATAAAAACAAAAAATCATGACATCTCTTTCTGTTTTTAATGAATTATAATATGACTAAGAAATACATACAAGGGTGTGTCCATATTTCAATATCTTTCTTGTACGAGTACATTGATGCAATAACATTAATTTAAAAATACTCAAAAAATTAAATAATAACATAAAGTAAATACAATAAAGTTAAAACCCCCCAAAACAAATTGTATATATTTGTAAACATTAATATCACTTGAAATATTACCACAAGGAGGATCAATTTAAAAAAATAATTCAAATTAAACATGTTAAAATATCATACCTTAATAAGAATAATACATTTTGTATATTTATAAACATTAATATCATTATGCTGTACATAAGAAATCAGCACATTTATGATCACTATTAAAAATAATTACATAAAAAAAATCTAATAGCACATATTAAATTAATACAAGTAATGTGTGTTTATCAACATTAATATAACTTGATACTAAATACAAATAAGCATACGCAGTTTGTGCGCTACAATTACTAAAAGTTCAGTTTAAAAAAGACTACTAATAAAAATGAAAACAAATAATAGGGAAAAATAACAAAAGTTATCAATGTTTGTAAACATAAGTAACAAGGATGTGTTTTTGGTCCACAGTGTTGAGCTGATATAGGAAATTTAAGATCAGTTTTTATGAATCTATAAATGCAGCAAGTATATAATGATACCCGTAAATATCATCTGAATATTTTTCTTAATAAACTAGAAATGGATAAATATCCCTCTTTGTATTGATAGATTTAAACACAATAAATAAAGCAATCTTCATAGACATACTGCTGGTTTGTTTATTCGTTTTACGTCTCCCTCTATTTTGTCCATTCATTGAGCCGATGCAAAAATAATATTGCATTTGCCCGGCGCGCAAACGTAATAATTCAGCCGTCGTGATGAAAGACAACATTTATTGCTCTGGCAAGCAATATTTACATCCTCGTGCATCGACCTCTTCCATACGCTGATGAAAAGCACTTCATGCATGTGACTTATAGATTTTCCTCCTTTTGGGGAGTGTGTGAGTAGGGGGGGGGGGGCTGTGGTGAGATCACAACACATTTCTCTTGAGTTATTTAAATCAAGATCACCCCCCCTCCTTCATCCCCTTCGGCATTACACACACACATGCACTCACATTCTTTTATTACATTTATTTGGAAGGCAACACTTGGCTGTAAAGCTGTTGAAATGACCTACACTCCATATGGTTTTCTATAAATAAAATACTTTTTTTTTTTTTAAACAATAACCGTGTGGCTGACCTTTCAGTGTTTAGTCCTCTGATGGTCATGCTAATTATGAAAACATGCGTTGATCAAACAAATATTTATCACAATGTTATATTAGGAGTATTTGGACGTCAAACAGTTCCCGTGGGGTGTGATACGTTGGAGGGGGCTGAGTCAAACGCTCTGGCGGGGCCCAGGCCGTAAACGGCACACGGGCCAGAGGTTCCAAGCACCGTCGTAAAACACCATTAAAACATATTTTCACATCTTTTTGTCATATTTAGCACACCAGGGTGCGTTTGTATAGCCGCGGTGGTGCGCTCGCGCCCAAGCTGGCCGCGTTTATGGAAAGTGCCTCTACCTGAGGCGGCTTCTAGCTTCTTGAATTGAAAATGCTCCCTTCTCCTGTTTGAACGACATTCGTGATAACCCCCCCCCCCCCCCCCCCCCAACTAAAAATAGACAAGAAAATGCAGACAAAAGCGTGGGCAAAATAAGGACCAGCCTTATACGGCCCGTCTAGCAGTTTCATTATTGATTAAAGACTATATCATACATTGTAAGATTTCAAAAGCTAATTGTGTTATTAAATTATTAAAGGGATACTTGACTCATTGAGCCATATTCAGCAGTAAAAAAGTTCATATTTTGTCCAGAATGAATTAACTTAATTATTTTTCATGTACAATTAATACCTTTAAAAACACACGTTTCCACTCGCTATTGACTGAAGATGACATCACCTGTGCTGAGGAAGTAGGTAACGACCAATCATCTGTTTTCTGGATTTGGTCAGCAAACTGAGCCATGATTGGTCATTGCCTGTTTCTTCCTCAGCACAGGTGATGTCATCTTCAGTTGACAGCAAGTGGCAAAATTTGTGTTTAAAGATATTAATTGTTCATGAGAAATAATGAATTTATTACATTAATTATAGACAAAATATACTCTTCTTACTGCTGAAAATGGCTCAATGAGTCAAGTATCCCTTTAAGTGTTATTAAATACTTGTGTCATTGGGCCAGCAAAACCCAGTCTAAATAGAAATTGGCATCAAAGAAGTTGAAATGCTACATCCCACCTGTTTTCTGAGTTTGGTCAAGTGACGTTCGCAAGCTGAGTTGCGACTAGTTGTTACCTGAGCCCTCAGCCACTGTAATGTCATTTTCTTTATTTTTGAGGGAGAGCGAACTGTGATGTCATTTTCAGTCAACGGCAAGTGGCAAAATGGCTGCCTCCCGAGATGGATAAAAAATGAGTGTATTTTTCTGCTTAATTCAGATTCCATAAACACAATATTAATTATGTTGCGGTGTTTACATTGAGCACGTATAGTCCATGTTTTGAAAATCTAATTGGAAGCCATTCATTTGTTTGGGTTAAATTTGGGATCACAGTTTGTGGAATAGTTCCGGTTTAAACTACAGTAATTTCTGGACTATAAGGCGCACCTGACTATAAGCCGCGCTAGCTAAATTTGGGGAATACTCGAGTTTGCTACACATATAAGCCGCACCGGTTTCCCGCTACTTTCTTTTCAATAATGAGGGCGCAAATGGTCTCGCTCTCGTTCTGTCCCTCCTACTGTATTTGGGCTCACTTGATTTGAGCCTGACGCTTTTGTGCTTTCTTTATAGTGCGCCCCCTTGTGATCTGATGGATAAGCCGCACCTTTGTATTAGCCGCAGGGTCGAATGCAAGTGGGAAAAGTAGTGGCTTGTAGTCTAGAAATTACTGTATTTATATAGGGAATTATGATAAATTTTAGGACAAGTGTGTCAATTACCCATGTTTTCACAATTATAGCGGGTTCAAATGTTAATCTATAACTATCGAACTAAACTATGTTTTATGTACAGTGCACATTAGAGCTTTTGCCATGTTTTACCTCCACTGCAACTGACCTGGCTCCTCTCTCTATTTATTTTTAAACTCAAATGTAGCTCTTGAGCATAAACCTGGGCTAGTGCATGGTAATGTGCATGTGTGTTTGAGAGAGTGATCTGGATGTAAAGGTTTTTTTTTCTTTCATTTTTCTTTTAATCGGAAAGGTTCTCCACTCCCCCGTGATTGGCGTTGACCTGTCTTACTGGTTCCCTCAGGAGTGTGCTATCATGGCCATCACACAATAGTGGCTTTTTCCTTTAACTAGCAACAATGAGTCACAATGCACAATAGGCAGAAAAAGACATTTTAAAAAACGGGTGTGCTGTTTTTTCAGCTCCCCATCCTCCTCTCTATTTTTTTCCTTCCTGTGTTGTGTGTATGTGCGCGCCATTGATGCTAATGTATGCAGTCGGTGTGACTTTAATTGATTTAGCAGTTCTCGCTCTGCACACTACAGCTTTTTTTCCCCCCCCTAATTTGTCTCTTTCCCCGACTTCAGTGGCGGCTCGTCTTGACTTCAAAAAGGCGGAGCCGGCTGCGGTGGCGAAATCTCTTCTTCCGCTCTCCCTTCTCGTTCTCCTCGCCTTGACAGCAGCCTTGTTAGAGCAAAATCTTTTCATATCAAGGAAAAATTAATATACTTTCATAATGATAAACGGGTTCCGCTCCAGTCGGAGTACGTTTGTATACATCAAGATGTAACAAACAGGAAATGGTATCGGGGGCCATGTCGGCTCACCCAGCCTGTCACTCCCCGTTTTCCATAAGATTGGTCACACCTATAAATAAATTTCTTCCCACCATTTTATTACCGTGTTGTGTGTCTGGATGTAAAGGAAACTAATCCACAAGGTCCGCCATTGACAGACAATCCCTAATCACAGAGGTCAAACACCTAAAAAGTCATATTATTTTACTTTTTGGGTAATTTGCAAATTAAAATTGTGTTCGGTGACCAACCTTGTATATTAAAACAAAATTCCCTGTTGAAATGAATTGAAATGCCATTAATGTGTTCCAGCACCAAAATCCATCAAAATATTATTATAGGAAATATCACACTGTGCTGTATAAAACATAAATCTTGAAGAAGGTAACTAAATAAACTGGTTTTCTAAAGTGTAATAATACTGAATGTTTGTGCCTTTAAAGCCCCTCTAATTAACTTTTCAACCTTCAATTCATATCTTCATAATTCTTCTGATGAAACATTGACTTACAGCTAGATTAATGAAACCTTTGTCATGGCCTGAGGGGGTCTGAATCATTTTTACTGGCACTAAACAACATTGAGGTGGATGGTGTGAACTCTGCCACACTCCACACACAAAAAAAAATTACAAACGTGCTGACTGCTTTACGGCATACGTCCCTTCCTCAAATAGTTACTGACGGAAGTCGAAGATTTTTGTCTGCGGTGACAATAATAATGATAAAAAAGCCTACCTGGATGTGGATAAAAGCACAGTACATGATTTCACTCGCTGGCGTGAGATCAAAGACGAGGGTGATTTCCAACCGACGCCGCCTTTGCGGGGACTCGGCTCTTTAGTAGGTAGCTTTCCATGCTCAAATCAAAAATAATTATGCTAATGTTAGCTATCGGAAAAATTGCGTGGTAGCAATAAATAGCCAACAGCGCCTTGGACGTCCGGATTTCACGATGGTCAGCGCTTGTCCTCATGGGAAATGTAGTTCTTTCAAGGGAAATTCAAGGGAAAACAATACCGCTTTTGTCTAGGTGCCGCCATAATCAATAAAAAACAAATGCTCATTTGTGTTGCTTTAAGGGGTGTGGCCTAGTGAGGTTTTCTTTTAACAGCTCTTGAGCAGTATATCTTGTAACCCAAAAAACTTGTAAGTTGGGATAGTCTTGGTACGCTGTAATGCTAATTTAAATAGCATGTATGGTTCGTACTCCTAGAATATTCAAGATTTAAACAATTTGGAAGCCAACTGGCGTTGTCCACTGTTCTAGCACCCAAATCCACCTCAATTGTTTTTGTCACATATTTATAGGGCAAAAAATCACATGCTAATTTAACTAGCATGTATGGTTCATACTCCGTCTTCATTGTGTGAGTAGTAATATAAACCACTTGGAAGTCAACTGCCGTTGTCCACTGTCTTAACTTCATGTGTTAGGGAGGCTGTAGCGAAACAGTAAGTGTGTGTTGTGGAGAGGCAGAGCAGGTGAAGTCGGGTGGAGGTGGGGGGGGTCAATGTAAATGTTATTGCACTGAGCTCATTTGATCAAAGTCCGGGAAAAGGTTAAGCGAATCCAATCTGGTTTTTGTACGGCAGAGTGGAGACACAAGCCCCAGGACGCAGAATGGATTATCATATTGGCGCTGCTCGAGTAGTGCCGGGGGGAGGGCGGGGGCAGCAGGGGGCGCTCGGACGGACAGTTTACCCCTGCCCGTAATGCGTTTAGACAGCAATTGGCCTTAATAACCTTTATTGACTCCAGCGGGTCAGTGCCAAGAATCTAATTATCAAAGTGTATCAATTTCATTGGAGTTTGGAGTTTGCCGGGCTCCAAATAATCATTTTAAGGTCGAGCCGGGGGCAATTAATCCCCTCTCCCATTTATTTGATGGCTTTGTAAAACATTATAAATGTTAAGCTTTCTGGTGTGCGGCCCGACATAAATAATTTCAGCAAGCAATCATTGTTTTTCTGTTATTGGAGAGCTCGGGAAAAAGGCATATGTTAGAAAACGTTGCATATGTTTACCGCCACTCACTTTCCTTTTTCTCTTTGCCCTCTTGTGTCGCCAGACAGATTTTTTTTTCTAATCTATTCAAAAGAAATGTAGTAAAAAATATGATGCAATAATCAAACAAATTATTAGAGCTGTCAAACGATTAATTTTTTTATTCAGATTAATCACATTATAGAATTTTGATTAATCACAATTAATCGCTTAGTAACAAATTGCTCTTTTATCTACATTTTTCCCCCCGCCAAATTTGAAGAGCACCGGTTATGTGTTAATTCTTTTGACTTTTAATGTTATGAGGACGCCTTCAACATCTTTTGATCCACTGCGCACGCTTAGCCTCCTCTTTTTCTAATCAGTTAATTACTTGCATAATTTAAAATGGAAAAAAAATATTTTGACATGAACAAATATTCTAAATGTGATACGCAAACATTCATTAATAGCTTTATTTTAATGCATGAAATTATGTTTATTGCTCAAACACAACCTGTGCTACCTTACTTTAGTGCGATTAATCTGCGTTAATTCATGATTAATGCAATACTTTTTTTGTGATTAATTATCAATTAACATTTAAACTTTGACAGCACTACCAATTATATACTTTTGTGCTATCTATTACATTTTGGGCGGCTTTTTGAATGATTTTCTGTATTCTCTATAGGCATGTTATATTGCACTTTATACTGTGTATCGACTTTTTGCACAGACACAGGATCATGACAACGACTTAAATATTTCCTTGTGTTGCCAGGCAGATGATTTTCCGCTATCCATTCACACGTATGCAGCCCATATGAAATTCCTGAAAACATTTAGTGAGCACATTGCTGGCGTCGGGCGGAATCCTCGTTTTCCCCAAATCATCATTTTTGAGGAGATCCCCAAAAAAACGAAAGGTTTGTTTAACCAGTAACATTGCATCGTCAAAGAGTGCAAAGACATTTTCAACACTTAATATTGGTTAAAAAAATCTAAAAATAACACCCATGTGTGGACTGACCAATAGTATAAAGGTGAGGAAAAATATTAAGCAATATCTTTTCTTTTATGGCTGTTGTGGGTTTTTAGATCATGTATCAATATTTTTTAATGATGGTATTTGTGTCACCAGGTAGATTTTGTTTCTATCCATTTACACACATGGAACAAAGGTTAGTTGCATGTGTATATGGCTCATTATGCCACCATTATCTGTCTGTTTATTTGAACATTTTTATGGTTGTGTACCAGCTTACAGCTTTTTATTCTATTCTTGTGAAAAAATAACATTCAACCTACCTTGTTGTATATGTAGTACATTTCTTTGTGTTTATTTCTATAGTCTTGCAATCAATAATTTTGCAGCCTTGTTTACCCACAGCCTTCCCGCATTGTCCCATTCAGACATCAAGAAATTACCCCAAGATTATTGTTATTATTCATTTAAATAGGAAAATACGCGGGCAGTGACGCATGTTACAGCAGCCGTTTGTGAATACGAATGAAAAACAGCCCGGGAAGGAGAGAAGGGGAGAAAAGTGTCGCGTCGTGAAGGTATTTGCCATTCCCTTTGAAGTTCCCATTCAACAGGGTAAGCTGAATTTTCAGCAGTTGCCTGATAGTGTTCTGCGTAAACGCTTAAACCCCTTTGGAGAATTTTCACGTGGCGGCTCCCGGTGAGTGTCTGTGTTACCTGGAGAAATGGGGGGGACGGTAGTTTTGTACCTTGGACGTGTGTGCTTGTTGCGAATGGCGCGTCACAATGCTGTTTGTCTTATGTACAATTTCAGTGAGCTCAAGTTTAACCCTGCCTCTATTTGATATACTGTCACATGCTATATACAGTACAGTACATTGAGATGAATGAAATGGAGAAATGGAAATCCCCAATACATTAATAATGCTGTGGGAAGAAAACGTGGCTAGTTTTGAAATCAGCAGGATACCGTCATGTATTTGCAGTCAGTATATTGTGCACGGAGGTGGAGTTGTTAGTTAACACGTGAGCATCTGTGTTCGAAGTGTCGTGGTTCTGATCTCTATCTACTTGTGAGGATCTTGCATGTTCTGCATGTGTTTCTGAAGGTTTTCTTTGCTTTCTCCAATATTCAAAAAAACATGTATTGGTTTAACCCTGAAGAACCCACGGGGTCAAATTTGGCCCCTATAAATTCTGCTACTCAAATAATAAAGACCTTTTTTTTTTTTGCAGCAGTGATTTTGTCCCTCTGTTCTTGTTTCCATTGGCCAAAGTGTGTTTGTACGTTCAAAATCCAGTTCTAAAATGCAACAAATAAAACAAAAAAATTATATTGTTCAATGAAGCTGTGTATTTGATTGATTATTTTCTTAAATTCTAAATATTATACTGACATTTTTTGTAATTCTGATTTTTCGAAATGATACCCCTAAATCCCAAAAGGGTCAAATTTCGCCCTAATCCTAAATTAGGGAATAAAGGGTTAAAACTGAAAAAACATATATTTTGGTGTTCAGTGAATTTATAGCAGTCATTTAATGTATAATTCATAATAAAGAAGAAAATGGTTCTTGGGTTCTCCAGGGTTAATTGAAGATGCCAGTCCTTGAAGATGTATGGTAGATAGTAATTTTACTGGGTTGAGAAAACAAAGGCTATAAGAATTAAAATTCCTTTTTTGGTGTTACAGCCCACTTGCATCGTGGCCACGTTAGACAAATGTAGTCAGGACTGTTCGGTTTTGACAGAGTACTATTTTAGGTAGCTTTTGCACATATTTCTGAAAAAAAAAAGATTGTTTTCATTCAGAATGTCTTATGGGTAGGTTTTTACAATTTTGTGGTGTAGTACGGTGCCCAAATAGTTAGCATGTCATCTTCACAGTGAGTTTAGGTGTCCAATTCTCGGCTTTGACCTTCCTGTGTGGAGTTTACATTTTGTCCCCGTACATTCATGGGATTTTATTTATTTTTTTATTCATGTGAAAGTGAGCTTCAATGGTTGCTTATCTACTGGCTTGACTGGCAACCAGTCCAGGGTGCATCCCAACTTTCACCCAAATTCAGGTCAGATAGACTCCAGCTCGAACATTTGTGATGCTAGCAAATGTCATGTTAGTGTTCGTTCAAGTTCGCAAAAGTTGGCCCTAGAGTTTTAATGGTCTTTCTTGTTGTATGTCCAAATTTTTTTTTGCAACAAGACCATTAATACGCCAGGCGAACATTTGCAAACCTTGAACGAACCCTGATTAACTCTGACGGGAGCACACATTCACTACCTTCACTAATGGTTGCAAATATTCATGCCCTCAGTGGGATATGGACTTAAATAAAGACGGTTTTGTCCTTAAAGTGAAGCTGTATAGCATTTCCCACGATTGTTTTGCAGCTGTGGAGGACTGTTGTGGGAATTTGGAGAACATTTGAGCGACATCATCAAGTTTGTGTCAGTCCTGTGGGCTCTGGATTGTGTCATAGCACGGAATCAACAAGGCTGTTCTACATCACTGTCATTCAGAAATTAGCTCATTTGAAAAGAAATATGATTAAGAAGAAAAGCACATTTGCGTCTTTGTACCTGTGTCTGTCTGATTCAATGTGGAGGACAGCTTATCCCCGCCGCGAGTGGGTGGTGGATGTTTATTGACAGCGGTTTGGATCATTTATTTTGTTTGTCTGTGTGACGGTGTATTTTTTTATTTTTTTTTAACTGTATCTCCAGGCTTTAAAAAGCGGCTTGTCACGTCTTCTTAGAAAACAAATGAGCACTTTACAGAGCCTGATCTGCCTTATCCGCTTAGCAGCTCGCTCAATCCCCCACATTTATTTATTTGCTTACTTATTTACCAACGTATTCATTTACTTACCTCTGTATGGATTTGATCTGATTTGCTTGCCCACCACCCGTTCATCCATCGTCCTACCCACAGCCACCCTCTCCTTCTCCTCATCCTTGGCCCTGATCTGCAAGATAAACCTTCAAGAGGAGGAGAGATAACATCCATTAAAGTGGTAAAGAGGAATTATGGGGCAGAGCAGATTAATCACCGCTTCGCTTTAATCGCATTCGACGGCATTGGCTGCAGGGGATCTGCTTATTCCTCCTGTGTCGTACCGACACGTGGGAAAAAAAGGAGGGTTTGTGTTAAAAAGTGCTTCAGTGGCTGAGAAAAGTTTGACATTGAAAGACAGCTAGCCAAAACAAATCATACCCAAAAATGAGACGGTGGTATTTTTTTTTTAATTTGAAATATTATAATTTTTTTATTCATGGGTTAGAATGTGTTCATCTTACGTCACAGATGCTGGTTAGTAATCCTTCAACGTGTGAAAGACCTCAAAAACATGGTAATAAAAACCACCAAGGAACGTCTTAAGAACAAAACAATGGACCATTTTAAAGAGTCCTGATCGAAACCTGATTCAACAGGAGCTGAAATAAACAGCCTGGGGAAGGTACATTGCCAAAATGCCTGTCAATAGTCGAATTGAGTTACAAAAATGTCTTGATTGCAGCAATTTCCTCAGAAGTTGATGCAACAAACTATTAAGGATCATTTCCATGTGTGTATTTCATACGGCTAGTTTTGCAAACACAATAAAAGGATGTTGAAGAGTGTTCTGGAATGTATCATTTTTAAACAGCCTATAAAGCTTCAACTGATTTGGGTTGATGGTTCAATATACAGTAGCTTTGTCATGATTAAGATGCCCTAGAACCCCCCCCCCCCCCCCCCCCCACACACACACACACACACAGAGCAACCACATGACTAAACGTAACAGACAATGGCGCACACCACAAAGGACCTCTTGAAACATAATTGGATTATGGAGTCATGCACTTCATAAAATGGCCTCTGCTTTAATCTGGCAAAAGGGGTTAGTGACACTAGCAGTTTTTACATCGAACGCTGTATGTTCAACATACTGTATACAGTGCATGATCCTAAAATAATTCAGTCCTGGAATACTCGGAGTTGATACAATCTGATTCCATCAAGGGGATTAAATGGGAAATCCGGGAAAATGCACTTTAGACTTGAGTTACGCCGTGTAACTAATTATCGTGAGGAATGGAGGATCTAATTAGATTTGACTTTAGTCTGAAAGGAAGAGAGAATCAATTTCAGGCTACTTTTCATGACATTTGCAATTGCTTATGACATGAGTTTAACGGACCTTTGAACAGTGCCTGCGAACGAGGTTACAATCGACATCGGAAGATGGGAAAACACTGCCGGTATTAAATGAGTCTAATATTACGCCAACCATGCAGCGTGTGTCTGCACTTAATTAGAAAGGGGTATTCAAGAGTTTCTCACTACACCTGATTCATTGTGCCTGTTGGATGTGATCGCCCCCCCCACCCAACGAGGCTGATGAGAGATGCTTAAGGGTGTTTATGAGACTGTTAGCCGGCAGTGGATGCCGCCCCGCAGCTCTCGCCCAAATAAAAGTCATTTATTACATCTAACATGACCCTCTCATTATGCACAAATAGGAATTAATGAGCGCTATATCGGGCGCTCCCGGTGGAGCCAAAGCAGGCCCCGCTTTAAGGACTAGCGTTAATTACACCGTCCTACATCTTGCCCATTTAACACCGCCCCGGCGGATCTCTCTATCTGCAAGGGGGATGCGCATGACGGTGGAAGCGGTTCTCGAGTTGGAGGCATGTTGAAAGTTTGTGTTTAAAACTGAAAGACGACGGATTTCTGGTCTGTGATTGTTCTCGCTTGGATGCGATACAGACATCTTGTAGCCAAATCAAACATCTGAGAAACAAGATCAATCGCAAATGAATAGCATTCCCTCTTTTTTCTTATTGGTTTAGCAATTCCGCAAGTTTAGGACATGTGTATGACTCTGACCTAACCACTGCAAAGTACAAAATGCTTGGCCTTGGTCCCAGTTAGCAAAAAGCTTTTTACTGGCAAGAGGGGGTGAGGTGCTGATCCCAATCTGCTATCGAGCAAGAATCTGGACAAGGCTTTTCATACACTAAAAGAGAGAAAGAACCCTTTAAAGGGAGCAGAAGGGGCTTGAGTGTTGTTGCAAAACATCTCTTCCCAACTCGGCCCGCATTGTCCTGCGTTCGACTCTCAAAAATGTCCCCCGTGATGGATGGCTGTTCCATGCTCGTGCAACCAATGAGGAGTGTGCAAGCGTATGTAGCCTCCTTCCTGACTCTGAAAAGAAGTAGGTGGTTTAGCCATTAGGGCCAACTGGATCCACACCCCCTTTTATTATAAGACTCCGGACAAAAAAGCCTTGCAAGAAATAGGCTGGTGAATTTTTATGTGATTTTTGTGGGCCCCCGGTGGGACGACGACCCGGCAACAGATTTGCCTTTTCTTCTCTTGTGCCCCCCCCCCCAAAAAAAAAAGGGAGTGCCACAAAAGGCTGGGAGTTCTGCTCCATTTGATCCCGTGGAAAGCATATGTCCATTCCAAGCGGCTTGTATTCTGGACGCAAGATGGACGGCCTTTCGGGCCATAGAAAGCCTCTCTGCCCACTTGACTGTGTTACAATGCCTTCAAACAAAATCACTTGTCAGGACTCTTCCCTTTTTGGGAGTGTCTCTAACTCCCCCACCCATCCAGCCCCTTTTCACTTCAAACATGTTACTCTGATGTTGCAGACACATTTTTCTAATGTTTTACACTCCATATAACCTGCTGTGTGTGGTGAAACCTATTTTTCCCCCTATGACATAATTGATGGGCCCACAACATTGCATGGGTGAGTTGAGCACAAAAAGCCTTATGTCACAAGGACAGCTCAACACACTACTGCATAAACACAAGTTAGCGGTGGCATGCGTTTTGATTTAGCATGAGTTTGTTTCCTTTATTAAACATCCAATGAATGAGTAAATACAATTTTAAATTACAAGAATTCCAATAACTTCTCGGCTCGGTCAAAATGACTGAAATGAAAATATGCTCTCTTACTGATAGACATTTTGCAACAATGATTGAGTAAAAGAAAGCAAATAAATAAAGATTAAAAAATGAATAAATATACTAATGGTTCAACTGTGGGAACTGGACCAAAAAAAAAAACTGAACACACCATCAACCAACATCTTCTGAATTTACTTCCTGTTAAGGAGACACAGTTTCATTAGAGTGGAGACTGACGACCGCAGGAATACCAGCCGTTGTCGCAAAAGTGTGACTGTAGCGTATAGGGGTGTTAGAAAAAAGGGATTCGGCAATATATCGCGATATTACAGTGCACAATTCTCGAATCGATTCGATATGCGGCCGAATCTATTTTTAAACATCAATCTTTTATGGGAATATTCAACAAAACGTCTTACTTAGGGTTAGGGTTCACACATTAAGCATGAAAGAATGTTATATTAATGGAACATTAAGCCTTAATATTTTATTTCAGTGCTGTTCAGACATGAAACAGACTGCAACCTGTTTGTTAAATGCAGTGGCTCACTTATAAGCCTGAATTTCCAGATAAATAAATCATTTTTCATACAAATCTTACAGTGTACATGTACAAGTTTACTGATGAGTATTTTCTAAATTTGAGTAAAAAAAATCGCAATAATCAATTTAAAGATTCGCATCGGGATTAATCGGTATCAAATCGAATCGTGACCTATGAATCGTGATACGAATCGAATCGCCAGGTGCTAGGCAATTCACACCCCTAGTAGCGTATAATGCTGCAGCATCCAGTGCTAAGGCATAGCAATAGGGTGAGCTAACGTTAGCATCTATGTCATTTGTAAGTGTTTAATTTCAAATGCAGAAAGCCGGCCACGGCAGCTAAGTGGAGACTTTTACAATACCCATAAGGTATCTGCTGGGTATTTTTGTAACCCAGCTGGCCCGGAACGAGAAGTAGTAGTAATAGTAATAGTTGTACGGTTTTCCCCTGGCCCCAATGAAATATAAAAACCTTCTAAAATCATGTGGCATCAAGCAAATGGTAAGACAATAAACAAATGTGCGCACACACAAACACACAAACTTCTGTAATGTCACAGAACAGTCAATGTGTTTTGCCATTTTTTCTTCCTGGGCTTAATATCATTTTGCCACCAGTGGAGAGTTTGCCCTCAGGAGCAAAGTAACTCAACAGTGGCGTGCCACAAACACACACAGATCACTCGTCCGGACAACCACGCGGCCTGACAGGATCACAGGTTGCCAGTTGTTTATGTTTGTGAGACGAAGCTTTTCCATTCCAAACCCCTCCCCGCCCGCCCCAAGCGAGGTACCTGATGCCTTTCTCCCCCGGCGGTCAAAGCAATATCGGTCTCTTGTATTAGACAGCACAGAGAAATTGAGACAGGGAAGAGGTTGCCAAACTGCCACTTGGCTCGACTCTGTAAAATCAGATATCATTGCAACTGAGCTTGTCAAATATATCAGTCGACAGTTTTCTACAATGTAGTTTAAACCTGAAGCTTTGGTGTTACGGTATTGGACCCAAACCATCCCATCATTGTAAGTAAAAGTCAAAGGGAGAATATGATCTGCTGGATGGTAAATGTTGAAAAGTTAGCAAAGAGTATAGACATACTGTAACTATATGTAAATGGCCCGTTGCTATTTGACGGCATATGCAGATTCTTGTTGGGGTTAAAATCCAGTTCCAAACGATTGGACTGCCTGGGTCCCATTTGGCCTCTGGTTCACCTGAGGGTATGTCCTGGGTTGAGGGGACTTGTGTAGTCCGCTTTTTGTTGGAGGGTGTGGAGGCTTGAGGACAGTTACTGCCATCGGGGGGGTAAACAGACAGAGGGAGGGGTGTGCGATTTTGGGCGACGCAGTAAGAAAGACAAATTAATGTCTGCTCCATGCTGACTGATACCAGGCTTGACCAACAAACAAACAGTGGTCTGGCTAAATGGCCTTAGGATCAGCCTGAGGGTAATCCTGAGGGGTCTCTCTCAACACCACGGTCCTTTAAACACACTGCATTTATTTAGGAAAACACTCATTTATTTATGGTATTAGGACCACACCCAAACTCAGAGAATCTTCCTCAAATTTCAAATGTTCTTTCGGACTTGTAGTAAATTTATGTTGGCGACGTCTATCATCAAGTTTGGGGCAAACATTATCGATCCAAATCTGTGGTATACCAATAATACAGCAGAATACATGTCAGTTTAGGCAGCAAGTGAGAAAAGACAACAAAATCGAATGTATTTGCCAAAAAGGCATGGATTGGCCCATACTAAAAAGAGTGACAAATTCAAAGTTCATTCATTGGTTTTACCGGTTATCAAACATTATTATTAGGCAAACTAGCCACAGAAACCTGAGTTGTGTTGTTGTTGTTTGTCTTATGGATAACAAAGTGTAGTGGTATTTTTGCGGGGGATAAAAAAATGTGAGAATTTTTTGGGCTTGTTTTTTTTAAAGGGTAAAATCCTATTTTGTTTTGACAATTTCCCCAAACATTTCGGCAACATTTGGCAGATTTTTTTGGGGGGGATAAATACTTAAAAAAAAAAAAAAGTTTTTCTAAAAATTCAGAGAAATGGCTGAAAAAAAGTATCCAAAAAGAAACAACTCCTGAGAAAATGTGTTAAGATCTTCAGAGAAAAGATAAAGTTGTTGAAAGATTTTGACAAACTTCTCAAATAATTCAAATATGAACACAGTCAAAAAATTCCCTTCCCACAAAAAATCTGTCAAATTAAGAATTAAACGTTTGTGTTGTTTGAGTTACAAGTACACTGTTTAATAGAAAGAAAAAGCTTTAGCAACTGTAATTCATTTTAATGAGTTTCATTAAGTTTATAACATTTTTCTCTTCATGACAACATATTAAAGAGAAAGTCAAGTCAATTTTTTTTATTTATTTTTTTTACTTATTTTCTAAACACTGCATTCTGATTAATACTGCCGAAGCCTAAGGGCTCAGGTAACGACCAATTATGGCTCACCTCTTTTATTGGTTTGGTCATGTGATTTTTCCAAGCTTAGCCCTTAGTCACTGTGACGTCATTTTCAGTTGACAGCAAGTGTCAAAATGGCCGCCCCCTGACATGGATAAAAACGGGTGGATTTTGCTGCTTAATTCATATTCCACGGACGCAATATTAATCCGAGTACCATGTTTAGACTAGTGGGGCCGCGTAGAACATATTTTTGCAAAACATTTTTTTTTTTTTTGACTTGGCTTGCCTTTAAATCCACTATGAATATGTGCTGCAGGGCCTTACTAGCAATGACTTTCCTAACCTGTCACTCATGCCTGGAGGACGTGTTTTGATCCCAAGTTACAGTCTCCATAGGCTGAGAGTCACCAGCAATGTTTTCATCCGGTCACTGTAATATTTGGTGTCTCCTCTAAGTCAAATGTAATCACTCAAGGAGACACTTTTTTTTTTTTTTTTTTTGACACCTGTCTGGGAAAAGATGTAAGCGCATTACGTCGTCTGCAAATCACACCGCTCTTCTTTGGAAACACACACAAAGACAATCAAACCTTTCTTCAGTGGGAATTAAGACAGACAGGTAGATTGTCACCAAAAAAAAGGTAAAGGAGAAGAAATAGTGCCCCCCCCCCCCCCCCTTGCATTGTGGGTGTTTTTTCTTAAAGATAGCTAAGAAGACTCGCGAGACGGGTGACTGTTAATGGGAAGAAATGAATGCACTTGACTGGAAGATATGACGGGAAAGAGAGTGCTCTTAACAAGGCGTCACAGTCAGTCAGAGTTACAGATCCATCACTTTCACAGGCGGCTCCAAGAAGGCCCCCCCGACGTATCTAAGGATATTCAAAGAGCCAGAAGAGTCTGTGAAGGATGGAAGAAGAAGTGAAGAAGGAGGGGTGGGTGGAAGAGAGGATTTGACTGTGGCTGACAGCGCCGCATTTAATTTGGATTGCCAGATCCTTTTTCATTTGACTCCCTCTCAACCGGCTTAAAAGCGGCGGAGGACTTTTGCAGGCGAAGGTTTGCCAGGATGCCTCCGATTAGCGCTGATGTGCCACGTCACACTTTTAAGCCAGCCTGTAATTCATGTTCAACAGGGGGATACTCGTACATTACACTGTGCTGTGCAAGGCCGTGATTAATTGACTCACGCTTTAATATTGGATGTAATTTGCCCGTCCTCTGATGTGAAACTGACTGAAATGCCAGACTTACTATGTGACGCCATCCTGCGGGTGTCACAGTACTCACTTGGGCCACACGTTGTGGATAGCTGGAACTGCTTCAAAACATTACAATTTAATTTCATGTACAGCGAATCACAAAAACAATCCAATCCGTAACGCTATTTGACTTCTTATTTACCATTTGTTTTCATTGTAAATAATACAAATCTAAGTCTGTATAAATCCTATAAATAAGAAATGATCCAAAATCGTCTCACCGTATTATACAGTACACGGATTCATAAAAATGTATACAAAACATTTCCAACATTTTATAGATGACACCTAGTGTTGTAAAAAAAAATGCGTACTTTCAATCCAACATATTTAATGTCTAATGTCACAAATGTATATAATATAAATATATACCTTGTTTAAAAAAAATAGCTTATGTGTACAAAAGTAGTGAAGCTAGCAGCAGCAACACTTTTTCATCCTATCCATGACGGGAACATGCAGCCCAATGTGCTGAGGCCAGCGTAATAAAGGTTGCCTGAAAATCAGAGGACTGCATTATACAAAATTACAGAGAAAACAAAACAGATTTTTAAGGGTGATTTTAATTTTAATTTTAAATACAATTATTTTTCATTGAAGTATTAGTTTTTATTAAGTGTCCTTAATTTTTAATTTGATTTTATTTTTGTTTTATTTAATTTCATTATGTTATTATCCGAATACAGTATTTGGAATAATTATCAAAATATGTGAATAACATACTCAGATTCTTTAAAAATAAAAATTATTTTATTTTATTTTATTTTTTTTATTTTTTTTTACGTTGAAAATTATGCATAAATTCGCAATAAATGTACAAGGGTCTCCTATTTGCGCTTCTTGCCTTTCAGACGATGCTGTTCTTGGCTAAAGTGGAGGAGGAGGAACAAGTTGGCGAGAGCAGGAGAGACATGGCAGAGACGCTCCTGTCTGCATTGATAGACAGACACCAGCAGAGACAGACATGGAGAGACAGGTAACACACACGGCATATGGACCGTGAATGCAACACAGTTAGTCTTGCAAAAAAAAAGAAAGAAGGAAAAAAGACCTCAAAAAAAAGGGAAAAAAAGTAAGTCATGTAAATTTCACTTTCGCATTTAACCCGCAACAGCACTTTTTGCTGAAATACAGCCCATTTAACTCTATACAAACTTTATTTTCTGTCTTGAAGAATTGTACTTAGATTTTTTTTTTTTTATCCATGAGGCCCAAAATCTTTACCATAACTCCCTCGCTGTAATACATACACGATGATCCTCGCTGCGACCCGTTTGATGTGTTTTATTTGTGCCCCCTGGTTCTGGCACCTATCACAGCTCACGCAGCGACACGCGTGTCCTGGATAAGTCCGTTCACTTCCTCCCCTCTAGATAAGAGTGCAGACAGGACCACACTGGTCATTGCTTCAGATAAAGAATGGCCACACTCGCGGAAAAAACACACACGCACTGATTGTTGTTTTAGCTGTTGCTTCTCATCACTCCGAGTCTTGTATAAACTAACGGCGTTCACATTTGATTTCCCTGCTTATTGTCTCGGTCAGACTTGACCTCTGTGTCAAACACATACACTCACATACCAAACACACACCTCAGATAGACACAGTCCAGAGCCCAAAGAGATTTAAAAAAAAAAAATCCTAGCTTCTGAAAAGTGACACACAACACCCTCGTCTTCCCACGATGGCCGTCTTGTTTTGGACGTGTCACCCCCAGTTGACCCTAAAAGTTGACCCAGTCCAGATGAGTCTTGTAAACAAGCTGTTTCCACACACCTTGCTTCACCACGTCGACGCCCACGACCCTGATGGCACATTCCAGGACGCAAGTGCTGAAAGCTAGAAACCATCCCAACGCCATCCGCTGACCCAACCCTCACCCATCGGCTGAAACATCAGCCCCGTTTCCCCCCCGCCACTAAACACGAAGCTCACCAACTTCTAAATGTAGATTGCAATTGAATAGAATTGGCTTTTTTTTGTCCAGCTTTGGAGAAATTCTAATTGAATGCTGAAGCATTTCCACATATGTTATTGTGATTTTTATTCTCCACTTTTTTTTTTGCCGTTAAACAACTCCCACATAATACTTCCGATTTACACCGTTCAAATTTCATCAAAAATTCACGCCTCCCGGGGTATACAGACGCTCCCCACCACGATCAATCGTAAGGTGAATTTGTTCGTAAGTTGCTTCAGTGCTATATTTTGTATTATAATTTATGTTTAAAGCCTATATAAGTATATTGAAGGTTTATATAAGTATGTTTAAGGCTTGTACAAGTAACCTGCATTGGTTTGTACTGAAAAAATTTTTAATAAAATGGAGAGAATACGTACTTACTTTTGGAAGATGTACTCGATGCTTAAGGAGATGATGGAGGAGGAGGAAGAGGAGGATTTTATATCATGAGAGATTCTTCGTCGTCGCTGGAATCGGCTTCAAAAGTTATTTCCTGCTTCATGGGGACCGGCGTTTTCTTCTTCCTCCTCCTCGCCACGTTGCTCAGCCTCCAATGAGCTCTCACAGCGCCAATCGTCGGTATTAGCGGCGGAAAGAAGCACTACGCGCAATACAAAATCTAACTTACAGCATTTCTTTCCGAACATTTTTCGACATACTGTACGCGCAGAAATGTTCGTATGTACCGTTGTTCGTAACTCGAATGTTCGTAAGTAGGGGAGCGTCTGTATATGATTTATTAATGATGTCTGATTTGACATCACTTACAATATTTGGACAATTTAACGTTTAATATAAACTTTTCCTCATTCATTTTCAACGGGACAGACATTGAAATTTTAAAGTCTTATTTTCCACGCCCACTTCCATACGTACAACTTATAATCATTAGCAACCTGTCTGACCAGGAGGTCACGGGTTTCAATCCCACCTTCAACTATACATTGCAAATATATCCATGGCCGTTACGCTAAGTGATATACATGTATACCAACTGACTATCGGATCAGGAAATGGTTTATAATTTCACTGAAATGATAAAAACGCATGTTAGCTTTCAACATCAGATGACACTTTTGAAAATCACGTTAGCTCAGTGGTTAAGAGCAATTGCTTTCCACCATGGAGTACCTGTTTTCAAACCTCGCTTGGACCACATTTTAGTACTTAAGTAATTATCAATTTATCTTTCAATTTACTTCACAAGGACATGCATTAAAAACGTAGCTATTAGGTAATAGCATTCAGCTTTTCAGCATTCTCACGTAATTTCTGCAGAAATTGCACTTTGTCTTGTACTATATTTAGTATTTGTATCCATATTTACAAACATACACCATGACTCATTGAAAACTATGGCCCAAGCACTACCTGCAGAGACATAATATCCACTTGGATCTTACCAGGTGATGTTGAATTATAAAAAAGCAGAACCTACAGAGGTAATCGCTTATTCACTCAACTGAGGTCTTCCAACTTCATTTGCATAATGTTGGCCAACATCACTTTATCCAGAGGTAGCAAGAACCGTACTCTACGTAGCATTATATTGCAGTTTTGCTATATCCAGTTTTCTTGAATGCATCATTTGATGCTGACATGCAATGTCATCACAGCCCCGGACAGGAAATGCTCCATCCTTGTCAGCGGGGGCAGACATACGTTTACTCTACCCGCAGTGAAAGAGTGATTAGATTAGTTTTCAAGGAGGCCAAGCGCCCCCCACACAATGTGTTTGAACTCCAGCTGCTCCCGATATCGTCTCTCCTCCTTTACACACGTTGAATACCCCCCCCCCCCCCCCCCACACACACACACACACACACCACCGCCACCACCTCCACTTGCCAAAAAGCCAGGGGTCATCCTTTCAAGTGGCTGTCAACAGATAGCATTTACACAAAACTAAACACATGGCTGGGCGCAATGTTAAGTGAGATGTACTGGTACCGATTAGAGATTACCAGGTTGATGGAATGCAAGCTTTACATGCTATTTTTTTCCCCTTTACATATAATTTCATCAAATCAAACATATACAGCACGTATACGCATTTGTGGATTCTCATGATGATTAATGTTGTTGATGATGATGATTATATTCGTAGTAAAGTTCCCAATGAAGTTCCTTACGCAACAAGTAGGCTTTTATCACTATAAATGCTTTGCTTCTGTCCTCGGTTTCCATTCAGCAGAAAATGCTGATTTTTGTTCGTTTAAAAAAAAAAAAAAGCATGATTGATGACTGTAGCTTGGGGCAGATAAACAAAAACAACCAGCACCGATTGATTGTGTTTCTCGCTGACTTTTGTTTCTTAAACAGCACTCTGTGCACTAAAATAAATGTGGGCCTGATCTGATCGCTGCCTCTCTAGGCTTCTTCTTTGTTTTTTTTTAGCAAAGTGCACCAATCAACAATTATATATTATGTGAATTTGTGGGTTAAAAATATTTAGATTTTTTTTTTTAACTCTTTGACTGCCAAAAACGTTAAATAACGTTTAGTAAAATCCTATGGAGGAGTGCCAAAGACGTTTGTTTCAAAACAGAGGTGAAACTAACCATTTTCTATTGTTGATTACTGAAAAACGGAATAAGGTAGAAACAAACTTTTTTTTCTGATGAAAGATGAGAGTCCAATCTTTCATTTGGTAGTATTTGTGTTTCCATAGTCCAAACACATAATTTTATGTGGACCTTGAAAGATCAGTCAAAATGCTTAAATCGACTGGCACCCACGGCATCCCTTTTCTGAAAACGTCTGGCAGTCAAAGAGTTAATAATAGTTAATTTCTAGATTTCATTTGTGTTTAGAATAGCATGGCAGGCTGCATCAGTTGTTGTCAGGGGTTGTATAAGACCCACTCTAGTGACTCAGTCCATTCATTCACTGCAAGCCAACACCATTTTTAAGTAAACTTATGAACATTGTCTGGTAATTGGGTTTTCCCCAAAGTGCCCAGTTAATTCCCGTGATGGATGCTGCCCTGCGTGTCCTGCTTCGGTGAATGCCCCCGTTGAGCTCACTCGGAAATAGATGTATTATCGTGTGTGTTATTTGTGACTAGAAATTGCAGAACAGGTGAATATATTGCACATGATTGTAGAGCAAGACGTAATCTCCAGGGAACAGGGATAGTTGGATCAGAAATGGCATATCCAAATGTCATTTGAAAAATTTGCATTCAAGATGCCAGGTGCTAAAAATCTCCACTTCTTGTCTATGCAGACAAAGATAAATAAGGACTTATTGTCTCAATGATAATGATAGGTCATATATCAGGAATTTGCCTTTTGCCTTTCTCGCTTTGTTGGCCGGCCATTTTGCTATTCCAGAAGCATTATTATCCGGCCAGTCGCAAGTGCTCTGTAAATTGGCAGATTGGAAGACAAGATGCCAAAAAGACGTCAACTGCGGATAAGTAAAGTCAACTTGTTGATTAGTCAACAAATCCGTTCAACAGACATAAAGATGCAGCAAGGTGGTTTAACAGATGAGCTTCCACTCGGAACAGGCCTCACAATGGTCAACCAAACGAGGTGAGAGCAGTTGCTCAGCATTGTAGCAATCCACAAGTTGTCTTAGGAAAGTGTTTTGAAGCTTCTCGCTGTTGCCGGACACAAATAGCCGAACATCTGGTTGTGTTGAGTGGCTAAATCAAATCTACTCTCGTTCGCCTTGTGTCTTAACAAAGTGTTGTGTTCTGTGAGTGTCCACCAATCTTTAATTGCTAGGATGTTGCCTTCATTGTTTTGGCTGGAACCTTCATGGTGAGGTCACCTCAAGCCAACCCTCCCAAAAAAAAAAAAAAAAACAACAGAGGTCGAGCATCACCACAAAAAACAAAGCAAAGTGCTTTGTCAAAGCAGGCGGACAAACACCGACGGGAACAGCTGCGAGTTTTGTACTGACCATGCACACTGCTGTAGGCTTTGTAAGGTCATTATACGATAATGAAAATCATTACAGAATTACATGGGGGTTTAGGACATGAGAGCAGCGGGGAAAAGGGGAGGGGAGGGGCCCACATTGGATTTGATAAATGGACTGTGAAGGTGCCCATCTGGCTCCTCTCTGTAGCTTTTTCTTCCTGCTCTTTTATCCACTCTCGTCCTTTACTAGCCCTATTTCACTGCCCGCCTCTGTTCTCTAGAGGGCCACTCTTTAAAAGAGAGCAGGCCTCCAGTGAAAGATTAACAGAGTGCAAACCCACCTCGCCTCCATGCTGGAGAAAAGAGTGTGTGGGCGAGTTGTGTGGAGGGCTGACAGGCGGAGGTGTTTATGAGCCAAGTGGCGTTTGCGCCTGACTTGGCAAACTTGGTCCTCCCATCCTTCAGCTATGAGAAAAGACAGCAGATGACCTTTGACGCTGGAAACAGTTGGACCCGGATATGTGAATAAAGATGTCGCAGTGGTCATTTTCGGCTCAGCGCTCAGTAATGACGCCTCTAAATCGCGACATCAATACTACATTGTTCTCTTTTCTTTGTCAAACAATGCTCATCTAAACCGAGTCGATCATTTGTGGAGTTATAAATGCGCCAAAAGTTACATTTAATGGAATTCTACAAGGTTGTGTCCACAATTGAACATCTGCCACCCCTTGTGTTGCCACTTAGTTTTGGTGTGTTTCATTTGCATTTTGAAAAACTATGAAGTAGCAAGGTATGGGATCTGACCTTGTAGCAAACCAATGCATATGGCGACTGTTTAAGGCCAGAATTTGCTTTGATTGTAAACGAGCAAGTTGAATGTCAGCAGTCCAAACAAACGTTTTTTTCTAGGCTTATGATTTTGTTGATAAGTTTTACAAAATAGAGCAGCAGAGTGGTATAGTGTCTGGCTCACTGTAAGATTTGGATTTGAATATCTGTTGGAACCGTGGGGGTTTCCTCTGGGCTCTAAGGCTTCCTGCCGCTTGCCATAAACACATTTCTTCTTAGGATAATTAAAAACTCTAAATTGACCTTGGGATTGGCCAAAGCGCACCCACAAGGAACAAGTGCTATAAAAAAAGGGATTTATGGATGCATTTTACTAAATAGGTAACTGGCAATTTTCCAGAAGATAGTGGCGACTGACTGTGTGATTTTTGTAACCTTAAAATTTGGTTAACCAAGACCCTTGTAGTAGTACTGTTTTGGGTGTCTATTAATTTCAGTTGCTGAGAATGAGTGAGGTCTTTAGTGAAAGACAAGGCGGCATCAGCTGATGTGGTCAAAGGAGGCGAAAAGAAGGTCCACATCTCTCCCAGCTGCTCTCATCACTCAGCTGTCCGGCTTGACCCTTGAGCTTCCATCAAGCTTTATGTTTCCTGCTATTGTCATCCCGTTGTCCTCACCTGGACAGGGCGCGATTCTATAAAAGGCCCGGTCTGTCATCAAAAGCAGGGGGTCACCAGGGGCCATCGAGGGGCCGGAGTGTCGACATTAAAGCTGTGCCCAGTCGGGGATGACCCTCGCTAGTGTCGTATCCCCCCTGAGGGGATGCTTAGAGACCCAGAGAGACGGGGTGGAGGGTGGGAAGAGAGACCTTTATTGGCTCACACTTCATTCCTGGAGTGCTGACATGTCTTTTGTGTCGTTCCTTTCAAACTCTGCCACAATTCCTACACAGGGGTAGGACAAAGACTTGGGAGACAATGGAAATGTCCTGTCCCTATTGGGATTTGCAGGACTTGTCAGTGTCGTGTCCACAATTAAGATGCACAGCCTTATTTAATGGGGCTCGTGTTTTCCCTTTAAACAGCTACAGTGTATTTGCTGTAAAGACACCAAGGATTCATTGTATTCAGTGCAACAAAACAAGTTCCTGCTTGACTTCCAAGTTGTTCTCGCTGAAAACTGTGCAAAGTATGTTTGTAGAATGTTCCAATCACAACCATTCCAATGACATTATAGTAAAGTAGAACTACTCATACTTTGAGGGCAGGAACATAATAGAGGGAACATGTGTTTTTATGTTAGTTTTTTTGCCAAGCAATAATGTCACCCTGTGATGGGCAGGTGACCGGTCCAGTGTGTACCCGACTTATCTCCCATTATGAGCCGGGATAGGCTCTAGCTCACCCGTGACCCGACTGAGGACAAGCACTACAGAAGATGGATAGATGATCCAGTGGCATTTTAAAGAAATTGCTGAGATTAATACATGTGTTTTACTCCCTGGAGTGATCACCAGACAACCACAGGGCAAGCATAGAAACAGACAAGCATTAACACTCACAGGCAATTGACAAATGCATAAAAGTACTAGTACACAACCTTACTAGTACACAACCTTCTGTCCATCCGCCCATCTATCCATCACCTCATCAAAGTCAGCTGAGTGAACCATTTCGTGGAAAGGTTATCATCTACCTATCTTCATCTTTTCTGCTACTATTTCTATCATCCTTGTTTACTTTTTTTTTTTTTTGGTAAAGTTAAGGGAAATTAAAATAGGAAACATGTCATCTGTCTCTTTCATCATTCACCAGCCTGTAATTAGCACGAGCCGGGCGGTCGCCCCTAAAACTCTGACATCTAATTTGTCTGTCTTTATCTCAAACATGTCCGTGTGGTCCCGCTCACGAGGGCCACCGTGGACCAGGACTGTGTTTGCGAGGCTCTCTTGACTGTAAATTATGGATTCTTATGCGCCCCCCCCAGTTTAGCAATCATTCAGTTATGCACGACACGCCCTGACCTCGGCGCAGCTGCTGCTTCCGAAGAACAAGTAGTTAGTATTGCTTCCAGGCTGGAAAGTACACCAAAATGTGTGTCACTCTTTCAGGAATGCACTTTGAACTGTTTGACAGATGATGTTTGTTTGTGTACACTCACAAACAAGTCAGTAATTGGTAGGCGTGTAATGCTACATTTATTTGTATTTTTCGATAAGGAGCATACGGTGTGGTGCAGAGAAGTTCTAACCTTATGTTCTAGCCACGCATCTAGTCTGTAAACAAATACAGTGTAGCTCAGCTTCTGTTTTACAGATGTCACGGCTAGTGAAATGCCAATACAGTAGTGTCCAGTGGCATTTAAATAGCATTTCCTTGGCTCTTTAAAGCAAGCAAACACTTTGGCATGCCAGTGGTGTCCCCAAGCCTCCCTGGTTTACCGGCTAAAAGCTAATTACGCAACTAAGTTCATTGGCTACTGCTAACGTCAACGGCTACGGTTCTTCTAACTTACTATTTTTCGCCTAACTACACATGCAACACACCGACTGAACAATAGAGAGCGAGAGAGGACAGAAAAGCCATGCTAACCGCTAAAGCTAACTTAAATATAAAGTACGGAATTAAAAGAAAATTACTTCTTTGTTGTTACTCGAGCTGAATACTGTGTTACAGCGGAGGTTAATCAGCTACATTTAGCAAGAATATTGTTGAACAGGGAAAAGAGTATACAGCTACATAATAAAATCTCAAAACCTGGAAATGACTTGATAAAACTAGCTTAGTACAAAGGCAACTTCCAGGGAATGGAATGCTCTAGCCACACATCTAGTCAAAACAAATACGTTTTTTTTCCCCCTTTCTCCAACAGAACCATAACCTTAAAACCAAGGTATGAAGCAAATTGTGATGTTTTGCGAATCATTGCACTTCTAGTAACCGTCAAGTACATGTGTTCACTTGTTGCGTGGTCAAGGCCATGGAAGGAATGATTATGACCCTCGTGTTTGTTTCCCTGCATCTGCTTGACTGAGTCATGAGGAGAGCTGCAGCAGTTGCCATGTGGGAGTAAAAATGCCACTAAATGTCCCGCAGATATTTAAAGAGCCTTTCTGCACAGACGCTGGCCCATTAAGCTATATATTTTTTTATACGGAAACAGGATTTTGTGTTTGCGGTGACGAGTGGGGCAGATGGAACGGGTTTATGCTTGTTTTACGGGTAGTCGGGAAAATAAGAACATTCTTGGTGGTTAAACCCAACATCCCAGAGAGCTGATAGAATATCATTGGGTTTGGATGTGTGGCAGGCAATGCACAACGAATGAATGAGTTTAGCACTTTTGGGGTAATCGGAGGCCGTGCTCCCATAAAGACGCAGTACGCGTTTGTTACGGCGTCGCTTGCTATTAACTCCTAAAAAGTTCTGTTCCCATGCAGATAAACTGTATTCCTCCATTGCGTTTTTGGTAGATTGCATTTTCTTTCTGAGTCACTTAATGACGAACCCATTTTTTTTGCAACAAAAAATATTAAGACACTAAATGGCATTAAAAAGCATTGAATATGATGTCCAGAGGCGTTAAACATTTAAATACAGTTGATGAATACAATACAATTGCTCCGAATTTGAAAAGAAAAATGTACTGTTCCAACGTCCAACATAAAATACCAATGCCACTTAGTGGCAGAAAATAACCTCAACATAAATCTATAACTCATTGTTTCACACTCTTTTTAACTGTTTAGTATCTCATTTTTAACTTCAAATAACTATTAACTACTATAACATTACTGAAACAATGAACTGAAAAATACAAGCACATTTATATTTGGTAACCATATTTGTCCGCTTTTATGTTAATTAACAAGAGTATGAAAAACATATACATTTAGCACAGATATAACGTGTGATCGCAAGCTAACTATGGAAAACATGCGATTCATTACTATTAAACTTTGTAATTGACTGACAGCCCAATGACACTTCACTAGGATTACTTGCATTTTCAGAAAGCTTTATAGAGGTTTGGCGCAAAAGAGTATAACCATTTTGATTTTGTCTACTCACGTGTATCCTTATGATAATTCAGGCATATACAGGTCATGGCTATCGACGATTGGGGGAGAAACTAAGTAGTACTTTTGTATTTGGTTTTGTTCCATGGTAGTTGCAATTTAGAAGGTAACATTTAGTTCAGGGCGGACCCTGGACCCACAGTCCAGCTCACCCGTGGTATAGAAGATGGATGGATAGTCCTCCCTCTCTTCCTATATTAGAATGTGCAGGCATAGCCAAAGTGTATTCTTATCATTTGTTGTCGCAGAATCAATTTTAGCTTTTTCTGTTTTGCTTTAGAATGAACCAAAGTCATGTCCGGTATGTCCTATAAATACATAGCCACACTTGCAAGACATGTGCGCCGCATGTTCACCGCCTCCCTTTTCCCCCTTCTGCCACCTCACCTGGCGCACACTCCCACATACACTCCCACACACACACACACTCGCACACACTGTGAGGCTGACCCGGTGTAATTTCTCCAGTGCACGGTTGGTGACAGGAGCAGCTGCGGCCGCTACGGCAGACAGATGAAATTTTCATAACTATCTCCTCCAACTTCCATCCTCACCTTCAGGATAATTTATGACCTGCCTGCCAGCTTTGAAGAGACAATATGCTGCCTATGAAATGAAGTGCTCCAGCGCTGTAGGTTATAATTAAAGAGAGGGAAACTGTGTGTGTGTGCATGCGCGTGCTTGTATGTATGCACGTGTGCGAGTGTGTCCCCCATATAAATATGTACTGTATATGTGGACAGTAACATCACTCATATTGTGGGCAATGATTCGGCCTGGTAAGACCCGTCCTGTCAGCGTAGGGAGCATCTCTGCCGTCCCTGTTACCTCAGGGACCTGAGGCTAGGGGGGGCAATGAGTGGGCGGGGGCTCGGACTTGGCGAGAGGTGGGATGAGCTCACGGGGCGGTCCCCAAGCTGTCTGTGTTCATTACCTGTATGAGAATGGGATGCGGCCTGCAGGAGGCCAGACCTTTAAGTGGCCACTGACTGTGATCATCTGCCACTTCGGCGAGCGATCACGTGGGTATGAAAGAGTTGAATACACACAAAAAATATACAAGAATCTAAAAAAAAAAAATGATGTTCATAAAATACATGTGTACAGGTAGTTGATAACTTACGAACACAATGGGTTCCGAGAGGCTGTTAAAGTCGAGACAAATGAAATTTTGCTTCAAAATAAAATTTGATTACATGAAACAAGTAGAAAAAAATCTATCAAATAAAATGTGATTATACAATATATAATGGAGAAGGAAGGAGGTAGAGAGAGAGAGCGTATATATTAGTGTCCCGTGTGCTCTTATTCTTTTTTAGAGAAAAAAAAAATAATAATAATAATAACAGCTGGTGAGCAGCCATCCAAGTCCCCAAATCTGTTTTCCATCCAAATGAAGACTGAACTCAAGAGTTGTGCTGTGGCACTTACTTGACACAACAGCTCCTCAGCCATTCCGAGTGGCAATTAGCGAGAGAATAAAGAAAAGAAAAACACAATAAAACTCCCACCGATCGTCCCCCACCCAACCCCCCCCCCCCCCCACCACCGCCCCCTTCCCCAATGCCAATCTGCCAGTCCTTGCAAAAATTCTATTAGGGGCAAAGTCCAAAGCTGTTAATTACAATTCTAACTAGCTCGCCTCCTGACGAATGGATGGCGATGTCGGATAAAGGGGATATCAGCGATTTCGCTTCCGCGTACAAAGGCTCCCTCTGAAATGGGTCATCAATCCCGCAGTGATAAATGTCTGCTGGAGTAATGACTCTCTTATCGGCGGCGGATTACTGCAGATATTTGTAATTAGTGTTGCCACACAAGTCCCCGACAGATGTTTTTGCAGGCGGCATTATATTGAAACCTCGCTTTGGTGCTAAATGGGAACTTTGTGGAAAGAAGAGGGCCAGTTACAGCCATTGTTGTGCTGGAGCCGGAGGACTCAGAGGCCGTTTTGTCTGTGGGAAAGAGTCTTCGCTACTGAGCTCGATGCTCATGTGACTTTAGCCTCGTTAACTTTAAAAGACTCCACTTTTGAATTAAGGTTTATACTTTGAAATTCTTCCTCAAAATAGTTGACTGATACTTTTATTTACAGTTTTAATGAAGCCACAAGTACTAATGTAAGCTTCAAAATCGTGTTGATGGTGCTGACGTGAGCAGCACGGAAGTCTAGTGGTTAAGATTTTTCAAATCTTGGCATGGGCCTTCCTGTGCAGAGTTGAAGTGTGGACGGGGAGTAGAAAAGCATTTCAACACCGAGCAAGAGAATAGAAGAAACCAATGCTAATCGCTAAGCTAATTTTGTGTCGCCAAACACCAGTAAAAATGTTTTGGTGTCAGCACCCTTTTCAAAGAAGCTTGGCTTAATAATATCAGCTATGTATTTGCATTTGTTTGCTCTAATTTGAACCCTAGAGTGCTGAGTTTTTAAATCTACACAATCTCAACAGATCTCAAAATAACATTTTTTTTGTTTTATAAATCAATTTAGCTTTGCTAAGGTGATACATTTGTTCAACTTATTTCATTACATAGAAGAAAAGGTGGAAATGATTGTTTACATGCAAATGCAAAATTTTAATGAAACGAAGCAACAAATTTGATCCTTTCTACCGCTTTTAACCCATTTGCTCCCCAAAACGTATAAATACGTTCTATTTTAAATGTTTTAACTGTCCCAAAAACGTATTTATACATTTTTTAATGTGTTTTTTTTTTTTATGCTAGAGCATTCAGAAGGCTTGATGCCGTTTCCCAACTGCGGAGCCAGCAGGTGGTAGCAGAGCAAAGGAGATCAACCAGGGCTACGTTGAGAAAAAAAACCCCATCAATTACTCACAATTCTAAATAGATTTGTGAATAATGGTAAAAAAAATTGCTATATTATAATGCTAATTGCTGCAAAACGGAAACCGATAGAAATATCCTTTTTTCCTAATTAAAGAAGATACTTTAATCTTTCTCTTTTGGTTGGTTCCATGTTTTTATAGCAATAGAACACAATATTCTGTGGACCTTGCAAAATCAGTCAAAATTCAGTAAAACAGCCGGGAGTGAAGGGGATTGCTTCTGTGAAAATGGCTGGGAGTGAATGAGTTAATAGGAAGTCAGGAACTATTTCCTTTTTACATTTAAAAAAGTACTGTACTTCCCTTATAATTTTACACTTAAGTTAATATGATTAAGTACCGTTACTGTGATGGTATTCAATTATACCATGATGTGAATTTTAGGCCATACCACTCAGCCAAAATGCATATAATTGTAAAGTTAAAACTTTTTGATTAACAAAATCTAACTTTTTTTTACAGACAGCATTACACATAATTGCATATGTATGACAACAAGCAGTATTTTTTATTTTTTTATTGAACCAGTTAAAAAAAAAAAAATCCCTGTGGATGTCATTCCCTAACCCAAAAATAATTCCTACAAAACTTTTGTGTCGAGATTCCATGTTAGTTTGCCCAACATAAGCCACCCACCTCCCTACAGACGCATGCAAAGACCCCCTGCCTGTGACAGACGTGTAAGCAGATGCAGCCAGAGCCAGTAATGGCAGGTGATTATAAGCAGCACACGTGCCAAACTAATTAAACCCCTGGGTTGACAGCAGCATTTGGTACCCCCGGCATCCTGGCAGAGCAGGCATTAAGATAATTGTAGCAGCAGCAGCAGCAGCACAATTCACCTGCGAGAATGCGGCCAACGCGGTCATTTATATTTTAGCAGGATGTTGCTACAGAGGCAGCTTCGTTGATTCACATGACGTGTGCGGTAAACTGTGTAAACAGCTCGGCCCTGCCCTGATTAGACAATGTCTTTACAGTATATTGCACTGACATTGATCAATATCTACCTGGCACAAGTTTGTACATGAGTGTCATCTCCTGGTAATAATAATACTTTTTTTTTTTTTTCTCCTGGTAATAATAATACTTGATGACAAGTACAGACTGGATCTTATCTCACCGTTTTCCCACCAGCACCAGACACATACCAGGCGGATCTCATGAGAATTTTGTAATAACTTGACCATAAAAATTGTGCTGTAATTACTACAAATCAGACATATTTTGGTCTTTTAGAAAAGGTTTTCTCCTCAAACTCTTTAGGTCAAGCAACCATACTTGGTAACGTGAACACTACATACCTCATTATAAAACTCATTACAGTATAAGGGAGACATGGGACTTCTCCCGGGTAATCAGAACACCCCCCCCTCCCCTCAACTAATTAAATAATGTAAAAATATATTAGAACATACATTAACTATCATGAAATGAAATAAGGGATGGGAGATGGGCGAGTACCGATACCAGGTATAGATATCAGGCCTTATTTCAGGGTATCCGTACTCGTGATGGGTTTGGCCGTTTTACCACCTGGGACGAGAAATTAGAACATGCTTCACCAATTCCGGTCCTCGAGGTCTGGAGTCCTGCAGATTTTAGATGTTTCCGCCCACTAGCACACCTGATTCATATAATCAGCTCATCAGCATGCCTGATAGCGATCCTGCTCTTTAGTATCAGGTGTGTTGGTAGGCGGAAACATCTGAAACCTGCAGGACTCCGGACCTCAAGGACCGCAATTGGTGAACCTTGAATGAGAAGAATAGAAAATTGCCCTTAATTCCATGCAATTATAAGGAAAATGCTATATTGAGCAATATGTCTTTAAAACTATCTGTAATTGTTTTTTTATGGGGAAATTTCATGTATCAACAATAACATTAGCATTATTAACTCATTTGCTCCCAACATTTTATAAATATGTTCTATTTTAAATGTTTTAAGTGTCCCAAAGATGTATTTATACATGTTTTGTTTTTTATGCGAGAGCATAAAGAAGGCTTTGATGCAGCCTCTCAACTGCAGAAAAAGGTTGAACCAATGGTAGTTATTACAAAAACGACCAGCAGGTGGCAGCAGAGTATAAGAGATCAACACAGGCCATGTTGCAAACAAGCTGATTTACCCACAGTTCTAAACAGATCTTAGAACTTAGCTAAATTCTAATGCTAATTGCTGCAAAACACAGACAGATAGAATTTTTTTCCCGATGAAAGAAGAGACTCTAATCTTTCTTTTGGTAGTTTCCATGTTTTTATAGCAATAGAACACAATATTCTATGGGCCTTGCAAAATCAGTCAAAATCCAATAAAACAGCTGGGAGCGAAGGGGATTGCTTCAGTAAAAATAGCTGGGAGTGAATAGTGTTAACAAATTTTTATATTAGTAATATTTATAAACTAATTCTTGTAATGCTTTTTCTTTTTTTCTTTTTTACTCTTACATATTGACACTTCAGGGTTTACACACTTTTGTTGCAGACGGTTTATACAAGCTGTCCACTGACTACTTTATGTATGTAAGTGTCATTTATTGTTGGAAAAAAAATAAAGTGCACTTTTGTTAGAGGTTTATAGTTCCCAATCTCTTTCCAAAATTTACAGAAATAAGTATGAGTGTAATCACAGTAAATTCAAACATGGCGATTAAACTGAACTTCATAACCTCCAGCTGAATCTTAAAGAAGTCATGTGACGGAGGACTTTGTGTCCCGATTAGGGTCGCGGTGAGACAAGGACAAGTGGCGCTCTTCAAGTCCTCTCACTTCCCAGGTCACACTTCTCCAGCTGGTGGGTGGGACGCCTGCGGTCCTCCTCTTAAAGGTCACGTTTGTGCCAGGAGGACACCCACCTGCGCACATTCTGTGCATGGCTACACGTGTACTACTCGCATACACGCACCTGGACTGTTAAGTAAGTTGTGATACATTCCTACAGTTGTGTGGAAACTAGTCAGACTGATTCATGGGATGGCCCGACGCTATGCGGCGGCAGGTGTGGCCAGGCCCAGGTGCGCGGTTGCTTCGCTGCGCTCTTCAAGGTGTGTGCTCTCCAGGTGAGAGGTAAATGTGATACACTGTCAGGTATTGTGACGTTACGTGAGGAATGCAAGAGAACTCGGCGTGCACTGTCAGATTTATGTGCTGCGGTTTGGCAGAATCGTTGAGCGAGGACCCCGGATGACCTTTCACGTGTTTTAATCCCTGGGGGCGCGTTCATCTTTGTCTGTTTTCCCACGGGGCGGCCATGTTTGAGTGGTTACCCGCATATAGGTATGGTACTGGTTTTAGTTTAAAGCAGATTGAAGAAAGGGCTGGGAGTAAATTAGGGATAAACCTGGCCGATTACCTGCGCCGATATTGGGCATTTTGACCAATATCGGTATCAGCCTTTTTTTTTCTTTTTTTTTTAAATCTGATCCTGGGAACCTTCTGAACCATTTGTTTTTGATCTACATTAAAACAAAGAAACGTGAAAGTTCAAGATTTCAGGTATTTTTCAACTTTGGAAAAAAAATATTTACTGTAGAAAACTATCGAGAGGTATGACATTTACTTGCTTAAGTTTCCAATTAACTTTTTAAGACGTACTAATTGGGAGCTCCTTGGGAACATTTTGCTAGAAATTTAAAAGAATGTCAATTGTCTAAGATTAAAAAAAAATGTCTTCTACATTTTCAAAAGTCTGAAAAATTGTTCAATAAACATGCTTTAAGATGTTACAACAGAGTCAAGATTGGCATTTGTATTTTAAAAAATGTTGACGCCCCTCCCCTTTTACTGAAAATGAATATATAATATATATAATATTGGCCTACTTGATTACTATAATCGACATCGGTATCTCCCCTGAAAAAAAACATATCGTCCATTTACTCATCTCTAGGGTAAATGGGCATTCGCTTGAATAGCGCTTTTCCACCTTCAAGGTACTCAAATTGCTTTAACACTTCCTGTACCAAGTTAACCATCTCCTCATTCACTCACTGAGCAGCATCAGGACCACCAAACAAATCGTCAAACAGGTGCATATTCTAATATAATGATAACCTTGTCTCAATTTACTCCTACAGTATATGGATGTACTTACACACGGAGTTCCTCAAGGCTCAGCGCTCAGTCCTCATTCTCTTCGTCCAATCTATTCTCTTTTTCGTTCATCAACCACAATTTACATTTCCACTGCGCTCTGTTTGATGTCTGTTGAACACAAAGATATGATTATAATTAATAATTATTTGAAATTGGATAATCTCCCGTGGCACATCTGATTATCTGTCACGGCACACTCGCGATATGACACGCTGGTTGGGTTTTGGTGATTTATTAAAAAGAGCTATTAAAACTTGAAATACTAGAACTAGCCACTTACCATGCAGAAATAATATAGCTATGAACCAATGTTTTTCAGGCTAAAGTTGACACCATGTTGTTGTTTGGCAGTGATTTGAAACCCTCACTGACGAAGTGCTAAGGAGGTGTCACTGATAATGCCAACACAAATCTTTGTGGCTGCAAAAAGACAACATTTGTATTGTGCATGACCTCTTCCCCCCCCCCCCCCCTGCCCGTATCACCATCATCACTAGATAGAAATATCTCACTTTGTCGACGTGTTAATGAGAACAGGCTCGGCAGCGGCGCTCGCAGATGCCTATCAAAGGGCAGAAAACAAAAAGAGAGTGTAAGTAAATACAGACTGTAATTAGTATGACAAGGCTGAAAGAAGAGATAACGCGCGGCGGACCGCTTCCAGGGTCTTTTTTATTTTTTTATTTGATTTTTTTCTTTCTAGAAACCCACACTTGCACTTGCAGGCTGGGAACAAATCAAAAGGTTTTAATCAGCTTGCTACAGCACATAATGAGGAGCCAGTAAGCCGCAGCTATCCGCCGCCATCGGCCACTTACATTCGTGTCTTCAAAGAGTTTCAGCCTCTTTTTGTGCCGCGCATTCAAACCTAACACGTCTTACGTTATGTTACGGCAAGGGACCTGCAGTACTGTATCATTAAATGTGTGGTTTTAGTGATGCTATAATGAACGCATGTGACTAAAATGCAAACTCAGTGGAGTGCAGACCTTCACCAAGGTTGTAGAAAAAATAAATGCCAAATTTGTGAGTTAGCAAGCTACTTCCTGGTTCGCTATTACACTTGTATGCTAGTGGACGATACCATTGATGTCAACCGTGACAATAAATTATTTGGTGGTGACCTTTTAAGGCACTGTTTATTGATTTTCAATTGAGAAAAAGCATGTCAACTTTTGATCCTAAACCTCCCGAGATTAAACTCCAGAATTACAATTTTTGACCATTCAGGGCCACCATATTTGCATTCATTGTATGAATTTGCATACTAATAGTAGTAGTAGTAAATTTGCACCTGTTTACAGTCATCCTTACCCAATCCATCTGAAGTTTTTTCTGTGTGAAAGTTACAAATTGTGTTTACATTTAAAAGCTAAAAAAAACTATAATTTGGCTTTTTTTTTATGCAAATATGTTGTCAAAATGTATAGCTTTTTTTTTAAATAGCTAAATAAAATGAATTTGTAGTAATACTTGGATTTTTTTGTCAAAATTACAGAAACATTTCGAGTAACAATCAGATTTGTCAAGTTTGCCTACTGAATGATTAAAAAAAAAATAGTATACTTACTCTTTGTCAAAGTATTACACTTATGTCAAACTTAAAAAGTTAAACATTTAAAAATTACAAATGCAATAATTTTATTGTATAATAAATAATATTCTTTGCATGTCCAAACTACAAACTATATAATTATTTAAAACATATCAAATAGTCATTTTATTGTACTTAAAATATGATCTTATATTAAACATGTATTATTTGATTTATTTGCGTCTACACCAGATTAATATATATATATATATTTTTTTTTAAATGATTAAAATAATATTAATAAAAATGTTTACTTAGAAAATAATTAAAACAATTAATAATAACTAAATAAATAATTTTAAAAGAATAGTATTATACTTACGGTATGTCAAAGTATTATATTTATGTCAAACTAAGAAATGTAGACATTTAAAAATGCAATAATTTTATTGTATAATAAATAATATTCTTTGCATGTCCAAACTACAAACTATATAATTATTTAAAACATATCAAATAGTCATTTTATTGTACTTAAAATATGATCTTATATTAAACATGTATTATTTGATTTATTTGCGTCTACACCAGATTAATATATATATATATATATATATATATTTTTTAAATGATTAAAATAATATTAATAAAAATGTTTACTTAGAAAATAATTAAAACAATTAATAATAACTAAATAAATAATTTTAAAAGAATAGTATTATACTTACGGTATGTCAAAGTATTATATTTATGTCAAACTAAGAAATGTAGACATTTAAAAATGCAATAATTTTTATTGTATAATAAATACTAATACTGTCCAAATTACAAACTATATAATTATTCAAAAACATTTAAAATGGTCATTTTGTTGTACTTAAAATATGATCTCATATTAAACATGATGTATTATTTGATATATTTGCATCTAAACCAGATTCATATTTTTTAGTTTTTTTTAAATAATTTAAATAATATTAATAAAAATGTTGATTTAGAAAATAATTAAAATTAAAATTAATAATAACTAAATAAATAATTTTAAAAGAATAGCATTATACTTACGGTATGTCAAAGTATTATATTTATGTCAAACTTCGAAATGTAAACATTTAAAAATGCAATAATTTTATTGTATAATAAATACTATTCTTTGCATGTCCAAATTACAAACTATATAATTATTAAAAACATTTGAAATAGTCATTTTGTTGTACTTAAAATATGATCTCATATTAAACATGATGTATTATTTGATATATTTGCATCTAAACCAGATTCATATTTTTTAGTTTTTTTTAAATAATTTAAATAATATTAATAAAAATGTTGATTTAGAAAATAATTAAAATTAAAATTAATAATAACTAAATAAATAATTTTAAAAGAATAGCATTATACTTACGGTATGTCAAAGTATTATATTTATGTCAAACTTTGAAATGTAAACATTTAAAAATGCAATAATTTTATTGTATAATAAATACTATTCTTTGCATGTCCAAATTACAAACTATATAATTATTAAAAACATTTGAAATAGTCATTTTGTTGTACTTAAAATATGATCTCATATTAAACATGATGTATTATTTGATATATTTGCATCTAAACCAGTTTCATATTTTTTTGTTTTTTCAAATAATTAAAATAAAAATGTTTACTTAGAAAATAATTAAAATTGAAATGAATAATAACTAAATAAATAATTTTAAAAGAATAGTATTATACTTACGGTATGTCAAAGTATTATATTTATGTCAAACTTAGAAGTGTAGACATTTAAAAATGCATTTGAAATAGTCATTTTGTTGTACTTAAAATATGATCTCATATTAAACATTATGTATTATTTGATATATTTGCATCTAAACCAGATTAATGGGGGAAAAAAGGCTTTTAATATAATTCCATTAAATAAGGACATCCCCCAATTATCTAGCATCAGTTAGCATTCAGTTAGCTATACTGGTGATCTTAGTAACGGTTCAGCTGGACAGGAGTCATGGAACAAGGGCGAATGGCGTGTATCGCTGATGGCTGACTTTTTACAAAGACGACATTTTTACTTTTTTATTTCTGTGTATATAACGTAAATGCAAGTGAGGGGATTCCCAGACGTGCGGCAACCTGAATGGGCGAGCGCCATTTACTCAGGCGCTTCATCTGGGAAAACATATGGTGCCATTTGGAGGCCCAGACTGGTGCACGCTGTTCTCCTGTAATTAGACCGGCCCAGCAGAGCAGCTACACAAGTGCCCGGTGATAGCGGCGAGATCTGCAGTGTGTAAGTGCATCACCGTGCAGCACGGGGGCCAAGCGCACACATCCTGTTAACAAAATGTTCAACAACTTTGACACAACAACTTTGGCAGCCCGCACATGTGCGCCGCGGGCAATGCATGGGGAAAACATGCGCGGGACCTTTATTTAGTCTGTTTACTGACATCGAAAGCAGCAATTAGGAACGCAAGTGCTTTCTTGTCACATTTTATGCCCTGCGAGTCATTAAAGAAAATATAATAATGAGTAAAAACAATATGCGGAGAGATATTGCTTATGTAAATGTCAAACCGACACCCGTAGCATGAATGTCACGTTTAATGACCTCAAGGCCACAAATAACATCCCTATATATATATATATGTTATTTTCTCCATATTTCAGGAAATAGTCCCATATTGCATTCCAATGATATTACTTGTTTTTCTTGCCTTTCATTTTCTATACTTCTCATCCTCATTGTTGTGTGCTAAAAGCTATCCCAGCTAACTAAAAACATGCCTGCCAATCGCAGACTGATTTTCATATTTGTGATGTGGAGAAAAAAAAACGCAATTATCCAAAATTGAAATATGAATAAGTATATAGCTTTATTGTGGTGTTCTGTGCAGTAAGACAAGAAAATGCAGTTTGTTTGTTTTGTGTAGACAAAAGGGACACATGTCATATAATCACGTTTTTAACAATACTCCAATACTGGAGGAAAAACTTTTGGGTAACAATTACATTTATTTTTAATTGTTTTCTACATTGTGATAAGCTGTTGGGGAACAGCATGTGCGGAGAGGGTGTGATTTGCGTTGGCAATGTTGCGCGGGTGTCAGCTGGGCCGTTGTCCTGTCTTGGGGCGGGGGGGGGGGGGGGGGAACCGGCTGGCAGCTCGGCGGGACGGCCCAGTTAAAGATACACCGCTGGGAACCGGTGGCTGATCCAAAACACACAACATACAGTACACACACCTCAGGAGGGTTTCCTAAGGGGTGGTTGTGGGTCGGGGGAAGCCTCCAAACTGGAAATAAAGACATGGCCGCCTCATTTATAACATGTGACAGCGCCAATCTGCCCTCATCAGGAAAAGAAAATGCTGGTGTAATGTGCCTGCAGTTCAGTTTGTGGCCACAAAAAAAAGACACACAAGTAAAAATTGTGATCACAATGAATGTATGGGTTTGATGGAACCATATTAGGTCACGAGTCAAAATGGATTTCACATGACATAGTGACATGTGATGGCTGTAGAATTGCGTGATTTCCCAACCCATAGAAATCTGTTTCAGCATATTTACTTTAAGTCTAGATTTATTCAATATTGTTTAAATTAAAAGTATGTTTATTATTACTTTTTAATTACAGACTGATACTCGTACAAGTATTCAACTCTTGAGTAGTCACAAAGTACTTTTTTATCCATCGTCACTCGTCTCCCTAATGATTATTATTATTATTGTTACTATAGTTAGTAGTGGTGGTGGTAGTAGCAGTACTAGTAGTAAAACTATTATTTAAAAAATGTATACCGTATTTAAATCTTGTTTTGATGGTTATTTTTTAAAAATAGATCATCGTTTTCAATTGTTAGTTTGGAATAAAGGGTTAAGGTAGAAAATTGATTTAATTGCATGACTTGTAGTTCTTGTAGGAGAAGGTGCCATATTTACTACCTTAATAGTTTTTAATTTAATAAACATTTTAAAATTATTTTTTAAAATGTTTACATTTAAAGCATGACAACAATTTTCAACTTATAATTATTACTCATTATACTAAAGCAAAATATGTAATTGCAAAATGTTTTATTTATTTAAAAATATTTAAAAGTCATTTCCCAAAAATATTTTTTTATTATTCCCCTTTCTGTTGTTGTTGTTTTTTGTTTTTTTTTATCAATTAGTGTTGTACATTAATGTTCCTTTATTAGACTTTTGTACTTATAGGGCAAAGTTCCATATTTAGTGGCTTCAACTTAAAAAAAAAAAAAAGATGTGACAAGGTATTTAAAACATTTATAACATTTAAATAATTTACAAAAACATTTACGAAGTACAGCAAAATAATAACAATAAATAATACAGTACATTCAGGGGTTGCCTTATAAATGTCTCAGGGTCAAGTGTTCACCAGTTTTGGTTGTACTCTGCCTGTGACCAAAAGTCAGCTGGGATCGGTTCCAACTCACTTGTGACCCGATTGAGGATACACGACACAAAAATTGCATGGATGGAAACATGGCCTTTCCTAACCTAATATGTACTGACAACACGCCTTCAAAGACACACTCACAACGTACATACTGTACTACGTACCATCTGCGTCCATAGGGGACTTTCATGCTCCTTATTCTCTTGTTGTCTGGCTAGCAAGCAAATTTGCATATGCCGCCATGTATATTTCAAAAGCATTTAAGACGCACATCACGGCTGGTGAATTATGCATTGGGCGGCTACGGCGGAGGCGCTCGTTCGAACCGTGTACTTCTTTGCTCGTTACAATCACAGTCCATTAAAGTACACAAAGGCAGGCAGCCTCTAAATGGACTGGCGGTGTTCAAGCATTTTCGGGACCTGACAGGTTCTGATGACTCTCACCTCGTCCTGAGGGGTTTAACTCGGGTGTTGTTTAAGTAGTATCCTTGTAGACCGCAGTCTTCTTCGATGCAAATTTGCACCGGCGTTCGTTAACGATGGCGAGAGATGAGTTGAGTGAATAATTCAAAACGGGCATGTCTCACAAAATGATGCAAACCTATGCACGGCTTGTCAGTGGGAGGAATGGAGTGTTGAAGTAAACACGGCCTAAAAGGCTCTTATGCATTATAGAAAAGGCTTTTGAAACACTTTTCTCATATGCAAATGGACACACTCGCTTAATATGAATCATTCGCAGTCACTCTGTAGATCCAACTTTGTTGTTGGGCTGTTTATATGCGGAGAAGATCATGGAGAGAATTGGGTTGCAGTACATAAAAGTCATAAAGAAGTACACATATTCATAAGCCCAAATTTGAGAATTTCCCCTCCCTTTGCGATCAAACATTGTTAGGACCCGTCCAGACGGAAGCAAACAAATCTCGTACACACAGAAATCATTTCAAGACTTGTGTGTGTCCAAAAGAAGACGCTGAGGACGTTTTAACGGCTGTAATGTATATGCCAAGTCTGGAGTGGCGCTCTAGCGCAGCCACGAGGGCGTTAACGGAAAGCGTAGAAGAAGAATCTAACTTTATTGCAATCTACAGAACAAACATGGCTTTGCATGTATCAAAACAACATGGAAAAAGACGGACACAGGAGAAGTGACAGTGGCGGGTGATTCAAGTACAACACCGCTTGTTGATTGTGGGGAATAAAGGAGCAAAATATTTTGCTGCAAAAGCATAAGCAAGCTAAGGAGGGTAAACAAAACGACTACGACACGGCTAGCCGCCATTGTTGTTTACAGACTGACGAGTCATCGAGCTCCGACCATTACGTCATCACCGGAGGAGTATCCTGCCTATGGTGTCCAGACGGACGCGTACGGGATGCGTTTTGAAATCTTTCCACTCTGGAGCCCGGTTTCAAAAGTGATCGGTTCCAAGCTCCAAAACCGCGGTAAGAAACGAGTTACGTTCCGAGCGATCGTTCGTAAGGTGAATTTGTTCGTAAGTTGCTTCAGTGCTATATTTTGTATTATAATTTATGTTTAAAGAGAATACGTACGGTACTGTACTACGTATGTTAGAGAGAGAGAGCGAGAGACACACACAGTATGTACATGTACGTAATAAGATAAATAAAATGAAGTTTAACTTACTTTTGGAAGATGAACTCGATGCTTAAGGAGAGGAGGAGGAAGAAGAGGAGGATTTTATATCATGAGAGGTTCTTCGTCGTCGCTGGAATGGGCTTCAAAAGTTACTTCCTCCTGCGTAACTTCAATGTAGGAAGAAGTTGAGGGTCGCGGAGAAGAAGATGAGGGTTGATGAGTATCTTCCTTGGAGGATTTACTAGAAACTGGCCGAAAGAAGCGATCTAAGTACGATTGCACAGTTTTCTTCTTTTTTCATCATAAATGATCCGGTAGCACTGTATGGCATCATTCAATTGATTTGCAACCTTTGTGCAACGTTCAATATTTGGGTCTTGCTGCTCGAAGAGTGCGATGGCTTTATCTATGAGCGACAGGCGTTTCTTCTTCTTCCTCCTCCTCGACACAAGGCTGAGCCTCCAATGCTGGGTGAGCTCTCACAGCGCCAAGCGTCGGTATTAGCGGCGGAAAGAAGCACTACAGTACTCGGAAAAAGGTGCGCAATACAAAATCTAACTTACAGCATCTCTTTCCGAACATTTTTTGACATGCGCGCATGCGCGCAGACATGTTCGTATGTACCGTTGTTCGTAACACGAATGTTCGTAAGTAGGGGAGCGTCTGTACATTGAAACTGGCTTTCGTGTGGACGAGGCCTTAGACATATTTAAAAGATTTTCATCATGTGGTTGGGTTTTGTTCGGAATGATTTTTCCTCCTCGATCTGCCCTGAAAATGGTCAGGACAGACAATCGCAAATATTAATCAAACCTCCTGTCTTTGCCTCATCCGCCGCCTCATTCAGCTTTGGCCCAGCACACGTGGAAGCCGCTATTTACTGGCTTCCTTTTCAGCCATCGCTGTGTGGTAAATGATGATAAGCTGAGCCTGTAATAAACAATCTCGTAAACAGCTCTGAAGCTCAGCCTTTAATTGCCTGAGGGGCTTGTAAGAGCTTTATAACACATTTATTACCCCTTTAATGGTCTGCGAGATGTGAGCCATAACATAAGCAACACTCGTTTAATTTCCTGACGTATATTGGCTCCGGGTTATCTTCTGGTTATTTTTTGCCAACTCCATTGATTTTTCTACCTGGTCCTGTATACGGCCCTAATGCATTGTGACACCAAAGAAAGTCTACGCCTCAATTATTTTCGCCACTCAGTATTCCGGGTGTGCCGCGTCTAAGGCAGAAACTATTACTTTGTTAGCCAAAAGCACACATCAACTCAGAGCAGACGAAAGGGGCCAGCATGGGGAATAGAAATATTTGATGTTGAATCTCTCCCTATTTACAGGAGGATGCCTGAATAAAAGTGTTCAGAAGCTGAAAAGCAGCATTATGACCCATAACCCCGAGGTATTTGAAATGGAACAGCGGGACTTACTTTGAAAAAGAATTGGAGATGTGCTCAGGGCTCACTGTTTATACCTTGATGTGATTTGGACTGAAATATTTATTTTATATGTATAAAGGCCTGTTTTTCTAGTCTTATGTGTTTTTTGCCTGTGTCTGATGACCGGCTTTAGGAGCCTGAGAGGCTATTTAGTTTTTAGTGTATCTTTTGGTTTTAGTGTCGACAGTTGGTAGAATTCTAGTTGGACGTTAGGGCACTTTCAGCCTAGCAACGTTAAGTCCGTTTTAATTGAACTGTAGTTAGTTTTCTCCCTTTCTCACTGTTTGCATGGTGAGCTGTGAATGCAGCAATTGAACGGTGCAGACCCAATCGATCCCAGTCAGACACCACTAAGAATTCTAATTATTATTATTAATTAATATGAATAATCAAGCATTCTAAAATTATTCTAACGTTTCACATGCAAACAGTTCCAAATGGGAACATTTTCAAACAGAAACGGAAATGGGAAATTAAATCAAAAGATTCCAAAGAGTTCCAAAAGAGTTCCAAATGAATAGTGTAGAAGAATGGAAACTGCTCCAAATTGTGACTGTTGAACACAAAAGGATTCCGATTAGAAACTGTTGCAAAAAGTCTCTCCTTTGGTCTCTTGAGGTCTCCCTGATATGATGGAACTTAGATGTCTCTGGGGTTGGTGAAGGACTCTGGTTGGTTGCCTGGTGGGTGGTGTCTGGTCGGTGCTGGATTTCACTTTCCTTTCTTTTCTTTGGTCCTTCCTCGGGTCTCCTGACGGCCTCACGACACTGGCTGGAAGTGTTCGGTTTAGGTGAACGGAATGGGACTTTTTTTTAATAGGTCTTAGGTGAACTAATGAATGCACACACACTCGCACGCACAACACATAATCATCCACATACAAAAAAAAAGAAAAAAGGAGAGCAATGATGATGACATGTCAAATCGGTAAAATTACCGAATGAACAATACTGAACTCTCCAGAGAAAAAAGAAACTGTTGCAAAAAGGTTTACAGTTGAAGCATTTCCAGACAGTAAAGAATTGGTTCCTATCAAAAGAGTTTAAATCAGTGTTATTCCGATACCCGGTTTTGCAGTATCGGATGCCACTGTACCGATACCTAGTTTGTTATTTTTTTCCAACATGTTAAAGCTGCCCTGCCATTGGTTCAGAGCATTCAAGGGCCAAAATGATATCTTGTCTCGGCATGCAGTGAACACGTCACACATCACTGAATGTGGTGCACAAGCAAGACACAAGATGCTGCATTCAAAGTCCTATATTAGCATCAAAATAATGGTATATAATATTACTTGTTAGTACATGCCGATACCATTGTTTTAATGCAGTATCGGGGCCTCTCCCGATACCAGTATCAGTATAGGAACAACACTAGTTGAAATAGTTCCACTTCCAAATGATAATGGTTTCCAGGTGTAAATGGTTCTGAACCTGAGGATTGCTAACTGAAGCGGGTTGATACATAGTTGTTCCAAATAAAACCGTTCCAAACGGAAATGGTTCCAAATGAAGGGTTCCTAACTTGTTACAAATAAACAGTGGTTCCAAACGAGATGGCTTCAAATACGAACAGTTCAAATGGAAATGGTTCCAAATGGATAACACTTGTATACAAAATAGTTCACAACAGGGTTACGAATGGAAATAATTCCAACAGGTTTAACCCGAAATGGAGTGATGGGGAACAGTAGAAAGTCGTGCATACGTGCTCACATCTTCTTCAAAGATATTTTGTTTGTGACTTCCTATAGCCTGCTAGACTGTCCAAATAATCCTTTAAGTTATCAACAAAGCACACGGTTTTGCCATGTTGAGTTTATTAGCGCTTTCCCACTCAGTATTCCATACAGCATATCTTCTTCCTGTTTACATTCTTTTGCAACTAATAAAAAAAAAAAAAAAAGAGTGTGAGCTCATGTGGTTTTGCTGTAATGGATTTTGATTTGTTTGGATGATTCACTGTGTGAAAATAAATTGAGGCAAGTTTGCAAACTAATCAAGTGAGTGGTACCAGAAAGTAAACAGAAGTGTGAAAACATCCTCGTAGAAGTTCTTATGACATTGTTAGCGTTTGCCCGTGTTTCCCTGTCATCCCCGTTCACTCTTCAAACTTGAGTTAACTCGGTTTGTCTTGCACAATCCACCTAATCATGAAGGTATATTTGAGAGGCGTAATAGGAAGGAGCAGATTTCAGCACGAGGAGCAGATATTCGATCAAAAAATGTGCTCTCGCTGCAACATTTTCCCCCCATTATGATTTATTAAACTAATGCTAGGGCCCGGGAATCTACTTTTGCTTTCATCGCCGCGCTCTCCAAATAGCAATTTTCAACCGCCTCCTCAATTATTCTTTTGTCTGGGAAAAGAAGCAAGGTATCAATCTTTTATGTTTTGGACCTGATGAGTGCTATCTAGCGTTTTTATTATTATTATTATTTTATTTTTTGGTGCGTATGTGTGAAGCTGTGTCTAGGATGGAAAAAAAAAAACATGAAATTGCAGAGTAAATCAATACCGGGTCGCTAATTTCAGGGATATCCCCTTTCAAAAAGGAAAGCTGAATTAGTTTTGCCGTATGTTTTTGATCTCTTACTGTACTGCGTTTCATTCCAGGCACGGTTGTTATCATAGTTGGTGTTGTTTGTATGTTATTTTAGCTTCTTTCTCAAGTAGCTATTTTGCAATTTGGACAAAAGCGCAATTTTGCTCCCATCTGTTTCCAATGTGCTCAACGTTAGACAGATGGGCTCTGTGTATTGAAGCCATACCAGAGTCCTGGCAGGTTACAGTGGTTTCGGTAATGAACATGCTAAATATGAGACTACGGGCTGATTTCATCACGACAAGGTCTGCAATGCTATTCTTTTTCATAAAGTTAATCTGTCGTGCATTAGTCTCGGTGTTGGCCTCGAATGATTACAGGACTGTATGTATCCGTCCCGAGTCTTGTCCTTCACCTCAGTGTTTTATATACAAAGCTATTAAGATGACGAAAGAAACACTATAGCTACCTTTTAGTAAGCGGTACAGTAGACTGTACTGTACACCTGAAGCGTCTTTCATGTTTAATATGAAAATGCAGCAGCTACACAAACTCTTGCGGTTGAATGGGACGTTTTGGGTGTTTGGCGATATGTCCCCTATATGTGCCATATGCATGGTTCTGCTACACCAATTTACAAGTGATGAAATGCTGACTCCACAAGGGAAAATGTCTGTCATTATGAGGGCTCACTTGCACTAGCTTTTTTAGGAGACTAAACAAGTGGCCAAAATATAGGTTTTTAAAAATATCTGTGGCATGTGTTGACAGCACCTATAAACAAAAAACCAAAGCCACGGTTCACTGCAGTCTGGCATTTTTTTCTTCAAATCACATTGTCATTACACAGCCCACAAAAAAAATAAAAAATAGCAGAGCTCCCCTTTCCAATGGTGCTAAGGGAACTGGTTGGAGCGATCCTCGGCGACTGGTGACTCTAGAGATGAACAATGTCACCTGCCACCGAGCTTGTGTGCGACATTGAAGTTCTGACTACAGACGCTCCCCTACTTACGAACATTCGAGTTACGAACAACGGTACATACGAACATGTCTGCGCGCATGTCAAAAAATGTTCGGAAAGAGATGCTGTAAATTCGATTTTGTATTGCGCACCTTTTTCCGAGTACTGTAGTGCTTCTTTCCGCCGCTAATACCGACGCTTGGCGCTGTGAGAGCTCACCCAGCATTGGAGGCTCAGCAACGTGTCGAGGAGGAGGAAGAAGAAGAAACGCCTGTCGCTCATAGATAAAGCAATCGCACTCTTCGAGCAGCAAGACCCAAATATTGAACGTTGCACAAAGGTTGCAAATCAATTGAATGATACCATGCAGTGCTACCGCATCATTTATGATGAAAAAAGAAGAAAACTGTGCAATCGTCGTTAGATCGCTTCTTTCGGCCAGTTTCTAGTAAATCCTCCAAGGAAGATACTCATCAACCCTCAACTTCTTCCTACATTGAAGTTACGGAGGAGGAAGTAACTTTTGAAGCCCATTCCAGCGACGACGAAGAACCTCTCATGATATAAAATCCTCCTCTTCCTCCTCCTCCTCCTCCATCAAATCCTTAAGCATTGAGTACATCTTCCAAAAGTAAGTTAAACTTCATTTTATTTATCTTATTACGTACATGTACATACTGTGCGTGTCTCTCGCTCTCTCTCTCTAACATACGTAGTACAGTACTGTACGTATTCTCTTTAAACATAAATTATAATACAAAATATAGCACTGAAGCAACTTACGAACAAATTCACCTTACGGACGATCGCTCGGAACGTAACTTAAGTTGTAAGTTGGGGAGCGTCTGTATATGTATATGAGGCCGGCTCACCTCAACACACAGCTTGATCTCTGGTTCCAGTCCTCTTGAGCGTTTGGACTCTCTTCCACTTTGGAGTTGCCCCTGGTGAGAACAGGGGTGGGCATACTTATTGCCCACTGATGAGACAAGAGGGTAGCCTCTCTCTGCCTTCGGGTGGCCTTTTTGGAGTCCTTGGGTACAAGACTGTTGACAATTTTGCATGTACATTTGTCTTTATTCAATTTTTATTTATCAGTCTCAAGCTCTTGCAGTTGGTCCTGTACAAAAATGAACAGTTCGGCCCTGTCGATTATCATATCCGATGCCACAATGTTTAATTGAAGTAAACATATCACTCTGTAGGAGACAGGTCATTGTCATCGGCGGACAATGGGACGTCATTGATCACATTATTATAAGGTTCACAGATTTTGCCAAAGAATCCAAACATTTTTTTATTGTATAACTCAGTTCTTCTATCTACGGTCATGCCGGACGACCCGGCCCAAAACACTTCTGATACAGGAAAATTGAGCCGCTTTGAGCTTTTTTGATAACGACTGGCTTCCTGGAGGATAACCTGTGAACTCGGCTTCCCATACTTTAATCCCTTTGATTAGGCGCCAGGGATAGATAGCTCAGCCCTTCTACTGTCTTAATATCCCTACTGTCAAGAGCTTGAAAGCGCCGCTACTCACTGCTCATTGTGGGCACAGAGTCTGAAGTCCAAACTCCCTCTGCTAATTGCTGGATTTTCAAAGGTCGGTACGGTATCCTCCTTCCTTTCTCTGTCCTTTGCTGTTGTCTTTCATCCTGTTTCAGGTCATGATGGCCTCTGTTCTTTTGTACTGTGTTTATGTTTTGTGATTAACAGTGAGGATGTACATGGTGCACTGCTGCGCCTCTACCTACACTCCCTTTTCGAAAGTTGACAGCAAGGGCATAGACGCCGTAGATTAGATAAACTTGGAGGAGAGTTGTTACTGGTGCGGATAGAGTGGGACCTGTGAAGTTGAACAAGACAGTTTGCAACATTTATTGCTATATTTGTTTAAATGAATATTATAGTTTTTGTTTTTGTTTGTTCATGGGAATGTGGCTTCCAGAAAATAAGGAAGTCTACAAGGCCTTCTTTAGTAACATTTTACACCCGTATATCTCAAGCAAAAATGCTGATTAGCACACGTGCTAATTGACTGCCAGACGTTTTCAGAAAAGGGATGCCGTGGGTGCCAGCCGATTTAAGCATTTTTGACTGATCTTTCAAGGTCCACAGAAAATTATGTGTTTGGACTATGGAAACACACATACTACCAAATGAAAGATTGGACTCTCATCTTTCATCAGAAAAAAAAAAGTTTGTTTCTACCTTATTTTTCAGTGATCAACAGTAGAAAATGGTTAGTTTCACCTCTGTTTTGAAGAAAAAACGTCTTTTAACGTCTTTGGCACTCCTCCATAGGATTTTACTAAACGTTATTTAATGTTTTTGGCAGTCAAAGAGTTAGAAAGTCTTCCTGTTTTAACGTGACTTTGCTTGCGTCACAATAAAAACGGTGACTCCCTTTTAAAACAGGTCGCTAGATGGATCCCTGCAACATTTTCATTTGGAGAACAGAACATCATGTCAACAAGAAGTTTAGAACAATAGAATTGAATTCTATTCTGTTCTTGAAGTTTGACTGTGTTTGTCAAGTACTCAAGATGGCCTCAGTTATTTGTGCCACTGGATAGTTTTCAACTCCCGTCTTGTAAATGATTTATTTCCCTCGCAGTCTATACTTTATATTTTTGTTGAGGGGTTATTGGGCTGTGAATAAGCGCGTGTCACAGCCTTTTCACAATCCCTTATGAGCGAATCCCACCGCCTCCGTCTCCGCCTTGCCCCCAGCAGGCCCAAGCTCTGAGTTTCCCCTGATAGCCATGAAAGGATTTGGGCTGGATGGGCCGACCCGACCGGGCTGATTGCTTTGAATGGCTAAAGCCGTCTTTGAAAGCGCGGGTGGAGCGGTGGCGGGGGTGTGGGGGGGGGGGGGGCGACGTTGATGAGCGCCTTCTCGCCAGAGTCTGTGTAGTCACTGCCTCTGGGAGGGACCCTCGCTAATACCCCGGCATTAGATATACAGCAGCAGGCAAGGATCACCAGTCACCCCCAGCCACTCATGCCCGGTTACACTCTCAACAACAGAGAAATACTTCCCAAGCAAACTTTTTGACTTGCATAAAAGTTGAGGAATTATTCATGAAACTTAAAAGGAGGAGGTGTTTGTTGAGAGTTTGAGGATTACCCTTTTACCCGTTTTGTTCGTTGGTTCACCTTGTCCTTCCGTGCTAATAAAGCACCTTGAACATGGGAGAAGACAAATTACAGCTTCAGATGCAGGTGTCCTGGTGTGTGTTGTTTTTATCTCCAAGCAGGCCCCCAGTGGTCTATCTGTGCCCCACATGGCGGGGTGGGAGTTGTGTATGACATGAGAGTGGGATCCCCTGATGCTTGGATTGCTGTTCTGTAACACGGTGGCCTCCCTTTTACGGCCTTTCCCCCAAAGCATCCAGGTCTGAGCTTTAGAAGCGCATCCACGCCCGGCAACCATGACACCAAACCCGGTTACCTCTTGACACTATTTGCATGGGTCGTGAGAACAGACATATTGACCGAGAGAATCTTCATTGATTATGATTGATGGCTCGGTACGACAAGCAATCTGCATACCACTAGTGAAAACGCGTTCTCCATTTTCAAAGGTGAGCATTCACAGCAATTAGACAAAATGAAAGTATATTGCTTTCCTTTTTTTTTCTTCAGGCTCCAAAAGCAATGCCATCAGGTAAACTAACGGCTAAAAACGACATTGTTTTGATGTTTCCAGTTCAAAAGAGTTCTTGCGCACATTGTGCTTGGATGTGTTAGAGAGCATTCGTGCCTTTTCTGCAGCAGCAGTCACATAGCTACGGGTGAAACAAACTTCTTTTGCGTGAAAGAAAGACTAGGGGGTGAAAAAAATGCCGTAAATTAACGATAACTGGCAAGCAGAGCATTTTTATCATATGACAGCATCAGTCGGGAATGGAGGGCCTAGTGAGCGAGTGTATCCTTTGACACATCTCACGGCGATGGTAAAGCTGAGTAAAACGCAGATGAACACCTGCAGGTAAGGAACAAAATGGAGGGGTGGTTATTAGGAAGGAGTTGATGATTTTTTTCCCCCCTTTTTGAAAGTCCTCGCCTTGTGTTTTTTACAAGTCTAGCCGTCTTTTATTCCAGAGGTTTGTTATTAAAATAGGCTAGCTATTATAGCTAAATGGTTTATGTGCTTCTCTAAACACTGGTGAGGCATTAGCCGGCACTCCGGTTACAAGGCTTGGCTCCTCATGAGAGACCCAATGGCGCAGCGGGGGAAAATACAGATCAGTACCGCCGCGCACCCCACTACCCAATACCCATACCTGCGGTTTACCTCTTGAAACGAAACCACACGTGTCTGTGCTTTCTTTTCGCCTCTCGCGCACCCGCCGGCCGCTGTCGCGACGCCTCTCTCGTATGGCTAAACTTGGTCAGAATTGATCGTGCAGCTGCAGATCTGCAAATAAATACATTAGCGGCAGCACCAAAATATGGCCTGACAGCCAAGTGTGGATGCCGTGCAGTGTTTAAAATTAGCTTTCAAGCCGTGCGGACGGAGAGACTTTTTCCATCTGCGCCGGCCGAGTCCAAGCCAAGCAAATTGATTTTGGCTTTTTAATGTCATAATGACACTTGTGATGTCCACTACAGCTATTTTAACATTTTTGCTAGAATTTGCTTTCTACCAGAATCGCTTGTTCAATGTTATCCCTGTTTAATCTCTGAACTGTGCATCCTAGTGTGTTTGTCTTATTCTGGTTAACATGTCATCACCACAGTTTTAAATTTAGAGGTTAAAACTTAAAAAAAATGTTTTGTAGTGGGGGGTTTTCATGCATGTCAGTTAGCTTTTGCTAGTTTTAATTTCATGATATTGTCTTTAGATATTTTAATATATTTTCCATTGTGCGCTTTTAGTAACACCCATTAGAGTACTGGCCATTACATTACACATCAATATTAACTCTTTGACTGCCAGACGTTTTCAGAAAAGGGATGCCGTGGGTGCCAGCCGATTTAAACATTTTGACTGATCTTTTGACTGATCTTTCAAGGTCCACAGAAAATTATGTGTTTGGACTATGGAAACACACATACTACCAAATGAAAGATTGGACTCTCATCTTTCATCGGAAAAAAAAGTTTGTTTCTACCTTATTCCGTTTTTGAGTAATCAACAATAGAAAATGGTTAGTTTCACCTCTGTTTTGAAAAAAACGTCTTTGGCACTCCTCCATAGGATTTTACTAAACGTTATTTAACGTTTTTGGCAGTCAAAGAGTTAATTCAACGCAACCTTTAAAAGCCAAGACCCTGCCAGTAACACAGTGAAGCCGAGAAGAATAGGAGGAAGCAGAGTCTTGTCACTCAGCAAAGTCTCTTCAGTTTTTCTGCATGGGGGTGGGTGGGCATGACTTATGGAGGAGTCTCCCCCTTGTAAGGACCTGAGGATGATCATGCACCTCCGTGGGGGAGGGCAGCGAGGTTGGTTGAATCTCTTCTGTCCCTGGTGCTTCTTTTGCGCACCTACTGCTGCTCCTCTCATTTCAATTTCTGTTTCTAGTTGTGATGGATTATGAAAAAGCAATGGCGGACTGATGGCTGCTTGCATTCTCTTCACTTTCATTTTCAAAGTGAGCCATTGTTAAACAGTTTATGTATTCTCTTTCTGCCTGTGTGTTTATTGGAGGTAGCGAATTAAGTTTCAAACCATCACCGGAGGTTGTCTTTGAAACTTGAAAGAAAACCCCCTTAGCACAGGCACCACTACCTCCACTCCCTCCCCGACATCACTACACAAGCCTCGCACTCTCGCAGCACAGTTGTCACACAGTCGTGCCGCTATCTGCCGCGTTATTAGTTATTACTTTATCGCCTCCCAGAGCTGTCAGAAGACACCCTCCCGGTATATACAGCAGGCGTGAGCCATCAGTCCTCATTACGCCACACCCTCGCGCAATTTACACCCAGCTGCCGCTCACACCGGCATGACAACATGGTAATGTGTGCACGCTGTTATGCAGATGACAGTGGCTGCACGCACATGATAGGAGAGCACCTTTGAGGGGGTGCATTACTATGTACGGGCTAAAGTCTTAAAGTGATGAAAGAATCCACCTAGGCTTTGTGTGTGTGTTTTTAAAGGGAGGTGTGGTTTGGGATTTCTTTATTTGCAGCACTGATACCTCCATGCCACCAGGAGGCAGTTGAGGCTCTAGAACACTCTGTTTAAAATCTGGCTCGAATTAGACTCGGGTCAGACTGAGTTGTTCTGTTGAGCCACTTGAGTTCTGCTGAAGTCTACCTTAGGTTTTGTTCAAGTGTAGGTCAAGTTCTGATCAGGTGCTGTTAAATCCTTCCTTATACTGCACAAGTCATTCCCGCATCCTGATCATGTCATACGGCTAAATCCCTTTTGTTTCACTGAAATCCAACTTCCAAACTTAAAATTTTCTGTAAAAGTGTGCGATCAAGTCTGGCTCAAATTCTACTCTCTTCTAAACCCAAGTGCTGCTTAAACTCTTTGACTGCCAGACGTTTTCAGAAAAGGGATGCCGTGGGTGCCAGCCGATTTAAGCATTTTTGACTGGTCTTTCAAGGTCCACAGAAAATGTTGTGTTTGGACTGTGGAAACACACATACTACCAAATGAAAGATTGGACTCTCATCTTTCGTCAGAAAAAAAAGTTTGTTTCTACCTTATTCCGTTTTTCAGTAATCAACAATAGAAAATGGTTAGTTTCACCTCTGTTTTGAAACAAACGTCTTTTAACGTCTTTGGCACTCCTCCCGTTTTTGGCAGTCAAAGAGTGAAGTCCTGTTAAAGTACAGCTCAAGTTCTGATCATGTCCTGCCCAAGTCCTTCTAAATTCTTCGCAAAGTCTTACAAAGTCTTGCTTATCCTGTGCATATTGTAACTTCATCCAGCTCGTATAGCTGAAGTCATGCTGAAACCCTGCTCATGTTGTGTCCAATTGTTGTTAATCATACTCAAGTGCTTCCGCTTGGCTTGCGACCAGTTCAGGGTGTACCTCTCACCCAATGACAGCTCCAGCACATCCGCGACCCTATTGAGGATAAGTGGTTCAGAGAATGGACGGATGGGTAATTAAGTCCTACTTGCATACTTCATTCTTAACAGATGCGTATCAGGTGAGGCGCAAATCATACACAGATCCTCACAAATCACGCCCAAGTCCTGCCCCATCCCTGCTCAAACCCCATTCCAGTTCTACCGAAATCTGGCCTAAGTGTTACTCAAGTCCTGTTGAAGTTTTTCCCAAGTCCAGGCCCAGTACAGTCATGTTCAAGTCCTTCCTGTACTCTACTGTATCCTGGTCTTGTATCATGTACTGATTTAGCCCTGGCCTAGTACTGCTCATGTCCCATCTAAATCCTGCACAAGTCAAGTTAAAATCCTGCTCAGGTCCCAATTAAGTCCTGTTCATTTCCTATTCTCTCCTAGTTTTACTCAAGCCCTCAAGTCTGGCTTGAGTACCACCCAGGTAGAGCTGAAGATCCTAAAATGTCCTGCTCAAGTCCAGCCAATTTCCTGCTAAAGTCCTGATAGTCATGTTAACGTTTTGCTTATACTTAGCTACCAAGTCATATGGAAGTCCTGTTTCATGTTCACTCCAAGTCTTTCTCAAGTCAAACTCGAGTCCTACTCCGGTACACCTCTAGACGGATAGATCGATAAAGAGTTAATTGACCACCAAAGGGGAAATTCAAGGTGTCCTGGTCAAAGCTAGCTCTAAGTTTACCCAAAATTCTGCTATTTTTTTTCCAAGTCTGGCCCTTGGCCTGGTCAGCTTATACCAAAGACCTGACCAAATCATGTCCAACTCTACTTCATTTCCTACTCAAGCTCCCCAAGTTCTCCTCCATTACCACACTTAGCACAGGTGTGCGGTAAAACCCCCACAGGCACTCTGGGCAGAATAATGGCATAGCAAGTCAGGCTGGGTGAGTTAGTGTTTTTATCAGAGATAAAGATCGAACACAAACGTCACTAAAGAGAAACAACCTCTGTGTGTGTGTATGTGTGTGTACACGCATGTGTGTGTGCTTTTTTCCCCTTCTTTTTTTAAAGTGTCGTATAAACATAATGAATTATGTCTTCATCCAACCCTTGTAATATTTTGCCTGGGGTGTTTGTCAAGAACAGATGTACGAGTCTCATCATTAGTGTCGGGATATGAAGATGGGGCAAATCAGAAATTCTTTGCACAGGCATGTCATCAAGCTGATCCCTTGGGCGGTGACTTACCTTAATACCGTTTGATTTTTTTTTTTTGGGAGGGGGGGGGGGGGTGGGCACATTAGCACCAACTAATTCCCAAGGCTTTGAGTTAGCAAACAGAACACATTTCTGAGCCTTCCTGTCACGACGGGATCGTTGATGTTAAGTCCTGTCGTCGTTGTGAACACGTTTTGTTTTTGTTAATAACAACCTGGCACACATTTGTTAGTAGGTCATCAATCATTGGGCTGCTATGTTTGTTTGGAATCGGGAAGTTCCTGGAAAGGAGTCATCACGTAGGTTTATTGCAGTAAACAACAACAAAGAATTTACTCAGCGTCAAATGCGTCACCGCTATTGTTTAATTTCTCTCACATGCTATCTATCTATCTATCTATCTATCTATCTATTTATCTATCTATCTAGCTATTGCTTATTTAATCACACTGCAAAATAGATATGCTGTATTATAGAAGAGGTAGTCTTTTAATCTGTGTTTTACGTTCACATTGGCTGCCACCGGTATTGTGCAACATCAGCTTCCTACATCAATCCGGTCGAACTTTCCTCATTAGATGTGGGGGAATTTCCGACTTCCAAGAAACATGAACCACAAACCAAGAAACCTCTCACACAACCACATTAACAATGCAACCATAACTTTTAGAATAACAGATGACTAACAAGAAAGCTAAGTGTATTGTATGCAAATAAGCAAAAGAGATTGGGGAATTAGAGTGCCTTTGCAGGAATTTTTTGGGGTGTTCTGGTTTGTCAACATCACTGCATTTGATTCGGACTGAAACAAAAATGTGCAGAATTTGATGAAAGATCGCATACGGTAAGCGGCTCAGGCGTGTGCCGGATGTCAGTTGTGTGTTTACATTAGTTTGGCAAAGATCCTGGCATGACATGAATATTTTTCTGTTAGTTTTTCTTTTTCGCTCCCTAATGGAGTATATATGATAAGTTAAATAAATTACAAGACCCCGAGCAGTGGGGACCGCAATTTGCGTTCTGGCGTTGACGGAAGGTCTGGTTCCCCTGAGGACTCTTGAAGGGAATGCTGGTTTTGGAAGTTTGAAAGTCAGCGGTCTTTGGGCTTGACAGTGTTTTGTTGTGAAGGGAAATAAGCCTGAGGTTTTTTTCAACTGGAATGAAGGTCAAACAGCGCCAAAGCTTTGATAGTGATCTACAAACACTCTGTACGACTCAGACAGGTGACGATGTATATTTATATGTTTAAGACAAGTCTGAATTCAGAGGACTGTTGCCTTGCTGAAACTATCAACATGTAGAAAATACACAGACTTCTAAGGAATATTAACAAAGAACATATATCCTCGGTTGAGTGCATACCTCAGCCAAGGTCAATACATTAGAAGGACTGGGAATTGCAGAATAATGTCACAATATGGCAGATATTGTGTCTTGCTACAGCAATTATTAAATACATTCTTAGGTGGGGGTTTATCTATGGTACAACACAATATTTTAATCAACTACAGTATCTTATATGTAAATCTACAAAGCACGGCAATAGAAAGTTTACTAAGACTAATCTGTGCTAACACTGCAGCTCTGCTCACCTTTTTGCTTTGATGTTCTAGGGCTTCCATATTGTTTCTTAAAAATGGCGTATCATTGCGCCCAATCTAACTACAGAGAACACAACGTGAGGGGATGTTGATATGCTAAATAGCCACAACGATAAATCAAAATGCATTTCAAGACATATTTTAGGATTTACTGGGTTGTGTCATCTCACAGTTGATAGGTGCGGTAGGAGAAATAACTAAAGGGTTATAGTATTTTTTTTAAAAAAATTTTTTATAAGTTTTTATTTCGTTTAGAATCTAGGTTTTATTTTTGTATTCAGTTAGTTTATTTTTATTAACTTTTGGAAGAATATACATTCAAACCCAAAACCACCTGACTGTGAAGCAGCAGTTAACCACTACTACACTCAGGGATGTGATTTTTCCGCTAATTCGCGGAATTCCGCTTTTTTTATCTCACCCCCAAAAAAAAATTTCCGAATTTTTTTTATTTTTTATTTTATTTTTTATTTTATTTTTTTAGTAGTTCATTGTGTATGCACATGACTCACAGATAACATCTTCTGCTATAACAAAGACATTTGTGGTATGCTCTAATATGAGTTACTTTTCATTTGGTCATGATACAATTATTTGTTCATGAAATTTGAACTCTTCAACATTATTTATGTGTTAACTTAGTAATCACATTAGTTAGATATGATGATATTCTCAGTGATAGTTTTTAAAAGCAAAGGCAGTCCAATGTTTTTGAATGTGACTGATTTTGAGTTGACTAAAACTGCCATTTTATATGGGATAGTTCAATATACATTGAAAATTTATGCTGTTGTTTTGTCTATTTCTTTGTCATGTGAGTGCATTGAAAGTACTTAAAAACACGGAAAACCCATGAGCTCCCCTTGTCCCCCCACCAGGGCACTGCCCTGGACCTAGCTGGGTGCCGGCGGCCCCCAGACCCCCGGCTAAATTTTCAGATAATTTCACTTTGGTCAAATCACATCCCTGTACACTGTGCGGCCTTTAACTACCGATATTTGTACACAACTAAGCAAAAAGTCCAAGTTTTAAATATGTCCCCTCTCAAACAAATGACTTGAATAGACTCCATTCCTGACAATATTCTGAATCATCGTGTAAAAAAAAAAAAAACTATTTAATTCTAAATAGGCAACATAGTAAAACCCAATTTGGGTTGACAGGATATGAAGAGAATATATATGTATATGAGAAGAAAAACAAGATTTGCACTTTCTACAAAGTAGTATGTGTTGAAGTCGAGGCAAATGTGACCTCATTGAGGGAGTTGAAATTAAAATAAAGTATTTCCCTAATGTCTCCAAGAGGTGCTTTTTCTTCTTCTAATCACGTTTAAGGATGATAGATTGGTGAATTAAGAGGCAGTCAGAGCACTCGCCATGTTCATTACCACACTCACTGATGTTTTGTCAATCGCACGACTCGCTTTTGTCTTGTATGCTTTGGGCGATGCGTTTAGTTACACTGCTGGGAATTGTCCGTAACCCTGTTTTACATTGGAAATAGCCAGCAGGGAAAGAAAGCAAGAGGAGGGGGGAGGGGTTGTGGCGGGTTAACAATGAGTAACCACTGATTAATTATGCACATGCTTGATTGTGGCCTGTTATCTGCTGCTATTAATGGCCACGGATAATCACTCTGGATCGTAATTGCAGCCTCTTGACTTGGCGAGTTTAGTGTCCAGCATTCATCTTAGCGCTCGCCAAGGTGGACCACTTCATTTACCTCTGCAGGATTGCAGGAAGTTTTTCTTCGATAGACTTCTCTTATCTAGTGACAATATGTAATAATTGTCTTTGTACAGTTACTACACTATTGTTTTATGATGAATTCATCAATTTTGGTATTGACTTAATTTCAGCTCATTTTATAATTGGTACGGTTTTGTTATGCTGATCATTTGTGCTACATAACCGAATTGAGAGGTCTTTCATAATTAGTGGACTTGCCATGACACCTTCCAGGTTAGCTTCTGAGCATAACATTACGGTTCGCAGATGTTTGGGGGGGGGGGGGGTTACGGTTGGGCGAGTCCCGACCGTTACGGTACTTGATTGGCCGCCCTCTTTTGGCAGTTTTATAATCAGGAACTAGAAATGATAAATTGTAGGAATAGAAAATGCCATTAATTTCATGCAGTTTCAAAGAAAATGCTATTTTCGGTCTTTAACTCTTTGACTGCCAAAAACGTTAAATAACGTTTAGTAAAATCCTATGGAGGAGTGCCAAAGACGTTAAAAGACGTTTGTTTCAAAACAGAGGTGAAACTAACCATTTTCTATTGTTGATTACTCAAAAACGGAATAAGGTAGAAACAAACTTTTTTTTCTGATGAAAGATGAGAGTCCAATCTTTCATTTGGTAGTATTTGTGTTTCCATAGTCCAAACACATAATTTTCTATGGACCTTGAAAGATCAGTCAAAATGCTTAAAATCGGCTGGCACTGGGGACAACCCGTTTCTGAAAACGTCTGGCAGTCAAAGAGTTAAAATGATCTGTCATTTTTTTTTTTGGGGGGGGGGGGGGATTACTTGGTATTAATATCGGTGACTACTCAAGAGTTGAGTACTCATACTGATATTGGTCTGGAAAAAAAAAAGTTATAACGAACATGCCTAGCATTTTATTTAGTGTGACAATAGCATCTACTAATTGGTGGACAAGCTTTCCTGTTAGCATCTGCGCTAACGTGATCTTTAGCAGCGTACAGTCAAGCATATTTTTCAGTACACTCTTCAATAAATGCATGTTACCACTGTTCAATTACTATAGACTTCACACCTGGAGGGGGAGCCCTGGAGCCGCAACAGCTGTTCCTTACCTCTGCTTTAAGCCAAGCGTATGGGCGGTGAGATGCGTTCAACCGTGTCAGCCCCATCCATGCACTGTATGCAAGTTTGAACAGGAAGGGGCGATATTACCACTCACCGCTGGAGGTTATGAAAAATAATTAGAGATCTGTGTGAATGGCAAAAAAAAGAAGCTTTTTGAAAGTTTTCACAGCAAACTTTTAATTCAACTCCTAAATGAGTGTCATTATTCTCACTCACGTGGTGGAGGGAATTTATATACGCACGCTTTGAGGGGAGGGGAAAAAACACATTAAAATCTGAGTTAATGAGAAAATAGCACTCGGCAACTCATTTTTGGGCATCGTTGAAATGAGTAACAAAGCCACCAGAACGCAGCCTTTACTATGAAATGTGTTTCCGCAAATGTAAATGTCTGTTTTATGTCACTCCTGCCTATTAGAGGGGAAAAATATATAAGCAAGATAAATGGAGAGTTTATTTCTCATTTTTATCTTATTTTGGCACATTTCTTTCATTATAAATTCGAGATGCCTTTTTAGAAAGGGAAAATCAAATGAAATGGATCCTGGATTGTCTTTTTTCTTTGCTTTTTTCTTTCCTTTTATACCCTATCCATCACAGTTTGTCTAAAATAAAACATAATTAGAGAGAAAGGGAAACAGTTAAGAGGGAATACCGAGTAATCACAGCCTTAAACACTACTTTTTTTTGTCTGTCTCATGCCGGGCCAGACTATTAGTCCTCTAAACAATGTCCCACTGTTTTATATATTAATAGGCCCCAAGCGCCATGTATTATAATTGTTGTGTTGTGTGAAAATGAGAGAAATCATCGGCCCTCGACACCATAGTTTCACCGATCAACACAAAATTGGGTGGACAAGTCTGTGTGTGAAAAACGAAAAATCGCTATTAATGACTATACTCCACTTCCGCCACACCTCCCTTGCATTAACGTTCCCAATGGAACAGGAGTAGAAAAAAATATGAGGAAAGAGTCAGGTGGGTGAAATCTCAGAGAAAGAAATATGTTCTATTTTAATTCCTTTAAATGTCCCAAAGACGCATTTATACGTTTTTTTCATATTTTTTTTGTTTTTATTCTAGAGCATACAGAAAGCTTTGATACAGCCTCTCAACTGCAGAGAATGGTTGAAGAAATGGTAGTTATTACAAAAATGGCCAGCAGGTGGCAGCAAAGCAAACGAGATCAAAAAGGGCCATGTTGCAAACAAGCTGATTTACCCACAGTTCTAAACAGATTAGTGAATAATGATGGAACGTAGCTATATTCTAATGCTAATTGCTGAAAAACGGAAACAGATAAAGTTATACTTTTTTTCCTGATGAAAGAAGAGACTCTAATCTTTCTTTTAGTAGGTTCCATGTTTTTATAGCAATGGAACACAATATTCTGTGGGCCTTGCAAATTCAGTCGAGTGAAAGGTGTTGCTTCAGTGAAAATGGCTGGGAGTGAATGAGTTTTAAAAAAGTCCAAGGCTTTGGGAGAGGCCGATTTGCTGTAACTGCCCTTGATCCGACTGTTTAGAACGCGCTGTCGGCACGGCTAATAAACACCTTATTTAGTTTTAATGGCGCCGCTGCCTTCGTTGAAGCCTTCAAGAAAGCACCCCTTTCATTTGGGTCATTTATGGCTCTTCCTCAAGCTGGCTCCCAATGGACTGCGGATCCTTTTCTTGCTGGGGCACTCTGGGCGGCCCTGGAGAAAAATTAATAGGGCTATCTGAGAAAAATAAATAAGTGATGCCTTTGTTTGACCCTGCCAAAGCTTATTAGGGCTGATGGGGCAGTAGCAAAAAAAGTGAATATGAAATTTTCACATTTTAATCTAAAAGTCAGGCTTCTCTCATCTTACCTTTTTTTCCCCCTCCTGCTGCCTCCGCGTTCCTCTTATACAGTAATTGTAAACACAGCAATTATGGATTGTGCGAGACTTAATTATAGCGTATGCCGAGCCCCGGGGGTTCGATGAAGGGGGGGGGGGGGGGCTCTGGCGGAATGCGGCGGCTGATAAAAAACGCCAGCTCATCAGCGCGCCGCCGTCAATGACGCCGGTGAGCCTCAGTGAGGGCGGACCGCAGGGAGCCCTTCCCAAGCGCATCGCCCGCCCCCCGGGGCCCCCTCACAGTTGAAGAACCAATTAGTATTAGACGGGAATTAATCCGAATGGGACCCAGCCACTCAAACAAGTTATCCCAAGGTGAGGGGGAATTAAAGCGGGTGGCTTATTGGTTCTTGCTGCTGTTGTCATTTAGGTCGTTTGCCACCTTGGCTTCCACATATCCATGCAGCTTAAGGAAGTTAGGACGCCGACTCCCATCACTCAACTCTGTATGGGGAACTTTAAAACAACAAGTCATGCCAATTCAGCGTCACTGGGACTACTGGTTGGGGTTAGTATTAGGCTTTCAGTGAGATTATACACGTTATGTCTTTACATGGGACACGAATGGTTGAGGTTAGGAAGAGGCTCAGTGAGGTTTTTGTACAGTTGACGTTACAAAACATGTAGTCAACACTAAACCAATTACTGGCCAGTTAGCGCAGTCAGATAGACGTTCGTCTTCTGCTCGTGTTTGAGTCCCAGTTAGTAACTAAATTTATGGATCACTTTACTATTTTACCGCTATTTACATGGCCAATAGGGTCACTAAACTATAATAGGCACATTTCAAAACGACCTACGTGGTCGTTTATTGTTGAAGGACTATCTCTAAAACAACCATTGCTTTTGTCTTAAAATGGAACACATAGGGATGTGATTTTTCCGCTAATTCGCGGAATTCCGTTTTTTTTATCTTTTTTTTTTGTTGTAGTTCATTGTGTATGCACATGACTCCGACAGATAACATCTTCTGCTATAACAAAGACATTTGTGGTATGCTCTAATATGAGTTACTTTTCATTTGGTCATGATACAATTATTTGTTCATGAAATTTGAACTCTTCAACATTATTTATGTGTTAACTTAGTAATCACATTAGTTAGATATGATGATATTCTCAGTGATAGTTTTTAAAAGCAAAGACAGTCCAATGTTTTTGAATGTGACTGATTTTGAGTTGACTAAAACTGCCATTTTATATGGGATAGTTCAATATACATTGAAAATTTATGCTGTTGTTTTGTCTATTTCTTTGTCATGTGAGTGCATTGAAAGTACTTAAAAACACGGAAAACCCATGAGCTCCGGGGGCCCTGGACCTAGCTGGGTGCCAGCGGCCCCCAGACCCCCGGCTAAATTTTCAGATAATTTCACTTTGGTCAAATCACATCCCTGAACACAGGTGCAGCAAGAAAACAGTAGAGGCCCCATAATCGAACCATGTGGAACACCATACGTTCCGTTATACATATGTCTTGACCTCCGCCGAACCCCTCAGACTGAACCCCTGGGCTTCGAACAAACCCAGATTAAGAACCGCTATCTTTGGTGTCTCGTTAGACGAGCTCGGCCCGAGATGAAACTTTTTTTTGCACAATTGATGTGGACAAAACCCCTAAGCCACGTCTGGAAAATACGTCTTTTGTAATGGAAACAACACAAAAACATATTGTGCTATATTGAACTGAACAGTTAATAAAACTGTAATTTTCCAGCATCTATCCATTCCGAGCCAAAGTCGGCTGGAGAGGTTTTAGACATTCAAGGTTCCAGCCCTGATGTCAAATCCAATCAGGGGAAGGAGTCCCATCGTGATCCATGCCCAGTTTGAGTATTGATTTTCAGGGAGTATGGCTCCATTAAGGTCTTGCCCGGGGCTGTGCAAGGGTCAGCGGGGGAAGTTGTGGGCTGCCGTGACCCCAGCTGCAGTTTACTATCGATTCCGCCAGACTGGGAAAGCCGAAAGTCCCCGGCAAGCGTGCACGGGGCACACCCACCACCCCACCCGCACGCGATTAGGCTACATTAGCCCTCTGGTCAGAGCTGTTCCAGAGGTTGCAGTAAGTTAATTAGCACTTTCTTATGATATGATATATGACAGCAAGCATTGATTTACCGTTACTCGATTTCAGCCTCAGAGGCCCGAGCGCCCAGGCAGCGGATACTCGCAACCTGCCTGCTGCTAATCGAGCGCTAACCCGATCTGACTGCTAATATGCTAACTCGCCATCAAAGCGCCGTGCAAGTCACTATTTGAAATCAATGTGGATTATGCAAAGCGCGCAGGAGTACAGGATGTTTATTTGGTAGTTACTCCCCTCCCTTTTCTCACTTTCAGCACACTTTGTTTTTATAGCTTGTGACAGTCGCTGTGGTTTGACAAGGGGAGGTCGTCCTCTTACAATACCCATCCATAGGCTCTACATAAACAAATTGCCTCTTTGCATACACTTCGCGAGTCTCCAGATAGAGGCTTCCACTTTGACATCCGGATGCGTCCTCTTGCTTGTGTTGTTCTTTTTTTTTTCTGTCGACGGCTGCTTTTCGTTGTCAGCGCGGCGTCTCCTCAGGAGAGAACACAAAGAGCCCCGGCGCTAATTTCTTATTTTGGCAATTAACGTGTGAAGGTGTCAAAAGCGGGATTGTCTTTGTCTCCGCCGCTTGCCGCACAGGCGACGTCTCCGCCGCGTCTTTCTCCCTTCCGTAATCCCTTTGTTGTTTGCCTGCCATTTTCTTTTACGCCTCCCGCTCTCTTCTTGTCATCCTTCTTTTGCGGCCCCCACTGTCCTCCCTTTGTTCCAGCGGATCACTCACACTCTTTATTTCTCTCTCTCTCTCTTTCTCTCTCTCTCTCTCTCTCTCTCTCTCTCTAATATTAGTTTTACCCAGCAGTTAAATAGCATTACATTGACTTTTTTTTCCCCACCATGCCTCGCATCGCTTCATCTCGTCGTCTTGTGTGCTCGGAGGCCCGCGCAGGCAAAGCGAACGCTGATGGATGAAGCACCTTGTCTGTCAGTGACTTTGGCGGGAATTAATCACCATGCAGTAAAGCGCTCAGATGAGGATTCAAGAGATGCTTGTTAGAGATAGAGCCATCTGCGTGTCTGATCCATCAGTGCACTGACAGGAGCCTCGGGCGGGACATCAGGTATTGAGGAAGCCTGCTCTGGGGCCCCCTGGTTCCAGCCCCTCTCCCTCCAGGTGCTAGTGGTCACTGGGAGTTTAATTGAATAAGCAAAAATGCAGCTTAGAATGAATCACGGCGGGTTATATGCAATTTATAGCGTTTCATGTAACATTGACTTTAGTTTGTCTTGTACAACAGTGGTCCTCAACCCTGATCCTCAGGGACCGGTATCCAGCCTGTTTTTCCATGTCTCCCACAGCCAACACAGGTGGAGATCGTTATCAGCCTTCTCCAGAGATTGCTGATTGGCTGATGATATACGATACGATACGATATACTTTTATTTTCCCCGTGGGGAACTTTTTCCTGGACTCCGTCCAGCTGCAGTTTACAGTAAGGAAAAAACAACAGAATAGAAGGAGATAAAATCAAAATTAAATAAGAAGTGCAGCAGTAGTTTACAGTGAGAAAAACAGCAGAATAGAGAGAGATAATTAAAATAAATAATACACACACACTCATATATATATATATATTGCACCACTTAGTTAATGTCGGTTATTAACTCTTTGACTGCCAAAAACGTTAAATGACGTTTAGTAAAATCCTATGGAGGAGTGCCAAAGACGTTAAAAGACGTTTTTTTCAAAACAGAGGTGAAACTAACCATTTTCTATTGTTGATTACTGAAAAACGGAATAAGGTAGAAACAAACTTTTTTTTCTGATGAAAGATGAGAGTCCAATCTTTCATTTGGTAGTATGTGTGTTTCCATAGTTCAAACACATAATTTTCTGTGGACCTTGAAAGATCAGTCAAAAATGCTTAAATCGGCTGGCACCCACGGCATCCCTTTTCTGAAAACGTCTGGCAGTCAAAGAGTTAAGTAATTTGATGGATGTCGGCAGGAATGAGTTCTTGTAGCGGTTCAGCCTGGTTCTGGGGGTCCCGAATCTCCTGCCGGAAGGCAGTAGCTGGAACTCATGATGCAGAATGTGAGTCGGGTCAGTAACAATTTTCTGTGCCAGTCTGGTGACGGACCGCTCATAAAGCATCTGTAGGGAAGGATGATTTCCGACCCCCATGATCTTCATGGCAGTCCGCACCAGACCGGCAATCTGTGACCTTGACTGCACAGTCAGGTTGCCGTACCAGGCCGCAATGCCGTATCTGATGATACTTTGCAATGCAGCCCGGTAGAACAACAGCATGATCCTCTGCTCCACTCCATAGACCCTCAGTCTGCGTAGGAAATAGAGACGCTGTTGGAGTTTGGAGTTTCCAGCTGAGTGTGTTGTCAATGTGGACCCCGAGATACCTGTATGAACCCACCTGGCTGATGTGATTGCCTTTAATGACGACTGGCCCGTGGTCACCCACAGTTTTTGGATCAAATATCACCACCTCTGTCTTCCCCACATTGAGCACAAGATGATTCCGGTCACACCACTGGACAAATTTCTCTATTTCTGAGAAATAGTCCAGTGGGCTACCGCCGGCCTGCAGCAAGCTGACGAGATAGCTGCGTCATCAGAGAACTTAATGATCAAGTTCTCAGGGTGTGATGTCACACAATCATTTGTGTACAATGTGAAGAGGACCGGGGAGCTGACGCAGCCCTGTGGGGCGCCTGTGCTCATCAATCTGGGTTCCGAGAGGGAGCTGTTGACCCTGACTTGCTGTGTGCGCTGTGTCAGGAAGGAGTGATACCACCTCGAGATGTACGGGTTCACATTCATCTCCTTCAGTTTACCCAAAAGCAGGTGCGGCTTCATTGTGTTGAACGCACAGGTTGAATCACCTGTGTTGGCTGTGGGAGGCATGGAAAACAGGCTGGATACCGGTCCTCGAGGACCAGGGTTGAGGACCACTGTTGTACAATATACAGTGAGCCCGTTTGCATGCAGTCAATAAAAACCCAAATATTGGCAATATTCAGGTTTTCCATGTAAAGGCACACAAATATGCTCTTATTCTGGTTTTTAAAAACCCACATTGGTTTTCCTTGCCTCTTCTTCTTTATCTTCTTTTGCGATCTGTTTTTGATTTTGTTGATAGGGTTTTTACCCAATGTAATGTAGTTTTTCACAAGCACTCTTTTATTTATGGTTTTAACCACAAGGGCCAGATCAGGAGAGAAAGCCGGGTTTTAAACTTTGTTTTGAGCCAGGCCAAGATGGGTGTGTGGTCATCCCGTAAAAGTAAAAGTTGATGACGGGGCAGAAGTCGATCCCACGGTCCTATGTAAGAAGTTGATAAAGTCCAGACTCTTTATTGATTTTAGTTTTTACAAGAGAGCAGGAGATTTGGAGAGTTTTTGTGAGATGTGGACTGTTAACGGGGAACTGTGCGACGTGAATGAGGAGGCGCTGTTTTAGTGATGTTCTGATGTGAAAGCATTTTATTTATTTTTATCTATTTATTGAATTGCTCTTGCCGAGCTGTGTGTTTTGAATAGAATGTAAATAAGAGCGGCAAATAAATGTATTTTTTCAAAATCAAAATCAAATCTTTTTCGTCTTCTTCATCTTCTTCTCCTTCGCTTTCTTCTTCATCTTCTTCTCCTTCTAATTCATCTTCTTCACTTATGCCTAATTGCAAGGAATCTCGGTCTTTGTAGCACAGAAACGACTTGTATGTACGTCGCGGTCCCGCTCGCTAAACGAGTCTCACTTGAAATACATTGATTTCTCCACGGCGTTTTCATGTTATTTTCGTATTTATTATTATATTATATTGTTATTAGGCTTGGAAACGGGTTATCCTGAATAATTCAGAAACCGGAATTTAGACCGTAACCCGAATATTTACTGCATGTTAACGTAGACAGGATTTTTGTGCTGAATTTGGGTTAGGGATGGGGGAGTATTGTGTTGATAACAACCTTATATTAAGGTACTGATACAACAGTGGCCGATACTGGAACTGGAAATTACATATTAGAAGAATTATTATAATTTTTTTGTATAATGGTTAAGAATTTTTAAAGGGAATAAATTAATTCCCTATCCATTACAGGTATTTCCGTCAGACTGTAACTATGTTGGCCTTTGTTTTTTGTGTTGCATGCAACAGGAAGTTGCTGTCATGCCTAAAACCAAAACCACTTGCGGTTTGTATCAAAACATACAAGTCAGAATCCCTATCACATGACGTCTTTTGTCACGTTAACGTAAAAAAAAAACAAAAAAAACGACATACAACTCACAACCTCCTTATGTGTCGTTACATGCTAAGGAAGTACCGGAACGCCTTTCGCAAATCCAAAGTGTATGTTATGGCTTTGTGACAAATCCCTGACATGACACACTAATCAGATAAGCGCTTCAAGCCCCGAGGCTAGCGCGGCTAACAATCGGACAAAGAACAGACTCTAGCGGGGGGAAAAGAAACATAATAAATATGTGTAAAATGTTACAAATTATAAGTGCTCTGCCATCGAGACAGTTTACGTGATGTGCTCTTTGTTTCTGAAGCCGGTCGCACATTCCTCAGGGTAATTTACAACGCGCCTCTGAGCTGCTTGTTTAATTTAGCTGCTTTTTTTTTGTGTGTGTGGCGTATCCGCATATTTTTCTTGTTGAGCAATGTTTAAGGTAGGGATAGACACGACGGTAATTGCAGGTTTTGACTGCGGGTCGGGCTCAAGTTAGCAGACGTCAGCGCTCCCCTTTAGCCTGGGGAAAGTGAGAATTAAGAAAGATAATATCACAGATAAAGCAACAAGCAAAAGGTGCGTCGCTGCTTCACTGCCGCCAAAGTAGTCACGTGGCTCGAACGAAAAAGTTTCATTTAAGCGGGGAAAAAAGTACAACAGGAAAACTGAATATAAACAAGTACGTAAGTGGGACAGATTTTTATTTTTTTTTCCCGAATGAGGACACATCAGCCTGTAATTGCAGCAGCATAACAAACACAAGCCAAAATTAGTCTCTCACAATAAACTGACAGGGGTATAAAAACAAGGCAACGTACATGATGTGAGATTATAATGAGGCATTGATTGTTTGTTCTCCATTTCCATTTCGGCTCGCTCTCAAATTGAAGGCAGCCACTTGTAAACAATCCTACCTACTGTATTTCTTTGCTCTTCTCATTAGCTTGTTCTTTTTATTCCCCACCACCACCACCACCACTAACACCCCCTCCTCACATGTTATCAGAATTAGATTGTCACTTCCTGCCCGTGGGAGCGCTTCCTGTTTATCCTGACCATATTCTGGTCCTCGCTACCCAACTGATGTTATGGAGGCGTGCTCCTCTGAGGATGTTTGTTTGCAGGCTGCACCTTTTAGAAAGTGCCTTTTTGCGGTAAGACAGGATTGGTCCCTTGCTTGTTGTCTGGCTTCTGGAGTGAGAAAGCCCAATTACCATCGGGTTGTGGTTCCAGGCCAGTGGCATTCTGGTGAGCACCTGGTAGACAAAATGCTAAGAATGGCTCGTGTGAATGCCATGACAGAGCTTTAATAGTTTAACTGCAACGTAAGCATTTTCTAAACACTCTAAAAACAGTAACCCAATTATGGATAAAAAATGGACCGATCCACTTTATGGGTCAGTTTGACCCAACTTTCTGGGTTGTTTTTTACAAAATGACCCAATCTTTTGAGCCAAGTAAAGGATCTGACTAATATTTATGAGTTGTTTTACACTAAAAGATAAGGTTGTGTTTAAAAAATGAAATAATCTCTATCCAATCGATTTCCCTTTTCGAGCGTGATACAAATTCATAAAACCATGAATCGATTATTTTAATCTCTTTTTTTCCCATAAACTTTTTTTTAGTTGCTGTTTTCTTGAAATTTACTGTTTACGTGAATTTAAAACAATTTTCTTATAGTTATGAAAGACCTGACTTATTGCACTTTATGACAAATCAGAATCTTTTTAATTTATATTCAATGTTTGTGGTATTTTTTTTTTATCATGTCCTTGTTATTGTAGAAGGATTGATGTTCCATGATTAATCAATATCAGATTGAACCAAGTGAATCGAATCGGAAAAAAATTTAAACCGTAAATCTAAATCGAATCAATTGAGAAGATTTGAATCAATACCCAGCCCTACTAAAAGACCCATTCTTGACTCAAAGTTGAGTCAAATTGACCCAAGTAGAGGATCGGTCCATTTTTGACCCATAGTTGGGTTATTTTTGACCCAACATTTTTTAGAGTGTATAGCACTTGTCACGGGTTAACACCTCTTAATTGTGAGGCAGACATACTAATTAGGACCAATTATTTATGGAAGGTCACGGCCTAAATGACCCTAACATGGGTAGGTCAAACTAAAATGGCAGACATGGTTTTTGTTTTAAGGGATGGATTCTTGAGACTTTTTTTTTATAGACATGGCCACCAAGTGTCATGGTGTTCAGTGAAACTGGGTTTTAGTGGTCTTTAATTTTGGTAACAAGGGGACAACATTTCTTGGTCAGTTTCTTCTTTGAAAATGTCCAAGATAACCTGAAATTGTCAACTTCAAACCAAAATGGCTGACTTGTCTTTTCAGGCATGGATTTTGATTTTTGGGTGGCTGAATTATTTAAAAAAAAAAAATTCAGAGGTGCTCCACAAAGCCAATTTTGCGGGTCATGGATTGGTTGGTGATCAATCCAAGGTGTGGTGTGCCTGTGGGATAGGCTCCAGCCTCCCAGAGGCCCCGAACAAGATAAACGCTGTCGAAAAATGTGGACCACCATTTAGAGTCCAGGATGGTGCGGACTGAAACCACAAACATTTGTTGCCTCGTGTATACTTTTTGTCTATTTGTATAGAGCCACGTAAATCAACTGTTCTCAATCTGTGGATGTTGGCCATTAAATGTCACTCCTTATAAGTTAAGCACTCATACTGTAAAGTCCTACATGGTTCCATCCCACAGTATGTGTGGCCAATTAGAGCTTGTGCTTATGAGTTAGCTATGTGGATTATGGTCAATTACGCCCCCTCTCTCATGTTGACCATTAAACTGATGTGACATTAGTCAGCGATGGCGGCGGTGGCACAGGAAGTCTGTCGTGCATGTGTCTCCGTGGGCGCCTGCACATGCTGGCTGTAGTCTCGCCCGCTTTTAGGAGGGCTAAACCACATTTTGTTGCTGCCATCCAATTAAATGAGAAGTAATGGCTTTTATTTGAACATTCCTTTTCACCAGCTTACATTTTAGACAAGAGCGCAGGCCTCCGCCAAGGCTTAAAACATTTGTCACTTGTTAAAGAAATGAGCCAACGGGTTGTGCGGTCTGGCAATCTTAAGATACAGTTTGTGAATCTAATAGAACAAAATGTAATAGGATCCATTAGAAATACAAGTTTACCATTGGACTGGATTATAAGCATCTTGAAGATTTTAAATGGGATTTTCCTAAAATGTTAATGTTTCCCATATTTCAGTCATCATCAGATCTGGATGAAGCCTCTTTACACATAATATGATGGACAGATATGTCAAAGCCAGCATGCACTTAATTGACAAGTGTAATTTGGTTAGCTCGGCAATGAAGTTCTGCTTCGAGGAGGGAAAATGCAATTGATGCTTTTACTGTCATCCTGGGGGTGAAAAGTGTACTATAATTGTTGATCCTTGAGATCATTTTTATGTTTCTGTCAAATTTCCTGGCAACTGCACAGTAAATTCTGTAGAGTAAATTTGACTCTATTTAGAGTAGGCTGAGATTTACACTAGGAAGAGAGTAAAATCAAAAATTGGACAAAAAATAAAAGTGACTCCAGGGTTGAGGAACGAAGTGACGACCTTCAGTTTGGGAGACTGCCACACTACCACCTGAGCTATGCCCCTCCTACTGTTTGTTTTTCTCCAAGAGACCAAAAACGATGTTTTGGTCTATATACTCTAAAACTATTCGGTCCCTCTAGATTTAGGAAGATTCTAGCTGACACGAGCGATATACTAACACACAGCAGGTGCTGCATGGCTCAGTGAGTAGATCGACTGTTTCTCAAGCTGAAGGCCGTCGGTTTGTTCATCAACCCTTTAGTGACTTTTATTTGTATTTTTTTCCCCCAATTCTTCATTTTACTCTCTTCTAAGTGTTAAATTTGGTCTCACACTAGTCAAATTTACTGTGTGTTTTAAATTCTGATTTTTTTTCAAAATGTATTTATTTTATTTTTTTCGCGTGTTTCTAGGATTCCCCCATTTCTTGTGGAAAATGTTGAATGCTGATCAGCATTTTTTGTGGAATTCTTTCATTTGTTTTAAATTAGTTTTCTCCTCATCCATTTCAGCGGGTGTCAATTATATGCGGGTTTAATGGCTACTGTGATTATGACCTTTTCAGAGCTTATAATATCTTGTGGAGTGAGTATGATTACGTTAAAGGTACGGGAGCAGCCTCAAATTACATGGTAGGAACTTGTTAATTATCATAAAAATTACTGTTAATTTATTTTTTGGTCAGCAAAGGGGATTAAATAATTATTTCCTCCGCCGTGCTTGCAAGGTTGAGTCAGCAAACCTTTCATTTTGCAAAGGCAACCCTGTGTTCTTTCCACGTCGTTTTGCGCGCCGTTCCGCCTTACGTGCAGCGCGTTAGCGGCGGCGTCTAATGGAGCCTCTGATGAATAATGAGTCCATACACCGGTAATGTTCTGTGCCGAGTAACGGCTGCATCGCTTTCTGTCCTGTTTAACTCAGCTGTCGTAAGATTGATGGCGGCGGCGCGCAAAGACACTTCATTGCTCGGCAATGAAAATCAAGCCGCCCCGGGGGCTGAAAATGAAGACCAATGGCGTCACGGGCCTGACTGAGTGAATGAGTGACGCGCCGTGAAATGAGCAAAACTTAGCTGTTTACCCTCGGCCCAGCGCTAATTGACGTGCGGTGGAGTTTGTTATTTTCCAAAGCCGCGATTAGGCCTCTCGCTGTATTCCGAGATCCTCCGCCAAGACTCTCCTTCAAATTACACTTGACACTGTGGAGAAACATCTAATAGAAGTGTGTAATGGGCTCTGATGACAAACTACACGCTTGGAAGACCATGTAATCTCCCCCGCAATTAATTAAAAGCGTGATGTGTGTGAGTGTACGTGCGTGCGCTTCCCCGCAACACCCTTCCCCGCTCCCCTTAGCCCTCGCAAACAACCAAAGCAGATGCCACCAAATGACGGAAATAACACCGCCTGTCAGCGGTAAAAAATGATGGCCAACAACGTAAGGTACTTAGAGCTGACGGGGGTAAGGCAGATGCAGGCTAACGCGCGCGTCGCCGCTCTTCGCTGTCCTGCTACGGGTCCTCGCGAGCACATCTGTACCGCCGTGACGCCTAATTAGCCACAGACACCCAAGCTATTCCTATGCACTGTCTCGAAAGTCCAAGGAGAAAGTGAGTTTGCCTAATGTTGAAAGTGTGGAACCTTTGGCAGTTTGGGCAACAAATATGTTGCTTATGAAGAGGGTCTTCTGCCCAGATTTAGTCATAACTGTTTTAATGCATTTAGAACTTTTATCTGTGGATGTGTCTTTGTGAGTGATGTCGCAATTTCTGCCAAGTGTCTGTAATTGATGTTTTTAAAGTCTTATCGTCATGACTGGGACCTAATCGAATCTATTTCCACAACAATGGGCCGTTGTCTGTGGTTGAAGTGTCTGTAATCAATGATGTTTTTAAAGTCTTATCTCATTGGTGGGGGCTTTGTGGTACTGCCCCTTCAAGATAGTATAAGAATGTTGTGAGTCCGCTGTACCTTGGCACTTGCGAGAGGCTGCCACCATTGCTGGGAGCTCGCTTGTGCCCGGAATATTCTGTAGAAATAAAACCTTCGAAGGAACTGTTCATCGATCTCCAGCCTGTATTCAGATAACCAACATTCTCACAAAGAAAACGAACGCGCGAAGAAAAAGATTATTTTCTTCAACACTTTAAAGCTTACCTACCATCTAGCCCCTCAATGCAAAACTTTTTGTTGCAAGCACGGACACCAGAGCTAACATTAGCATCAAGAGTCCTAATATGAGCAATACTATTTTGTTTCACAGCAACCAGTTGAAAGATGAGAAGAAATTTGGTTGGTCGTGGCAGTGATTTGTTATTTTGTTGTTCTTGGCATTACAGCAAAAATGTCTTCTTCTTCTTGATTTGTTTTGACAGTTAGCAACTGTTTTAAAGTGGCAGCAATGACTGTTAGTTAATGTCTATGCATTGACCAAAACCTATTTGGATTCATAATGATATTACATTTGCTGAATCATTTTTGTTCCATTAAAATGTGATTAAGTGCAGTTAATTAATTACAAAACATGAGTTTAGCTACATTATCCTCTATCAAGTTTGAGGTACACATGCTAACAAAATGCTCCACTGCCTTTGATGCGTGCCACATTTTAGATTGCCACAACATGGATGTATACGGTAAGATAAACTAGGGATAGAATGATTATCGGCCAGCATTTTGACAAATCTTGGTATTGGCCTAGAAAAAATAAAATAAAATAGACGCCCAATGATAGATCAATTTAAAACTGTTAGTTTGAGGGAATTGTTTATTTATACTTTAACAGTTAACCCATAATTCTGATTCTAATTCTAATTCTGACCCTGGGAACTTCTGTTTTGTGGCTTCTGTTTTTGTCTGAAATTAAAACTAAAATAACTAAGATTTTAACATTTTGGGGATTTTGAAATTTTGAAAAACTTTATTGACTATAGAAAACAATAGGGAGTTTTTGTTGTTGTTTTTTTAAAAACTTGTTTCACTTTTCATTGAACTTTTTAAGACGACCCTGGTAACTCCCTGAACTTGTTACAATTTTAAAATATCTATTGTCTAAGATAAAAAAAATAAAAATAAATCAACATCTTGCATCTGAAAAGTTGTTCAATGAAAAAAGTGCTTAAAACATTTAGAAGTTAAGAGTTGCCGTTTGGATTTTTAAAAATGGTGGCGCTAATATATGCCCCTTTAGTGAAAGCGAATATCGTCTTAAAATATTGGTAATGAGCCTCCTTCACTACTAACCTTCAAAATTAGTGTATTTCTAACAAACAAATTATTATTATTTTTTTTTTAATGCTAACCTTGGTCTCAAATATTAACTACACAAGTACGCATATCCTTTTCTTTTCCTCTTTTTCGTAACCACAGAAGGTTACCAATGATGTGAAAAAGTGGAATGCCAAAAAATTAAACTCATTGTTATCTTGAAATTTGGTACGTGTTTCTTTACTGGCTAATCATTACAATATGGCTCAGACGACAAAATACCAGAAATAGATCTTTAATTTAAAATTAGCCAAATTACCTCTCATTTGTCCCCATAGTTAAATTTGAGAGCGCCTTTACCTTTTTTACCAAATGTAAAAAGTGTTTGTGCAAGTTGATACAACTCAGGTGACTCACTTAAGTAACTGACGGGGGCAGATTGTTTCTATTATTTCAAATAAGGATATTAAAGATTGTGTTGCTTGTTTGAGATTTCACTAGTGGTTAAGTTTCTAATACTGTAGTTTCTTATAGATTCCACTCTTTACTTTTGCCATTAAAGCCGCTTATGTTCCGCTGCACTATCGATCTGAAGACAGCGAGACAATTAGATCCACGATGGACTTTGATAATTACTTTTCACCACTTACACTTGTGCGCCGATGAAAAATTTGCCACGCTTTTTGGGGGCCGACTGTCCGCCATTGATTTGAATAAAGGCATTTATACATTGTCTAATGAGTTTTACACTTGGCTGAGTGGCAAATAATCACTCGCTGCTTTCTGACCCAGAACTTCATCACACCTCCCTTTCCTTCCTCCACTTTTTTTTCCCGCCCTCTCTCTGCGCACACGCGAGAGCTAACGGAAATCAATTGCGCTGTGATTTGAAGACGCTTCTCGCCAGTCCAATTGATTCCTTTGCCTGTTTTGCTTCAATATTTATTTTTCGCTAAGCGTCCGCTAAGTGTGCAGAATGAATATAGAAGGAAAACCACGAGTGTCATCCTACTCAAAATTGCCAATTAAGGCCCTAATGTGGACCATGAGCAGTGTCTCGTATATACCTGCTTGCAGCACACCAAAATGATGGACTGAATATGTTTCCAGGGAATATTGCCCCCCCTCTACCCCCACCCTACAAAGGACCAATCCATCTTGCTTAGAGAGGCAATCTTAGGTGCAGTATATAAACTAATATTTGTGTATAACCTCAGTCAGACAATACAAATGATGGGATGATTTTTCATCTCCTTATGCATACAGGGAAATATGAAAAATGGAGCTTTAGGAATATTTGCGGGGTCTGCGAGGCGGCTGGCTGGGTCGCCGAGAGCCCTGGGCCACGCTCCTCGCCGCCGACTGAAGAGTGATGAGAATATTATACCCATCTGTTTCCCTTCACCCTCCCCGCCATCCTCCCCTTCGCAATCGTCCTTCATTCCCAGCCGCGCTAATTCACAGCGAGAGGGCGGAAGAGAGGCGGCGACAGTGCACAGACGGGGTCGCCTCGCCCGCCCTGATGTCCCAATCCGTGCACGACTGACGATACTTTTATTTATTTATTTTTTTCAATATTATTTTTGCCATCACAAGCTTCAACACACTCACTTCAAACCATCAGCCTGTCACCTTTGAGGCTATTGACTTGACACTGAAGCACCAAGCAATGTGGCCGAAACGGATTTCTGTGGCAAAGTCAGCAACTAGTTTTTATGAGTGACTGTAACAGTTTCTGTTGGTGAAAGCCTCTCAAAATATCCATACTCTCAGCTCAATTCTCTCCCGTTTTGTCTTTGTGTCAGTCCGCTTCTTCCTTGACAATCAAGCCATGTTTTTGTGGTTGAGTGAAAAAATGATGCAGTATATTCTTTGAGTATGTGGAGTTTCAAAACTTTATGCCATCTTTCAATGCACATGCTGGTAGATGTACAGTGCTCAATTGCTTGGTGGTGGTGATGACTTCTCTTGTGTTCGTCTCAGTCACAACATTGTCTTACTATTTAATTGGCATAAGAAAAATATTGCAATATTATGTGATCTAGAATCAGGTCTGTTTTGTGTTATAAGTGGAAAAACTGGGCGATTAGATTTTTAGAAAATGCTACGAGCCATTTAGAACTATGCGCCCCTGGGCTGGATTTTGAAAGTTTTTTCTTCGTTTAAACAAAACCAAAAATTAAAAAAATTTTTTTTAAAAAAAATGAATGTTAGTTTTGAAAGAAAATAATAAATTCTAGATAATTTTTAAAATCAGTTTAAATAAATAAATAATTGACAAGAACAGAGACAAAATCACACAAAGAAAAATGGAAAAAGATTGAATACATACAAATGCAAACATTTAACTGTCTAACTTTAAAATATTTAAAACAATTCAATAAAATGTATATATATATATATCACTAATATGTCTATGATCAATTAAATTAAAGTACAAGTAAAAGTACAGAGAAAAGGGCCATTCAAAGAAACCGAACATATAAGTTCGAGAGAATATGTCACCTCATGACATCATATAAAAAGTCAGTGGGGAAAAAAGTCAAATCTATTTAAAAAAAAAAAAAAAGAATATAGTTAGAAAATGTTTTGATCAACCTAATTTCATAGTATGATTATTTGTGTCCAAATTTTGGACTTTGGACTTTTTTTTTTTTTTGTGTTGCTTTGGACTTTATTTCCTTTCCAAACTTAATAAAATATTTTCATAGTTCTTCTGATGAAACTAATTGAATGGTACCTTTGCTAAGCAACTTTAAGAAGGATGGTAGGAACACTGCCACACAAAAAAACTACAAATGTGCTGACTGCTTTAAGGCATACGTCATTTTCCCCTTTCCCCGTTCATTACAAAGACGGAAGTCAATCTGAACTAAAAAAAAAAATGACGCAATGTGCTTGTCCTCATGGGAAATGTGGTCTTCCTTTAGGCATAACATTACTACCTCTTTTGTCCATATAGCGCCGCAATAATCAACATAAACTGAGAGTTCCTTAGTGTTGCCTTAACTTCTGCTTGTCACACTACTAACTTGTTAATATACAGTACTGTACAATCATGTTGTGTTTTTTTTTTCAAGTGAATGTGAAAAAACAAAACAGCCCCAGTGTCTTTGGAAAATCTGCTGAATCTCACAGAATTCCGCCATCAACAGCAATCCCCGCTCCCCGTTTCCCCTCTGACAAGGAGCTGGTGACATTTAGCCCCTGCAGTCCCCTCTCCATCTCCCTGCAGTTTTTTATTTTTAGTTTATTGCGTCGGAGCCTCCCGTGTTTTCCCTGCAAAACCTTTCTCTTTGCTCTCGATATTTCTGCATTATGTGCCTTTGCCCTCTGCCTCTCAATATGTCTTTTCTTCCCCCCCACCGCCACCTCACATATTTTATTTCATTTTCTCCCCCTCTGTTTTTTTTCTTCTGCATCTCCCGTCCATATTTGCTCCTCCCCTCGCTTGTCTATGATAAATCGGAGGTGTGAGCGGCGGGCGGCGAGCGGTCGCGAGTCATCCGCGGCGCTGCTGATGAGATAAGTGGTGCTCATCTCTCTGGCCCGTATGGAGATTTATTGAGCCGGCATAGGCGACATGCTAGCCATCACTCTCTCTTGGCCAAATAGACTCCACCGCCCGCATGTTTTTATTCTTATTGCGGGGGGGTTGGAGGAGTCCCTGGAGGCCTTCGTCGCCTCAGAGGAAGCCCGCGGATCATCGCCTTCTATTAGATCACCTAAAACAAGCCTCAGCACTGTGACACTGATGGTCCAATTTCTCTCTATCTCAGAGGACCACATAGGCATATGTAATAAGGTTGTGGTGTATAGTGGCGCCTCACATGCATGTGTCATTGCTCTTGCTTGTTTTCAAGGCTCCTGCTGGAGCATTTCTTAATATTGACAGCACTGTGCAAAAGGCCACCACTAGCATTATGGAACTTTTTTCACATCTATCTTTGCTAGTGACGTATTATCCACTACATGGCAGGAGGTACATTTGTATCCACCTGTTGCCATTCATAAACCAAAAATGGCGGCTTGTTGTTTAACTTAACAGGCCCAAATGTGACATTAAGTTAATTTGTGAGGAAAATATAATGTTCTCTAATGTAAAAAATGATGGACCTTGGTGCAATAAAGGTAGGGAAAACTGAGCTAAGCGATGCCCAACGGAGACGAGTTGGCGGGTTAGAGGGGCTTGGGGGTACTGGCTGGCCAATCAGCTGATATTCAGCGATTGCTTTCCGTGTGCTTTCCACCAGGCATATAAAGCACAGGGGGAGATCCTAAATAGTATTTGTTATTTAGTTATCCTTCACAATAATGTTAATTGCACCTTGTTTAATTCATTCAAACCCATCCATCCATCCATCCATCCATTTTCTTGGCCGCTTTTTCCTCACAAGGGTCGCGGGGGTGCTGGAGCCTATCCCAGCTGGCTTCGGGCAGTAGGCGGGGTACACCCTGAACTGGTTGCCAGCCAATCGCAGGGCACACAGAGACGAACAACCACACTCACATTCACACCTAGGGACAATTTGGAGTGTTCAATTAACCTGCCATGCATGTTTTTGGAATGTGGGAGGAAACCGGAGTACCCGGTGAAAACCCACGCAAGCACGGGGAGAACATGCAAACTCCACCCAGGAAGGCCGAAGCCCGGACTCGATCTCACGTCCTCTGCACTGGGAGGCGGACGTGCTAACCAGTCAGCCACCGTGCTGCCCGTCATTCAAACCCAAAACATATAAATACATTTTTAGTACTTTGTCCTGCACTCCCAAAAACGTATTTATGCGTTTTTTAAAATGTTTTTATTATGCTAGAGCATACAGAAGGCTTTGATGCAGCTTCTGACCAGAAGATGTCACATAAAGCAATGGTAGTTATTACCCCAAAAAAACTGCCAGCAGGTGGCAGCAGAGTTTACGAGAACAGCCAGGGCCATGTTGCAACAAGCTCTTTTCTACAGTGTTTTCAACAGGTTTGTGAATAATGATAAAACTTAGCTATATTCTAATGCTAATTGCTGCAAAACGGAAACAGGTAGAAATATACTTTTTTTCCTGATGAAAGAAGAGACTCTAATCTTTCTTCTGGTAGGTTCCACATTTTTATAACAATAGAAGACAATATTCTGTGGGCCTTGCAAAAGCTGTCAAAATCCGGTAAAACAACCAGGAGCGAAGGGGGTTGCTTCAGTGAAAATAGATGGGAGTGAATGAGTTAATACCTCTACTTTTATGCACAATTATGGATGGAAAATGTTGGCCTTATTCAGTTTATTGTGGTCAAACAAAGAACTAAATATTGAATTTATATGCGCTACATATTGGACCGTATGTATGAACCGGGTGCAATACCTTAAAGTATAAAAAGTCAGATTTTAAATACCCGGTAATTGTATAGAAATAGTTCACTCTCCTGAGTGCCTGCCCACCCATCAAGTGGGAAATTACACAACCATTTCAATCTTTTGTTAGGTGACCATTTCTAAAAAAGCGTTTGTGAATTTTGACATTTTTTTTAAATGTGGGAGGAAGCCAGACTACTCAGAGAAAACCCGCACGGGCATCCTATAACCTCCACACTAAGAGGCTGGAGCCCGGATATGACATCCTGACCAGTTGTCCACCATACTGCCCTAGTGCCCTATTATTTTCATTATTATCACTCCTATTAATAATTAGGATTAGTAGTAGGGTAGTACAGTTGTTATCATGTCAAAGACAAAATCTGAGCAGAGTTGGCAGTGTTGTTCTCGCCCTAGTGCAGTCTGTCTTGGTAAAGATCTGCTGATGACAAAAAAAAATTCCAGACGCTCACATTAACTACGGCCTTGCTTGTGTCCGAGAGCTTCAGGCCCTCCATCACACACCCCCCCCCTCCCCCACAAAGTAGGCTGTCATCCGTCCCTGGAGTCACCCCAAAACATCCACTCCATTCACCCGACAAGTTCTTCGCAAATTGCTTTTACCCTCACCCTCGATCCGGCGTCCGTATGCACACAAACTCGGGATCCTGGTGAGGATGGAGGGTATGGGGGGGGTGTGGGGTTTTAGTTCTTGAGCACTCAGGTTGTATTTAATCATAGCTGGCCGGATGAGGGGGCTTTTCTCTTTATGAAAGGTATTAGAGGAGCGCTTGTATTTTCACTCAGCTTTACACTATGTCCCCCCACCCACCCCCACCCCAGTCATTTTTTCCCACCTGACCTCTTTTACCTTGGAATTTGATAAAGTTGTCCCTCCACTCTCCATCTCCTATCTCTGGAGGGTCTCACCTCCGCCCTGCAAGCATTTGTCATTTATTCTGCCCGGCAGGTCCGATCATATCATGTTGTAGAAGAGGGATTTTCAGGGGTGAAGGAGCATCAAATGCTCAAAAGGGGGGAGGGAAGGGGGAGATAGATCATTCTCCACACATTGTCAAAACATACTTGGCTGGCACACTCTTGACACAGAATATGTTGCCGTGCTGACTTCCTCCAGCTCGGGTGGATCTGTACTACTTCTGCTTAAGGGCCTCATTGCCTTTGATCTAGCTAAAGCAAAAGCGGGGACGCATCGGGAGAGTGGGAGGGTTACAAGGCCTTTCAACATGGAGGATACTCTCCATTCCACTTCATGTTTGCACTCCCGGGGACTCCGCCCATTCTTCACTTGCCATGCAACCGGCACTTTGGTCATTAAGTAGATTGACAGTGGTTGTGTGGCCGGCAGAGCACAGGCAGCCCCGCCAACGCCTCTTTTGAAACATACATGAGCATATAGAAGTTTTGTGGCCAGGACAGAAAATGTTAGAAGTGAATGCGATCGATGACTGAAGATGTTGTCCGTATCTAATCTTAGCCCAATTTTTGCTTCTTAGTCTGTACTTTTTCTTATTCTTTATGTCCATTACAAGTACATTACTGTAATATGAATTTTATATAAAGTAACACTACTTTGGGGGGCTGACAGACACATAATGGAGAGGAAAAAGGGAAGACATTTGCAGATGGATTCATAAATGTTTTGTCCACCCGTTTTTTTCTTGAGGATTTTTTGTCTTTGAGCTAGCAGCTAACGCTAGCACTTGACTACCTTGTAAGTCACCAGTTGTCCATGTATTTTGTACCTGGGCCTCCAGCAAAGACTTACTTGACTTAATCCACTACTTCAATTGTATATAAAGTAACACTATTTTGGGGGGCTGACAGACACATAATGGAGAGGAAAAAGGGAAGACATTTGCAGATTGATTCATAAATGTTTTGTCCACCCGTTTTTTTCTCGAGGATTTTTTGTCTTTGAGCTAGCAGCTAACGCTAGCACTCGACTACCTTGTAAGTCACCAGTTGTCCATGTATTTTGTACCTGGGCCTCCAGCAAAGACTTACTTGACTTAATCCACCACTTCAATTGTATATAAAGTAACACTACTTTGGGGGGCTGACAGACACATAATGGAGAGGAAAAAGGGAAGACATTTGCAGATTGATTCATGAATGTTTTGTCCACCCGTTTTTTTCTCGAGGATTTTTTGTCTTTGAGCTAGCAGCTAACGCTAGCACTTGACTACCTTGTAAGTCACCAGTTGTCCATGTATTTTGTACCTGGGCCTCCAGCAAAGACTTACTTGACTTAATCCACTACTTCAATTGTATATAAAGTAACACTACTTTGGGGGGCTGACAGACACATAATGGAGAGGAAAAAGGGAAGACATTTGCAGATTGATTCATAAATGTTTTGTCCACCCGTTTTTTTCTCGAGGATTTTTTGTCTTTGAGCTAGCAGCTAACGCTAGCACTCGACTACCTTGTAAGTCACCAGTTGTCCATGTATTTTGTACCTGGGCCTCCAGCAAAGACTTACTTGGCTTAATCCACCACTTCAATTGTATATAAAGTAACACTACTTTGGGGGGCTGACAGACACATAATGGAGAGGAAAAAGGGAAGACATTTGCAGATTGATTCATGAATGTTTTGTCCACCCGTTTTTTTCTCGAGGATTTTTTGTCTTTGAGCTAGCAGCTAACGCTAGCACTTGACTACCTTGTAAGTCACCAGTTGTCCATGTATTTTGTACCTGGGCCTCCAGCAAAGGCTTACTTGACTTAATCCACCACTTCATATCACATCAAACTCACCAGATGATTCCCATTATTGTGCAGATTACTGGAGACATATTTTGTTTGTCAAAATATTGTAACAAATTTTGCTCTGACCAACCAATCAGAGGACAAAAAAATCCTTACGCCATCGAGGACTGGCTCGCTGGCATTGTGGGGATGAATTTGACAATTTGAATTCTGATTTGTTAAGTAACAGTCCCATTGCTAATGTTACTTTGGCCAGCAGTACTGATTGTGAAGACTCTGATCAGATTAAATGATAGTGTTTAGGCCAACAGATGAGTCCTTACTGGACTCATTTCGTTCAGTAATAAATTAGTCCTTTGAAGCCGGTACTGCTGAAGTATTGCTGGATTTGTGTACATCACACCAAACATATATTGATGAAGGATTTTGAATTATATTTTCTAATATTTGTACATGGCTTGTATTGTGTTTACGCGGAAGCCGTGCATGATTTGCTGAAACCCTCACGTGATGTCCTCTCATAAAGTTGCCGTCTGAAGGATTTGTTTTAGCACTAGCAGCCGGCGTTAGCAACTTCCTTTCAACTTCTTTTGCGGTTGTTCCAATTCTGAGTTTCCACTGCACCTTTGTCCATTCCCATTCCCAGAATGTGTTCCCCACATTTGAACCGCCTTAGTGCACAAACTGCAAGCATTCAAAATTAGCCTGGCCCTCCTTTGTAATACCGCTAAGGGGCAAGAAGCAGTCATTATGAATTATCCCTAATTACAGCCATTTCCTAAACTAATAAAGCTGCTCAGTCTTTACTGCAAAGGTTAGTTTAGCCTGCATGCATAAAAGCCACAGAGCGAGCGTGCATCTGTCTGGCTGTTTATGTGTGTGTGCGTATGGCGCGTGTGTGTGCGCAGGTAGGTGTGCCCACTCATGCGTTCAAGCATACCTGCTGGTGATCTGTGAGTGTGGAGCACAAGAGAGCTGGCTGGCAGCGCCCACAATCCCATTAATTTGGTGTGGGCTCCCTATCAGCAGCCACAGATGCCTATAGACACTTAAATGAGTCTCCTGTGAGCAGTGGGCCGTCTCAGGCAGCCAGCTTGGGCCTAATGGGCTGGAAAGCCAGCGTATGTGACGGCAGGAGATGAGGGCCTTATTTACACAGGCAACATTAGTGGAGGGACGCTGATTCACTGATTAACACGTCAGCTTCCTCACGTCGTAACCGGCACCACCTCCTTCTTCCTCATTCTTCCAGTAGTTCTTCAATTCCCTTTCCTCTGTTATGGACCACTTCAAAATCCATCCATCCGTTTTCTTTACCACTAGGGGGTCCCAGATGGCAAGAGGTGGGATACACCCTGGACTCCCATCACACTGCCAATCTGGAGGCTCAATTTTTCCAGTTCAGTTCAGTTCAGTTTGCCATGGCACGGTTCGGTACCGTTATTTCCTCTAGTAGACACCTCATCTCAATTTGCCACCTCCTTTTTTACCTGACGGAAGAAAATTGCGGAAGCATGGAGGGGAAGTAGTTAGCACACCTGCCTCACAGTCAGAAGATTTGGGGCACCATTGGAATGTTTGAATGTGCTCCCCATGCTTGAGTGGGTTTTCTCCAAGTACTCTAGCTTTCTCCCACAATCAAAAACATGCATGTTAGATGAATCGAACACTCTAAACCAGAGGTGGGCAATCTCGGTCCTCGAGGGCCGGAGTCCTGCAGGTTTTGGAGGTTTCTCAATTCCAACACAAGCTGATTCCAATCAACAGGATGGTTATCAGGCTTATGCAGAGCTTGCTGATGAGCTGATCATATATCAGCTGTGTTGGAGAAGGGCAACATGCAAAACCTGCAGGACTCCGGCCCTCGATGCCCACCTCTGCTCTAAACTGTCCGAATAGGTATCCATGTGAGTGTGAATGGTTGTTTAACCTAAATGTGCCCTCAAATTGACTGTTGACCAATCCCCGCCTCTAACCCTAAGTCAACTAGAATGCACTCCAGTATACCTGCAATGCTGATAAGGTAATGAAGAAAAACATATTATTTCAGTTCATGGACACTATCGTTCATACTTTGACACACAAGAATTAACAGCTGGGCCTATTTCAATTCTGGTGTTAGCCAAAAAAAGCATCACCTAAAAAGTCTCTGAATTCAACCTTAAGAGAAATGGGAGACGCTGATAACAATCCAGATGGTCCTTTTTCCTTCTTGGCCCGGAGGACATGATTTTTAATACAGGGATTCCTCAAGTGAAGTCGTACGCGTCCGTAGCACCTTCTTTTTCGTTAATTTCCCACAGTAATCACACCATTTTAAAGTTATTTAAAGTTGTGCTGTTACTTCCAGCAACGGACGTCTTATCGAGCAGGCCGGCTTGCCATCAGGCGTGTTATATTTCCGTGTTTAAGTTTGAATTAGCTCCGTTCTGCCGTCCGTCAGCATGAAATATTGGTTCCGGCCTTTCCAGGTCGCTCAAATATGTTTTTTAAAATACTGTACAGACGCTCCCCAACTTACGAACGAGTTACGTTCCGAGCGATCGTTCGTAAGGTGAATTTGTTCGTAAGTTGCTTGCTTGCTATATTTTGTATTAAAATTTATGTTTAAAGAGAATACGTACAGTACTGTACTACGTATGTTAGAGAGAGAGAGCGAGAGACACACACAGTATGTACATGTACGTAATAAGATAAATAAAATGAAGTTTAACTTACTTTTGGAAGATGAACTTGATGCTTAAGGATTTGATGGAGGAGGAGGAGGAGGAAGAGGAGGATTTTATATCATGAGAGGTTCTTCGTCGTCGCTGGAATGGGCTTCAAAAGTTACTTCCTCCTCCGTAACTTCAATGTTGGAAGAAGTTGAGGGTCGAGGAGAAGAAGATGAGGGTTGATGAGTATCTTCCTTGGAGGATTTACTAGAAACTGGCCGAAAGAAGCGATCTAACTACGATTGCACAGTTTTCTTCTTTTTTCATCATAAATGATGCGGTAGCACTGTATGGCATCATTCAATTGATTTGCAACCTTTGTGCAACGTTCAATATTTGGGTCTTGCTGCTCGAAGAGTGCGATGGCTTTATCTATGAGCGACAGGCGTTTCTTCTTCTTCCTCCTCCTCGACACAAGGCTGAGCCTCCAATGCTGGGTGAGCTCTCACAGCGCCAAGCGTCGGTATTAGCGGCGGAAAGAAGCACTACAGTACTCGGAAAAAGGTGCGCAATACAAAATCTAACTTACAGCGTCTCTTTCCGAACATTTTTTGACATGCGCGCAGACATGTTCGTATGTACCGTTGTTCGTAACTCGAATGTTCGCAAGTAGGGGAGCGTCTGTACAAAGTATTTTGATGTAAATATCAACTTTAACAGTGAAAATCGACTCAATTCGACTTTAATCGCCAGCGTAGGAATGGAACTCGGACGTAACTCGAGGACTCTCTGTATCAATTTGAAATGTGGTCTCGTCAGACCACAGCCCGCTTCCCTCAGTCAGTACACCTCAGATGAACATTCCAAGGACTGAAAATTTTGACTTCTTGCTGTTATGTGACAATGCAGACTCAGTGGTCCACTCTTCAAAGCCATGCACGTACCCTCAACAATAGACACCCGTTGCCAAGCGCACATCGAATTGCACACGGACATACACAAACTATCTAGGCCAGGCTGCTGTGTATAGGAGAAAGCATTTGTGAGTGATAGCCCCTGTGGAAAGATAATGCTTCTCGTGCAGCGTTGACTGAGGCACTGATGGAGGGAGATGACTTTTTGAATGGATAAGTGGGTAAACGTGGGATCACGAGCCCGGCTTCAAACCGCCGAACCCTCACCGCCTCCTGACTGCACCGCCGCCACCTTGCTGGCGACGGGGATTGTTTATTGAAAAAAAAAAAAAAAAAAAGGCACAGGAAGGCTGATAAGAGATGTGCGGCTAATGCCGTGATTTGTGTCAGTCACGCCACACAATTTGTTACAATCGCGGCACTTATCGCAATATAATATGTTTATTCTGGTCAATTAAGTGTCGCGGCGGGAAGGTGACCGCGTTTCAAGGTGTCACATTTGAGATGGGATGGGGCGAAGGCCCGATCAAAGGAAATGGAACTAATCTAATTGTGCTGTCTCCACAGCTTCATCCGCCGCCTTCTAGAGCTGATTGTATTGTGTGAGCAGAGAGCGAGCATTTCACACAGGTATAGAGGTGCTGCTAATGTCTTTGGGCCAGGCCCTCTTTTCCAGTGCAATTCTAGTGACCTTGACTTTTTTTCGAAATGGGTCAACGAAAACACCCCAAAATCTTGTAGCTAGTTTTCCTAGGGTATATTTTTTCAGCGACTGTTTATCCTACAGTGGAACCGAGTAAGTGGGAAAATTTGAGTGCAACCCCAATTTTCTGAAAACACACCTTAACTCTTTGACTGCCAAAAACGTTAAATAACGTTTAGTAAAATCCTATGGAGGAGTGCCAAAGACGTTTGTTTCAAAACAGAGGTGAAACTAACCATTTTCTATTGTTGATTACTGAAAAACGGAATAAGGTAGAAACAAACTTTTTTTTTCTGATGAAAGATGAGAGTCCAATCTTTCATTTGGTAGTATGTGTGTTTCCATAGTCCAAACACATCATTTTCTATGGACCTTGAAAGATCAGTCAAAATGCTTAAAATCGGCTGGCACTGGGGACAACCCGTTTCTGAAAACATCTGGCAGTCAAAGAGTTAAAAGTCAAACTGAATGTCTTTGTATGTGTCGACTTGAGAGACATCAGCAGCTAAAAAAAAAACTCTAGAAGAAATTGCAGTTTCCCTCCTTAGATTCCCAAAACATGCACGTTGGGTTTGTCCATAGGTGTGAATGTCTGTGTGTGTTTTTTGTCTGGAAGTGGCTGGCGACCTGTTCAGGGTGTACTCCACCTCTGCCAAAGTCAGCTGGGATAGACTCCAGCTCACCCATAATCCTGAACCGTATAAGCAGTGGTGTTGCCTTATCTACAATGTGACTGTACCATGATTGATACCAGAATCTCAGAAACCGATAAACTTGTCAAACTAGTCAGAGAAAATTTTGTCAATGTGTGACCAAATTTCAACCACAATTATGAAAGATTTGGGCATTGGGTCGAAGCATTGCTGTTTAATTTGATGACAAAATAACTCAGGTCCTTGAGGTCAGACCATCTTTTTTTAATTTTTTTTTATTTACGGCTCCCCTTTAGGTTTTCATGCATGCCAGATCCACCACACTAGCATCTACTGAAATCCAAACAGAAATTGCTTTGTGGATCTCACTCTGTTTAATCTATCCTTTCTTTAGTCTTTCCTCTGGTCTCGCTAATTTGTTGGAATTTAGATGTTTCTGGGGTTGGTGAAAGATTTGGGTTTTGTCTGTCTGGTTGGTTGGTGCTGGATTTCACTTTGTTTCATCTTTCTATTCTTTGATCCTTCCTCTGGTCTCCCGACAACTTCAGGTCAGATCATCTTCTATACTCACATTGAATCCCATGTTTTCCGCTCAATGTTAGAATTGTAGGCTTCTGTTCATCGCTTGTTTTGTTACTAAAACCCACCCACCCGAGTTACCCAATATTAACCAGAATGGAGTTGTTGAACCCAATTGAACTGTGCCTTCGTTGGGGGCTTTTGTTAGCCTGCTTTGGCACGGACACTCTAGAATAGCGTGAGAGAGAACATAAAAGCGAGGCAGGCAGCACAGTTGGGGCGTGTAGCGAACCAGTGCTTCCATCGATCCGAGAAGGTTCATTAGGTAAGTGCTGACATCACAGATTGATGTCTCTTTAAAGCAGTGCCTGCCCAGCAGCTGACAAGGAAAATCAGCACTATTGAGTCCCTTAGTGGTATTTCCGTGTGAGTATGCGTCTGTGCGCATATATTTGAGTAATGTCAGTGAGCACATGTGCTCCAATAAAGTGAACATGTGTGTAGCAGCATTTGGCGCTCCTGACGTGTTTGTGCACATTTGTGCTTCCCCTCGCCGCCACACTAAATAGCCTAGTCTTTGTGCAGAGGTGTTCAGCAGCAGTGTTCCTCGTTACGCACTCAGCCATGCGGCTAAGGAGCCTGTCAAGCTGCTGCTGCTGCTGCTTTTCCAACATTGATCCAAACTACCATCTGTCTGTTCGTCATCAGAATCAGTTATAATAATAATAATAATAAGTTATAACCATTTAACCGCAGAATTATTCATACCGGACAGCATTTGTTCGATAGGTATCTTCTGAATGGAATTGATAACTGGCAAAAGGTTGTAAGATTAGTGATATACGGTTTTAATAAAGCCAAGTCATACCAAATGCGTAACTTTGTACATTATACAGGGATGTGATTTTTCCGCTAATTCGCGGAATTCCGTTTTTTTTATCTCCCCCCCCCAAAAAAAAATTCCGATTATTTTATTTTTTTTTTTTTAAGTAGTTCATTGTGTATGCACATGACTCCGACAGATAACATATTCTGCTTTAACAAAGACATTTGTGGTATGCTCTAATATGAGTTACTTTTCATTTGGTCATGATACAATTATTTGTTCATGAAATTTGAACTCTTCAACATTATTTATGTGTTAACTTAGTAATCACATTAGTTAGATATGATGATATTTTCAGTGATAGTTTTTAAAAGCAAAGGCAGTCCAATGTTTTTGAATGTGACTGATTTTGAGTTGACTAAAACTGCCATTTTATATGGGATAGTTCAATATACATTGAAAATTTATGCTGTTGTTTTGTCTATTTCTTTGTCATGTGAGTGCATTGAAAGTACTTAAAAACACGGAAAACCCATGAGCTCCCTGGACCTAGCTGGGTGCCAGCGGCCCCCAGACCCCCGGCTAAATTTTCAGATAATTTCACTTTGGTCAAATCACATCCCTGATTATAGTCACTTTGCATATTTTCAAGGAGTAGCTTCACTGACCGTGTAATATGAGAGAAGGTTATCACAGTTGATGCATCACATTCAGAGAAAAAAGTCTGAATAACAAAAGACGGTTATTGAAAAAAAAAAGAAGGCCTAATTATAATTTTCTTGTAACTGTAGATGATTAAATGGAAATGAATCAAGCATACTGTGTAGGGGTAGGGTTGATGACGGACTTGATGAAAAAAAAATAATAATTTATATTTCATAAGCATATTCAGGAATTACTGGCAATAATGTTGTCTGCATTTCAGACTCATTTGTAATCCACGGAGAACCTCAGCATCAGTCGGCTTACATTGCATTGAATGTGTTTATTCATCAAATGTGCAGCGTAAAAAGACTCTAAGTTTCACAGTGTACTTGTTCGATGGATTGGAGATGTTGCTCGTGTCGGATGCTGAAGGGAACGTTAGGGCATGGTCGGTCTGGAGCTGCTCCACGTGCCTATCGATCAGTGCGAGGGCGATGTTGGTGTTTGTGGAGATGGATTGAACGGGCGAGTCTTTTAAACAGGCTACATTGACACAAAACAAACACTCATTTAAGGCAACAAATATATACATTTATTTTTAGTCATTAACATCATCATTAAGTTGGTTAATGACAGATACAGCAGATGGAGGTGGGTTCAGCAAGACCCAATTTTTTACCTTGGATGCATGCCGTAGTTTCTCTCATCAGTAAAACGAAAGCAGTTTTAAAAGTATTACACTGCTACTTTCGATGAGCAAAATGCAAAAGAAGTGTTTGGACTGTGCGGGAACCGAAGGCGTTCAGATCCTCGCGGGCCACCTCCACCTCCGCAGGGCATATCCCCATTGGCTGCCTCTAGGAGATTAAAGAGAATAATTGCCAGCTGATTGGCTATTGAATTTTTCATGGAAGCTTTGTTGCGCAGGGCCGTTCGTGTTCTCAGCAGGCGTAGCGAGCGGGGACACAAATTTGGCACCTTGAACTAAAATAGATATACCTGCACTTGTAATTGTGTTTAGGTCAGCTAAAAAGTCGCATCCATTTTCAATAGCACTTGTTCTCATTGTGGTCTCACTGATTGGCCGGTCTTTGTTTTGGGGGGTTGGCTTAGTAGCCAAGCATCATATATTTGAGTTTTATTCCGATCTTGAGCACAAAAAAAAAATTGGACAACTTAAAAAAAAATAAAAAAGTGAATTAATGTTCTTAAATGACTATAAAAGTACATAATAGGGAGAGGAGGCTCGATTAGGGACAGCAGCAATTGACAGTCACACTCCTGCTGACGCTAATCTCTCCCTGTAAGTGACCTACCTCTTCTTCTCAGATTTATGTGTGTGTGTGTGTAGTGTGTTTGTATTAAGGTGTGTGTTATGTGACGGTTACGCCGCACGTCTCCTCCGCGGTTCCACTTCAGAGGTCCGGGAGCGGTGAGCTTCTCATGGCTGTCACGTTGAGGTTCGAGAGCAATCATTTCCTTGGACAACAGTCCCGTTCTCATCGCTGCTTCCCGCCTGCTCGGATTAGTTCCTCCCTTGGAGAAAATATTTGCATCCAAAACATTCTCACCTTTTTTTTTTATTCAGTGCTGTAGTTTGGCAGACTAAGTCGAGCGCTATTTCAATCGAATGTTTAAAAAGATCATCAAAACATATATTTTTCTTCTTATATATCTAAAACTCACTTCATTGGAAACTGTAAAATGTGTGTTCACGCGTGTTCAAATTTTAGCATTCTTACTCATTTAGCTCCCTACTTACTTATGACTTTACTACTACATTTATGTTAGTAAATTTAGAGTGGGACCAAATAGACTCAGTTTTAGAGTAGGCTAACATTTACACTTGGATGAGAGTAAAATAGAGAATTGGAAAAATAAATAAATAACAAAAGTCACTCAAGGTTTGAGGAACGAACTCACAACCTTCAGCTTGGGAGATTGCAACACTACGAGCTGAGCTATGCCCCATTTTGCTTATCTCCAAGAGACCAAAAACGATCAAAAACATTGTTTTTGGTCTTTTAAGGTGACACCAGCGATATACTAACACAAAGCAGGAACGGTGTTCCTCAGAGATTAGATCAGCTGTCTCCCAAGATGAAGGTCGTGAGTTTGTTCCTCAACCCTTGAGTGACTTTTATTTGTATTTTTTATCAAATTCTTTATTTTAATCTCTTCCAAGTGTAAATCTTACCCTACTCTAAAACTGAGTCTTTTTGGTCCCACTCTAAATAGAGTCAAATTTACTCTACAGAATTTACTCTGTACCACCAAATTTGAGTTACATCGCCAACATTGGAATGTCATCCTTTCGGATTTTGTACCTCGTCTCTGCCCCCGACGTTCTCCCCTTTCCTTCCTCCTGACACTGTGCAGCATTTTATTACAATTGTCAGCCAGACCAACCGTTCTATTGCCGGGTGATTACGACAAGACGCGTTACCCTCAGATCACCAGAGCAATTAAAACTCTGTAAATAAGGCTACCCATGATGCCTCAGTCCAAACAAAGGAGTCTCGCAGGAAGTTTTTTTTTTTGTTTGAAGGGAAACTGACGAGGAGGAAAAGAGACTTCTTGTTAATTAGCAGACGGTCCCTTAACCCAATGCACGGGGCAGCTATTTTTTTATTTATTTGTTTGCACAATCACATTGACACACATTTCCGACACGAGATGAAGTTGTTTACTTTTGTATAGCGACTCGTATTACGCCACCGCTACTTTTGTGTACACCAAAGACAAATTGGGCCGCTAATTGTGCCAGCTACATCATCTTAGCGGTGGAGAGACAAGAGAGGATCCCAGAGTACGACTGACGCGTTCACCAGAGCGGAACGCAAACATGAGAGAGTGTCAAGACTTTTCACTTGACGACAGAATCGACTTCCAGTTTACACAGCAGTGATTGCGATGTTGGCGTGGGGGCGAAGCCAAGCATCAGTAATAGTTTTAATGTAACTGCTAACTCCTTTTGGCCTTATTGGCCTGCCGTCACTATGCGTCTCACAGAAAGTGACGCGAGCGCTTCTTAACTCTTTGACTGCCAGACGTTTTCAGAAACGGGTTGTCCCCAGTGCCAGCCGATTTTAAGCATTTTGACTGATCTTTCAAGGTCCATAGAAAATTATGTGTTTGGACTATGGAAACACACATACTACCAAATGAAAGATTGGACTCTCATCTTTCATCAGAAAAAAAAGTTTGTTTCTACCTTATTCGGTTTTTGAGTAATCAACAATAGAAAATGGTTAGTTTCACCTCTGTTTTGAAGCAAACGTCTTTTAACGTCTTTGGCACTCCTCCATAGGATTTTACTAATCGTTATTTAACGTTTTTGGCAGTCAAAGAGTTAATGGCTCATCCACTAAAAAAATTTCATAGTTTTTTTTCTTCGTCAAAACAAAAGGGCTCTTTGTAGTTTCACAGCAAGACATGTGGTACATGTCATATACTCGTTGTCAGGATGTGCAGATACCGTTTCCGTTGCCGCCCCCGCCTCGCTTCATAAATTACTCAATATCGCAGTTCGGGCAGGTTGTTGCAAAGGAAGTCGCGTCATAGAGGAAGGGACCATCGGAGGGATTCGGCAAGCGCCACCAAGCCCGCCTCTCTCTGAGGGCCCCACCGGAGGCTATATACCTTACCAAGATCCTGTTTACAGGCAACCAAAGAGGCTGCCAGCCAGCTATTTCCATAATGGCGCCTGCGGACCTCCGTGAGGTAAAGTTAGTTCCTCTCAGCCGGAGATGAGCTGCGATGCTGATTTCACTCTGCGCTTTGTTCTCGTTAACTTCTCATCACTGATTCGCAGCTTATTTTCTATGTGCAGAAGTGGCAGAATGGTGGGCCTCGTCTTGACTTACAATTCCTGGCGTTCTGGGTTTGAATCGTGGCTCTGGTCCTCCTGTCTGGAGTTTGCTTGCTTGTGCTTTGTTCAGCTTCCTTCAACATTCCAATAATGCAATAGGTGCGTTAAAGACAAACTTGTCTATTGGTGTGGATTTGAATTTGAATAGTTGCTTGCCGATATGTCAGAGTTTCGCAACATTTTTTTTTAACTCATTTTTACTGAACCAACCCCCTTCGACTGTTTTACTGGATTTTGACTGATTTTGCAAAGTCCACAGAATATTGTGTTCTATTGCCATAAAGCATGGAACCTACCAAAAGAAAGATTAGAAACTCTTCTTTCAGCAGGAAAAGAAAGTAGTCCTAGTTTGCTAAAAATAGCACGTGATAGCCTACCAACGGGAAATATTTTGCCATTGGGTGGCACAGACATGTTTGTTGTTATTGTTTTGCCAGTGGAACCTCTTAGGTCCATTGATTCTCTACAATTCAGTTGGGATCATCTCCAGCTCACCCAATGTACAAAAATGAATGAATATATCCCCACCCTTATGCATTTCTATTTAGTTCCATGTGATTCTTTATCATAGAGACAATTCCGTAAAATATCCTGTCATTTCAGTTTTGATGGTCGTCTCATCACACAAAGCCTTCTTCATCCACCTCTTCCTCTTGCCTGGTTCTCTGTCATGCGTTTGCACGGATTTCCTTCTGCTTGAGCCGCTTGTGTACTTGCCATGTACTTGCCTGTGTCTGTACATCAGCGAGCATCTGCTCTCTCAACACGGTCCCCATGGCCTCAAATGTCAGCGCAGGCATCTGCCAGACAAGTGCACACGGTGCAGTGGGCTCGTGTTTTGCCGCCTCCTCTTCCTCCTCCTCCTCCTCCTCCTCCACTTTTTCTTGTCAACTGATGTTTGCTGTGATTGAAAGTAAAAGAAAAGAGTGGGGGAGGGGAAATGTTCTTGGGACTTTTTAGTGTCCTCAATCAATCCCGGCAATTTTTAGATGAGTACCGGCAGGTCGGTCGGAGTTGTCCCTTGGGGTTTTCTCCCCCCTGTCCTTGTGTGAAAGACCACCACCATGGCGTGAGTCTTGTCTGGACCATGATGCATGTGCTCTCAGGTGTCAGGGGACGGGGCAGAGTGTACACGATTTGCTTTTATGGCGCTCCATACTTCAGTGTAACATTTGAGACTGTTCTTTGTTTAGGCGCCATCCTATGTGTGCATGCGCACTATTTGTGTAGGTTCATCCATGCAGAACATATGCAAGGTGAGGAGACAGGGTGGAAGGTACCACATGGACCCCCCCAAACCCCCTCAGGAGGTGCCCGAGGGGCAGCGGGCCGAGGCGGGGCCCCTCCAGCTCCCCCTCTAGCACACTCAACTCACCTCTCAGACGCCGCTATTGATTTGTCCGCTACATAAGAAGCACAAGTTACAGGCTCCGCTAAGTACTGGCTTTTTTTTTTTTTTTAAGCTTTACTCGGCAGCCTAGCCTTGAGAAGAAGAAAAAAAATCACTCAGGGACCATTAGGGGGCACTGTTAGGCTCCTGAGGACACACAAACTGGCTCTGGTGTCTTCACCTGAGGCTACGCGAAGGATTGCAGCTCTGCAAGCTTGCAAAGTCAGCCACTTGAGATGTCAATCTGCACTCCACTTTAAAGGAAACATTTTCACAATTCAAAATAGTTCCCGTGTGTCATAATCACATGGCTGTAACATGCACTTTGCAAAAAAAATGATCAATAATTATAGTAGACTATACACGGCCTATTTCACGTCTCACTCATTAGCCTGTTTTTTTTCTCATGTTAGTGAGCTAGTTCTTATCCTTCCTTATATACTGTTGAGCCAATCGTTAGTCTGACTCTTATCAGACGCTAACACTATTAGCTAACGATAATCTGTGCATCCAACACAAGTCAATGCAGCTCTGCTTTCCTTTTGGCTTTGACATGATAAAGTGGTGTTACACACTGTGGAAGCTAAATGTGTTTCTGCATGATAGCGTTTCAGACAGTGCAGTCCTCCAAATGTCACTTGAAAGTAGCTTTGGCTTTTCAGCTAGCCCGTTCTATCAAGTCATGGGTGCAGAAATCCAGTGTGTATAGCGTTATTATGTGAAATTAGCCCCACTGTTGTTATATACTGAATAGTTTGTAGGAAGTTCTTGGCATTGTGTTACTCTGTCAATGAGGGCAGAGACTTCATGACAGACAGGTACTCTTAAAAGGATTAAAAGTACTGTAAACATATATTTAAAATAATTATAATGATTGACTTTTGGTTCAGTCCCTGTTAGCTGGGGACAGGGTTATTAAAGTTTTGGAATTTTCATTTTAGTTTGTTTTAATTTCGTTTTGAGTTTTGTTTTTTTAAATGTAAGTTTTAATTAGTTTTCAGGGTGGTTCTGTTCAGTTTTTATTATTTGTATATATTTAAAAAAAATGCATAGTTTTTATTATTAGTATAGTTTAGTATTAGTTTTTCTTTTCTTTTTTTAATGTGTTTCATTTGTGCGCAATATTTAAGAAGCACCATGAAAAAATGAAAAAAGTAACATATTTATTACCTATAAAATGTAGTTTCAGTTTTAGAGTTTTTAAAAAGCGTTTTTGTTGTTAAGTTTAGTTTTAGTTTTTTTTTTTAAATTAGTTTTAGTTAACTAAAATAACCTTGGCTGGGGTCCCCACAGCAAGTTATACATTATTTATAAAAAATAATTTAAAATAATTATAATAATGATAACTTGTACATGTGCAATGACAGTAAACTTTCGTTCAATCATTCATTCATGCATAAGTAAAATACCTCTCTTAAATCTGCTGGATCAAAAAACAACCCAATTTGGTTCAAAAATTGGACCAACCCACCTTTCTGGATTGTTTTGTACAAAACAACCATTTTTTTGTACAAAACAACCCCCCACCCCCAAAAGAACACCCAAAGTTGGGTCAAATTGACCCAAGTTAGTGGATCAGTCTAACTTTTGACCCAGCAGTTTTAAGGATGTCTTTTAACAGGTTATTTTTGTGAAATTATTTTATCGAAAAAGAGCGTTAAATAAGTAAATTGCTATCCAATCTGTTGCGATCAGCACTTAAGAGCTAACTATAATATAAAAATGACCCAGAAGTAAATTTAGATTCTGGTTCCCACAATCAAATCCCGCATTGCTCTTCTGAAGGCTTCCGGCACTTTCAGAGAGTTCATGCAGTCGAAATGCATCCAATCAGATATCAACACCATTTCAGACCCCGCCCCCAAACTTCCTGACTCTTTGGAAAGAACCATCTGCAGAACTAAATTTAGTTGGTTTCCCACTAAACGTGTGATCCGAAAGGTACTATTTCTGGAGCGCTCCTTTCGTAGCCAAGTGTGTACCTGCCGCATACACAACGCAAGCTGAGACAACTCTCAGACGAATCGCGAACATGCCAAAGCGTCTGCGGCATATCTCTGTACTGGCTCAACAGATGCTCGTCTTCAAAAAGACCTCTGGCGGATCACACACACACACACACACACACACCAGCGGCCGAGTTGTGAGGCATCGCAGGTGCAAGATGAGATGAGTGCGACTACGCTGCTCGTCTTGTTTCGTAACCGAGCTTGCGTTATCCTGAAGAGATAATTGCTACCTGGGTGACATCCATTAGAAGGAAGTTTCAACGAGGATGTGAAGGATGGTTGTTGTAACACGTCTTGTATTTTAATTAAAACAACCGCCCAACAGTTGTCAGCAGCCTTTCATGTGTCCGAAAGCCAAGAACAGGTGTGAAGCTGAAACAATGAAGGGAAAAACCTCAAGTTTGTGTGTGCGCGCGTGCGTGCTTATGTGTGTGTGTGTGTGTGGGGGGTAATTGGAAGAGATTGTGTCTTGACAAGATATTGCGACACACGTCATGATTGAGTGCAAAACAGTGCTGTGGCGCAACCCAAGCGTCACCATGCTTGCTGAATAGTTGCTTTGTTAGGAGAAGTGGGGCTTGGTGAGAAAAGGCAGTTATTAAGGCGGTTATTAACCATAATAACAGCAATGGAAGCATATTCAATTGCTTACATAGCTTCAAAGACAAATCATACTAAACATCAAAAAGTTTTTAAAGATCAAAGAAGTACGCTTTTGTCACTTAGATTCCGGGCATACAGGGCAGAAGCCGGTAATTATTATTTTCCTACATTTACAGAATAAAATTTTTAAAAAATGAAATGACCAAAATAATGATCAAATGTTAAATTATTCTGTCCATGAATTTAATGTTAAAATAATCAAATTAAAAATTAGGTCCAAATTGTACATATTTAGAAAAATTTGGAAAAAAAGGGGGGGGGGGGGGGTTATGTGTTAAAAGTACTTGCATCGGTGACCCCTCAAGTTCAGTGATCACTCGACCCCCCCCCCCCCCATCCCTCCAAAAAACAAGTGTTATAGAACATCCCTAATAAAATTTAAAAAAATAAAATAAAATACAATAAAATACTTTTTCCATTAAATGATTTAATATTGCTAAAAAAAAAAAAAAAAGTTGAATTATTTTTCTTATTCCAGCATACTTAGCAGAACATGCAACGTGCTGAGTGATTATTATTATTATTTTTTTACAAGCAAATTGAAACAGGGATGTCCTGACAATCTATTCACAATGTTATTTGCCTCGTGACAAGTTTAGTGGCATAGCATGCAACTCCACATCTTATCTGACGTTAGCGTGACTTTACGGCACCCTTAACGTGTTGACAGCTGCACTATTAAATATAGAAGATGTACTGCGCTCGAGCACGCCGTCCTCACAGCGCACGACTAGTTAGCTTTAGCGTTAGCGGCTCCGCTTACAGGGCATGCGATGTGAAGGCGGGAGGACAGGAACTGATTGTAGGGGACAAGAAACGCAGAAACCTGGGCCTAGTCCAAGTCCTGCTTATAGACACACACACACACACACACACACACACTGGATGCTCTGGTTTAACCAGAGGCGCAGCCGACCCCCACCCCCCCTCATCAAAGATTCATAAAGGCAAGCTTCTCAATGATTTTCTGTCTCTTCCCGTATTCACAGCTTGTTGTCCTCACCCTTTCCTGTCTCCCGCCAAAGTGGTATTTTTCAGGTAGTTACATTGGCATGTTTAGATCTATTTATTTATTTTTCAAATCAAATCAAACTTTATTTATATAGCACCTTTCATACATTACAATGCAACTCAAGGTGCTGTATTTAGGCCCTCTTGAAACGTGTTTTGGTTCAATTCTCAGCCCAAATGAATGGCCTCCTTTTTTCTTTTTTTTTCTTCTGTTTTGGGGGAGAGCTCAGTATTGATCATTTGACATTTCATCATCATTGTTCTCCCTTTTTTTTTTTTTTTTTTGTATGTGTGTGTGTGTGTGTGTGCGTGCGTGCGTGTAAAAAAAAAAAAGAATTCCCATACCGTTCACCTAAACCAAACACTTCAAAATCCAGCCAGAGTCGTGGGGCCGCCAGGAGACCCGAAGAGGGACCAAAGAAAAGAAAGAAAAGCGAAGCCCAGCACCGACCAGACACCACCCACCGGGCCACTAACCAGAGTCCTTCACCAACCCCAGAGACATCTAAATTCCAACAAATCAGGGAGACCTCAAGGGCCCGAAGGAGAAACTGAGGAAAGGTAGAAAGGACAGACGAAGCATGAAAATGAATCGCCTCCTTTCGGTTTTGCCATACTCTAAAACGCACCAAATTTATCATGCCGGTGAAAATCTACGTCCAAAATTTAGAATTCGGAAAATCATGCCCCCAAATCTGGTTCACTTAACGACATGACATTAAGTACGCATGTCGAATAAATCCACAAAAAGAAGTCAAGAGCCCATTCATCCACTTTTAAAAGCTTTGCCTTCCTTATTCGCACCGCCTGACATCCTCCTTCCGTTGTGCTTTGTCTTCCGCCGTGCTCATCAGCACTGAAAGGACCTCATTCGCGGTTTCAGTCACCGGGCCCAGGGCGCACCATCTGTAGCCCCTCGGAGTCCTTCCTTCCCTGTTTACCTCCCGTGTTGCGTGCCGGCTAACGAGCACATTGCCAGTGGATGTGTGTGTGTGTGTGTGAAAAGCCAAAGCGCCGCGCCTCAGCTTGTTAGTCTTGCTACTTACCAGGCTTAGCCAGATGAGGGCCGCTCAGCCCGGATCTAATTCCTTCCACTCTCTCATTCCGCCTCTCAAATGAGCGTCTGCGACCTTGGCCGTCACCCGGGCTCACGGGCTGGCGTAGGGGGTTAAACTGCGGCCACGGCAGCTGAGTTTGTGAGCTCGTTTTTGGATCAGTCACCATCTGGACTTCTGCGAAGGCTAAGGAAGAGTTATCCGCTTGCTCGCGGCCTCACAGCTGACCCCGAAGCGGCAGGAAAGGCAGAGAATTTGGTCAAGGCACTGACCATGGGTGTTTGTGTCGGTGGTTCCGTCGTCCTGCGTGGCAAGCAAGAAAAGCTCACATTAGCCCACTAGAATAGCTGAGCTTGAAAAGATTGGAATAAATGCAAAACAATCAAATCGAAAGTATAGTTTTAATAGCTTTTTTTTTATCCTTCAATAGAATTATTCTCCTGTAAAAGACAACTGTTGAACAAAAACGATCACAACTGACTCAGCTTTACGCTTCCAGGTTTAGTTGTGTCCACAAGTAGCACACTCCAGAACGGTTGATTTGTGAGGCCCCATGGAGGCCGTAACAGGAAGTAAATAAAAAAACTGAGTTAACCCAGTTATTATTTTAAATGCTTTAAAAAAAAAATCTCCAGAGTTAATGCTTCAATTTTGACAGCCCTTTTATATATATATATATATATATATATATATATATATATATATATATATATATATATATATATATATATATATATATATTTATAATAAAGTATTTGACCACTTCTCAAATTCTAATTTTTTTTCAGTTTCCTCACTTAAATGTTTTAGTACCTTTAAAAAAAATAATAATAATAAATAAAAATGCAAATATCAGGAGAAAAAAAAACACAATAAACATAAAATGTCGTTTTTAAATAGTGATTTTATTTATTAGGTGGAAAAAATAAACGATTTCAAGCTACCTAGCCCTGTATGAGTAATTGCCCCTATTAAATCATAATTTCTTTGGAAAGCTAAGTTAATTAACACTTACCCCACCCACTTTTGATTTCCTCCAAACCTTTTCAAGTGAAAAATCATTTGAATAGATCCGTCTACTGACAAAAGGATGTTGGCCAAAAGACCTCAAAAAGCTGCAAGAAAACGGCCTAAAGACATTTAAGAAAAGATGTGAGATAAGTGAATGACGTGTTTAGCAGTCTGGAAAAGGGTTACAAAGCTTAGAAATTCACTGATATGCTATAAAAACACTAAATAGATGAAAAAAAATCAGCACGCACCACCATTTGCATTCTGGAATTGAGGTAACTGAATTTGGATGTCAAAAAGAGAAAATTCTTTGAACAAATTTGACTAAATGGAGATGTTTTTAATATTGTTGTCGGATCTTTTCTGTAATGACATAATTACATATACACCGTTTTTTAATTATTATTATTATTTTACGTCACACCACCATAATTTGGATGTGGACAAAAGAGTGTTATATGTTTTCGTAAACTGTTTTAAGTTTGCATGTAAGCTTAGTATGTTCCAATACTGATGGCACTGCTTTTTCTTCACACCATCGCCGTGTGTTATAATTCCAAACAAAACTTCACTTAATACTTGTTAGACCGCAAACAGGTGTTTTGAGCAACTTTCAGTGAGCCATTACACAAAGGTTACACAAACACACCCACTCGTCCGGGCAGGCAGGTACACATGTGTTCACCAACGCCCACACACACACACACACACACACACAGATAAACACACCATTATAGCGCATTCTTGAGCCTCAGGGCCCAAGCTTGGCTGCTCCTCCAAACAAATTGTTGGCAGTTGACAGCATTTAAATGGCGAGGCCTTTTAATGACGCTATTCACTTAGCAGGGTAAAACAAAGAGTTGACTCACACATTCGGAGCTCATAGAGTTTATGAAACACATTCGCTCATCAGTAGGCCGCAGTTCAACAGCGCTAAGCAAATGCATCTGCCCCTACTTGACATTTTCTGAGTGGGTTCATCATGTACTGTAAATAACAGGAAAAAAAAAAAATATATATATATATATGGTTGTGTTAGTTGTGGTCTTTGACTGTGTACTCTTTGGACTTCACTTTGTTTGCCCAGTCAAATGTCGTCTCAGGTCTAACCCATCCAATCATCGCTATTGCTAACCTTTACCATCTGACATTTCATTTATGTCAAGATAAAAGGTCATCAAAGCCTTCATTATTGGCCCGGGAACTTAGCAAACTGATTATATCCGGTTTATTTGTTCAAAAATTACTGCAGATACATTTTTATTTGTGTGTTTAAGTGTATTTTTTTTTATTATATTACAGCATATATATTATATTTGAAATTGTTTTTAATGTTTTTCTTTTAAATCCACATCAATGTATTGTTAGTCTATGCAGACAATTACATTTTAATTATGTTGAAGTTGTTTTTTTTTTGCATCTCTTGCAACAGGTCAATTCATGGAAGTTCTGCATCTTTATAATAATCATTTCCAGTTGGCTTTTGATTGTGCATATAATTACTAGATGAAATGTATAAATAATTAAGTTTGCTTGGACTTGTCCAATATTTCGACTTTTAAAATTAGTTGGGTTTCCATCCACCCATTTTTATTCAAATTTTCCAGAAATACAAAAATAAAACTGAATGGAAACACTTTAAATTCAAAAAAGGATCCAAAATTTGCACACACAAAAAATTACGCTTAGAGGGGGAATATTGAAGCATATCGATAAAAGGAAAATGCGAATTTTGGCAATGGAAACAGGTTTTGCGAATAACCGCTGGCAAGGCCGGATACACGTCGCACGTACGTTTGTATTCCCAAAGCAATGTCGGATTAAGTAAACAGTAGACAAAAATGAAATATTTTTGTAATTAATTAAAGAAGCGAATATTAATGCAATTTTAGATTGAAAACGGCAAAGAAACGCTCCGGTTTATCAAGAAGTAGAAAAGAAAACTCATACAATGTCAACGCACTGCGCAGTCCTGGTCTTCTTCTTCTTTTATACTACTGGTGGATCACATCTCTATGGTGTATACCGCCACCTACAGCGGCGGAGTCGCCTCTCAATATTCGCAAAAGAAGAACAGAAATGGGCATTAGTCGCATGTCTGTTTTGCGCATTTTCAGTAAATTCGCTTACAAAATTTGAAACATGGCTGGAAATTGACAATTTTCCCATTCTTCGCTGTCTACATTTTCAAAACACTTTTGTTGCCTTTTAGCGTTCACCTGCCGGCTAATTTCCCCAGTTTCCAACAACCACTTGAGTGTGTCTGTTTGCCTTTGTACGGCAGCTGAACATACATATTTCTTGAACATGAAAGCTTTTCTAGCGCAAAACACTTAAAAAAAAAAGCCTCTAGCTTCCGACAAAAGGCTTCATAACTTAACACCACGTCCCCTGCAGCAACAGGGATGACTTGTTACCTGGCAATTGAAGATACAATAGGCATATAATTAGCTGGGCCAGCTTGACCCTGCCGCCATTGTCATCCGAAGACAGGCGGGGATTGTGCCCACCTTATCACGTGACCGGGGGCCAGCCTCATCCATCATCGCCGTGATCGGCATATTTATAATGCCTACAAGGTTTTGCCGTAAGGAAGTTGGGAGGGAAGAGTTCAAAATGCTCATTTTACAATACCATCACAACAGGTCTGGACAGAAACTGCTTAACTTGGTCCTGGAAAACTGGAAAACATTACTGCTTAGATCTACTCGAACCCACACAAACAAATACACACACGGTTTCTCTCCAAGCCACTTAGAGCTATCCAGTGCCTCGGGGGGGTGATCTGTCTCTTCCCACCTTGGAAGAGTAAATGGCTAGGAGCACCCTATCTGTTTGTCCTTCGCCAAGCTTTTTTTTCTCTTTTTTTTTTTATTGGAACCTGATTACGTTGGAACAATACTTGTCTGCTCGTAAATTTTGCCACTGTGTTGACATTAGAGCCACATTCCATCTGATAGCCTGAGGAAGAGCAGGAGCAGGCCGGGGTGTTTGGTAATTTGTTACGCTGTTAAGCACCTAATGGACGTCCACCTGTTTTTTTGAGAGCGGGAGCTGCAATTCAAGGGCTTTACCTCCTTTGCACTTCTCGACCGCAATAGTGTTTTATGGCCTTCAATTATGGGGGGCTATTTAGACGCTACCTGGCTGGCTGTGTGTGTGTGAGAGAGTTTTTCAGTTGCATGTGGATTAGCACGCTGTAAGACGGGGCAGGGTGCCAAGCCACATCAAACGCTCAAGGTGCGAAGGAAGCCAAGGCTGCTCAGGTACAAGGATCCTTACATATGCGCGCCAGCTAGCTTGAGAGCTTTCCACGCACAGGCCCAATGAAAACGTGGGTCGCGACGTTCCCCCGATGGCGTCCGATGCCAATAACGAGCCTCATTTGTTTCATGTGGTTTAACGAGCGGCCTCGACTTTGGCTTGCAAGATGTCGGGGGGGCTCACAGACTCTCTGAAATGGCCTGCACCAACCTCTGAGGTGCCCACGTGCTTAAGCAGCAGCTCGAGTTGTCACGCCGTCTCTGACTTGCCGGTGCATTTCTGCGTAGTGTGCACAAGCACTGATTAAAGGCAAAGCAGTGTATTAGATGTTAGTTTTATTAGACTGGGCTGTTTAGAGGGAATCAAAAGAGAAATGAACATATGTCATGCATTTGAAGAACACATGCCCTCCCTCGATCCCCTCTTTAGTCAAACAATCGTAAAAGTTGTACAGTCAGCAGCTATCTGTAGACACAATGGCGTGTGATTGATGCTAAGTGAATGTTTAAAATGTGGACTTTCCCACACTGGTGGATGGATGGATGCTGGCTGTAAAGATGGAGGATGAAATAATTGATTGTGAAAGGATGAATGCATAGGTTGGCTCTCCGACTGGCTGTCTAATAAACAAATTGGTTGGTTGGGGAGCTGGCAAAAAAACATGTCTGGCTGGATTGGATTGGGTGAAGCAGACTCGTCACAAAAGTATAAAAAGGTGCTTCAGTACAGTTGAGCCATACTTGGATGGGAGCTGGCGTAGGCGGAGCGCTAAAATTTTGCTTCGCAGGTTAAGCCTTGTTTGAAACATCTCGCTGTGTTGATGCCCTCTACTTGACTTCGCTAACGTTTTACTGCACCGTTGACAGATTTGCACACAGCGAAATGCTACCTGTCTGTCTGTCTGTCTGCCCGCCTCCTACTGCATGACAAACGCACGTATTCACTCGCGTCTCTGCTTTCACAACTGTTACAGAACTACGCTTGGGTAATTTACTCTTTGTCTCCTTAGCATCACGTTGCATACTTACCTTCAGGGTCGGCTTGATTTACGAGAAACATGCCAGTTTTGTTTTTTTTCCGCAACTCGTCTGATTGCATTCTCAGCAATTAGAGCATGAGGGGTTGCCAAGGCTGTAAATGCTCACACCTGCACAGAACTATTTGCCAGTAGTAGCACAAGGGAACAGGTGAATCACCGTATGGTGTTGAAAAAAGTGCTGTATAAGTGCACTCCATTTGTATATTCTCCGTTCTGTAATTGCAAAAGAAAGGTGGACTTCCTCTTGGTCATTGACATTTCACCATGACTCTAACTCTTCTTGTCCAGGTGTTTTTTTTTATTCTACTTTTGTGGGGTATCTTATCTTTGAAGTTAAAGGATCCACTAAGACGAGTTGCGGACAAAGGAGACAAGCAACTTGACTTAATGGATGTTGAAGCTGAACCGGGGTTGACTAAGGAAAGAACCGGAGACAAAAAGTGTCAGACTCGAGCTTTTCCACAAATTCCCAAAAAGCGTGTACCCGATCCCTTGCCCCTACACCTCTTACCGTCTTTACTAGTGCCTGGAGTCTATCCCAGCTGACTTAAGTTAACTCTTTGACTGCCAAAAACGTTAAATAACGTTTAGTAAAATCCTATGGAGGAGTGCCAAAGACGTTAAAATACGTTTTTTCAAAACAGGTGAAACTAACCATTTTCTATTGTTGATTACTGAAAAACAGAATAAGGTAGAAACTAACTTTTTTTTCTGATGAAAGATGAGAGTCCAATTTTTCATTTGGTAGTATGTGTGTTTCCATAGTCCAAACACATAATTTTCTGTGGACCTTGAAAGATCAGTCAAAAATGCTTAAATCGGCTGGCACCCATGGCATCCCTTTTCTGAAAACGTCTGGCAGTCAAAGAGTTAAAAGTAGGGTACAATCTGGACTGGTAGCCAGTTAAGTGTGGGACATATAAAGACAAAGAACCATTCACACATTGGGACAATTTTAGAGTCTTCAATAAACCTAACCCTAATAGAGGAACTGTTAACGTGCAACACAGAGATTTTCCAAAAGAGTTTCAAATCTGAATCTTCTGAATGTGGGGCAGACATGCTCGCCACCTTTCCTCATACTGCTGTTAAACATCTAAGAAGTAGCTGACAGGCCTTAAGTTGTGTATCTCCAGTGAAAGAAATGATACTGTTCTGCGGTTTTCATGTTCCAAAACCAAAACAATTCTCTTGGTACACCTTCCAAAAAAGCACTTTATCAGAACACCTCCACTTTTGTCCATAGAATCTTGACCCCGTCCTGGTCCCACGAGGTTACAAACGACCTCGGGCAGCCGTAACGCACTAAGTGTTGTCTCTCGTCCCTGTGCCACGGATTCTTTTTCACTTGGCCTGACAAAATTGTGCATTTATCAGTGTAATTACGCTGGTCGGAAGCACTGATGTTGTCTATTAGGTGGATTTCCATCCTGTTAAGAGCCCAGGGCCATTTAATGTATCCCCCCCCCCCCACTTGAGTGGACTGCTACACGATTCCGCGGCAGTCAGAGATTAAGTGTGGCGGTGGTGATGGCGGACCACCGTGCCTCGCAAGCCTTTGGGAAAAAAAGACCAAGCAAACTGTAACAAAGCCAAACTGAGATGAATGATTTTATTTACTTGTTTCTCTCTCTTTTTCTGTCTTTCTCTCGTTTGACTGAGTAATACTGTAGAAGCCAGGGAGGAGGAGGGGCCGAGGAAGGGCAAAAATCGATAAGGAGCGCATTACAGTAAAACGTATTGATTAGGAGACCTACGAGCAGCCAGTGGTCGTAGAGATGGTGGAATGATGCAATGCTTAAAGGAATTTATCCTTTGACTTTTGCATTAACCTTTTATTGACTGCTTTGCCTGTCCATAATTAACACTCACTTTAGCTAAAGTGGTTAGTTTGAGCGCAAAGGGGTTGGGGGTGCTCCAACCCTTATTGCGAAGCCTGAGGAGCGCCCACCCTGGCCGCGGTTCAAGTGCAGTTTGGGGCTTGAGGGTGGAGTTAGGGGATGCCTCTGCGGAATAGAGGCGATAGAAACCCATATACCTTTCACATTAGCATACCATTTGAGCAGCAGCCTGGCCTGGCTGGAAGGTTTCTGGGCAAATTGAAATGACTGATTGTATTGCCAATCTCTCTTGACTTGAGTGCCAGATGGGATAGTTAGGTCCATATCTGACTGGGGTTAATCCATTGGAACAGAGTGGACGCCCAAGGAACCACCACTTCTTCTATACTTTTTTTTTGTCTTTGACCTTAACGTTAAGGCACGCTGAGGTGCCACGGGTGAACCTTTTCAGGTGTTTGTGCATATCATCGCCGCCATCTCCCCACATAACTTAAAGGCACCTCACTTGGTGTTGACTTTTTGTTTGGGTTCCATTATAGGAAGCTGGCGAGCAAGAATACACTGACTGTGAATGTGTGTTGGATTACATGAACAATGTTAATCGCTGACCGTCATCCATTCATCCATTTTCTATATGCTTGTCCTCAGAGGTGGCAAATCCAGGTCCAGAAAGTAAAAACCCTGCCACAGTTTGCCTTTAGCCTTTTGTGCTAGCTAGCTAGCTAGCTAGCACAAAAGGCAGGTACCGAGCACATGGGGCTAAAGCCAAACTGTGGCAGGGTTTTTACTTTCTGGACCTGCATTTGCCATCTCTGTTTGTCCTCACTAACATCACAGGTGGACTAAGGCATAATTCGATCTGTATTTGGTCGAGAGGCATGGCACTGTACCCGAGACCAGGGGTAGGGAACCCTGGTCCCAAAGAGCCACTGTCCTGCCTGTCTTCCATGTCTCTCTCCACCAACACAGCTGATTTGATGAACAGGATCGTTATCAGGCTTCTACAGAGCTTGCTAATGAGCTGATAATATGAGTCAGCTGTGTTGGAGGAGGGAGACATGGAAAACAGGCGGGACCGCGTCTCTCGATGATCAGGGTTCGCTATACCTGTCCTCGACCACTGGATAACGTTGTTGGAGGTACTCAACCCAACCAGGTTCCTATGCCTTTGTATTAACACGTATATATTGACAGCCAAGAATGGCAGTCATTAAAGTATGAGTAGTTTTGTTTAATTTGGTTTTGTTATACAGTATTGTATTTATTATACAGTACCTGGACTTACCATGGCCCAATGGTGACTTCATGCTGATGTCAGCAGAACACACCAGCGCCTTGGTCACTTCACATTGCATATGAACGCCAGCCATGTCCTCCTCCTTTCCTCCTCCCCTCCTCCCTCCTCCTCCTTCTTCCTGAAGTGGCGCTTCCTTTAATTCGCGCCCTAAATAAATGATGAGAACATTTAAACACAAGGCTCGTTGCAAAGCCCCAAGGTCGCCTAATCGTATTATTTATGAAGTGATGTGCTACATAATGGTACTTAGCGCGTGTTAACAGATGCTATTATCAGGCCCGGATCCAGGGCGCCCAAGATATATTGGAGCGGCGCAATGTTAATGCCGTTTCCCGCGCTAACCGCACCAAAAAAAGCAGCACTTAGGCCGGGAGCCAGTGGAACATTAAGTGGCTCACGTTAAAATATATAACCGCAAATTGTGTCACCCTAATGTCCCTTCACCTCATCCATAACTGAGCCAGTGTGCATGCATGTGTGTGCGCGTGTGATGACATTCAACAAGCGGCGTCTAAGTACGCATGACGTTTGCAACTATCAAAAATAGGAATGTTTGATACCACTTTTTTTCAGACCAATACCAGTAGAAGTACTCAATACTTGAGTAGTGACTGATACTTCAATTTCTCCCTTATAAAAACAATGACAGATCATTTGAACCCTGGAGAACCCAAGAACCCTTTTCTTCTTTGCCAAATTATGAATTATACATTAAATGACTGCTATAAGTTCACTGAACACCAAAAATATATGTTTTTTCAATTTTAACCCTTGTTTTTTGAACTAGCTCAGAATTGCTAATTTATCAAAATATATATATTAAACATACTCCTAGGTATTCTGCAACATGATATGAAATAGATTAACAAAAAAAACACAATTTTACCATCTGATGGTTTGCTGAGAAGATGGTTTTGTTTGGATTGATTTCCCGCTCAACAAAACAGCATGTTGCCAGCCATCTTGTCACCACCACTCTGGCTCATGTAAGTGCAATATTCATCCACTAGATGGCCCCATGCAGGGGTCAGAAGTGGCACTCTGGACTTTTGAAGTTAAATTTGTAAAAAAAAATTAAAAAATAAAATAAAAAGCTCTTTGTTATTTGAGTAGCAGAATTTATAGGGGCCAAATTTGACCCCGTGGGATCTTCAGGGTTAAATAAATCCCTAAATATCCTAATATAGCATTTGCCCTTAAAACTCCACGAAATTAATAGCAATTTTCTATTCTTCTAATTTCTAGTTCCTGATCATAAAATGACCACATGTTTTTTTAAACCTAAATAAGACCCCTGGGTTTCTCCTTTCGTAACCGGAATTCTTGCTCATATAAACGCTTGTGTAATACCTCGATCGATTAGCGCAATGTTTTTCGCTGTGCCCATACTCGCTATTTTCTTCTTCTTCGCTTTTTTTTTTGATTCGCAAGTAATCTTGGTCTATGTAGTCCCGACTTTTATCCACAGCTCCGTCCTACTTGCTAAAGGAGCCTCCCTTGAATACATTGGTTTCTCCGCTGCATTTTCATGTTATTTTGTGTCTCTACGGCGAAAACGCCACAGTTTGTTCTTATATACACGTACAGTAAATACAAGTATATAAGTCCGTGCTTATGGCGTGTAACCCACCGGAAATACTCAAGCCGTTGTCAACAAACATGACGCTCGCAGCAAAGATGCACACTTCTGGAGCGATGAGGAAACAGACTACTTTAGTTAGCGCGGTGATTGAAATAAATATAATGTCTTTAATTGGACATAAAGCGAAAATGCCGTTATTTACGTATTTACGTAATCCGCGCGTCGAGGTCCGAGCAGGTTGTTCCAATTAAGCACAAATGAGCATCTTTCCGCCACGCATATAAACCGCGATTGTTTCAGAAAACGTATTTCTGACCTTAACCAGAATGTTGACTGCATGTAAACGTAGTCAATGACGGAGTCCGTTTGGCCCCAGAACAGATTGCTTCTTATGGGAAAAAAGTGTCTGGAATTTCCTGCATTCGGAACAGATTGTGTCGAACTGTATCGCAACTAACACGACTGACATCGACATGGCAGCCTGCTCCTCTCCCCCTTTGCACCCTGGGGTTAAAGGTCCATCTCGTCTGCCAAGAGGCGGCGGGGATGAGGAGTCGGGGGGAGCAGATTTACAATGACAACCTGCGAACAGCAGAGTAAATATTTACACTGCTCTGACAAAAGATGTGACCCGGGTCTGCCGGGGCCGTCCGACGCTGTCACATTTACACTTAACCCGCCATTATCCGTCATACTCCGCATTTCCATGACGTTTACGTCACAGCTTCCCGTGTTGTTACATGAGAGACACTTTGCTGACTCAGCACAAGAAAAGTGGTGAAAAGTCATCAAATACTGTGAAATAGAACAGTATGTAATAATAATGTTTTTGTGTGGCCCAATCAATTGCTTACATCTTTTATTTACCTGCGATTTTAACCCTGGAGAACCCAGTGGGTCAAATTTGGCCCCTATAAATTCTGCTACTCAAATAACAAAGACCTTTTTTTTTTTTTATAAATTTAACTTCAAAAGTCCAGAGTGCCACTTTTGACCCCTGCATAGGGCCATCTAGTGGATGAATATTGCACTTACATGAGCCAGAGTGATGGTGACAAGATGGCTGGCAAATCAATCCAAACAAAACCATCTTCTCAGCAAACCATCAGATGGTAAAAAAATATTTTTTTTATCATATCATGTTGCAGAATGCCTAGGAGTATGTTTTATATATATTTTTGATAAATTAGCAACTCTGAGCTAGTTCAAAAAAAAGGGTTAAAATTGAAAAAACATATTTTGGTGTTCAGTGAACTTAAGGCAGTCATTTAATGTATAATTCATAATTTTCCAAAGAAGAAAAGAGTTCTTGGGTTCTCCAGGGTTAAGTTAATTTGTATAAATACAGTACCTGTGCGTTTCCATTTGATCTTGTTGGAAATGTGTCCAAGTTCCCGGACTCTGTCCATTCGCAACACTGTTTTGATGTTGACGGGTGCGTTTGTTTCCTGTGTCCCGTCGGCCCAGGTGCCACTCCAACCTGGCCCAGACGTTGCCCCCCGAGGAGGCCCCGGTGGATCGTCCCTTCTGGGGCGCGGACGATCGCGATATGCCTCTGCCCTTCGATCTGGCTGACATCATCAACAGAGTGGAGTCGCTGCTGTGGAGGTGACGTTTCAAAATGGGTTTCGAATGGAGCGCTCTTTGCTCGACCACTATGAATGTTCATCGGCCGTTTTGCAAATACGCTTTCATGAAATGCATTGTTTCAAGCACATAAATAACTTCGTAAATGGCTATATTATTCTCTAAAGCTCAATATTTATCTCCTACTGCAAGTCATTTTATAGTATTTACAGTAAGGATGACTCGATCAATTGTTTCAATTATTCCATTATTTATTTTTGAATAAAGGTATTCAAAGGTAATACCTTTTAGATGGCTGTAAATCAGCAGTGGTTCAGATCCAGTAAAGAACTATAATATTTTATTCTTCACTTTAGAAATCAAGAAAATCTAAAAATCCAATCTTTTTCAGCCAGTAACAACCCGGATTTCCAATCAGTCCGATCGTATCGGGACAACCCTAATTCACAGCAAAAGCATTCGACATCATGGTCTTTTTTTCTTTTCTTTTTTTTACAACAAACTTCATATTTCCTTCTATTTTCATTTCCCATAGGTTTAATGGCCAGGTGTCCCAATAATTTTGTTTATATAGCATACAGTGCCGAACGCTGTAATTTCTTTCCGGGATAGTGGTCAACCTCAGATTTGTTTGTAGTTCAAAAGTAGTTTATTCCTATACGAAATAACAGATGTTGAACTGATCAATTCTATATTATTTTAATTTTAATTTTAATTTTAATTTTTATTTTTATTTTTATTTTTATTAAGAATTTTATTTTTATTATTATTATTATTATTATTATTATGCACTCTAAACTGAGCTCTTAAAAGGTAAGGTTATATTAGTTTTGGATTTTTCATTATACCGTATTTTTCTGATATAATGCACACAAAGTCCTTAAAATTTTTTTTAAAAAAATCAGCAGTCATTTCTTTGCAAAAATCAACTTATCCGGCTCCATTTTCATCGGAATCCAAAATTCCCAGAAAACTTGACATTTTGACAAGATGCATTTTGTCCCTTAAACAGAATGTGAAGGATCCAACATGGCCTCAAAACGGACGTGAAAGAAAATGGGGGAAAAAAATCTGACACCAGTTTTTCCAAACGACCCCGACGTCAGCCGAGGTGGACGGCGCCGCCGACGACAAATCTGTCGCCATCCCGACCGAGAGGAATTTTTCATGGCTTCATCTCCATCGCCCTGCAGCCCAAACCTCCCAGTCCCCTCAATATAAACGCATCATAGCGCTTTAGTGACATGCTAACAACACGAGCTTAGCATCAAGCTACTAGTGTAACCACACGTACAGTACGTGGTATCCGCATTTCAGTGTTTAACTATTTACCATGTCATTGTATCACCTAATATCACGTAACCCAGCTTTGTTTTTAAAGGGGCCGTTGTCAGTATTCACAGTTAATTCAATGTTAAAAAAAAAATGCTCCCGTGGTTTTCAAGTGAGGCCATTTTGTTCCCGGACTGACCAAAGGAGTCCGGTGAAACTGCCGTATGCTCCATTTTCAAGCAAAACTGAATATTTATTGTAAATGGTAGCGGACTAAAAAAAATCAGTTATCTGAAGGCAACTTTCAAATCAGCTCACGTTCTAGTCAGCGCTTGAGCTGCTACTATCTGCAACCCTTCAGTTATTTGATTGCTCTATATTGGACCCAGAACACCGTGATTAAAGTCAGCACATGTTCTAGTCGGCGCTCGAGCCACTTCAATTTGTCAGCACTCTACCAGTCAGTTTCCATCTCCTTTTTTTGTAAGTTCAAAGCAAGAACATTTAAAATGGCGTCCGACCAAGACGACCGAGGAAGCTGAAGGGACAAGTTAAACGAGTTCTAGTCAGCTGTGACTATCAACCCAAAAGTTTGAGTATTATCGTTCTTTATTCGAGTAGAAGTTTGAGTTTTTTATTCCCAGACCGAACCAAAGTACGACTGAATCTAGTGAGGATGTTTCGATTGCAAGTTCTCGTCAGCACTCTACCACTCACAATTTAAATCTCTGCAATCCTATATTAGTTCAAAGCAAGAACTCTAAAGATTTTGAAGGGCATCTTTCCCATTTCAAGTGAAATCCCTTTAGTAGGTCCTAGTCTGAGCTCTTCATCCCAAACTTCTTAGAATGTCTTTTAATTTATTAAAGCAAGAATCATGTTAGATTTTAATTCCTAGACTGACCAAAGAAAGAAAGCAGAAAAGATTCAATTACGCCGGCGTATATGCGAGCCTCCGGGAATTCCCGCCAGTTGTTTGTTCTCAAGCCGCCGAAACTGATGAAAGGATGTGCCGGAAGTACAACACCGGAAAATACGCTCCTTCGTTACAGCTGTTCGTTGGCGTTTAATTGCCCCAAAAGTGTGTCAAACACCCTGGAAAGCTGCGGGCTAAACGACGATCCGACGCTTCTGACAAGATCCTAAAAAGGGGGCAGACCTCCATGTTTGATTTTTTTTCTATCTTGACGACGATGAAGTAGACGACTCTTTCCAATCACAAAAATTCTGATTGCACTTTTTGTTGTTGTTGAAGTTTTTTAGTTGTTGATGTTTTTTGGTTGCCAAACACTGTTGTTCTCTCGCTGCACTTTTGCTATTTGTTGTCAAGAGTTTTGTTTTTGTAGAGCGGCATTAGCGTTGTACGCATCCCTCTGTGCTCTCCCTTTGCCACAGCTTGTCCGTCTGACGCAATAGGAATGTCGAAAAATAAAATACGGCGTTTTATCCTATTTGTGTGTCTCGTTTTAGCTTGTGTTCTAGGCAAATTTGATTCGAAAATATACGGATTGTTTTGCATGCGAGATGACAAAAGATATGTTCTCGTCGTCTTGTCAACCCACCTACAGAAATTTTAAACTGTTCAAATTTCTCATTTTTACATAGGCAGGATGTTGAATGGTGTCCAAGGTAACTAACTACGCCTAAGAACATTTTTCGCCCCACACGCAATTCATTGTACATTTTTTGTCCTCAACTTACTCTGATGACCTGCCCTGAATGGAATTAACTAGAAGCTGCTGATAGTGATCCGCAAAACAGGCTTCCAAACGATCATCAGTTATGGTGGAACGGTACTCGGACGTATTGCTTTTATCAATGGGCGGAAAATGCCGCTTCACATTGCGTTTCATCGGCAGACGAGGCAAACACAGTTTGAGAAGGACATTTTGAAAAAGAAGTCCTCCTCCCTCTCTTTATTGAAATGGTAAGTTTTTTGCTTCTTACTTGGTCGGCTAATCATTTTTATACCATATCTTACCAGTGAAAACTACTACACTATGGCCTTAACTACTGTCAGAAGGGCCCGGCCGATTATTACATCATTACAGCAACATTATGTTCCCCTTAATTCGTTATAATCGAAGAAAAATCGCGGTTTCCGACGCTGTGAAAGTACCCTGGATGCACCATTTTGCTTGTGTAGCATTAGCAACTAGCAAGGGTGTAGTGTATGTTGTTCTGTTGTCCCCCAAGCGTCCTTTAAAGCTGTTTAATGACATTCGAGTTAAAGTTAACTGTAAAACTAAACACACAACAATAAGAATAACATCCACTGTATACTTAAATACAAAACATGCTTAGTTTTTAAAACGTCGCTAACCTAGCGCCAAAGCTAAAAGCGAAGGGAGGATCCTATTCAAATGCTAACTGGAAGTTAGCATCCACTTTGGGAGTGTTTTTCCTCCAAATAATGAATATTCACACACAAAGTTTGTGGGAACACAGGTGAGATAACACTACGCAAAGGCACAAATTCTTCCCAATGTGTAAAAAAAAAAAAGAGTTATTTTAATAGAATGCAATCGTAACTTTCTTTTGTAGCTTACTCGCTTTAAGTGGGTACACTTACTTTTATGCATTATATATATATATATATATATATATATATATATATATATATATATATATTTTATAATCAGCTGATTAATGGTAATCAGTATTTTTTTCTGCCAAAAATCGGTATCAACATCGGCCTGAAAAAATGCATATTGGTCGGGCCCTAGTCAGAACCTTCTGTAAGAATCACTTAAAGCTCTATCAGAGACACCAGTGTAGTAGAAGTGCTGTCACATGCCATCTCTCTAAGTGCCGTCTGTAAAAAAAAAAAAAAAAAATTAACATGTTCTTAAAACAAAACACATGAACAGGTGTTTTACAACCATCCATCATTCTTTACCCCAAACTGCTCACTCACATGGCCTGTCTTCTAATCACATCTGTGTAACAGGACTCTTTATTTTTGGTCTCGATGCTGTCTGTTCCTCCAAGGTTCAAAGGACGCGGCTGAATTAGCGTCGGGCGCTTCATCATTCTGATTGATGGATTGACTGACGGACCGATGTCACTGGCAGGGATGGGAAGATGGCAAATTCTCTGTGTGTCTCTCACCAAGAACGCCCCCTCCCCCCCCATACCGGGGGTGCAAACTCTTCCCTCCACAAACACACACACGCACCAACCTCTGAGGTCACTCATGTTAACTACTTCCTGTAGTGGCTGAGCGACTGAGTGATGGATGGTCGCAGTGGCCTCTCCCCTCAGGGGCCGACTTGGACAAAAGGGCCCCCACTTGGAGAGACAATTACACGGCGCTGGCGCTGATGGCCACAGGTATGCATTGTTGTGCTCGGGGTCACACGCAGCCGAGCCACCGTCAATTAGGCCCAACAATAGCTGTGCAGAGAGATAAAATAACCAGGTGTGTGCTGGAGAAAGGTATCGCTTTTGGGGTCACACTCCAGTCAAATGTTACACTCGCAGAAACGGGGGTTATTTTGGTAACATGTTAAGATTCATTTGGGTTATCAAACTGTAGGGTTGAGACTACAATGCTGGCTAAATTAGGTTAAAAGCAATGTAGAGTAAACTGACCACATTTGTGTGGTTTAGGTATGAGGCCAGACAATTTTTAATCGGTTCATTCATGAAAAATTAAAATATAATTCATTTTCTAACCCATCTAATGATGACAAAAAAGTCTATTGATCCCACATTGGGGAAATTCATTGATAGAGTAGAACAAAAATGACAACAAATGAGAGCCAGAAAGCAATTTTTCAGGAAAAATAATAATTTAAAATCCACATAAATTCAAATAAATTATGGAAACATTTTTAAATGTCTGTGTTAATATTTAACTACTGTATAATGAATTATACAAATTAAAGAATATTGTAATTGTATTATTATTTTCATTACATTTTATTATTTTCACACCATAGCAAACAAACAACAAATAACATCTACAAAATAACATCTACAGTCATGGTTTGATGAAATAAAACAAACATTAATATTACAAGCAGGAATAAATCTTAAGTTACAAAAAATCAATTGGGAATAATTAAGAGATTTTTGTGTCTTTTTTTTTTTTTAAAGATATGATTTGAATGATTGAGCCAAAAATTGCAATGTGCAAAATAATGTCAGCTCTGATTGGCTGTTATCTAGCAAATGCATGAGATATAAGTACACTATAAGCAAGAAAAATAAAATGGCATTATCTATTAAATTAAGATCAGCAAAATGTTGCATTTTACTTGGACATGATCTGACTTGTTTGAGTGTGTTGAGCAAAGTTCTGGAGAGAGACTATGCATTTTATTTCATGAGACCTTGACAGTGCATTATATGACAAACGATGACATTTCAGTGTGTGGGCCGGTCTAAGTCAAAATGCCAGGGATGACAACCCCCCCCCCCCCACACACACACACACACACACACCAAAAAAAACCTGCTGTGAAAACTAATGTAGTCATTTAGCATGTTTTGAGGTCATCATATAGGGCCGGTGTAAGTCCAAATGCCAGGGATGATTCCCCCCACCCCCCCCCACCCCAAAAAAAAAAACTGCTGTGAAAACTAATGTAGTCATTTACCATGTTTTGAGGTCATCATATAGGGCCGGTCTAAGTCAAAATGCCAGGGATGACCTCCCCCCACCCCCACCCCCACCCCCCCACCCCCCCCAAAAAAATGCTGTAAAAATTAATGTAGTCATTTACCATGTTTTGAGGTCATCATATAGGGCCGGTGTAAGTCAAAATGCCAGGGATGATCCCTAAAAAAAATGCTGTAAAAACGAATGTAGTCATTTAGCATGTTTTGAGGTCATCATATAGGGCCGGTGTAAGTCCAAATGCCAGGGATGATTACCCCCCCCCAAAAAAAACTGCTGTGAAAACTAATGTAGTCATTTACCATGTTTTGAGGTCATCATATAGGGCCGGTCTAAGTCAAAATGCCAGGGATGACCCCCCCAAAAAAGAAAATGCTGTAAAAACTAATGTAGTCATTTACCATGTTTTGAGGTCATTATATAGGGCCAAATGTAAAAATAAATAAATAAAGTGTAATAATATAATTGAATAAGTAATATAAATATAGAAGTAAATAAGTATAATGTCAATATGTAAATGTAAAAAAATAAGTGTATAAGTTTAAAAATATTTCCTAAATATATACGCAAATATTAAAAACAAATCTAAACAATGTTTCAAAACTATAATAAAAATTTATAACATACTTCTGCCTGAAACCCAGTGTAGCCCATGAACCTTTTCTATAAAAAAAAAGAAACCTTTATCCAGGGAATGTTTCCATGAGGCAAAAACGGCACCCTATGTTTAATCCTTCCTATTTGCAAACTATTTCACAGCATATGACGTGTACAGTTGTCCGTGGGAATGTTTGTATGAAGGGACAGATGAACGCAAACGTATCTCATGTGCGTAGAGCAGGTTCCAGAGTGCAAGCCAGTGCCGGAGGGCCCTTGTGGGAGGGCCACAGAAGCAGAGGAGGTAATTGTAGAAGAGTCAAAGATAGCATCGCAGCTTCGGGGCTGCTGTCAGCGCCGCGACGGGCCGCGCTCATTTGTCAGCGCCGCACACAAACACCAATCGGCGCTGACGAAACACCGCCACTTGACTGACCGCATGTTAAGCAGCGTTGCTGTTTGGGCCACTGATGAGGTCCTGAACGAGGCACATTGCAGACAGTTTAGCTAAGTATGAGACTCGGCTCTACTTGGCTATCACTGAAACATGTGATTTATAGCGATTGCGTTATGAGAGTAATGCCCTTGCATTTGGGAAAGGAGAGCCAGTTGACGTTTGTAGAGTAAAACAAAGCAAAAAAATTTAAAAAAAAGTTTTCTGTGTCACAGACCAGCTCAGTGACCTTGTGGTAAAGTTTTCTCCCTGAGACTGGGAAATAAAAATTGCCACCCGGTTTGACACTCCGAGTTAAGGGTTGGAATTGGGGGATCAGATCACCAAATGATTCCTGAGCGTGACACCGCTTCTCTTCGCTACCTCGGGATAGGTCAAATGCAGAGAACAGATTTCACCCCACTTAGATGTGTGTGTTTCTATCCGTGGTATCGAACATCCCTGATGTTCGTGAATACATTTTGCAACAGTGCATGTCTGGAGAGAAAGTTGAGGATCATGGATTGCGATTCTCAGCCGAGTGCGAAGTGGTTGGGATGAAAATCAGCACCCCCAAATCCGAGACCAAGGTCCTGAGTCGGAAAAGGGTGGCATGCCCTCTCCGGGTAGGGGATGAGATCCTGCACCAAGTGGAGTAGTTGAAGTATCTTGGGGTCGAGTGAGGGCAGGATGGAGCGGGAGATCGACAGGCAGATCGGTGCAGCGTCTGCAGTAATGCGGACTCTGTATCGGTCCGTTGCGGTGAAGAGTCGAAAGGCGAAGCTCTCGATTTATCGGCCCATCTACGTTCCAACCCTCACTTTTGGTCACAAGCTGTGGGTCATGACCGAAAGAACAAGATCCCGGATTCAAGCAGCCGAAATGAGTTTCCTCCGCAGGGTGTCCGGGCTCTCCCTTAGAGATAGGGTGAGAAGCGCTCGGCGGTCCGGGAGCGACTCAGAGTCGAGCCGCTACTCCTCTGCATTGAGAGGAACCATTCGAGGTGGCTCATGCATCTGGTTCAGATGCCTCCTGGAGAGGTGTACCGGGCATGTCCCACCGGCGGCCCGGCCTGGGAATGCCTCGTGATCCCGTCGGAGGAGCTGGTTGAAGTGGCTGGGGGAGAGGGAGTCTGGGCTTCCCTGCTAAAGCTGCTTGCCCTAACGATCCAACCCCGGATTAAGCGGTAAATAATGGCTGGATGGATGGATGCATCTCTGGAGGAGGTCTTGTAGGGACCGGGGAGGCCTCGCAGATCAGACGCCTCAGACCCCAAATGTGGGGCGTGTTTCTGGGTCACCGCACTCGCACCCGACATCACGCGTCCTGCAAGACTCCCTTGACCCATTTCCTCTCTTTCAGACTTGAAAGGAACACAAATATGGACTTCCTGAATTTCTCTTTTCCTGCCCTTCGTAATCACCAAGCCCCGCCCACCCTGTGCTTTCCGTGAGTGTCGCGTCTCACTTGCTTAGCGTCGCTGCCCGAGTTAGCAACCCCGCCATTCATATGAGCAGGATTAAGTGGATCATTTTCCGGGGTTAGCGGCCGCTTCACCGCCAAGTGGTTTTGATGTCAGGCCAAGCATAATTGAGTCATCTACATCTCATCTAAAATGGATGAAAGGACTTTTTGATATCCCCGCTGTGTGCATCCCCCCTCATCACTTCCTCTGCAGGAAGGAGCAGAACAAGAACAGAAATCCAGGACAAGAAATATCAATATTCTGTGATTCTTATTGCTCAATTATTACCTATCGTCGGTGATTGGTTGGGAAAATAAAACGGCATCCATTTTGGCTCAAGTCTGGGAAACTTCGGTATTGCATGCTGGGAAATAGCCGGGTGGCGGGGAGGTGATGAATTCATCAGGAAAACGCTCACTTTATCTGCTCCAACCTTGAAGATGAATTGGCGGTTGGTTCTCCTAAACGCCCCCACTCACATACACGTACTCTCTCACAAATATCCCCAACGCTGCTGCCCCCTTGATTGACAGCTCTTCAAATGAGCATCTTGAGTAGCGCCGGGGCTCTTGGCCTCCAAGTAAGTGGGCCGTCAAATTACATCCAAGGGACCGGCTGGCCCTCTCTCCCCCCTGGCAGAGGTCTATTTATTTGTCTGTTTATTTGCTTGCTTTAAATATTTGGCGGCGGTGGGAGAGATGGGGGGGGAAATATTGAATTTTTGTCCTCCGGTCAGAGTCCCCTCATATTTAGTTAATAAAGAGCAGAGGAGGTTGTTTGCCCAGTGAAGAGCAGCAGGATACGGGACTTTATTTAAGGAACTCCTCAGAGAGAGCTGCTGACCTTCTTCTCATGGAGGAGCGAGCTTGTGTACACTGTGCTCGCTCGCTCTCTCTCTCTCTCTCCTCAATCTATCCATTTTTTTCTCTTCCTTTCCCTTCTGCTTATCTGTCACTTCCTCCCAGCATCTTTCTCCAGTGCAGTACAGTACAACCGACCCCCCACCCCGTCCACCCCCCATTGGCCTGTCTTTGTGCACAGCCTCACTCTATTTGACTGCGCTGTCTTCTCAGGGGTCCCGTGGGCTGCGTCCAGGTTAAACTCTTAATTGCCTCGGCGCTGGCTCGATGCAGACCAGACGCTCCCTATGCAAGAAAATGGCAGAAGTGGGAGGCACTGTTTCAAAAAGCTTAGACAGTAAATGTTTTGTTTATATATGTGAGTTACGGGATTATGTATATACATACTATAATCAAGATAGCCACCTGTCGTCCTACATTTAGGTTGGTTAGTTGGTTGGTATACACAAATAAAACCGATTTTTTTTTTCTGGGGAAACAAATCAATCAAATATTCACTAGGGATGTAACGATTTGTACACTAGATGTAGACGTTTTATCACGATTTATCACATTTGTGATCTTCAAAATAAAATCTTCCCAATACAGTAATACATGGATATCAGTGGCTTGGAACACTTTTATTTTGAAGTTGTTCCTGGCAACGCGTGATGTTGTAGCGGCTGTCTTGACTTATGTTCCCGACTGGAAATTGCATAGTTGGACTCCAGTTGAAGTTTTGATTGGCATCAACATCAGTACAACTTTATTCTGAAATCATGTTTAATCGCTAACTAAAGATGTTATTTAAAAAAAAAAAAAATCTTCAGTTAATTCTGCAGGCGTTTCATACTGCAGATGTTGCCAGTGTTAGCAGCTAGTAGCTAGCAGCTAGCCGCTAAGCAAGTGCCCCATATAGGCTGTCAAACTTTTCAAAGACAGTTGAATTGGGGAAATTGGCTCTACACACTTTGATGACGACAGCTTCACACAGTTTCTAACCCTAACCTCTTGGCCCAAAATCTCACTCATGTTTCTCGAGAAGAAAGTACAGTTTGCGGCTAACCACAGTTTCAATTAAGGAAAAAAACGAATTGGTTGTTCATTAAGTGAAATTGATTTTTTTTTTCCTTTTGATTCAGAATTGTTTTTTTAATCAAGTAAAAATGCACAGTATATTTTTTTTCTATTTGATCTAAATACTTGATTACTCAATAGAATTTTCAGTAGGTGATCCGATTACCCAAAATGTTCGATCGCTGCAGCCCTCGTCACTTTATTTTCTTACGATCTAAAGAAATCGATCTGTGCTTGTCAAGTTGGACTTCTGGATGAGATGTATTGATTTATATCAGAAAGTAATCAGTTGATTGTATTGATACAAGGAAAAATGCATTGGATTCATCCATGACGTACTTTATATGGAGGGGTACAGTATATGCGACTCGCCTCTTTGCCTACCATGTTTTCACCAACCGACTTATGTACCTACTAACAGAAGCAAATTACCACCTCGACACCTACCACCCTACGGACCGCTATACATAACTACAAACCTTCCTACCTTATGTACTTATAAGCTACCCATTTACTGTACCAAGCCACCTAACTACTGTACAAGCCTGCCGACCTACGACTACTACTGATAATCATTTTTATTTGTAATACACTAAATTCTCAAAGTGGCAAAAGCGTTACAAAATGATATATCAAAATAAATCAAAAATAGCAACATCAGTCTTAAATATAATAATAATAAATATTCATTATGTTTTGTATGATTCAGGAAAATCAATGTAATTGATTTGATGACACTATCTACAGAAGGTATAGTCTCTCACACATTCCCGTCAGTTCCCCTGCCTCTTCTTGTCCGACACTCCTGCAACACGGATTCTTTGGCTGTGCGATCAATACTCGCAGCTTGACTTCATGCTGTCAGTATAAATATACACGTCAGCTCAGTTGGACGTGTGTGGGCCTCCGTCCGCCGGAAGGCGATGAGACACACCGCCCCCTTCCCACCCACGCAACCGGCACCCAATAAGAGCTACAGGTTGACCGTGCCCTCGGCCCCGGAGCTGCCCTGTCACTTGAAAATCAAGCCGCGGGCGTGCCTGCTCGGCTGATCAATAAGCTGCGTTGCGTGTGCATGGAAATTTTTTGACAGCTGTCATCTGTCATAAGTCACCAGTCAAGTCATGTTTGTGTTGATGCCACAACAAGAACAACAATCTGTGTGATGTTCATCATTTCCATTTTCAATTGGCAATGGAATATCAAAAACTAAACAAAAAACAAATGTGTGATTATTTTATACAATTATTATTATTATTATATTATTTTCATAAATATCACATCAAATCTTCCATGTAGGGTTGATTACAAAAACATGTTTAAATATGATTATGATATGGATTTGATGGCTCATGGGTGATAGATAAATTCGGGGGTGAATGTGTCGAAGCCCTTTTTGGGCGAGTGTTTTTTATTAGCAACTTAATGCCACCGCCTCAGAGCTCATTGATCCCACTTTAAAAGGTGATGGCCAGTCAATACAAACTCCTCGTCGCCATCTGTCTCCATTTACTAATAAATAAAATTGCAGCATTGACTACTTTACCCGGCCGGGGACTTGTAAAAGCGTGCATGCTAATGAGGGCTGTGCTACTCCACCCTTACACTAACAAACAGCACTCCAATCATGCTAATTGCTGCTTGACATCAAATGGCGTGTGCGTAATTTTTCCTCCTATATTTTCATTAAACCCTCTTGCGTAATTTCTTTGTTGTATTTTTCTTGGGCCAAATAAAATGTTACCATGCTTTGAAGTCACTAGATGTGTTTTACATTCTGTATGTTTTTTTTTTTTTAACACAACCTTAAATGCACTAATTCAGCATTTGGTGATAAAAATTGTTTCAGAATTTCTTTGTATCAGCAGTTTAATTGAAATTGCAAACAAAACACAAAAAAAAGTCTCAAATCATCAAATGTTTAATTCTTTGAAAATTCAGCCACCAATCTCAGTTTCAAAGATTTCTATCATTACTAAATCCACACAAAAAAAGTCAAGAACTCATACACAGTACAATACACAGGAAATCTTCCATTATAAGTTCAGGAGTCCTTCAAAGAAAAATTTGGCCGATTTTGTCCAATTGCGATTACAGTTGAACCACATTTACTAGACAGAAGGATGACGCCTAAATAGTACAAACAATTCTTTTGAGGGCTTTGCGATACCACAGAAACCGCATCATTTTGTAGGTTTGTGCTGGTAAAAATATACTGTGTGTGTCGTGTAGAGTTTTTAAAAATTCCGACAATTTTACTTAGCCACATGCAATTTGGTTGCGTATCTAACATGATTAAATACATAAAATGGTCTTGAGTCATTCCTGAAAAGTGAAAAGTGAAAAGTTACAGGAAGACATTTTGGGATCAATTTGGTTACTTCTAGGGCCCCTTCAAAATCAAATTGTCTTCAAGATTTCTTCTTTAAATTTTAGTAAATTTTGATGGGTGTCTCTAAATTGGGAAGAATTTAGATTTTCATCATTGCGTTCAAGAAGAGCACGGTGGCAATGTAGGATGACTTGTCGTAGTCTAAGCAGTGCTCTCAGATTATTATTTTTTTAATCCAACTCCCAAAAGCCTGTTTCACTTAAACAAATTGAAATTTGGTAGACGTGAACTATGAGTTGACCCACAAAAAAAATTGAGAGAACTCATGCCTGAAAATATCTATTTTGGTGTGAAGCCACCATTTTCTGGTCATTTTGGTTACTTTTCCACTGTACTGTCCTTCAAAAACAAGCACCACCTCAAATGTTCATCCAGTGCTATGAAATCTACTCTAGACAGGCAAACAAGGCTCAATTTGAGAGATTTTTTTTTTTTTTTGTCATTGCACTTGGGTGGGGCGTGGCAGCAAAAGTTGACAATTGCCATGAATAATGAAACTCTATTAACTCTACTCCACAAGGTCCGAGTTTGACCAAAGGTCTTTTCTTTGACGAAGGCCACTAAAGAGAACCATATCAACCAAAATTGTGTTGATGTTTTTTTTTTAGTTTTCTTTTTTTTTTTGGGTGGTGGGGGGGGGGGGGTCCTATAATCCCCAATCCCCAACACTGTCATCCTGATCGACTACAGCTCACACATGACAGACTCGTTTGGAAACAACCTGCATGACGTATTTGCTCTAAAAGGAATTTAATATTTTCCATGCATGCTCCTCCCTCCTCCCGTCCCTCTTTGGTTTTACACAATCTGCATCTGGACACATTAATATTTGTATGAATAAAAGAGGGAGTGTGGGAAACAAAATCAATATTTACAATGAAGGGAAATTCCTCATGCGAAGTTCAATACGTCAACATGTGCAGTGAATCACAAGATGGAAATAGACGGGAACCTCTGAAGTGGAACACAAAATGGGATAGAAATATGCCTCTAAAATTGTATCAAACGGTTAATTATGCAATGGATGTGTATCAAATACACATGCTTGTGCAAATTCAATTTGGTGTGACGCTGATATGCTGATTGAAGGCATGTCGCCGATGTGCATGGACTGAACTGTACTGCTGTGTCAACTGTGACCTCCGCCCTTTTGCGACTCAGGTGAAACAGAGGGGTCAGAGGTCAGCTGTCCAGTGTGTCAGGCTTGCTGATCAGGAAGCGTAGCCCCTCGCTTCGGGGAGTACACAAGGAGTGTCATGTCGTAGACACATACTCGCACTTTGACATAAATCTTCCGTGCTGTTGTTACACGCGGCCCAGGCGAAGTCGGCGAGAGGCAGGAAGGGAGGACAGGAGGGGAGCAAGAGGGAAGTTAAAGGGGTGGGTCAGAGGGCAACAGAAAGTGCTACTCCAAGCTGAGCTGATTGTTTGCCTTCACTGCTACTACTGCCTGTTAAATGCAAGCACTCCAAACATCTTATCACAATGTAACACTGATAGGCCACGTTAGCTTTATTATTGTGGTTGTAGTTTACCTGTCAAATGTAGCTAACATAGGGTGACCAGATTTTCAAAATTAAAAACTGAGACACTACAATTTGTGCTGAAAATCAAATATACTATAAATTCAAGGACCTACTTCTAACACATGTAATTGCTAGTCAATCTGGAGACTGGTTGTTGTGTTATTGCTTTAGCTAATAGCCTTACTGAGTCAGCATGTCATCATCATCATTGCTCTCTTTTTCCTTTTTTTTTCTTTTTGTGTGTGCGCGTGCGTGCATGTCAATTTGTGCTCTTTAATTCACCTGAAACCTATTAAAAATTCCATACCCTTCACCTTAACCGGATCCTTCAGAGTCCTGCCAGAGTCGTGAAGTTGTCAGGAGACCAGAGGAAGAATCAAAGGAGGAAAGATGAAACAAAGTGAAATCCACCAACCAGACACTCCGCCCAACCACACAAAACTGGAATCTTTCACCAACCCCAGAAACCTCTAAATTACAACAGATTAGGGAGACTCGGGTTGACTTTTCAACAGCGCTAAACAAGCCAATGCAATCACCATTAGCCAACCTTTTTTTGCTTGGTCCTGGCAGTTATTGGAAGCAGGCCTTGTCGTTTGACGCCAATCCCACATTGTAACATTTTGAAATATGCTGCCAGAGAAGTTCTACTTACATTGGGTCTGACCACTGACCGCAGCTATAGGCTAGTAGGACTAGATTTCCCATTATTCATAGACACGGAACCAAGTAGTAGTTCTAGTTCTGGTGTGACAAAAACATGACTGTTAGCGATTAATGTAGTTAGATTAGTCGTATGAATTGCTATGACAGTTGTGTGGCACATGGCCCAAACAACTAGAAATTTTTTTTTCACTTTCCTTTCTTTTCTTTGGTCCTTCCTCGGGTCTCCTGACGGCATCACGACTCTGGCTGGAAGTGCTCGATTTAGGTGAACGGAATGGGATTTTTTAAATAATTTTTAGGTGAACTAATGAATACACACAAACTCGGACGCACGCACACACGCACATACAAAAAAAAAAAGAAAAAGAAAAAAAAAGGAGAGCAATGATGATGACATGTCAAATCGGTAAAATTACCGAATGAACAATACTGAGCTCTCCAGAAAAAAAAAGAAGAAAAAAAATGGGGTGGCGGGATACTGCACGACCAAACAATGGGACTTACTTGGGACACAAGGCTCAAAATGGCGACTATCCCGAATAATCAGGAACATAGACAATATATAGTAGTAGTAGTAAGGCTTTGATCATTTTAGACTACAGTTGCAGTTCTCATTTTTCTGTACTTGTAGAAGCTGATATGAGAGCTAAATGAATATGGAGTCATGACAAAACTGCTTTCTTTTCACCTCAAGTTTGTTTTGACTGCGAGTGCTTGTTTTGAAGGCAGAGCAAGACCTGCCAGTGTTGAGTGAAAGTGTTTTTCTCCCATCTGTGGCGCGCTTTCACATAGCCCAACGCAAAGGTTCATGTTTGTTTGTCCCAACCCTTGCTCCCGATCCGTGGCTCACTCCCATTGTAGACACATCCAAAGTGTACCCCCGCTGCACTGAGCCAGCCTTTCCTTCCATCCTTTAACCCAAAGTCTTAGGTTAGGGAGCTCACTGTTGTTCTGAGCCACCCCGGCATCCTGGATGTGCTATGCGGGGAAAACAACGGCACGGCAGCCCGGTTTCCTTCCCTTGTCTCATTGTGAAGCATCTCTGTTGGCTGTCCGGATCAAGCTGGCCTGAAGTGCCGTGCCGAGTCCCGTCTGCAAACAAGCGGAGGCCCGTGCATTAAAGGCTCTCTGCAGGGGGTGGGGGGGAGCCTGTGTGAGAAGTTTTACTCCGTGAAGACCTTGGAGAGGCTATAATGTTACATCCGAGTACGTGTTTGGCCAACTTGTTCCCTACAAATGTTACATACTTAAGAATCATGTTAGGTGTTTCCGGTCCCACGCTGTCAGGAATACGGGTGCGTACCGTAAGAGTATAATCGATGCTAATATGCCAAATAGGGCATAGAGTAATAGTTTGCTCTAATAGTAGAACCCAAAAGTGGATTAGATGTTAAAAGGAACCAAAGTGAGTCAGTACTTGAGTAGTCACATCCTAGCTTGGGTGTTGATCGGCTTCGTTTACAGTATGTTCCCGCCGTCCATGGCAAACCCGGCTTGCCTAAAACGTAGAGCAATGTTGGGATTTGGCCTTTTTTTCGCTCTCTGTAGTGAGTTTTCTCAGTTTATTACAGTATCTCATTCACTGCCAGTGACGGCTATAGACCCCACTTTTGTTAACAAGAGTATGAAAACCTAGAATTTTTTTTATTGTACATTTAGAACAGATATAATTTTTTTCATTAATCGGGAGTTAATTAGTGAAGTCATGTGATTAATTACAATAAAAAAAATTCGCCCGATGCTTCCCCCCCAAAAAAAACATTATTAAAAGTTAAGTCAGAAGATTCTTTTTTTTTTATTTGTAATTAATCGCATGACTTCAATAGTTAACTCGCATTTAATCATACATTTTATATCTGTTCTAAATGTACAGTAATTTTTTTTATAGGTTTTCACAAAAGTGGAAAAAAAATAAAACTAACTAGAAGTAGTTCCAATGAATTTTTGACGTCTATAGCCATCAATGGCAGTGAATGAGGTATCTGTGATGGGACATAGGGGTGCAGGGCTTCTGAGACCCAAAGGCTCCGAGGCGCATTGGTTCAGACCCCGGTTTTACCGTGTATATAACCCCAACCCGTTACATTCTGACGGGATCTCTTTCTGTCAAGGCTTTCTACAGGTGAAAGGTGGATCAGATTTGGAGCATGTTTGTGGCCCCAGTGTAATTTATATTAAGCAGCCCTGCCGGGCCCGGTTTCGGAGTTGGTGCCAGTACGAGGGTCACACACTGCTGCTCAGTATATGTTTGAAAAGATCAGTTTTCTGTCAAAAAAAAATTCAGTCATCCATCTCTTGTACCAAAGGTGGCGAGTGTGGGATGCCAGTGAATACAATGCGTCCCATCACACTTTGGAACGCATCCAAGTTGTGTTCCGCCCTGTTACGTAGTGTCATAATGAGTTGTGTGTGCACAGTGTTTTAATACGGCCGACTAGGTTTCTTATCCGCACCATGACTGCAGTGACAATTTAAAGATCTTGCTGAGCGTCAACGACAAACATGGCCTGTCATGTTTGCCCAGAGAGTTTTGAGGATCCAACGCTGTAAAAGCCAAGGCTACTATTTCAAATATGTGGTTCCCTAGAGGCTAGGTCTAATCACATATTGAGGTCTAGGGCCTAGACCTTAATATGTGAAGAGAAGGATTTAAAATTGTTTTCTAAACCTCAGTGGTATTTAAAACTATATTCTAAGGAAAAGGGATGAATCAATGTTTTCTACTAGTTCTAGTCAGCATTTGAGAAGCAGAATTCTGGACCAGAAAATCCTTACTCTCCCTCACTGTTGACAAAAGTGAAACTGACACAAATCGCTTATGATGTGAAAATAATGACCCTTTATTCATTCTGAGAAAGTTTCAAGGTCTCAGATATACTGTAGACTTATATGCCTCCTTTATCTTTGATCAAAAAACAGAAGACAACTACTATATTCCCTCAACATTTTGCACTTTCTGCCCTGTTTTTTTCCCTCTCCCATGCTTGTCTTCCTCCCCTCTGTCCTGGGAGTCATTATTGCTTTGGTAAATATTTTATAGGCTTCAATATCACCTGCCAGCCGCCTCCCCCCCTCTCTCGCCCAACCGTGGATAGACAGATCAAAATAAAAGAAGAGCAAAGTGAAGGTGAGGGAGTTGGCAGCGGAGTCCGCTCCCCTCTGCCGTTTACCATTCCGGGGAAGAATCGTCTCTCTAGCTCTTTGCTCTGCGGTGCTTCCTGAAGATGGGAAGCTCCCCTGGATGATGTCATATCCGTGCTCAACATCATCTTCTCTGATGCCTCTTTTATGTCCTTAACACCCTCCATCATTACGTCAGAAGTTTTCTGACATGCCAGGATTGACTCAAGAGGTGCGTGAATACTAAGCTTATCCTTCGTCTGACCTTCAAGAGGATTGGGAGTCTTCTTCCCTCCTTTCGTATTCTTACATCCTTTTTTCCACAAGCCCACCTGTTTACTTCCAGCACAGCATGAAAGGCTGAAAAGATGAATCCAAAGGGAATGCAGGTCTGACAATGAAATATTAAGCTTGGATATTAAAGTTGCTGTGAAATGCTTGTTTGCCGCAGAGTTTGTGACCTCATAAATAAAATGGCCGACCGTGGCCTCTTATGTGCCTGTATGGAAACTATATGGCTGTGTTGTTCGTGCCCGGGGCTAAAACCCTTCCAGGAAGTTCCAGGCCTTAAATATGGATAAGCAGTGAAAAGCCTCTGGACACACTACCTATGTAGTTTAGAAAAGAAATGAAATATTAAATGTGTATGCCATCTTGGGAAAAGCGATGCTCGTTGACAGATAAAAGCAAGCTGCTGTCACTGTCGCATCTTTTTTTTGCAGAAGCGATAAAAACAAGGCACACCGCAAACCAGTGTTCTTACTCTTACTCTAGCACCAAAAACAGACAACCGCTGCACTAAAGTGGATTTATGAAATTAGCAAGACAACAAGTTGTTTGTTCTTTGTACAACGTCATCTTATACTAATTCACATGGAACTGTACAAAAAGGGAAGTTATTTTGCAATGGTAAGTCCGATTTTGCACCATGTCTGTTATTTGCTTCTATGTCAAAAACGACAAAGTGTCTTGCCCACTGTTGGGCACCACTGGTACTTAGAACAGCCGTTCAGTCATAAATGGAGTATTCCGATGAAGTTACTTTCATCGGATGTACTTCGACAATAATAAACACATGCTCAGCTTCAAATATTTATACGTTACAGAACCAGATGTTGGTTCTGAGTGTCTACGCCATTGGGTTCAAAAGTTGTGGGCAAAAGATGCCCTTCATATCGTGGGATGGGTTCTGTAACATGTCCCAAGCAGAGGGACACTCCTTGGATTGCTGAGGTTAGCATTTGGGTTTCAGTCAGTTTGACATTTTTGATTATTTACATGGCCGATACGGGTCACCTAAATCCAAAACGTAATGATTGGTCATCAATTGGGGCATGTAAAAATGACCTCTGTGTTTGTTTTCAATTGGAGGAGAGTCTCATCAATGAGTACTTAATTTCAAGCAATTAAAAACTCAACTTTAAATTCCATTCAAGGGAAAAGTGGTTTGGATAATGGACGGAACTGTTCCACGAGACGCTTGGTTGTACTGGCTATTGGACTCACGTGGTCCGACCATTTCCTCCTGCCATTCTTCTAAAAAGGAGCTACCTTCCACCCAATTCCTGGCAAATGGTCACTCCCGCTTGCCTATGATCCTAATGCGTGTTCTCACATTGGTCTTCCTTGGAGCAGGAAATGAAGTGAGCCCCGTAACAACTGTTTTGGCTTCTGTTTAACTCTTGAGTCTAATGGGACACTCGCCAACTGCGCCAGCGTGTTTGCATTCCCATAGACCCCCTTGGGATAGCGCCCCCACCCGCCTCCAGCTTCCGGATAAAACTGAGCACTCTCTCTTTTATATATATATAAGGGGGGGGAAATGTCCTACTGAGATGGTAGGGCTATTAGGATAAGAGGGATTGACGTCCAGATTTTCTTTTGTAGATATATAAGTCCATTTGTATTTCATTTGTGCGAATGGAGATAGGGTCTGGCTCCAGCCGGGGCGTTTAGCCCCCGTACTCTAATCTGCAGGTGAAAAGGAGGGTGCAGGGGGCTGGGTGCGCGATAAAGGCGCCCTTGAAGTCAGGTTTGTCTGTGGGTTGCGCTCGGGTCGTGGGCAATTTGTGACTCATTTAGCCTGCGGCTGGATTTACACTGTCTCGGTGCCCATTTCTGATTTCAAGGAATACTTGACTCATTAAGCCATTTTCAGCAGTAAAAAGTTCATATTTTGTCCAGAATTGAATACCCTCATTATTTTTCATGTACGATAAATATCTTTAAAAACAAATGTTGCCACTTACTGTCGACTGAAAATGGCCTCACCTGTATTGAGGAAGTAGGTAACGACCAATCATGGCTCACCTGTTTTCTGGGTCTGGTTGGCAAACTGAGCCATGATTTGTCGTTACCTACTTCCTCAGCACAGATGATGTCATCTTCTGTCGACAGCAAGTGGCAAAATTTGTTTTTAAAGGTATTAGCTGTACATAAATTATGAAATTAATCCTGCACAAAATATTAACTTTTACTGCTGAAAATGACCCAATGAGTCAAGTATCCCTTTAATGTCTTTAATGCACATCAAGAATTTTCAATTCAATCCAAAGTCAGCTCATCCACGACTCAAATGAGCACACAAAGTTCCACATAGAAAATGAATGGCTGGAAACTAATTCTGAATTCAAACACACCAGCATCCGCGAAGGTACTACTTCAAATACATTTCTTTCAAAGAGCGTTATGGGCCTTGTAAACATAAATTATCAGACAAAAAAAGCTTCTATAAGTCCTGTTTCAGGCGCAAGGAAACATGATCTTAAAGCAGCCTGCAGGGCTTCGGAGGTTGCTCCACAAGAAACACTACACGGGTATCACACAAGTTCAAAAAACAACAACAACGAGTGCACAAACAAGAAGAAGGAGAAAAAAAACAGTGTTAGTCATTCTATGTGTTTGGCGCAGGCAGACTGGGGGTCTTGTTAGCTGTCAGACCCAAAACTTTTTCCTCACTTATTGATGGGAGGGGTCTGCTAAATTACAGGCACAGACAAAGAAAGAAAACTTGCAAAAGTTTCCCCAAGGGAGCCTTTCATATTTCAAGACTGGATGTGAAAACTAGAACCAACATGGAGGCAATCCCCGATGCATTTTCTTTATTTAGCTTTCTTTTTATTAGGAGTCATTTCCTTTGGTCTCTTTGGTCTGGTGTGGCTATTATCCACATCTCAAGGCGTTATCAATGCGTAGCTGCCTCCTCCGATCAGGCCGGCGATAAGGGCCGAAATAAATGGAATGTCCAGCCGGTGGACATAGGTCAAGCCGTGTTTCCCGGTGTTTTTTTTTTTTTTTTACGTGTTGCTGCCGTGTTTGTCTGCAGGGGAAATGCAGGGCGGAGGCACGGACAGCCTCAACAGTCTAATGAACTTATTGATTTCAATTTCAGGCCTGCGCTCTCTGCTTGCCTCGCACTCCTGAAGCATCCATCCATCGCTGGAGATAAATTAGTAACTCTTGTTCCAGGGAGTTTTTCTTATTTTTCCCCTCCTCCAGTACAAGACATTGAAGTGGAAAGGCATTGCTAGAATGGACGTTTGCTAGCTAGTTAGCAGGATTATGCAAAAACTATGGTTGGTTTCCTTTTAACTGTATCAGGGTGGTTGTGATATTTGTAACAAATTTCTGTGGAATTTACTTCTTTATTGCTGTTTGAGCTGCGTGTCTCATCCCACAATAACAAATGGTGCCGTCCTATCGTCTGTGTCACCGCCAGCAAATCACAAAGTAGACTGCTAACTAGCAGCAAAATGATTGAAAAACAAACACAAATGTGACACAGCACTTTTTTTTCACGGTAATTCATCCTCTATTTTACCATTGAAGTCACAATTAATCTGTTTCCGTTGATGAAAAACTCACAAATATTGCCGTCCCTTCGTCTTAATGATTAGGTACGGGCTTTCACTCCAAGCGTTTCAACACTTTTCTGATTCACCTTTTGATGACACAGGATCAGATGGGGCTTCGTTTTTTTTTTGCTCAAGGACACTTTGACATGGTCATATGGGTTGGGGATTGAACCCACAACCTCTAGATTATAAAACCACTCTACCTCTGAGCCATGCTTAAATTAGCTGGTATCTCATAGACAACAACAAATACTTTTTTTTTTTTGGGCTGATGTTTTTTTTTTTAGTTTTTCCTTTCCCTCTTGTGGTTTGATTAGGAGATGTCGTTGATATTTGTCAACTGTGCGCATGTGAAGCCCTTTGAGACTCTGATTAAGGGCTATATAAATAAACTTGACTTGATTTTTTTGTACTGATTTACGATGGAACTGTTCTTCCCATTCAAGCCCTAAAATGGTATAATACCGTCATCTTACATCATCCTGAGTAAACTGGCTTGTTCGCTAACCATTGGACTGACAAATAGAAATAAAATACTGTGTGATTTTTTTTTTCTATCATTTACTACATTATTTAATTTTCTATCTTCGCCATTTGAGTGACGATAGAATGTTTCTTCAGACACTTTACTAGACTAAAAAAGTCTCCTCCTGTTTCGTTGTTATTATTATCATCATTATCATTATTCATGTCATCCTCTGTAAAGCAAAACATGGCCCAGTAACATATGTATGGACAAGACGAGTTTTTTGTCTTAAAAGTAGTAGTCATGTAAAAAAAAAAAAAAAATCTTTACAATAATACGCACTCGTCGAAACATGGTATTCTGATTAATATTATGTTTATGGAATAAGAATTAAGCAGCGAAATCCACCCGTTTGTATCCATCTCAGAGGGCGGCCATTTTGCCTCTTGCTTTTGACCGAAAATGACATCCTTGTTCAGGGTTCAAGTAATGACCAACCGAGCCTCAGCTAGCGAATGTCAGGTTAGCAAACTCGGAAAAGACAATCTGTGCAAATCGAGTTTGTTTGTTTTGTTTTTTTGCTGATCATTATATCTGTAGCTGTCATTTTACTGTCAAATTGGCTGCCATTATTAAAACGACAAAGCTAGTGGTGGCCCAAGACATTTATATGGCGGCATGCATGTGTTTTTCCCGCTATTAGCTGACTGTTTAAACTTACATGAAACAATTGTTTTCAAAATGGTGGCAGCTTGCTTGGAAATGCTGTTTCTAAATGTGTTAAGGGCTCCCGTGTGAGATTCGTGCTGCTTTGGTGCGCACCTGTCTCCTTCCCGAGGCCAAGCGAACCAAACGACAAACTGCATGAGTGTCATTAGTCACCGCTTGGGTGGGGGGTCAATGAAGATGCTGAGTGACCTCTTCCCAAGGGGGAGCAGCTGAGGCCTCCGTGTGTATATTTGTGAGCGTCTCGACTTGGTTCGCATGCGCGGTCCAATCCGTATCGAGTATCGCGTGTTTCCCCGCAAATTTTCACGTGAGCGCATGCAGCGCATTCCCAAAAGAAGCCACCGGTTCTTGGACAGGAAGTCTAACGAGCACTGTGGGAGCGCCCGCATGTGATACCCCCGATGATGTCCACCGACTAAACAGTTAAAAGGTTCACTTGCTATATGTAGACGAATCCGATACTCTGGGAATGACAATAACAAGGCTCCGGTCCGTTTTCCCGATGCGTGGACGCGGGGGATTGATGCCGAGTGCCGCAGCTTTTAATAGGGCTGTCAAAGTCATATTGTTTATGTCGTGTTCCAGATTAATCCATTCTTCCTTTATGAGCCTCTGCAGCCACCGTAAATTGCCGGCACGAAGCCGGCCCGCCGTTGAGTTACGCCTCGGGGATCAGTGCCACACACAGGGCGGAAAATAAATCATTTCCCTCGGATTTAACGCCGAGCAATACCTGGGCCCTTTGTAAATAAAGCCATAGATGTTTTTACACCCCCCCCCCCCCCTTGCATCTCCCCCGTTCACCCATTCTCCCTCACTCCTGCCTCCGGGGCGCTTATTGAATCTGGAAAAGCAGAAGGGTTGAGTGTGGGGGGGGGGGGCATGAGAGAATACGAGAGAGCAGAGTTGAAGGGCTACCCGCGGTGAAAAAAGAGGAAAAATGGTCGGAGGGAGGATGAAGAGACACAAAAAGCGGCGATAGAGAGGATGTAGATGTTGGCTGAAGCAAGGAGGGGGCTGCGGGGGGGGGGGGATGTATGTGTGGACTCCTTTGGTTCTGTGGGTATTCCAGCTTCAGATCCGTCAGACTGTCCAAACACAAAGCGCTCGGGCACCGCCGGCGGGTTTCCCCCCCGACATGACCAGCAGGCCGTTTGGACCCGGGTGGAGGGCCCGGCCGCTCTCGTTGCGGTTCCTCTGCGTCCATCAGAGTGAGAACGTCCCCACCTACGAGCGGGCAGCGCATTCGAAGATGTGACGACAGGAAGCAGGCGATGCCAGCCAAAGGGAATGCGGAATGTGCTGTCTTGACTTCATGAGTTATACGTGACGTGCGATATGAAAATGCTTCCAGTGTACGCTGTGTATCATGTGCTTGTCTTTTCTCCCCTTTTTTAACCCCTGCCCGCCGCCTTCCAAGAACTCAGTTGCCTTTTTCTTTCCAGTGAAAAAGTATTCTCCTGAGTGTTAAATGTTAATCAAGGGAAGCAGAAAAGATGACACAAAAGGGCAATGGGGGTTGGATTAATTTCTTCGACATATCTTGGAACTACTGAAAGACCTCAACCTGTTCCGAACGGGTCAATTGTATTAATGGACACGCTATTGGTTGTCAAACATCAGGTGTGAGCAGAGAAGGTGGCCAATGGGGCATCCAGCTTGGATTCAAGTGGCATCAAATTGGAGAAAAACTTGCAAGAACGCCCATCTGCCGCAACCGCACAAGGTTTTAAAATAGCATTTTAACCCTTTAAATACTACTATCAAAGCACTCTGCCAGTTTTTATTGTTTTTTTCTCTCGACGTAGAGCTCCGTCCCTTCACTTTCAGAATACGTTACGAGCGCAAATGGTTCCGGGGGATACGGTGATTTGCCAGCCTTGTGAATTTGGACACAGGGTATGGCACACCGCTTCCCCCTCCTCCATACGTGAAAATCTACTAGCTACCGTAATGTATGTGATATCGATGCAAGACGTCATTGGAATTACATTTTTATTTTTTTTTATTTTTTTTTTCTGGAGAGCTCAGTATTGTTCATTTTCACACATCACTTATTTTATTTTTATTTATTTTTTTGCTGCTTATTTTTAAATGTTTTTTCCTTTTTTTTATTTTAGTTTATACATAATTTATATATATTAATTACATTCAACATTTTTTTTAAAAGTTGTTTAGTTTTGTTTTTAGATTTCTTTCCCTTTTAAAAATAATTTTTGTCCAGTCTTAATTTATTCAATCTGAACTTGTAATTAAATATGTTTAGTGTAGGATGTGTGTGAATTGCCCATGTCTTCACAGGACAGGCTTCCATTGATTCATCCTGGGAATCGGATCCACACCTCCACAATGGCTTTAACAGTTTTGCCGTAATCCTTCTAACTAACAAGAGGTAAGCGGAATGCACTCAGCATCTTAATATGACCGTGTTTTGGCTTTGAAGAGAGCACGTCACATTATTACATCAACAGCTCCAATACTAATTCATCCGCAACACGAGCATTTAACCTTTCCATTATTCATTTCTCCGACAATGCCAGGGGGCAAAGAAATCAGTACTGTATATCTGGCCAGCTCCGCAGAGGCTGATGCATTATTCAAAGGTGTGCCCGGCTAAAAGACTGCTCGCCTTGTTCTCGACTGCTGGAGGCAACAATCCTCTCGCAAGGACAATGTTCCTCACTCTGAAGTCAAAGTTGCATCAGCGTGTTTGCTCATACGCGCTCTTTATCCATACACGCGGCGCAACCGCTGTCCATTCCTTGCGCTGTCTTGTCTGTCTCACCCAAAAACATTTTGACGCATGGAGAGCAAACAGACGTCGACGCCGAACAAAAACTGTGGGGAAATACGGGAAGTTTGCATTGACGTTGACCTTTAACGGCAGAAACTATGAATGTGTCCTCTGAAATGTCCCGTTTGTTTGCTGGATACACAAGTAGTGAGCTAAGGTCCGACCTGGATGTCGTTATAGTCTCAAAGGGTACAACCAAACCAATAACAATGGCGAGTTTTGTTGTTGTCGTTCAAGTTGGTTTCTGCGTAATTTTGAGCTGCTGACATGTTTCTTTGAATTTTGGACAATTTATGACAGTTTGAGATTGACTTTGATCGTTACCAAAAGTAGCGTTTTTGCTTTGACGTCACCTTTCTACTGCTAATATTGCCTAATTTTCTCGAGACTATGCCTCATTTTGTTGGATCTGCAGTATTCTGTTTGCTCCTTTTCAGCCGTTTTGAGTCTTGAGTGTTTTAGATCCTAGTTAGCTTTTTATGCTAGCCTTGGTTGCTCTGAGTCCCGCACTGGCCCACTCTGGTATGGTGTTCCACAGGGTTCAATTCTGGGGCCTCTGCTGTTTTCATTGTATCTGCTGCCCTTGTGTTGATTCTTTAGGAAATATGGTATTTCTTTTGTTGTTGTTGTTTTATTTTTTTTAACTCATGAATTGTTTGTTTACATAGTACAGAAAAAAACTACAAACGTCCTTTTGAACAAATCAATTAATATCCCAAAAAAGAATAGGCTGAAGCATCAGGCTTATTATTGCCTATCCAATGCGGTATCATGAATTACCTCCAATACAAGGGAACAAAATAAATAAACACTACACTCACATTATAATTTATAAATGTTTTACGTTTTATCAATCGTACTATTAGCATTTTTATTTTACATTTGATTTTTTTTCTTAAACCCCAACAGAGAAGTACATATCTTCAACGCATCATCAAGTCCATTCCGCAATTTTATACGCAAAACTGAAACATCTCTTTTTCAATCAATCTGCTTCACAAGGAAAACTGGCACGCTTAAGTCAATGTTTGGTGAACACTACCACCATTTAAACCTGAACGAATCAAACATTGCTAACTTTCATTGCTAAAGTCAGCCGACTTACTTTGAGCACAAAAACGAGGTCGGCTCATTTCGAATCAGCTCCATAAAACGATCTTTGTAAAACTTAAGTTGCTGCAGGTGTGCGGCGGGAGGAGCGATAGCCTCGGGGCTCGCGGCGCTACACCGCCAGGGCCCCGCCGAGATTACCCATCATCCTCTCCAGTCTGGCGGCGGCGGCTTTTTCAAACGCCGTCCCTTCTGAAGTTGCCCTTGGTTCTACATGTGTAGTGGTAATTATGAATGAGGGCGGCTAAGATCTGTACAAAACCATCAAACGTTGTACAGCTTGCTGCTATTGTAATAAAGATCAATAGGCAGGTGGCGTCAATGGCTGTTTTTTTTTTCTCTGAAGGAAAGGTGGCGTACTTTTCTCTTTATTTCCTTCTCTCTATATATACGTCGCTAGTGTGGCACATCCCTTTTAATTGCCGTTTGTGATGTGAACTACTAAAAAAACATCACCCTGGGAGACGGAGACACCGGCAGCGGATTAGATTCACTTCAACTCCGTTTGATAGTCGAGGCCACGGACCCTCGCTAGGAGTGTGTCGATAAAGAACATATACTGTACCGTATGTACTCCACGTGCCAACCTCACAAAGGTCGCTCCCTAATTGCAATACAACCACTTTTCCCCGGCACTTTTTCTTGTTGTTGCAGCAAAAGCAGGCTGAGGTCATCTGACCAGAATGTGGAAGATGTGCAAAAGAAGCTGCAGATCAAACAGAGTTCTGTCTGACAGGAGGAGATAAAGAGACTGTCAGCATCGCCTCAGAACAAAGCCGCTCCGGCCTCGAGCTGCTCCCCCGACGGCGCTGCTGCGCGGAATGAAAAAAAGTGGGTAAACCAAAATGATGCCTGATATAACAGTCGAGTTTCAAAGTGTTGCGTGTATCGATCTTTGGGAGGCCGTTAGCTGAGATACACACAACTCAAGCTCATTTGGATTTTCACCAAATTCTACATCTTCATCAAATCCTGTCCATTAGATTAGATTAGACTCATTTGTCACCATGTTAAGGGATATGACAATATTAAAATTGCCACCATATTGATATTAAAAGTAGCACATCTGTTAAAAAGGTGAGGTTGTATTCCACTTGTGCAGTTCCAGCACCCTCTGGTGGTTAGCTTATTACTGCAGTTTAATTTTAATTAGGCATGTTTTGACCACTGCAGCGATTATCGCTCCCATAAATACAAAATGCCAGCGAGTATTTTTCAACGTCTCCGTAAAAAAAAAAAAAAAAAACTTTTCGCCCCCTTCAGCCGAACACAGCATTATGAGCTACATGACAATAGAATGACTGTCCAAGTCTATTTCTTTGTCACTGCTGCTATTATGTACAAATCACAAAATTGAGTGTGTTTTTTTCCAATACAAGTTTTTGTTTTTTTCCACACAATATCGTGACTTTTTATACAGAAATGTCATAACAATTATCGTATTGTGAAGTTCATATCGTGATATATTTTGATATAAAGATATCGTTACATCCCATTCCCTAGTGGCTAGTGAGTATTTGTCCTGAGAAATTTGCTGTCATAAGTAACACATGGGAAAATGTGCAGTCTGCACTTCACCCTCTAGCAAATTATTCAGCCCAAACCCCTCAAGGGAAGAAAGAGATTACAAGAAGGTTCTGTCTTGTTCCAGTGGAATGATTACTCCTTTAACTGCCAAGATTGGCTGCTCGGGACCGAGTAACCGGACCTGATCAGCAGGAGATGAGCAGCTGATGGAATGCGCTCCTGTTGCTCTTAATGATTATTGTGCTTTAGATCATTCACTGCACATGGGCAAAGATCTTCAAGATCTTCAAGAATTGACTTCCCCAAGAACTGTGCATGTTTTCACAATAATCAACTCACTCCAAGATTGTATTATCCTACTACTGTGTTTGTCCTGAATGTCATTCAAAATCCCCAATATAATAATAGGCTACGTCACTCACATGCATAACACTGCAGTATAGAGCAGGAATGTTCGTCCCCTCTACGTCGCGGGTGTGTCAGCCATCAGTCACCAATTAAGCCGCCATCCACGTTTGGAACATTGACTCTATTTAGTAACTTAAGCCCTTCAAACGAACTGTCAACAATTCTTGTGAACTTTGTTAAGTTTTGAGATCAGTGTTGTAGTGGTGACTTGGTTAAAATCTTTCATAGGTGATAGAATTTCTAAGCAAACTAGACAGATAGGTTTGTGGTTGTTTTGTGGAAAACACTACTTCGCCTTTATATTTTTATGCAGGATCGTGAGTGATCGGCGGTAACAATGAATACACAGAGACTGATATACTGTGCTAGAATAATTGTACCTTTTATTACCCGCAAACAGCAATCAACACCTGTACTGTGCTAGAATAAATGTGCCTTTTATTCCCCGCAAACAGCAATCAACACACTTCAACGCTAAGCAGCATAATATGATCATCATCAGCGCTTACCTTGACACTAGACCGGAGAGCCGATGGTCCGGGTAGAGCGAGCTGCAAAACGGGTGGGCGATCGTACGTATTCCACAGCTGACTCTACCCACACCGTGTGCCGCTCCGTCTTTTATTCGTTAACAAAAAGTTGTGAACGTGAGAAACTGGGCTGGCCAAGCCCTCTCCCAGGCACCCTCGAAAACATGTTTGCGAAGCAGGGAGGACTATAGTATAAACAAGGAAGAGTTCCCAGGTTGATTCCGCCCTTTATTCACAAATTGTTGGGCACCTGGATTCGTACAACAGTTCAGGACAACAACATATCCTTATATAAGAGGTTACATGAGGACATATCATACCATGGTTATTTTGCCTTCAGTGGTTAAAAAAAAAAAAGAGTTTTAAATAGTTTTACCTTGACTAGTTTCGCCGTCGATTGCCGCCTCGACGCCAAAACTAGTCAAGGTAAAACAAAAACCTTTTTTGTCTTTAAAAAGAAAAACTAAAGGACCAGATTGGTTTGTGTTCAAATTCCAGGAATATATCATCTGCTTTCTATTTTACCTTAAAGGTGCCATTTTGTTGACATAATTTGGTCCTAGCTTCTTGCCAGACACCTTCTCTCTTCTTTTCTGGTGAAGAAGTACAGTCTTGAGAGACGGACTTACTTATATGAAATACTTACGTACATATGTAAGTCTCTGTCTTGGTGTTGGATAACCTTACCAGTAAGATGAATTCTTGCGGTATTTGTGAGATCTTGTACCGCTCCCACTGATACGTCCCACAGCCGACCTTTTTTTAGGTTGGATCAATCAGGCGCTGTTTAGGCAGGACTAAACCAATAAGCGCCGGTTCGGGTACCCCCCCCCCCACACACACACACTTCCAAAGACGAGACGGAAGATGAGAAATTCATCCGTTGCCTTGATTGGTCAAAACAAAATGTGCAAAAATGCCGCCTTGTCCAATCAGCTTGAAGTATTGTACAGCAAATCCCGCCTTTCCCGAACGGGTCTTCCTAGTGAATTAGCAGATTGATAATGTGAAGAACTCCCTCGAGTGAATTACAATTATCAATCTGGCTGGCGAGGTTAGGTGTTGGAGGCCTTCTTAAGCAATTTCTACCATCTAGTGGCAAACACTGTTATTGCAACTTAAAAGTGCTCCGCTACAGTAAACATTTTTATTTTCAAAAATTAACCCAGGGACACTCGGAGTGTGGACCCATGGGCCACCATTTGCTAGTCCCAATTGAGGTTCTTCTCTTCAAAGTGTGCTCACCAAAGTGTAAACGCGTTTATGTGCCTAATTATCGACAACTTCAAACTCTTATTTTCTAACGTCCTGATGGGCCGAAGCTACACACTCTAAAAACAGTTGGGTCAAAAGTAACCCAATTATGGATCAAAAATGGACCGATCCATTTTATGGGTCAATTTGACCCAAACTTTCTGGATTGTTTTATACCAAATGACCCTTTTTTTTTTACCCAAGTTAAACCCAAGAAAAATGGAAGCAAAAACAAAAGTTCTGTGTAAATATTTTTGTTCAGTGTAGTTATGTAAATCATTTGTTTTTTGTCCAAATAAAGCTCAGTGTTTTGTATCACTGGGCATTTCAGTCAGTTTTATTTTAGCATAGACGAGCTTCCAGTGAGTCAATCAAGGCAGTTTGGCGTTTAACTGTAAACTTTGAGAGACCTCATAATCCAACGGCATTGTTTTTAATGGCCACTCCATAATACTTTCCAGGATAATCATTTTATCTGATAAATGAGGATTTCAAACACTCTTATCTGCTGTGCGCTTCACTTTTTTTTTTTAATCCTTCCATTCTGTCTGGTTGTTTTTAATTGATTTCGCAGCAAGGGTGGGGGCTTTCTTCCCAAGATAATGTGCGCGCAAGAACGAGGTCACGATCCTTAAATGAGGGAATTTGACTGGTGCTGTGTGTTTGCTTCGGTGTGTTTACGGTCCTCCTTTGGCTTTTTCCCCGGCGAAGATCCGCTGTTTGAAAACACTTCAGTTGATGTCCTACCTCCGGGCTTGAACCAAATCTTGCCGTATTAGGATCAAAAACACTGTCAGCGCCGTTCCCTATGTCTTTACATAATTTGGTCATTGGGAGCGCAGCCAGGCATGGAAAGCAGACCGCTGATTATCCAATAATGTTGCGACCAGAAGATGTGAATATATATTTTATTTAAAAAAAAAAAAAAAAAAAACATCAAATGTGTTCCTGCATCTGTGCTGTGTTGGGCCGAGATAACGGCTCATCCAATGAGACGGCCACTCACCTCTCCAGTGGCGGCTCGGCTCGGAGGCCTGCAGAGGAAAAGCTGCTTATTCCACATGGAGCCTAAGTACAGGTCTCAGGTTTGGAGTGGTTGTGTAGCATAAGCACGAGCCTATTTAGTCTGTCGGGAGCGAGAAACCATGCTGTAAGACAGCAAATTGAATTTTTTACATTTGCCATGGAGGTTGTTTTCACCTACGTCTGCTGGTCGGTTTGTTTGTCTCAGCGAGAAGTTGTAGAAAATGATATTAACTTCATTTTTCATTCATTTTTGAAATGAATAGTTTGAAAAAAATTTTTTTTTTTTAAATGTATATATATATATATATATATTAGGGGTGTAACAAAAAACGTTTTTATTGTTATTATTATTAGTAGTATAGAAATGGAAGGGAATGGCACATTTGCAATACTGACAGGTTCATTAAAATGTATGTAAAATGACAAAACAAGGTAATTGCAGTGTACTCCTTCGAGTCGTATCGTTCCACTTTCAAATCCAACTGTTCTTGAATTGCCTTTTGTGGAGAACCCCTAACACACACACTCATATATATATATATTTATATTTATATATTTTTATTATTATTATTTTTTTTTTTTTTAAGATTTTTGTATTTGTATTTATTATTTTTCATTATAATAAATATTTAATTAAATTAGAAGCAAGCAACTAACACATTTTAAATAAATGTACTGACATTGTGATTTTTGATCGTCTGGCATGCGTGCATACACGACGAGCGTGCTAATGTCCTCTGGAATGATTTCCCGAGTCTGTGGGAATCCCACTTGCCGTGGCGTGACATGAGCTCCCTCCCATCCTTCCCACAGGCACCTGTCTGGAGGTGAGAGGTCACCCTGTCGGGACTAATCCCCGACAGTAACCTGACCAAGCCGAGGGATGGCGGCGGGCGCACATGCGTCGGCAGAGCCAGCCGTCCCTTAATACTCCTGCTAATCGCATTTTAATTGAATTCCGGCGAACATGTAAAAAGCTGGTGGAGTTTTGTTATTCCATTTCCCAAACAGATGTCCACAGTTATCCGTGCAAAGTGATCTGCGGCCCTGACGTCGTTTGTTTGTACAAACCGAGTGGCTCATCTGGATGGGAGAGGAAGGGTAGACCATGACAACATCGCTTTTTTGGCGGGTGAATACTATCATTCCAAAAATTTCACACACCTTCCCATGTTGGCATGTTTACGCTTGCGATAGTCCCGCTATGCTTGACTGAGCTGTGATGGACACATATTAGAGCTCAGCAGGGTTTTCATGCGGTCTTCTCGTCAGCCATGTCCACACTGTCAATGGCCATGCTTGTTTGGACTGTCGGAAGAAAGTGAAAATTCACACTAAAATGGATTCCAACATGAACCTGCTATCTAGTAACGTTTATTCGAACGTTAAAGGCTAGAAAACTGTGGCAGAAGTGGCACAATAGTTTAATTTTGAAACTCACAAACAAATGTACTAACATACAGAAATGTGATGCTACAAATTGTTTGCCCTTTTATCAAATTAATTGAGTCTGTGTTTTTGGCTCACAATGGAATTCCCACCCCAGAATATCATCTATGAACCAGGAAGTAGCCTGCTAACTAGCAAGCGAACAGGTTGACTAAAAGACTTTAAGTTTGATCAAAACAAATAAACAGATAAATAAATCATCAGTTGTTTCTGTTTGATTCCATATGGAAGTTATCCTGAGACATTTGTAGCTAAATCATTGCTATCCACAATTAGCATTTCAAATTAGCCTAGAACATAGTGTCAAATTTAATAAATAAAATAATGTCAATTTTACCATTTATAAGTTTGGGGCTTGTCATTTCCGATATCTGCAATTTGATTATGTAACTATCATAATTCCGGTTCAAGATATTATTTCACTTCAGTTCACAATGATATATATCTATATATAGCTATATTCTATTATCTACTCTACTATTGACACACCCCTTTTCAAATATCTTAAATGAAGTTTTGAATGATCAAATGATTCATCAAAATGAAGTTGTAGATATGTAACGGGAATAATTACCAGTCAGAACCAAACTGTAGATACATTAAACATAAATGGCTAATGTGACATAATTTTGCAGATTTCTGTGGTTCAGTTTGGACAAGGTATAACGATGCCATTTCAACAAAATGGAAAAAATATATATTCCAAGGATAATTTCAATGAAAATGTTCACTATTCAAAGTATAATTAGGTCGAGTCGGAATGATGTTAATATCTGTAATGTTAATTCTGGCTAGTCAAACTTGTTAAGAAAGTGAATACATAAACAATGACATCACCAAATAGCGAGAATATACTTTCTGTATATTATGCAACATAACAGCTAATCTTGTGCGACTATTTTGTCAGCAGTGAGGCGGCTGGGGTGTTGCAGGCACATGCCTCCCTCCCGCATGTCTGATGAACCACCTCAAGCTGAATGTTTGCTGCCGCCGTCCCACTTGCTTGTTTCGTAGCGCTGCTCTGTTATTAGAGCCACTTTGCTCTTTGAGGAAAACAACAATCAAACACAGACGCCTCATTTGATCGTTTAGCCCTCATTTTAAGTGCTTTGGAAATAACTGAACCCGGCGTGTGTGGTGCCCTAATTCCCGCGCCATTATGCAGACCTGTGATTCCACGTAGACGCAAGAAGCAAAACATTTTTTTTATTATTATTATTTTCGCCTAAACAAAGCACACAGTTGCTTTGCGTTCGCAGGCGGGCCTTTTAGATCCGCCTCCCCCTCAACGCCGTCTCTCCCTCGCAGCTGTCGCACGAGCCTGTTGGACATCCTGGATCCCGAACACACAAACCAGAAGAGATTAGTGTGCCATGTCGGCCCACTGCTTCCGCAGATGGCACGGATGCTTTTAGCTCGCTCCCCGTAGACACACACTCATTGATCTTTCATACTAAACTCCTCGCAGCAGGACTCTTGATACTGTTTTATTCATCGTTCTGGCATTTACTCGCCGGGCCAATGAAGTTTGACATGTGTGGGTTTTAGCTGTAGGGGGCACTGTGGTTTCTATGCAGCGCGCTAGCTAGCCTTAAATCCCCCAGCAGTCAGAACTGTCATGTGCAGTTAAAAGCCTCCCCCGACTCGCCTTCTTTCAGGTCCAAATGCCAGCCATAATTCACCAGTGTTGTCTCTCACCTTGACGCACACCCAGTAAATGTGTAAAACATTCCGCTGGGATTTGCTTCCATTTTAATAACTGAACGTTTTCAGTTTGTTTGGGGGAATTTGGGGGGTATCAGTTACTAATTTTTAAGGATCTGGCATGACTAGCCGAGAGATCTCCTCCAAAACCAACACAGGGGACAAGATGGGTTTTTTTCTCCGGGGTGGGGGCTCGGGGGCGGTTACGGTGTTTGGTTTCTGTTTTCCGGGAATCCGCAGCAATCGGTTGGGCGGCGCTGGCGAAATTCAGTTCTGGCAGGCGTCTACAAGATTACCTGTGTCAGGTGATAGCGTGCTATTTAGCCTGCTACAAGAGTAGCATTGACATTTCACAGAGCCCCTCGCGCCAGTAAAAATGTTCTTCGTTTTCCTAACAGGCTCGCCCTCGCTTTTTGGCCTCTAGGGGGAGCTTAGGCCACTTTTTATTGCACTGGCAAGTGTTGAGATGGCCCTTTGTGGAAGAAGTATGGATTTATGACTGTGACCTGAGTTGAGCCGCTCTCTGGGGATCTAGCCTGGGTTGAACAGTGCCCTTCAGAACCACATGCTAAGTATAGCTGAGTTGTAGCTGGGCGTTAGCCCTGGATATGGCGAATTCGAATGGTATAAGGCATTATCCATTTGATGCCGAGTTTTGCAGACCTGGAATTGTATTTTTATTTTTTTAAACTTAAATCAGTTGGTATGTTATTCTTCATCTGAACTACAGGGTTGAGTTTCTGCTGAAATCCTGTCATATACTCACTGCTGGGTCAAAAGCAACCAAATTAGGGTAGAAAATTATGCCGACACCCTAACTTGGGTCAATTTGGTTTGTTATGTACAAAGCAAACGAATTTTCTGTAAAAAAAAAAAATAATAATAATAAAAAAATTTGGGTGAAATTGACCTGAGTTAATGTCGTGGTCCATCTTTTGACCCAGCAGTCTTAAGGGTGTAGGTGTTTTTTTGTTTTTTGTTCTTAAGTCACCGTCAGTGTTGTGTTACTCAATTGCATACATAATAATTATGTTAATGATTTTAATCATTACATGTAGGTGTGTGAAAAGAAAAATGTTGAATTTCAAGGTGTGTCTATGAAAAGTTGTAGATCAATTGTAGTCTGATTGATTTAGGACTGTCTCTTGTGAATCAATTATATTGACAATTTCATTGATTATTCTGGTAATTTTACACACTTTTCTTGCTCAATACTCGATTACTTGAAAATTACCGTGAGCTGCACTTTGTGAAAGTCACGTGTCATTTGCAAAATGAATATGACAGTATGAAGTCTACAAACAGAGTGCGTTCTAACTAGCAATGAGCTAAAAAGATCATCTGAAAAACAGAGGTGCCAAATCCAGATCCAGAAAGTAAAAATCCTGCCACAGTTTAGCTTTAGCCTCAGGTGCTAGTTAGCTTGCACCCTAGCTAGCTCGCATGGTGCTCGTCTGGTTTCCTTGCAGGTGCACCATGCAAGCTAGTTAGGGAGCTAGCGATGTAGCTAGCACCCATGGTGCTCGTTTACCTGCTAGAGAGCTAGCTAGCTAGCCTCTGCTAAAAACATTACCTTTAGTACTGGAGTATGCGTCTCCAAGCTACGCCAGCCTTACAATTACAATCAACTTCATTTTTGTCCTTTTTTAGTCCAAGCTAACTCTTTTTGTGTATCATCCATAGCAACAGTGGTCCTCATTTGACTGAATGTGTGCGTCTGCAACAAGTGTCTGTGTGATAAACACGGACAATGGCCAAAAATAATTCCGTGCAAGAAATGAGTAGAAAGTTCGCGTGTGAGTCCAGTCACCATTTCTTGTAGACTAGTTTTAGCCAATCCCCTTTTGGTCCAACATCTATCAACAATACAATACATTTATATTTTGATATATTTTCTATGATGTCATTTAAAAATAGCTGTCCAATGAACAAGACTAAGAACCACTTATTGGCGTGTGTGGTCTGCGGCTTTGTGAGTGCGTGTGTGTGTGTGTATTTAGTAGTAGACCAGGACCCTTAATCACTGTTTCTCAGTCGTGTCCATACCCCCGTGCTCCAACACTGCGTGACATACAACCCAGCGGAGCGCTCATTAGATTGTATGTTTCACAAGCCGAGCAAGGACTGTAAATCTCTCAAACCTCGAGCATGTTGTTTTAACTGGCTCCAACAAGCTGGTCTCTGTCTACATTACCACACTTTCTAAGTGGATGCCATGTCGTTTTTGGCAACTTGGGGGAATCAAATGTGACCAACACTGGGACCGATTGGCGTTTGAGGCAAAACCACAAGACGATTAAGACTTGATGTGTTCAAAGATACAGTGGAAGATTGACGCCGGACAACATCATCTTTGGTTTGAGTGTGCAGGCAAATACAAATAAAATGTAAAAATTGGTTAACCACTATGACGGGCAATGAACGTTAAATATGTCAAACAAGACTAATAACGGTTAGGTAAAAAATAACCCACCAATGGGGCAAAAATGGACTGATCCTTAAAGTAACCCAATTATGGATAAACAAAATGGACTGATCTACTTTATGGGTCAATTTGACCCAATTTTCTGGGTTGTGTTATACAAAATGACCCAATTTTTGACCCAAAATTGGGTCAAATAGACCCAAGTAGAGGGTCGGACCCATATTTATGAGATCAATGACTCCAATTTGGGGCATGTTAAGTTGTCGCTGTACTTATTGTTTACACCTTATTCATTATATTTATGGCCTAAAAGTGTTCTGACAAATTCAAGTTGGGTCCCGACTGCAGCATCAGAATCCATTATTAACTAAGGGTCCCTTTAATAGCAGTGCTGAGCAAAATTCTGAATTTCAGAATTAAATTCTACTCAAATGTATGAATTTGAATTCAATGCAATTCAAAATGAAAGACACTCATTCTCATCGCATGTTAGTGAGAATGTATTTCACTACTGTGAAAATGTTCAAAATGTTTGGGCAGCCATTTTAAAGGCTTCGATAAAGCAGGGAAACAGGGACCAACAATTTAAAAGTTTTGACAATTTTAATGATCCATTTAATCTTAGTGGGCTTATGCGATAATAATAATGGATAAAAGGACAGTCAAGGATCAGCATTTCACTCGCTGGCGTGGGTTTAAAAAAAACAACGCAATGCGCTTGTCCTTTTGGGAAATGTGATCTTCCTTCAGGCATAACATTTTGTCCATATGGCAGCGCCATAACCAATGCAAACTAAAAGTTTCTTAATTCTGCTTTGAAGCTTCAATGTTAATTAACACTTTCATTTTGCATCATGAAAAATGTTTGCTTTTTTTTTTCAACCAATGACTCACAGAAGCACTGTTAAACATGCACTTATGTATTTCTTATGTATATGCTCCCATCTCGTGTGTGACTACCGACTCTTTTGCTTGCTCATGTTTTCCTTTTCCTCTGAAGATCGCCTGGCTTGCGACCGTGTAATAATGCTGTGACCAGATCAGATGTGTGCTGCTGATTATGAAACTCCCTTTTAGTCACCGACAGACATGGTAATAAATGTGTCCATAAATTGAATTTGGGGCAGGAGCAGGAATATCTAAAGGAGTATTTGGGCTGATTGTCTCCAGCCGACATGGCAGCGCTTCAGTGGGATTCTGGGGAGGAGAAACTGATCCCACCGTAGTGCGGTTGGAAGGTTGAGTGGAGGGTGGAGAAGGGTTTTTTTTGTTGTTTTTTTTTGCGTGTGGGGGGATTGATGACCGGCCAAGTAAAATAAAGAGCGCCTTATTGCTATTGAGAAAATCATTTGATTGAGGTTGCTTGAATAAAAAGATGGAAAGTGGTGCATGTGCGTTTGTGTCACTACATGCTTGCGTGTGCAGGGATTTTAAATACAAAACAAACACAACTTCAAGGATTATAAAAATACCCCAAGTCTTAAAACATGCTTTTGTTGAAATGTTTTTAATGACACAAAGCTTGGGCATCGACTCACAAAATTCAGCAAACCCCATCACATTTCAGCAGATATTTAATTATTTCTGAAGAAATGGCACAATGAAAAGTAGTCAGTGTATATAACAATGTAAATTTATTGTTTCCAGAAAAAAACTCAAAAGACAGCCATTAAGAGCTAAACCAGGCAACAAAAGTGAGTACACCCCTAAGTGAAAATTGAGCATTGAACAAAGTTAGTCATTTCCCTCTCCACTGTCATGTGACTACAAGGTCTCAGGTGTGTTAAATTTGGTATTACAGTGCATTCAATTGTTTGTTCCTTTTTCAAGATGTCCTAAAAAAAAAAAAAAAACTGAAGTCTAACTAGTCTTCACATAAATTAGAGGAAAATCTTGCAATGTGCTATTTATGTTAGCATCTGCTTGGTAAAATGGTGGCTGAAGCTGATTGTTTGCATTTTATTTGCTGTTTCTTTGGCATTACCAAAAATGTTAAGCGAATTCATTAGTTCCAGGTTCAAACTGTCGTCATTAAAAAATAAAACAGCTCAGGCAATGTTTTTTAACGAGATAACCTTCTTGTCTGTCATAAATGTGTTTAAAGAAGTTTACCATCGTTGAGTAAAGTTCAAATAATTAAAAGCGCTGATTTTGGACTCACATTTCGTTTGACTTTTGAGGTACATTTTTTTCTGAACATTTTAGCTGAGCTTCAAAAGCAATCACTTGTGCGGCCTCTGACTTTGTAGGCTCCACTGTATTTGGGTTACCGATCTATTATTATTAAGCCTGGAACCTTTTTGAATGCATTTCTCCATCTTAACAACTAATAGGAACAGCATGATTAAAGTTGATCCTGCGTTGAGTGAGTGACCTTTTAAAAAAAAAAAAAAGTCTACCTCAGTGGAACATTTGTCAAAATATCTCCGTTTAAATTGCTTGTTTTTGCCAGCAACATGCAGGATTTGGAGGTTATTATGTCTGTTCATATGAAAATGATCCAGACGGAGGGAGTTGTGTTTGTCCAGCAGGCAATAAACATCACTGAGTTGGACTTGAAGTGTCTGATCTAAAAAAATCAAACAAAAATGTTTGTGCATTTCCAAAGTGGTCTTGACAAAATGATTGTGGTCGTCGGCGGCTAAACTTTGGGTGCGCAGGGACGCGCTGGTGATTTTGTTTTGGGAAGACTTTGTTTGAGAGCCAGTTTAAATAGTAGCTTATTTTTTCCCCCACATTTTACAGCCAGTTGCAACTGTTTGCGGCATTGGATTATGTTTGCTAAAAGAACATTAGTACGCAATAAGTTCTGTAGAGTAAATTTGACTCTAAACAGAGTAAAATTTACACTCGGAAGAGTACATTTCAATACTCAAAGTATATTTAGTGTGTATGAGAGAATTTGCCTATCCATGAAAAAGCTATCAGAGATTTTTTTTACTCAGAAATTATAAGTGAATTTTGCAGAGAGATCAGATTTTGACTCAATTTGACTAGTTTATTTATTGATTTTGAAAGTTACACAAGCGTTGAGGAACGAATGAGCACTCAACCACCTGAGCTACGACACTCCTAAGGTTTGCTAATATCCAAAACGGGGCCAAAAACATCCGGAGGTACGAAGATTCCAGTTGGCACCAGCCATATACTAACACACAGTCAGAGGCGTAGTTTGCCATTAGGCAAGGCAGGCAATTGCTTGGGGCCCCTTAGCCAGTAGGGGCCCCCAGAGGGCCGACAGATTTGACACAAACCGCACATCCTTCACATTAGCAGTGCAGCAATGACAATTGACCGTCTGAAATTCCCTGAGTCAGGTGTATTTAGGTTTCAGGTTTAGTTTCAGCTGCCCACCATAAGGCTGATTTATTTATTTTTTTTGTAAATAATCGTGAATAGTAGTAAAGTTTTTATTTAAAAATAATAATGTAAGGCGTTTAAAAAAAAAAAAGTTTTATAACAATTACCATTTGTTTATTAGGGCGTTTTTCTAGACGACCATGTATCGTAAGGCACCTTTAGAAAAAAGAGAGAGAAAAAGACCATGTATAATAAAGCTTTTTTTTTTTAAACGACCATGTTTAGTACCGATAAGGTGTTTGTTTGTATGTTTTTAAAACAATGTTTAGTAAGTTAAAACAGCCAATTTTAGTAAAGCTTTTATTTAAAAAAAAAAAAATTAAACGACCATGTATAGTACGTTTTTTTTTTTTTTTTTTTGCGATTAGTACGTTTTCTGACTCCGAAGGATTCTTTCTAATTTAACAAACTAAAACAAAGCAAGTCACTTGAATGAAGCACAATTAATGGTGGATTGTTTATTGAAAAAGCAGATGTGCAACTTTAATAGGACGTACTGTGTATACTACGAAAGGCCGCCCGGGCACCCAATCTCTTCTTGCTCGGGGCCCCTGGAGAATGCAGTCTCTTAAGATGATGGTTGTGAGTTCGTTCCTCAACCCTTGTGTAACTTTTTTTTTTAATCAACTAATAGCATTTAGTCAAAATGTCCCTCGAATTTCTGAATGAACAGTAAAATTTACTCAGAATATTTGACTCTCTTCCCAGTGTAAATTTTACTCATTTTCGAGTAGGACCAAATAGAAACTGTGTAGAGTCAAATTTGCGCTACAGAATTTATCGTGTAGCTGAAAATAGCTCAACCATTTCTCGGCGGCCATAATGAACACATCTCAGGCACACGTACTGACTGACACACACCAATTGGGCAGCAAGACGTTTGACTCCCCCTAATCCAGCAGAACTCCCCTTGCACCTCATCTAGCCCCGTGCTAACACAAACCTCCTCTTATGTGGCTAGCCTCCCCCCACCCGCCATGACCGTCCACATCGCTGACTAGGGAGCGCATAGTCGCAGTCCTCCGGCCGCCTTCTGCCAAGATTTATTAGCCACCTCAACCCAAATGTCATTTTCACCATGTTGGTTTTTGAAAGGGAGGTTTTTTTCTTTTCTTTTGAGGCTGGGTTGAAGGTGTTTTGGACTTGCCCACTCCAACATCAATAGCTCCAAAAACCAGCAAAGACAGCCTTTTGATTTATCGGCCTGTCTTTTTTTTTTTTGCTGCCAGAAAAGAGGGTGTAACATTTGTAAGACTAAGAGTAAAACTGAGAGAAGATAAAGGCCTCGCAGGTGTTGGTATTTCTGAGGTCATCAATAAATTTCGGGGAAAACCTTAGTCACGCAATCAACGCTATGCTTTCATGTAATTGTCATTTACTTGTTAAGCCCTCATTAAGCCATAAATCATAATTTTGATTGAACGACAATTAAGTACGGCTTCCTCTCCGACGTGCCAAACGTATAGACAGAGAGTATAATGCTTCTTTTACTTTGAGCTTATAATTATAATGAATGACGCCTTTAAAATCTGCTTGGCGTGTCACCAGCAGGCAAACTTTTCTCCACTAATCCTGGCGCACCAGATAATGGTTTCCATGATATAAGAGGGGGCGTGCCTTATAAAACCCAGGAAATTGCACGTAATAGAAGGGATGTGCCGTTCTGTGGTCGCAGCCAGGAGAAGCGTAGACTTCAAGGAGACACGCACACACTTAATCACGGCATTTGAAAAAGACACACGAGACGGTTGGAAAACAGACAGCGAGTAAGATTAAAACCAATTAGGCAAATTTAAGATTAAACCCGAATGTTGCGCCAAGACCGGTGAACGTGGTGATTAAATCGTAAAGTTTTTCACGAGAACAAGTGAGTTCCAAAATGGGGTCTGACTCATTTATGACCCGGTTGACGGGGGGAACCTTCCAGACCCCGTTGTGAAAATGCAGCCCAAATGATAGGCCTGGCAAACACATGTTGAAGTGTGACTCTTGGTGATTGCTTTAGGTGTCGCACCAAGATGACAAGTTGTAGCGTACCCTTGTGACTGGCTAGTCTAAAAATACACACCACACAGGCAACATCAACGTTCGGCCTTTGAGCATTGTAGCTTAGCATAAACATGTAACAAGGGTGTCCAAAAATGGTCAAAACAATCTTCCAAACAATATACATATATGAAAGATTTCTGTTAAGAGGTGATCATTTTTAACATTTAACATTAATTGAACCTTGACAAGTAGCAGAAAGCAAAGGAAACCATGTTTTGCTCATTAGCTTTATACACCTTAATGAAAAGAAAATGACTTAGTTGTTAATAGTGTCTTTGTACTGTATCTTTACATATCATTGGCAAATCCAGGTCCAGAAAGTAAAAACTAAAGTTTGGCTATAACACCAGGTGCTAGCTAGCTCCCCGCGCGCTTATTTACTTGGTAGGGAGCTGGATGGCTCCCTAGCAAGTAAACGAGCTAGCTAGCCACTAGAAAAGATCCGCCCCTGCATTATGTTGATCCCCAAAATGCAACAAAAATGAGAAAGTTGACTTTTTTTTCAACATTAATTCGACCTTGAAAAGGAGCAGAAAGCGAAGGGAAAGGTTTTTTTTTTTTTTTTTTTTGCTTATTAGCTTTATACACCTTAATTAAAAGAAAATGATTTAGTTGTCAATAGTTTCTTTGTATCTTTGCATATCATTAGCAATGCAGTTCCAGAAAGTAAAAACCCTGCCACAGTTTGGCTTTAACATCATGTTAATTTAGCTAGCTAGCTCTCCGGGTTTGTTTACTTGCTAGCTCGCTATGTTTACCTACTCGGGTGCTATCTAGCTAGCTAGCTAAAGCCAAATTGTGGCAGGGTTTTTACTTTCTGAACCCAGATTTGCTACCTCCGATCATTAGCATAGTAGCATAACTGTAACTTCCACACTGTAAAAAATGGGAGTGATATTTACTTGAATTTTTTTTTTCTACTCAGAATTTTGAAGTACATTTTACAAGGAGAGTTTTGTAGTAATTTTTTATGAATTTCTGAGTGGAAAAAACTTTTTTCAAGCAAATATCACTCCCCATTTTTTTTAGAGCATAGTTATCTCGCTAATAAGCCAAATCAAGAATCTTGCTGATTTTAGGAGCGATATTCAAGGTCACCAATTGCGTTAACCCTTTCAACCAAGACCCAAAGTCGCGCAAATGTCATGTATTAGCATGCTAACATTTGTTCCCAGTCCACATGGAAGATTTTCCATGTCTTTTTTCTGTTGTTGGATGGCGACAAGTTGTGTGAAGCCATGAGCTGCCTGTCGAACTGATTGAAACACACGTCTACAAATCTAGCAGCAATTACTACATTTGATACCACTCCCATTTTTCAGACCGAAAGAGCTGTGTTTACCATGCCATAGCTTCCCGCAAAACAAATACTGGTTAGAGCTCCATTGGCTGCTGCGACGTTCATATTTATTGTACCACTTAAATGTTACAAAAGTGGAGACACGATGATAGAATCCAGATTTGGCCTTTATTTAATTTGTAGCTCCGCACACAGTCATCTCTTTTTAGATTGCCGCTCATGTCACGGGGTTATATTGTGTTGACTCGCAGTCATCTGGATGTGCTTTTGCCGTCCTCAACTGTGCACGCTCCTTATCTACATCACTGCCTCGCCGCAACCTCACCATCATGTGGTTGGTTGGTCCGACTTTTTCAGGCTGCACTTATCTTTTGTATGCAAATGGTTTACAAAGCTATTTTGGCCGCTTTTCTTATTTTGTAAACTGTCTCTGGAATTTTGCCAAGAATACAACGAGTCCCGCTTGCTTGTCTTACCGTGAATGGCTTGGGTGTGGTCTAGGTTGTTAATTAGCCTGAATTAAAAGTTTAATTTTTATAACCGAGCTTTAATGATTTGACACATGACTTGACATGACCTCATATACCCTCAAACATCTCAGGTTATGCTTTAGACCTTATGTTATATTTAATTGTTTGATACACCAAAAATGTTCATGAGGTATTTTGCCCAAATATTTTTTTTTTAAAGTGTATTGTTGAAATTCTGAGTTCTACAAGGCAGGCATGGATCGTGTGGGGGTGTCAGCACTGGGGGCGGTCTTGACATGGACTATGATGGCTACTGAGAAACACCTGTTGATCGCCGACTGATCCCCTCTTGTCCACCCACCAACCCCACCATGATGGAACGCATCATAGTGGCCACATCATAACTTCCTCCTTATTCCCCATTAACGCTAATGTTTTTTATTCATCCACCATATTGTCTTACTCCCTAGCATTCTGTAAGCGGCTGGGTGGTGCAGGAAAAGGGTGATAATAAAAAGGGGGTGTTAGTGGGTTGGATGACCAGCTGTGTGCCAGCTGCATGCGAGGCAAGCTTTGAGGGGCGTGCAGAAATTAACTCAGGGAATCATTCAGACTGAGACCACTGGAGCCATACTTCTTCTACATTTATTACACATTTATAACACATTTATTACACATTTATTACACTTTTATTACACTTTTATTCCAAGATGCAGACAGTTATTGTTCCTTCCATGTTGCTCTCTTTATGTCACTATGTGTGACACAAGGAAGCTAAGAAGTCATTAGAGGCCGAGTCGAGTCATCCATACGCAGTCTTATCCGGACACTCGGGCGCCGCTCCATGCCGCTCGGATATGAGCAATTAGCAAGCGGGACCTTTGAGCTGGGCCAGCTGATTTGTGGGCCAGCTCGTGCATATGCCTGTAATTCAGTCTGACATTTAATCTCCTCACTTGTCACATTCTTTATTGTGTATTACCATAATATAAACAGGAATGACGAAGTAATAATCAAATAGGAGGCATTGTAATCTTTTCGGGGCCGTCCCGCCCCTGCGCTAATGTCCACTGGTTGAACCTGTGGGAGACAGCTGACAAGTGTGAGGCTGTAGTCCCAGAGGGGGTCGGCGTGGGTTTGGGCGGAGGGCGGGGGGGGGGGGGGGGGGGGGCTTCTTCCCAAGTCAGCCCAGGGGAAATGGATGACAGTTACACTAGCCTCCAGCCAATTAACTGTCATCCTAGCTGTTGGTTTAACTCGCTGACCTTACCTCTCCTCGCTGCTTTGTCTTATCATCTCCGGAAGAAGACGGCCTCATCTGTGTATGTAAAGTAGACCACTGACCTTCAGGAAAGTGAGGCAGCAAAGGTCAAAGTTCCTCTGCTGTATATTTATTTCCATAGCAAATATGCCGAGCGGGCAAGTCTTTTACGGGATTGAGAGGGAGCGACGTGTTATTACGTCCAATTACTGCTCAATCTCCGTCTTCATCTATCTGTAAAATGACATTAGATATGCTTTTTTTCGTGCGCTTTTACAGAGTGGGGGTGGGAGGGCGCACGCTGCCCAAATGACTCCCATGGGGGCTTTAGGTTAATACCGTCTGCCCTTAAGTCATCTGCTAATGGAGCGTGTTCGCAAATCGGGAAATGGGACGTATATTTTCTCAAGGAACGTGAACGAGTTTCGTTCTTTGAGGCGCCCACAGTAGCAAAAAGCACCCCAAGTATTACTCTCGTCGGTATCCGCAGAGATCCGTTGTAACAGGACAGATGAACCCTACTGACACTTTAACCATGGGGTTAAAGTGTCCTCGGACAGATTAATCCCCGGGGGTTAAAGGGTCCTAGGGCAGATTGTACCCCTCTAGGATAGATTAAAAAATAGTCATCATCTGCTTATTTTTTTCTTTTCAAAAATATGCACTCTAAAAACAGTTGAGTCAAAAGTAACCCAGTAACTTGAGACCCAACTTTGAGTCAAGAAATTGGTCTTTTAGTGTAAAACAATTTAGAAATATTGGTCAGATCCTTTACCTGGGTCAAAAAATTGGAAAGTTGTGTCAAGTTGCCCCCTAAAGTGGATCGGTCCATTTTTGAACCATAATTGGGTTCCTTTGACCCAACAGTTTTTACAGTGTACTTTTTTTTCTACACCCCTCTAGACGTTCTCCAGGTGTGTTTTTTTTAATTGTTTGTTTCTATAAATAAACTCTTTTTTTTTGACACAAGTAACAGATCTGACCAATATTTATGAGTTGTTTTACACAAAAAAATAATAAAAAATTCTTGACTCAAAGTTGGGTCAGATAGACCCAAGTAGAGGATCGGTCCAGTTTTGACCCATAGTTGGGTTATTTTTGACCCGACTGTTTTTAGAGTGCAGGACAGATTAACACCCAGACGCTTTAACCTGGCGCTTCAAAAACAGTTGGGTCAAAAGTAACTAAATTTTGGATTTAAAAAAAATGAACCGATCCACTTTATGGGTCTTCATGGGACCCAACTTTCTCGGTTGTTTCTGACCATTGTTTTACATTAAAATCCCCAAACCGAATGTGTACACGTCCTCGTCAATTTATTGTTGTAGAAACGAAATGGTGAACCAAAACACTTGTCGGTCATAATTTAGAAATTTTCCACAACCACAGCATTCACCCCTGCTTCCACTCAGGACAAAACCAAGCACACCCACTCACTCATCAGAAGAAAGCAGGGCGTGTGATCACACAAAGTTCTCGTACTTACTGTCTTCACTGATACAAGGGTCAAGTCATTGTTTGAGAATAAGTCATTACGTTTTTGAATTCATCAAAAGGCAGTTATCAAAGCAATTGGCTCCGTTTGATTTGCCCAGCGCAAATTTAGGCCGAGGTGTGGTCGTATTCTGGTATCGTTGGTATGATCACAGGCAAGCGGGTGCAACACGTTGGATTTTAAAAAGGGGGGCGTGGCCGCAGCCCACGTTTGATTTGCTGCCAATGGAAGCCGCTCGGCTTTATTCGCTGCAATGCGCATTGATCATAATTGACATGGCGCAAGAAGCGAGTGATTTGAGGTGCGCAACGTGTGAGATGATGTCAATTTGATCAAAGGAGAGATGAACCAAATTCCGGAACAGGCGCAACAAGGCTTGATGAAAATCAAAACGCATCGTCTCTAAAAATAGAGTCCCATTTATTTCTGTTTTTTTTTTACTGGCATGTTTATGAGTGTACTCTCCCTACTAACGACATCACTTCTCATTTCAATTAGTTCCAAGCATTGTCAGCCTGATAATTTGCTATTTGCACTACGTGAAGTTTGGGTGCGGCTTTCTTTACACAACTTGATTGTGGTGGCATTCGCTGTCACACCTGAGCACGTGGCAGTTCGTGGAAAACGCTGATGCTTTGATTGTTGGGGAATTTCTCTGACGTCGGTTTGCTCTCATCAATGTTATTCATGAAACGCAGTGGCAGAGTTCATTTGAGGAAAAGTGCAGCGCCTATTTCGCTTGAATGCTCTTTGAAACTTACTACGGAGGATGAGAAAATATGTCAACAAAGATTGCATAGCATGAGAAAATCCATTGTTTGATTTTTGTGATCCCAAAAATTATTTACAATATAATAATAATATATGTAATTTATCAGCGCCTTTCATGACAACCAAGGACACTTTAAAGGGCAGACTAAACTAAGACAATTAAAAGCAAACCCAAATAGGGCAAAAAATTATAATTAAAAAAATGTAATGACTTTGTATTTTGATGATTTCTACAAATTGCAGTAAATTGGCCTTCAGACTGCAAATTTCAGTTCCTTCCAAATAGTCCAGTTGGATTTAGATTATTGGCCACTTTGTTCATAGCCATTTTACAATAGCTGTTGGAGGGTCCATGACCTGTGACAGTAGTCAGGTTTTCATCCAATTGTTTCAAAATTTTCAAGTGAATTTACTGAAAATGTGCAAAACAGATATGCGACTAATGCCCGTTTCCATCTGTTTTTCTTTTGCGAATATTGAGAGGGAACTCCGCCGCTGTAGGTGGCGGTATACACCATAGAGATGTGATCTACCAGTAATTTAAAACAAGAAGAAAAAAAAAACCAGGAAGTGACTGCGGCATGCGATGATGTCGTATGAGTTTGCTTTCTTTGCTGTTCTCCATCTAAAATTGCATTAATATTCTCTTCTTTAATTAATTCCGAAAAGATTTCGTCCCCCCAAATATACTTTACTTTATCCTCCGCCATTGCTTTGTGACTACAAACACGTGTGACACAATATCCGGTCAAAACGTGCAACGTGTATCCCGTCTTGTCAGCGTTTCCATAGCACAAATTTGCATTTTCCTTTTTCCGATATGGTTCAAAATCTGAGGGGGTGGATTTTAAAAACTTTTTTTTTGGGGTGGGGGGGATTTTGGGCCCTTTCTCAATTTTATTTTAGTTTTATTTTCGCATTTCTTGAAAATTCGAATAAAAATACCCCACTGGAGTCAAGGCACCCTGTGCCAGATACAACAAAGCAACCCCAGAACATACTCCATGTTGCAAAGTAGGTACTTTTTTTTTTTGGGTCAGTAATCATAGAGCTCATGTAACTTGCCAAAAAAGTTCCAGTTTAATGTCGTCCATCCAAAGGATATGCTCAGAAGCTTTGCGGCTTGTCAAGATGCATTTGAGCAAATTCCAGTCTATTTTGGTGACCATTGTGTTTTTTTCCCTCCTTTTGACAGAAGGTATCAACAATTTTCTCGTCTTGAATCCGGCATTCTTGAACCAAATGTGCTTCCCACTGTCAAAAACTTGAAAACTTGAGCCGAGTGTCTTCCAACAGGCTCAAACCCCCAAACACTGATATAAAACACTCATTCTGATGAGCCCTGATCTAAACCCTATTGAGCATCTATGTATGAGTTGAAAACCGCAATCTGGAGAAAGCACATTTCAAACCTGAGACAGCTGACAGGGTGTGAGCCAAGATGCCTGTCGACAGGTGCACAAGTCTGACAGTTACATAAAAGTTAATTGCAGCTAATTGCCTCTAAAGGTACATGATGTTCTAAGGAAATCGACATTCGAAACATACGTCTACCATAAAAATAAAAGATGTATCTATCCAAATTTCAAATGGATGTATTTTGATCAAATTTTGCAAAGCTTTACAACACACATCATGTCTAAATCTCCAAATGTTCAATAAATGGCTCTGTTGCTTGAGTGTTATATCACACTGTATGCAAACACACAAAATGCTGTTTCATTGCTACTGAATGTCATTTAAATTCTTCACCCTGAAAAAAAATTAAAAAGTAAAACATTAAGCAAACATTAATCTATAAACTTCAGTTTAACATTAAGCTAAGTTTATTTTTGCACATCTGATTAGAATGTGAGATTGTCTGTCTGAGGGTGAAGTAACTGTTTCTCAACTCCGGAATTGTGATTCCCTGCAATCCCATTTTAATGCAATGTCTTTTTTTCATTAGTTCATTTTGTCTTTACAGTCTCAACTCGTGGCCCATCCAAGAATCTTAAAAACAATAACGACGAACAGAGGGAGAAAGAACGGGAAGCCTGACGGGTCGCTATCAACCGAGTTTTTTTTAGATGAGAAAATAGAAAATGAGGACGAGGGGGCACAGCATGAGCCAGGAAAAAAAAAAACAGCACATACAGCCACATAATGAAAGCCATAATACTAATACCACATGTATTGTTTCTAACCTTCATTATTATCATCATCATCATCATCATCATCATCATTATTATTATTATAACAACAACATAGTGTGACAACTCCCACATAATGCTTCCGATTACCACCGTTGCTTCAAAAATTCACGCCATTTTGTGAATATATCAATATATCAACTTTTCCCCATTTATTTTCAATGGGACTGACATTGAAGTCCCACTTTCCACGCCCACTTCCATACATACAACTTCTCATCATTACCAGCTTTCTGATACTGCTCAGTGGATATCATTCGTTTCCACTTTTCCATCTAAATGAATGCATGCCTAGGTGTGATTTTTTATTTTATTTTTTGCATTTTTCCATTGGTTATCATTAGTTCCAGTTTTCCAACTAAATGGAGGGTACTACATGCCTAGGTGGCAATATTGAGTGATTTTTTTTGTTTTGCATATTTCTATTGGATATCATTACTATCACTACAATTAATGTAATTTTTACATAATTTATCTGTCAATTTACTTCAAAAGCATTCAGCTATTAGCATTCAGCTATTAGCATGCAGCTATTAGCATTCAGCTATTAGCATTTAGCTATTAGCATTCAGCTTCCAGCATTCCCACGCAATTTCTGCAGAAATTGCACTTAGTCTAGTTTATAATACTTTTCTTAATTAAGTTATTTCAATGACCAATGTGATGTTTTTCTTTCTTCAACGGCAACGCGCCAACAATTTTGACCATGCGTGTAAGCAGTGCTTTGTCTTGCTCAAATCCCCGTTAAAGTGGAGATGCTGAGCTGTTATCCAGTATGCCAAGTAGACACATTACTCTCAGGCGTGAGTGTTTGCAGAGACTATTGGTTGGACCCGAGAGGATCAATAGAAGGCTTTACGCCTCGGACACAGGCAGACATCCTCATTACGCAGCAAAGCCCTCTCACCTGCTCGCATCGACCTCCCGCTTGGCATGCGTCGTGATGTCACATCGCGTGTGTAGGCCGCCTGCAAGTGTCCGGGTCATGTAGCAATACAAGAATAGCATGCTATCAGCGGCTAGCCGTGTTTGAATGAATCACTGGTGCTGGTCCACTTGCAACATCTACGTCATGATAAGTTGGCTGTGTACACTGCTTCGAGAAGCTTCTGTTGTTTGGCCGATAAGGAGAGTGCAGCTCCGTCGGTGGGCCGAATAACTTCCTGTACACGCTTTGAGCCCGAGCCAATGATTAGCCAGCGAAGCTGTTTGGATACACATTCCTGCCTCATGCAAGACTTTCCCGATTGTACTTCCTCGAACATGCTTGAATATGTAGGAAAACATCACAATTGAGAAAAATCCAGAACCCCTTAAAAGGAAAATATACTGCTTTACATGGAGCCATGTTTAAATTAATATGAAATAAAGAACTCCACTATAACGCCAGTAATCCACTATAACAGTGCTCCAAAATTGGTAAATATAACAGTTTGTCATTTTTGTTTGAAAATCTTACCAAAAATCTGTTTGAATAGTAAAAAAAAAAATGGCACGGCATTAAAACAAGCAAATAGTTGAAAATAATTGTAATTTATGCCAGATTTGTGTGCACCTCACACAAGGAAGATAGATAGATAGATAGATAGATAGATAGATGGATAGATGGATAGATAGACATCTAGCTAACTAGCCATCTAGCTAGCTAGCGATATAGATAGATAGATAGATAGATAGATAGATAGACATCTAGCTAGCTAACCATCTAGCTAGCTAGCAAGTTAGATAGATAGATAGACAGACAGACATCTAGCTAGCTAGCCAGCTAGCGCCCACCTCTTCTCCTGCCATGCTCTCGTTTACATGACAATTAATAGGAAGTGGAAGAAGACTCTTGAATAAAGTCTATTAATCACTCTGGAGGAGTCGGTTCATCGGCTCACCCTCCGGCGAGGGTCTCCAATCAATCAAAGGGGGCTGCTAATGTATTCATGGGAGATGTAAGACAGCATTTGTTTGACAGTGTTCCTGAGCAGGAAGAATTTATTAAGCCAATCCCAGGAAAGGACCAAGTGCACGCCTACTTCTGAGTCTGTGCCTTCCGCCTACGAATCAAAGGGCACTCATCCTCCAAAGCTATGAAGTCCGTACAAATATTAGCAATGTGCAAAAAATATGTCCTCTCATTAACACGGATGAGCGAAAGCCGAGGGCTCGGCATTTGTCAGGGAGGCTCGGAGTGTCATACAAGGCCTCCGCTGTGTCGGCCCGTGTCGGGACATCACTCCCTCGCCATCCTCTCGGCGGCCGGAGAAAATGTGTCTTATGAGTTGACACCGGCTGGCGAAATTCCGTGCTACACCGCCGACTAATGTACAAAGCTGAGAAAGAGCAGGGCCCGGGGGTTTGGCGGGCCCCTGGCAGTGACGTGCGAGCCGGGCGGGACCCTCGGAGACGGGATTGTCAGGCTGGTAGAAAGCATGCAGCTGTTGAGGTCAGGAAGTTTGCTTATACGGAAAATTGAGGCCGTCTATAGGGATGATTAAAAAAACGAGACCACAATAAAGAATACCTTCATACGAATCATGTTGGAGTATAAAAAAAATCATTGAGTGTATGCCAGTGAAACAGGTGGTTTCAACCCATCCTTGTAATTTCTAAAGAATTAATTGTGTGCTTTTCCTTTGGAATGCTACAAGCAGGTTTTGCTACTAGTGATGGCAAAATGGAAAAAATGTGACGACAGCCATCGATCCACAAATGGAACGCGATGTAGCGGTAGCAACGACAACAATACATGTTTCTTTGTCTTGGCTGCAGTACAATAAGGCGATGTCGACTGTTGTAACAAAGAATATGAACAAAATGTATTCTACACTGGAAATGAATGAATATGTCTCTAAAGTTGCACAAAAACCTATTCATTACTAAAGTTGTGAGACTTTAGTTCAGTGGGCTTTTTGCTTTTTCTTTGGCTTTTTAATATATATTTGTTAGGTTTGTGCAGGAGGTTGCCAGTAATAAGTAAAAATTGTGACAACTATCAAACCAGAAATGGATGTCATCAAATTGTAGAAGTAGCAACAAGTGTGTCGTATAATTCCCAATCATGAGGTGATTTTACCCAAATGGAGGCCAACTGGAAACAGCACAGTAATAACCAATCATCGACTGATGAGTCATAGTTACCTCTGGTGATACTCATTGTCAACCCAGCATATCTTGAAGATCTCAATTCCAGAAAGGAAGACTTAAAATATTTATCATTGTTTTCATTTTTTTTCACTTCATTGTCATTTTCATAAACTAACAGAAAATTCTGCTACAGTTTTACGCAAAAAATAAAAAAAATCATATAAAAATGAAAAAAAAAATGCTGTGGCAAGAAGCCAATAAATTTCAGTCAGGCTTGGGATGAAAGTTTTATCCTAAATGCATTATTTCAAAGTTTGTTATGGATTTTTTGGCACTTAAATTTTCGTTGTACATGTTACAATAACAATAAAGATTCTATTAAGAAAAACATTTGCCATCGTAAATATTGTACAGGTTTCTAATTGTTGGCCTCGAGTGTTTTTCCATGCACATAGCGGACGAAAAATTAACACCCTAACCCACTCAGGATAATATTTCAGAAGCAGCTGACATCAGGTCTTTACTTACTTTGTTCGGAACCATCTAAAAAGGAAAATGCTCAAATCTGACCCGATTGTCGGTACGTGCGTACTCGGCTTATCATTCCGTAACACGCTCAGTCATGAAATCTGTGGAACTCGATGACAGATTTGTAATATATTGAACAGGTTGTTGGTTGGACTTTTATTCCAAGTCACTCTTAATTAACGCACGTCACAACACAGAATATTTGCTCCAGATCATCTCTTAGCGAAAAGTGACGATCGGGAGTTTGTGACGTTGATCAGAAAGGGGGAAAAACATTTTTTGTTTTTGGCGGATGTGGAGTGAGCTACTTCTTCTCGATGGTCATCGTCGAACAACTCTTGACAGCGGCGTCCGATATTTCTCACTTAAGAATTAGGACTAACTTCGACGTGACGACTGGCGAGGGGTAAAGTGGGTCTCAAAGCCGTTTTATGGAGGCGAGCGTGCATAAATCCCCTTTTTGCAGATGCTTTGTCCCGAGGAGCAAGTGAAAAAGAGGCCGCGCTCGGCTTCAAAGCCGCATTTCCATAATTGCCCTGTAACTCGGGCCTGTCTGGAAGAGGGGGGGGGGGGGCTGAGAAAAGCGCAATCTTTCAGCTGGCTGAACGGCAAAAGAGTCCACCTACCCTTCAAACCCCCCCCCCCCCCTCCTCCGCCTTTGCCTCCGGCCTATGGACTCACCACCCCCCCTTCAATTTTTTTTCACCCCCCACTTGTTGCCCGAAAGAATTTCCCCTGCTAACCTGCCTGAACAAAAGGCATGAAATTGGCAAACCTTCCTCTGGAGAACGTCACTCCCTCCCTCAGGGCCTTTTGTCAACAACAACAACTCCCGGGCTGTTCTTTAACTTCCACGCTTTCTCTCACGTTGTCAACTTAAGCGCAGTTCTCAACCGGTTCTTTGGCCCTCGGAGGTGTGCGCTCCTGCGGTCGAGGGGGCCCCTGTCGGACAGTGGCTCATAAAAGGATTAGCTTGCCGCACAAAAGACACTGGTCCGCTTCTAAGCCTGACTGGGGCCACAAAGGAGGTGACGTTTGTGTGTCTCTGGGAGGGGGGGGATGAGGTGAAAACACAAGGCTGACCCTCTTTATTTGGAGCTTCTTCCAAGGGAGGGAGGGAACCCCCCCCCCCCCCCCCCGACCTTTTTTCCCAATGGATGGCCCCGGTGTTTATTTACTCCGAGCTCATTCACAGCAGGGGGCCCTCTGATGGCTCCATCGGACCCCCTTTCATTCGGTCCGAAGCTGGATCAATGAGCACTTTTTGGGAAAGGCAGGTTAGATTTCTTTTTAATGACTCCATCTTTTTTTCTAAACTAAACCAAAACATTGTTATTTGGTACAAACTATAGTGGTACTTTTCAATCACAAACATCAGTGCTGTGATATCATCTCGACGAGGGTGGTCGACAAAGGACCCACAGTCAAGTTTTGGCTTCTAAAAACAAACAAAAGCTCAATTATATAAAAGAAGAACCACCAATTGTCATATTAGGCTTATCTAAAAAATAAAAAAAAATTTAAATCCTATTTTATTTGTTCAGAAATTCAAAATGGCTAATAAAAATATTTGTTGGCGAATCGTACACATTCGTTTTGTAGTCAAGTCTATTTGTATTGACCCATTCCCTCTCAGTAAAATAAAATAAATACTACGTTCCTGTCCACATTCACCCTCATTAACTGAGACAAAAAACAACTTCCGTTTGACGTGACGTCAGCGTGACCGTTACTAAATTCCAATGTAATGAACAAGAACGTAGGTAAAGAAAAGAAAGGAAGGGGAGAGGTGGTCGCAGGGGGGAGAGGGGGGCTTCAATCAGCTGATGCCACTTGTGAATATTCATGATGGCGCTCTTAGATGAGCCTCTCAAGCTGGATAATTGATTAGACAGAGACGCATGCGTGTTTCGAGACAATCTTGAGGACGTTGAAACACATTTGTCAGTTGTCAAAATTCAGTTTTTAAAACATAAAACAACTTGTGAACAATACGCACATTGATGCTAAACCGGAAGAAATAAAATGAACAGTAGGCTGGTTTTCGTTTGTTTTTGTTTTTTTGTGCGATTGCCTATTTATTTAGAAGTTACTACGCATCTTTTAATATAAGAATTTGCATCATGTCGGTCTAAGTGTGACGTGATTGTGCATGGAAGCTTTGTGAATTTCTATGCCCTGTGAACGCAACATTTTACCCCTTGTTTTTCGCGTTTTTAAATATTTAACTTTAGCTTCAACATTTATTTTATATTTATTTCATTCGTTTTAAATTCGCATTATTATTTAAATGAAAAAGCACAAATAATTAATACGCTTTTATTCGCGATATTACAAACGCTTTCATTCATTTTTTTTTTGTCACTTTGAGGTTGTAATGTTAATCTACGAGAGTTTGCTTTTAAATTAAAATTCCTGAATCCAAAGTCTATATTTAGAAAAAAATTATTATTATTTTGTGTCATTCAAGGGTTGTTTTAACTAAGTAAGTCAAGTGAGTTCTTTGAAGCATTTGATTCCCACGTGAAGAGTGGCTGCGTTTCAAATAACAAAACCGCATTATTAGACTAAAAACTCGCTTTTGTCTCATTACATTTGCAACCGCAACTGCAGTCTGTTGAGCTGATTTATATAAATATGAGTGAGTTCGCAGCATACAGCGAATGTGTGTGAGTGTGTGCGGCTGCTGCTGCTGCCACTGCTGCAGGGGCTGTGTGTGTGCAGCAGACTGTAGAGGGAGCTCCAACACCAACTTTAACGCCCTCATGCACGCACACACACTCACACACACACACACACTCACTCATGGGGCGCAAGCACAAATAAATGACGTTATTATTAGTTTTACACCCACGATAAATTACAATTATAGGGGCAGCGTTAATTGAGTGTGTGTGTGAGATGTGTGTGTAGTACAAATGGAGCATGATGAGATCTGGGAGTTGGTTAGTAAGGATAAAAAAAAAAATCTACCTTAGAAAAAAAAAAATGAAGCATGCAGTGTCTTTATAAAAGCATTTATAAATTATTCATTTTTAATGCGAGGATAATCCCATAATATTAACATCAATTGTATTCTGTATTATTCCATAATTAGCTTTAAATCCCTTTACTGCAAAAGTGTATTAAAAAAAAATACTTAAATTGACTTTCAAGACAAGCTGTCCTCTTTAAAGTTGCAGCAATTCATTTATTATTAGCCAAAAATATAGACTTTTCTTGTACAATTTTGGTTCACAAGTATGTACATATTCTTAACTCTATATACAAAAAATAACATCAAGTCCTCACAAATAAAAAAGAAGGGGGGAAAACAAAAACAAAAAATCTCACAGACTACACACAGGGTTCATACATTATTACATTAGCATTTTTTTTTTTTACACAGGACATGCTTACAATGTAGCTATACACAGATGGTATTATTATCTATTTTACATTCCATATTCAGATTGAAAACAAAAAAAAATAGAAGCTGAAGAAGAGGCCTGGCAATAAAAAAAATGTCGCGGAAAAAAGTGACATGTAGCAAATCAAGTTTGTAAAACGAGATGTCAATGAATCGACATTAATTCTTAAAACAAAAAAAACAAAAAAAAAGCTGTGCAGCCAAAAGGCACTAAAGATTCCCTCTTGAGTGGCCACCAAAAATTAAATTGTAATGACTGCCAAATAATAGAACACTTCTATGCATTGGACTGTTGCTGGCTTACATTGTAAATAATAATAATAATCATCATCATAATAATAATAATAGTGGAGCATGGCGCACAAAAAAATAAAATAGGGACGTTAAAATATTATTTTTAAATGCTTTCTGTTCTGCTCACACACACGCGAGCGCACACGCACACACGTTGTGCGTGTGGCCTGCAGCGAAAAGGATCCATCACCAGGCAAAAAGAAAAAAAGGAAAAAAAAGGACAGTAAAAGAGAAAAAGGAACGAGTGGAAGTGGCCTTTGGAGTCTTTTTTTTTTTTCGTGTCCACACACACACTCACAAACTCAGTGTCGTGGACCGGTACCTGTGAGCGCAGAGTCCGCCCCGGCCCCGGTTCCGGTCCCAGTTCCTGCCCCGGCCCCCTTGTCGTCCGTGTGCCGGCCGCCTGCGTACAGCGCCAGGCCGCCCCCGGCCTGGTTGGCCAGTCCCAGGTAGTGGTTGGAGTTGAACAGGGCCAGCTGATGCGCCGAGAAGGCTCGGTTCGTCCACGACTGGATCTTCCCCATTGAGGGACAAGACGCGATGAGTCTGTGCGGGGCCATGAGGCCGTGCTGCTGGTGGGAGGCGGGGGGCGTGGGAGTCACTTGCGGGGACTTGCGCGGGTTGTCCGGCGCCGCGGCCGTCTCCGCCAGGGACCAGATCTTTGGTTTCTGGGCCGGAGCCGGGCTGTTCTCCGAGGGCGGGGAGCTGACCGAGCCCGAGTTGAGTTTGTCCCCCTCGGGTTTGATCTCCAGCGGAGACGAGCCGCGGTGGTGGATCTGGAGGTGGTGGTGGTGAAGGTGGTGGTGGTGCAGGCCCGCTTTGAGAAACCTCTGCTCGGATAAATCCTCATAGCCGTCCGAACCCTCCGAGTCGCTCCTCGCGTCAATTTTCAGTTCCGAATGCAGGTCGTCCTGCTCGTCCAGGTCGTCCTTGCTCTCGATATTCTCCGTGTCGATGTTCTCCAGGTCGATCTCCTCCTCGTCCTCCCGCTTGTCGCCCTCCTCGCCCTCGTGGTCGCTGGGGTAGACGTTGCCCTCCTCGTCGGTTCGGTTCCGAGGCGCCCACGTCATCTTGTTCTCCTTCTTGAGTCTCCGGCGGGCGTTGGCGAACCAGGTGGACACCTGGGTCAGGGTCATCTTGGTGATGATGGCCAGCATGATCTTCTCACCCTTGGTCGGGTACGGGTTCTTGCGGTGCTCGCTGAGCCAGGCCTTCAGGGTGCTGGTGCTCTCACGCGTGGCGTTCTTGGGCCGGGACGGGTCGCCGAACTGATACTGGCCGTACGGGTAGAAGGCCGGGTGGTGGTGGGCGAAGCCGGCGTGCTGGACCCCGGGGCCGTCCTTCAGTTCGTACTGGGCCCCCTACACGCGTTCACAACACAAGTTACACTTTGAGAAACATGTGTGACAACACTTTGAAGTATTTTAATCTTATTTTAGTTGACCTGATAAACTGTAATCACTCTTGATGAACGATTTACTTCATTTACACGCACTTTCAAACATTTGTATGCTTATTTTTTTTTAAAACATTTTTGTTTGACTTTCACACCAATTTATCTCTTTTAGCGCATGTAAACATTACTTTTTTGCACATGCTATTTTTAAAAGTCACTTTTAATGCATTGTTTACTTTCTTTTGACGTATTTATATTGTTTTACTTTTAAACTCTAATGTAGTTACTTGAAATGAATTATTTAGGCTACTTCGATATGTGTTTTGTACTTTTACATGAACAGTCGCTTTCATTGACTTAAAAAAAAAACACATTTAGTATGCTTATTTTATTATTATTATTTTGTATTTAGATAGCCTAGGCTATTTATTTCACCTTAAGATGCGCAATTACTGCCATTTCTGTTGTTTTCGTACTGCAAATCATCTGTTAAGAGTTTCTGTTTTGTGCTATTAATTTTTAAACCACTTAGAACGAGTTCACGGCAAAAAAGTTGTGTGGCAAAAAACTAGCAGAGACACAATTTTTTCCCCCCGCTGAGTTTGCAAGTATCGACTTACCAGCTGGTTGAAAAGTGAGATGTCGTTGGAGTAGGGCAGGAAGGCGCCGTAACCCTGCGCGGCGGCGGCGGCGAACGGCGCCCCGTACATGGACGAGAGCACGTTGGAGAGCGCGCCCGACGGACTCAGCTCTGCGGCGGCTGCGGCGGCCGCAGCGGCGGCGGCGCTCCGGGCGTTGCCGGCCATGCCCTGGCGCTCCGAAGGGTACACGGGCCGGATGTACTGGTAGCCCAGCTGCGGGAACGACATGGCGGCCGGCGGCGGAGATAGGAGCGAGCGACAGGTCGGAATATCCACTTTTTTTTTTTTTTTTTTTGCTGCAGATTGGCTGGTTAGAGTGCGCAAAGCATGAGGGCCGAGGGAAGGTGCGAGAGCGGAGGGGAGGAAGAGTATTTCCAGTGCGAAAATCCGCTCGCTCGCTCTTCTTCTCCTTCTCCTCGTTCTTCTATTGATCTGGATGGACTAAGGTCAGGTCCTTACAGATTGCTTTAGATTATTGGGACTCCCTTGCTCAGATTGACATTTCTAGTCCTTTACAAACCCCGCCCCTTTCTCAAATCTCACCCCCTTCTCGCTCTCTCTCTCTGATTCTCTCTCTCTTCTTTCTTTCTCTATTGCCCTCCCTCCTTCTACTTGGATAAATGCACTGTCCCATTTGAATACACTCTTCAATCTCATTTGTACCACTAGTCCGCCACCGCTTTTTTCTTGTCATTATGTCAAAAATAATGACAGTGTCCTTGTAAACAATAATAAAAAAAAAATCTTTATTAGATTAACAAAAACAATCATGCATGCATTTCAAGATTACAAGTAAGCACGTGTGTGTATGTGCTGCATTAGTCCCCAACATTTATTAAAATAAATGAAATAAAACATAAAATTATTTTTTTAATGAAATGCAGAAAAAAAATCACATATTTGGATGAGCCTCGACGTGTTATGAATGAAGCAATATTAATTTCCCTTGTATAACAAAATCTTTTCATGAATGCATCATGAATACATTTTTTAAAAATCCACAATTGATTTTTTGGACACTTGAACAAGCACCCACGTGTTATTACGAGCCACCAATGACGCTGGTTCTAATTAAACACTTTCATCTATTATGAATAAAATACAAAATGAAGAGATTCTTGCAAATCAGCATGAGTTGACACACAAACTGACAAAAAACTTGTCGTCACACACATGAACTGTAAACAAATAACAAAGACAATAATAAGCACAACAGAAAAATAGTGACCTATTTTCTATATTTGCTAAATACTACTTTTCCCCATTATATTTGATCAAAAATAATGACATAAGTGAGTAAAATGATCCAAAGTTAAAGTTAAAGAAAATGTTACTTAAATGTTCAGACTCAAATAACACGCATAAATGAGAGCAATTAATTAACGTCTTTGGGAACACGTTGCCATGCTGTCCCCCTGTTTAAAATCAAAGGATTCCCCCCTCCACTAACTGGCATTTCCGACACTTTTTGCAGGGGGTGTTGGACTGGGTCTTTAAATCCATTCTTGCATATTTTTTTTTTGTGGGCGAATATACAGCAGATAGACACTTTAGACATGAAAGGGCAGGCTGCCGATGATCATTAACACTGTTAGCGGAAACGTGGATTAAAAGACACACACGCACACGCACGGAATGTGTATTGAGAAGGGGAGGCATTCAAACAAAATCTAATAATAATAATAAGTGTAAGGATAAATGTTCTTGAAAAGAAACACGTATCATAATCCAGCACAAATCAATCCCCGCCACAATTGGAACTTTTGGTGTCAATATAAGACGATTTCCGCAGCAAACAAGGCGCTCAAAAATGAAAATTCCACGAAGCAATATAGAAAAGTGTGTTAGGAGAAGGAGGGAGGGGGGAGGGGGGGGGTCTGAAGGGAAGCATCTGTTTTCTTTTGGACAGATTACTCCAAATCACCCCTTTTTATTTGAATACTGCTCAAAGTCTTAATGCAATATTGTTATTATGATTATTACATTACCTCAGTTTTTTGTGTAATATGTTTTTAATCTTCTTTTGGGGAACAGCATGCAGATCATTGTCTAGAAAAGGGATGATAGCGGCTATAATTTATTTTTCTTTTTTCGCATGTAAATAAATGTACGTGTGTGTGTGTGTAGCGCGTGCGTGCGTGTGAGTGTGCGCGTGTGCTCGTATGTGTCCCATGCAACCCGGATTACGGGGTTATTAATTACAGCGACTTGCTGGTGCCACTCGACCAGAATGGTAATCACATACATAGAAGTCGATGGCACAAAGGTGGGGTGGGGGTGTGTGGGGGGGGGGGGGGTGTTGAGTGAGAGAGAGAGAGAGAGAGAGAGAGAGAGAGAGAGAGAGAGACAGAGAGAGAGAGAGAGAGAGAGAGAGAGAGAGAGAGAGCGAGAGAGAGAGAGAGAGCATGCGCGCGACGGTTCAGAGCAAAGAGTTCAGCGAGGTGTCTGACTACGGTTGTCCGCTAAGCAGCGCTCCTAGGCCGGGTGGACAACGTCTCTCACCCGCTCCTCTGGAACTATACGGAAGCACTAACACTACCCCAACACCAAATTGCGCTCTCTCTCTCTCTCTTTCTCTCTCCCTCTCTCTCTCTCTCTCTCTATCAACCCCCCTCCCCCTCACCTCCACACACACTGATTTACTATCTCCAATCAAACGCAGCACTCACTAACTTAACACTTTCACACCCGTTCGGGAAACTTGCGATGTCATAAAAGCATTAAGTCGACCCAAACAACACGCCCCTCCCCCAAAACACACACACACACACACACGCACACACACACACGAACACGTACGGTTAAGAGAAAAGAAAGAGGACACTCATACTGGAAGCGCAGTGACATCTTACATGGTAATTATGCACATGACACCATTTCTATCGCTGAAGAAAAACGTGCATGGTGGCTTCTGCTGTAATACGCACGCACAGCGCACACGCACACACTTTTTTTTTTTTAAATTCACTTACGAGAAAAATTATTAGGTCACCTGAGAACGGAAGCAAAACAAATATGACACATCACGTACAATAATAGATATGAAAATGAAGTAAAAATGTCAAGAGTTATGTGAGTTTTGAGGTAAGTATAATAGTAATAGTCAGGATGTTGTGAGACAAAATTACCACAAAAAGTTGTAAAATAGTCACAAATTATAACATGCATAAAGTTGTAATTTTACAAGGATAAAAACACAACATGATCCAGTTGGAAAAAGCAATTAAAAATGCTACTTTTATGATTAAAAAAAAAAACCTTGTAATTTGATGTTACACGTGAATAAAACAACAAAAATGAAGTTGAACAGCCACAAGGAAAAGCCCTAAATACACAAGAATAATGGCGTAAAAACAATAATAAAATAAAATAAAATAAAATAAAATAAAATAAAATATAATATAATATAATATAATATAATATAATATAATATAATATATGACAACATTTTATCACAAATTTTCCAAAACCACAGTTTTAATATCATGCAACGATAACTGTAAATTCAAGAAATGCCAGATCATTAAGTCAAAATTTTGCAAAAAAAAAACCAAAAACAAAATAAAGCAGCCCCTCTGAAAGAAGTTATAATGCGAAAATAAAGTTGAACATTCTCAATAAAAAAAGGAGTGCTTTTACAAGAAGGTCAAATTTTTGCTAAAATTAAGTAAAAGTAAAAGTAAAAGTTGTATTGATATTCTTCCCAAAAAGTTATAATTTTACAAGAATAATGTTTGCCCAAAAATATGTAATATATAATATGAGTTTAGAAAATAATCTTGTATATTGTGCAAACCAAATTGCATTTTATTGTCCTAACACAAAGAACTCAAATGTAGACCAATTCATATGCAATGACATATTTTAACCGTAAGTCGAAATATAACAAAATTCTCTCATTGTCTAATCAAAAAAGTCCACATGAAGAATTTCAAACGGGAGTCCCACTAGGCCCAAATAAAGCCCCAATGAATCTCGCTGTGTTCAAAGCACATTGGAGCTTAATCCAATAAATGAATTAGTCATAAATTAATTGTTCTCGCCGACGGAAGCAAGTGTACTTTGAAAACACATTTAAAGTTATTTTGTCTTAACTTTCAGGATAGATTAAGACGGGAGTCGTTTTTTCCCCATTTTAATTAACATTGCTCTCACCAAGCATGCATATTAAACTTCTAACTTTCATTTGCATTTGTGACAGAGCAAAGACTCAAAATGCAAATTTCTACGTCCAGCCAGCATTTCGCTAAAGATTTAAACATGACTTCAAGATGTTTTATTTGAAATGAAAGAGGACAATATACTTGCATAAGCTTTAAGCTTGTCCAGCGCAATCTACAGGCTCCGCCCCCTTGTTTCCTTGGTAACAAAAGCTGGACTTGCCATTGGCTCGGCAGTGAATGGGGTGGAATGAGGGTTGTCTTATTTGCATAGAACAGAAAAATGGTGCACAAAATGTATTCCAATAAGACTTGTTTTGATTGCTTTCTTCTATTTTTTTGCAATATTTGTTTTTAATTGTATTAACTTTTAAATGTAAAACGTTTTTGATTCTGTGTTTTAATAATGTAAAAAAAACACACTTTGTGAGTCATTTTCAAGAGAATTCCTACTTCTTTTTGCGCTAACAATAGCAACAACAAAAACTGCAAACAATTGATGCCTACCCAAAATGTTTATGTTTATAGTTTGAACCTCAAGCATACAACAAACTACGGTCCCCCAAAAAAGAATGGCCCATTTTTCACAAAAATTGCTTTCATTTTTAATGCTATCAATTAGTTTTGGAGAAATCAGTAAATAACTTAATATACTTGTGCCGTCACTTTTGTGCTCCATGTCTTGGAGGAACTGGACACAATTTGTCCCATTCAAAATCATTGTATGTACATTGCTTATAATGTCCAAAAAAGGGCAATCACTCAAAATTTATGCCTACTTCAACCTCTGGCTCACTTATTTTATTCATTTATATTATTGATTTCAGCAGTCTCAGCAAAGTGTAGTTTGCAAAGATCTACTATTTGCAGCTACTACAGCAGTCAAAACGAACGAAAAAAAAAAAAATTGTCCCACGTATTTGTCACCTGGAATATGTAATTTGTGGACGGTCCCTAAGCGAATATCAAACATTCGGCTAACTTTTGTTTGCATTCTGAGCGCAACGTCGGCTCTCCGTCCGTCTAAAAAAAGCTTTAGCGTTGCTAAATGAAATTGAATGAACATACAAGGACATCTGAGAGCTGTTAAAAATTGTGAAAAAGCCCCCATAATCATTCTCCTTTCTCTAAATGTTATATTTTGTAGTATCACATCGCTAAAAAAATCATTTGCAAGCCTCAATGGCACGGCCCGTGGCTCGCTTTAAATCACCGATCCATAAATCATTACCTCCAAGCGACACCCACTTCAAGTAGCACAAGCGAAAATGTTATTGTTTTGTTTGTTTCCTCTCGGCCCGCATTGCCCCGCGTCGCTTTGCCTGTACCCGTGGCACGCTGCATCGATTTGACGGTAAAGTGACTTTGTAAAAGCAGCGAGTCAGTGTGCGGGCGCCGCTATCACTGTATTACACGGCTACGGCCCACGTAACAAGATGAACATTGATTCGGCATTACGGATGATCGATAATGAAATAAGTAACTTCGGAGGGTGGGATGGGGGAAAATTAAAAAGGCATGCTGCCTCCGTGCTGCCAAGCTGAGAGGTGACAGCAGAGGGGGGGAGTGAGGTGTGAATTTCTTTTCATTCCGATGAGTATAATTAGTATGTCTGCTCTCAGTTTGTCAATAACAATGACAACAAAAGGCGAATAAGCTATTGTTATTAGTAACAACTATATTAAATGCACAGGTCATTTCTATGTAGGAATACGTAAACATTCCTAGCAGTCATTCGATTTCTCATGAGGGATGCTGACATGCTAACATGCTAACAGTTGTTATGCTAATCTGTAGCGAGTCACAAAAGGCACTAAGGTTGATTGGGAAGGGATTTAAATCTCGTCCTTTATTCAGGTTCTATTTCTAATGAGGAAGGATCAAATGCTAACATGCTAGCTGAGGGTATGCTAGTAGTCAGTAAGCTAGTAAGGCATTTGTTTGTCATCTAGACATTACGTACTGTATCCAATCTTTAATCCTGCGTAAGGGAACGTTATTACTATTCAGGTGCTGCTGTTTTGGTAAGCAATAGAGTGTTCAAACGAGCTCGGCTGTCAGAAATGTACACAGTAAATGTTGCAGAGTTCAATTTACTCTAAAAAGAGTCTATTTGCTCGCACTCTAAACAGAGTAAAATTAACACTTGGAAGAGAGTAAATTTTACTCAAAGTATTTTTACTGTTTATGAGAGAATTGGCCTATCCCATGACAAAAAACTAGTAAAGTTTTTTTTTTTTTCATTCAGAAATTTTAATAAAATTTTAGAAGGAAACTTTGTGAGCACATTTTATTAGTTTATTTAAACAAAATGTTACACAAGGGTTGAGGAATTAACTGATGACCTTAACTTGGGAGACGGCCACTCTACCACCTGAGCTATGCCACTCCTGCTGTCTGCTCCTATCCAAAAACATTCTCACAAAATAGAGTCTTTTACTCTTTTCCAAGTGTAACTTTTACTCTGTTTAAAGTTGGACTCTTTTTAGAGTAAAATGTACTCTACAAAATGTACTGCGTTTGTAAATGACATCAATTTGCTAATTTTCTCTCAACTGGGCGTCTATTTGAAGAAGTTGTTTATTTGAGACTACTCAGGTGCTGTTATTGTAGATCATACTAGATCTAAATCATGTTTCTTTGTGAGTCCTTTAGCCCATTGCATTCTGGGAACTTGTTTGGCTAGGAGTAAGAAGTCAAGCCTTAGACGAGATTAGATGAGATGGTTATCCATGAAAATCGCAAATTCAGCAACTGATCTGATTCCTTCGTGGAGCTTATTTGTCTATGATGGGATGTCATTTTTATGTCAGAATGAGCCAATGGCAGCCCAAGGTTCGGCTCAGGGTCCAAACATCGCTTGCTTTCCCAGCTACTGTGGCTTAGCGGGCCAGCAGGCAAAGCCTTCTCCGTCTTTCCAGCTGCTGCTGGTAGGAGCCTGGTTCGAAGGAGGCAGCTGCACCAACACGGTGGAGCGCAGCTTCCTTATCTTCTGCCACGGACCTCGCAGGGGGTACGAGATGAAGTCACAAAGGACAATAGCCGTGGAAGTCCTCTACTACTGTTTTCAGCGATGATAGTCAAACATGAAATGTTATCGGCGATATAATGATGTCTGGAGAAGGAAACTTGATGACCGCAGGTTTTAGGACTAACGTTGTCTAGTCTGGTTGGAAGACTTGGTGTTGTATAGCAGGGATTCCTAAACACCAATTGGGGTGTAATAAAAGTGTAATATTTTACTTTTTGAGGTTGAATATTGGGCCGTTTTTTTAGGTATTCCATTAAAATGCAGTTGCGTAATACACCTAAATGAGAGAGTTTGAACATCACCATTATGTGATGTTTGTAAATGTATTGCACATAAAAGTTACATAAAATTTTACCCGTTGTTAAAAGTTTGAAAGCACAAACTGTTGGGAAGTTGAAGGAGAATGTGGCTTGAATGATAATTTTTTCGAGGGGCTTCAAAGGGCGCATGACTAATAAGTTTGTGAAAGACTGTCATACATTACATATGTAAGCATTATCTCAAGCTCCTCGGTCAATAAATTCCATATGAGTCATTTGATTTTGCTTCTTCCTTACTGATGAAGTCATAGCTGGACATGTTTGAAAGTAAAGAACCTGGCACTGAAAATTTCCTGATGCCGTTGTCATGTTGTGGGGCTCACTGGCGGTTTCTAATCAGCTCCATTGAGTGGCCCGGCATACCTCGGGGCTGAGGTCAGAGGCAACCTTTATGAACAAACACTTTTAGCCAAGCGGGGGAAGTTTTGATAAAGACTGACGCGCCGTAACACAAGCATTATGATGACACTTTCGATACACTTTTTCATGACTATTTGGGTGAGGGTTTATTCCGCTTTTTACCAAATTACAGCCAAAAAAGCTCTAGTGAATAGTTAAAATCAACTAACCAGGAGAGTAAGACTTTCCATGAGAAAAAACTAGGGGTGTCAAAATTAGTGCATTCATTTTTTATTTGATTTAAAGTTGCTTTAACGCCGCTAATTTTCTTTACGCGCCATTAATGACCGCCCCTTACTTGGAAAGCCTGTACTGGGGGGATTCCAGTCGCAACGCAGCAGAAACGTCCACGTCAAAATTTTGCAATAATAAATGTAATAATAATGCATATATTTGTGGGGTCAAGTTGTGTTTCACAATTTTAAAAATGTGTAGAATTTCACAAGTTACTTCAGGTTAAAGATTAGATAGCTCCTAATATGAAAAGAAAAATGCACTGAGGTGTCACCAACGTCTTACAAATGCAATCATGCCATCTAGTGGCAGAAAAAATGACCTCAACACAAATCAGTATCACACTCGTTTTTTACAGTATAGTAAATCTTTTTAATTTTAAATCAATTTTATGAATTATTATGAAATTACTGTATCAATGACTTAAAGATCTAGCCACATTTCTATTAGTCTAACATTATATTCCACTTTTATGTTAACTCTTTTACTGCCAAACGTTATCCAGAAAACAATCCCAATACTGCCAGCCGATTTCAAGCATTTGCACTCATCTTTTAAGGCAAACAGAATATTGTGTGCTATGACTATGGTGGATACATATGAAAGATTGGATTCCATTCTTTAATTTAAAAAAGTATGTTTCTACCTTATTACGTTCTTTAATAATCACCATTTGAAAATAGGTAATTTGAGTGACATCAAGCAAAAATAGAAAACAAGGAGAAAACAAGCTTTTTGTGAAACGATACATTTTCTGTACAACAGTGACTTTGACATTAATATTTTTTGTTTAGTGACGCTCTGTGAATTAGATTTAATGTGACAAAAGCTTTGATCATTCATGTAATCTTTGAAAACATTCTATTTCCTAAGATTTGCCATGTTTTCATGTAATTTGATACCCGAGAGCCCATTGAAAATAGAGAATGCTGCCATCTTCTGGCCATACTTAGTGGGTGTTTTTGGATTTTCCCACCCCATTCACAAACCAGCTCCTGCCCATTGCGAAAACAAACAAACATAGTTTAACGTCATTAAACGTTTTTGGCGGCATTTATTGGGATTTTACTATACGTCAATTAACGTTTTTGGTGTGTTGCACATTCTATTGTACATTTAGAAGAGATATAAAATTTGCGATTAATCGAGAGGTAACTATTGAAGTCATGTCAGATAATATGTTTATATCATATACATCCTTGCTCCAAAAATACAATATAAAAAACGGAATTTTTTTACATTATCTACAAGTTAAAAATATGATAAAGAAACAAATTCCAACACTTCAGGGTACGCTCCAACCGCCTGTTTTAGCTAAAGATATTAACAAGCTTTCTCCGACAACAACAAAAAAACTTTTAAAAATATATTAGCTACTTTCATATACTGATAAAATGTCTTTACCCATCTCAAAATGGGAGACAGACTTGTCTATAGCACCGGAATCTGACTTTTGGATTCAAGTTTGTGAAAACGCATTTAAAATGACAAAACACACAAATTTACAACTTATCCAATATAAAATTATTCACAGAACATACATTACTCAATATATGATGAAGAAAATGGGACTCTCAGACTCCGACATTTGTCTCCAATGTTTACAAAACACTACAGACACTTATGTTCATGCTTTATGGTTATGTACTCCGGTTATGTATTTCTGGACTAAAGTCTTAGAAAAACTTTCCGCTATTTTGGACTGTAGGATACCTTTATCTCCAAACTTGTGTTTGCTAGGTGACCTAACAACAACTGACTTACCACATAAACAATTTCAATCTACACTTGTAGCCCTTACTATCGCTAAAAAAACAATTCTTGTTAACTGGAAAAATAAACAAACTCTGAATATCGACCAATGGTCTAACCTCCTCATAAATCACATTTTAATGGAAAAAATATCTGCCTCAAATAAAAACCAAATATCAAAATTTATAGAAACATGGTCTACGTATATAGAATTTTTTAACCTAATTCTGGTTACTTACAGTAATTCTGTCTGTTAGCGAGAGCCACTACATCGTGATAACTTACATTGATGTTTCTGCATTTGGCAATTTATTATTACATTATATTATTAGTATGGGATTTTTTTTAATGGGCTTTAGCTGAACTGATGAATACACACACGCTCGCACGCACGCACGTACACACACACACACGCACATACACATACTCACCCACATACAAAAAAAAGTGTATATATATATATATATATATATATATATGTGTGTGTATATGTATATATATGTATATATATTTAAAAAAAAAAAAGAAAGAAAAATGAGAATTTAAAAAAAAAAAAAAAAAAAAAAAATTAAAAAAAAAGGAGAGCAATGATGATGTCAAATCGAATGAACAATACTGGGCTCTCCTTAAAAAAAAAAAAAAAAACTATTGAAGTCATGTGATTAACTACGGTTAAAAATGAAAAAAGCACGAACATTTGGTTTTGCCTACCAAAAAAAGTTCTACCAATCACAACAGACAAATTAACCATCACCTTCACACCTCAAGCTCCAAATAGTCCGCCTTTGCTGACATCTGATAAATACAGAAGGTAAACCTCGTGCCTACTGTCTAAAACAAGCTGCTATGTTGTCACTATGTTGTTCAATCAGTCAAATACTTTCCAATTTTAGGCTGCAGTGGACACAAGACCTTCCAATGTAGGCGAACAATCCACAACAAACCAGCCTTTTTGTCTCGTTTGGGGCATATATAGAAGCGCAAGCACACACTCGTGCAAACACATGTGCTTACAGACGTGTGTGTGTGTGTGTGTTGTACAACAAGCAGTGGAGCACGACTGGACCCAGCTGTCAGGTCACTGCTGTCACAGCCAATAATGATTACCCTCTCCCTGCTCCTCAATCCCTGCTTCATTACCGCCAAACGCGCAGGAGATCCGCCTCCTTTAGGAGAACAATGCAACCATGAGTGGGGCTCATCATCACCCCACGCCCACTCTTATCAACCCTCGGAGGGGCCCCAGCCAGAACCCATTTCGCCGTGTGGATATCTGCTTATCTTTCGGTATCTGTCTGTTTTTTTGGTGTGTTTTTTTTTTACCCGTTGAGAACCACCCGTCTGACATTTTCTCTCCAAGCTCCGAGATGATTCAAGGGTGCTTCTGGTGATGCTAGATTATACGTGAATCAATATATATCGCTGCTGTCTGATGACAACAGCGGATGTCACATGAGAGCTTTATTTAAGGAGCAAGATGTGTTGTTTACCAAAATCTAATGTTGAATGAAATGACTTGCAAGAATGTCCACGTGGGAACAAGGACACTTGTAATGATGGTTAGCAAGATGAAAATTATATATTTGACAATTTTGATCACATTGATATTTTACCAAGGAACATGGAAAATATTTGACAATCGGTTCTTTTCTGGACATTCCATGCTCGTTTTTAAGTAAATAAACAGTTATGACGGTCAATAGTATTATAAACCATGATTCAATTGGCTGTTTAGCTAAGTTATTTTTATGTTAATACTGTAATGTTAAGACTGGCCATTTTTGTCTTTACCGTCTTAATCCGTTCTCACTTGTTTTCAATACAAAGTGTATAGAAGTGGTTCTTAACTTTGCTGGAGGTACCGAAACCCACCAGTTGCACATTCACCGAAACCTTCTAATTAAAAAAATACAATATTTTTTTCAAATTGAAGAAATAGAAGAAATTCAAACCCAAAAACGTGTAAATACGTTTTACTTTGTCCTTCACTCCCAAAAACGTATTTATATGTTTTTTTTTGCGTTTTTTTTTGTTTGTTTGTTTTTTTACGCTAAAGCATACAGAAGGCTTTGATGCAGCTTCTGACATGGTCGTTTAAAGCAATGGTAGTTATTACCAAAAGTGGCCAGCAGGTGGCAGCAGAGTATATGGCGGCCGTAGCTCAGGATGTAGAGACGGTCGTTCAGTAACTAGAAGGTCGGCCGTTTCGATTCCCGCTCTTCCCAAGTAATTTGTCGTTGTGTCCTTGGGCAATGCACTTCACACACGTTGCCTCCAGTGCTACTCACACTGGTGTATAGAAGGTGCGAATATTTGGTGGTGGTCGGAGGGGCCGTAGGCGCACACTGGCAGCCACGCGTCCTTCAGCCTGCCCCAGGGCAGCTGTGGCTACTTAACTAGCTTACTGCCACCACAGTGTGAATGTGTGAGTGCATGAATAATGTATCCATTCCATTGTAAAGTGTCTAGAAAAGTGCTATATAAATCAGATGCATTATTGTTGTTATTATTATTTTCTAAGAAATCAGCCAGGGCAACATGCTCTTTTTTCCCAATGTTTTCAACAAGTTTGTGAATAATGATGAAACTTTGCTTTATTCTGATGCAGATTGCTGCAAAACGGAAACAGATAGAATTAAACTTATTTTTTCCTGATGAGAGAAGATACACTAATCTTTCTTTTGGTAGGTTCCATGTTTTTATAGTAATAGAACACAATATTCTGTGGGCCTTGCAAAATCAGTCAAAATCCAGCCGGGAGCGAAGGGGGTTGCTTCAGTGAAAATGGATGGGTGTGAACGAGTTAAGGATGTGTTCCTTTAGTTTTGCTAGATAGCAAGCGGTGCTGTACTAAAATTGCTCAACTTAACAATGCAAATCATGCAGTTAGAACGCTGACTTGACTCAACTTAAGCAGTGGGTACAATGAAAAAGTCAGATGCCCCAGAATTGAACCCTGTGGAACACCACTCGTTCTGTTATACATCTGAAGTCATATTGCACATGACCACTTTCTTTTTGCTCGACATACAGTGTAGCTAGTATAAACGAAATCACACAAGACGTACCAAAGTATCAGTCACAAGTCGACTACCGGGTGCACCGAATTCCCTGCTGCACAGATAGGCCAAGCAAAGTTCTGTGATCACCTGCAGCCAATGATGGCCAAGTGAGGAGTATATCATCGTGAATCGTATGATAGAGGTGTGTGTCTTGAGTGACCTACGCCGAACCCCGAACCAGGGTTAAGAATCACTGGTGTAAGAAATGTGTGATCTGAGGAGGACGTTTTATTTATTTATTTAGGTTTATTTCTAGGTCACTCATGGTGTGTTTGTGTGTTAGCGGACAATTTTGGCGGTCAGTCGAGATGTCTGTTACTACATATATATATATATATATATATATATATATAAAAAAAAGAAGAAGTAAAACTCAGTTAAAGTTGTCCATCTTATGCATCTCTGCTCATCTGCAATACAAAGTGAACGGAGGCGTGTCCTGAAATGGAAGTCATGTACATGTTTTCGGGACCAATGGAGAAACTTGTTAAAAAAACAACAACAACATCACATATACCCAAGGGTTGAGTAGTGACTCTCTTTGCTACGCATTAGCGGCGTTATAGGCTGAGCACATCGCTCATCAGCAGCGTTTTCCTGGTATTGGATAGCCATTAGAGCATATATTAAAAAGGCCTCATAGCCTGTCAGCCATGCCGGCCTTCGCCTAATGAAATGAGCCCCCCAGAGCAGCAGTGGATTAGGAACACCAGGCAGGGGAGTATATATTCATGTATATATACACATGATTATGTATTGGAAAAGTGTCTGCATGTTATTCCCTAGGTCCCTTTAAGACTCTCCGGAGCACCAAAGCATTCGGGAAAGCGGAAAGAGGGGGGGGAAAAAAAAATCACTAATGCTCTTAGCATCAAACAATAAATCCTGCAGTTATTTGCTACCGTGTTTAATTAAATATTTGGAGAAAGAAAATGCGGCGTGATTGATTCGCCGGCCGCATTGATCCACCATCGAGCGAGCGCCGTTTTGTCGGCCCAGCCGGGTTAATGCTAAATGGTGAGGTTGAGCCGCTGGCATGAATAGTTAGCAAGCACTCGAGCGGAAACAAACATCAGCTACTTCATATACTGTAGTTATGGAATGTAATGTTTCTAATCCTCTAGGCAGACGCAGCAATGGCCAATATGCTAATAGATATACGGAGCAGAAGAACAACCAAAGATGCTCCTATCAATAATCCTATTAGAGAGAAACGTGTGGATTAAAAGTCTCCTCATTAAGATAAAAGCACATTCATTAACTCTCCCTCTTCTTATCGCCAACTTGTTTGGAGTCACTCACCAGTGTTGTTGCTACTAGAAGAAAATACGCTAAAATAGATTAGCTCCTTATTATCATTTCTACACTGCGATCCAACATATGAGCAGCAATAATTTGTCCTTTATGGTTTTGATTGACACTCTCAGAGAAGTATTCATTACATTTTTTTTTATTATTCTGGCATCCAACTACGAGCTGTTCCTAATGTTTTTGATTCTCGTATGTAAAGAAAAAAAAAAATCAAATGTGGTTACTAACATTAAAAAAAAGCGGACAAAAAAATTACTAACTGGATCACAAATAACAAATAATTTACCCCCAAAAAGGTAAAACTAATAGTGTTACTGAATTTAAATTGGTTGTACATGTGACACTGAATGATCTTTTCTTTGACGATTACATTAAGAATGAATTCTAATATTACATTATGATGCTGATGATTATCAATTATAATTTTTTATGTTTTTTTTTTTTTTGGCCTTGCATGCTCAAAATGAAAAAGTTAATTAAAATAGTAATTTAGTCATATTTTACCTCAGGGATGTGAAACTGGTGCCCTCTTGAATAATAATAATAATTATTATTTTTACAACCCCCCCAAAAATCTACCAAAAATACATGCTAAAATTAATAAAATAAAATATTTAATATACATCCCCCCCCCCCCAATAAATTAGGGGTATATTGGTAAAAGTCATAGAAAAAAAAAATAAAATAAAATAAATTGTTGACAAAAATCGAGAACAAAAAATGCACTTTTATACTGTATGCGAATTTGCAGGTATACCGAACTGTGAATGTAGATTTAAGTTGTAATATCACCATTCACCACTAGATGGCAAACATGGCTTAGTTGCGCTTAAACCGGGTCTTATTCTGCACTTTACTGCAACATGATTATGGCTCATATATTTTTTTTGCGGATTTTGAATGATATGCTGGAAAAACATAGTACCTCAATATTACTACAATTTTGAGTGAGTTGGGGGTTTTTTTTTGGGGGGGGGGGCACAAGTTGAGTTCTTACACTTAATGTTGCTTTGCTTAGCATTTCTGTGCCACTTTTGAATGGTAATTGTTACGCAACAAAGAGAGAGAGAAAAAATAGTATGTCATTATTTTGTTGTTTGCTTCAAACCCTTGAAATGCATTGAGAAATGGATTATACAAAATGAAATTTATTTAAAGCACGTCATTTGTACATATGGACATATTTTGTCCAAATCATGTTTACCTGGTTTGGAAATGTGTGGTCCTAAGTGGCCCCCAATAGCACTGATGAAAAACTGGGGCCCTCTCTACCATTTAAATTGTTTCATCTATTTATTATATAATATGAACATACGAACAGTCATGAATACTGTTGACGGCAGCTGAGCTTGCAAGGATGTTATCCAAACTGCCAAATTGCACAGTCATAGTCCATGTGGGAAAATAAGAGTTTCGATGCGGGTTATTATGTTTTCATTTCTTTGGAAGTGGGTGAAAACGACGTGTCCAGAATGCCCTCCTCCTAAATCCGCCCGCCCACCAACCCGCTACTCGTCCTCCTACGCTTTTGGAGCCTTAGCATGCTTCACTCCGAGGCTTGCGGGGATTCAGATTGCTATCAAGGCTTTATCAGTCTCATCTCGCCGCGGCATTGATCTCCAAGCGAGAATCTAATCCAGACTATGAAGTTCAATAACAACTCCATTACCTGAGCGCTTCTGATTGGCGACTTGTAATGCCAAGATTAGTAGCGGGCAGCCTGACCTGCCAACATTGATTTGCACTGCAAAATCACTTCTTTAAAAAAATATATATAAAAGGATAGGGGAGAGGGCGAGGGGGAAAAAACGTGTTTGCACTGTAATTGAACAATTTTCATTTTCTCTACTCACTTCGGCTCAGCCCTGCTTGCCCTCGTCATTGATTACTTGCCCGTTTGTTATTCGTTAGTTGTCTCGCTTTATCTTTTATTTTTAGGAAAACGCAATAGTGCACGACTGCAATAATATTGCAATAATGAAATTGTAATGTAATGCGATTAAAGGGATATCAAGGAATGAATTTGTAATATTGTGACAAATGTCACAGAGAATAAAGCTGCAAGATAAATCAAGATGGCCGTCATATTTCTTCGTTGTAATGTTCCAAAAATGGACACATCATTATGAGAACCGAGCAAAGTTCCCCATTTACAGTTACAAAAGGTCCGCTATGAGCATAAAAGTTGTAGCATCATGCGACTAAATTGACGTTACAAATAAGCGTAAAAGTAATATAAATATATCAAAGATAATAAAGTTATTAACAGTGTGTTCATATAATTGATTTCTACAAAGATTCAGAGGTGTAGACACATACTCTTGTCATTATTTATAAACGAAATATGATGACATTCACCACACATAGACGCACGTTACACCACCTGTGCCACAACTTAGACCTACTTTCATCTGGTCTAAAATTTTGTCTACTTTCAGCCTCCATATTGTCTCGTGCGTGTAAAAGAAAACGCCCTGGAAGCTCAGCGTGATCTGCCAAATTCCCAAACACGGTATGTGACTTTACTTGCGTAAAATCACAACTCTCTTTATGTAATATAATGACTTTATGCGAAAATGATGACTTTACTCATGTAACATCGCAACTTTATTTACATAACATTGTGGCTTTAATCATTTAACAATCTACTCACATACAGTAATATCACAACTCTATTCAGGTCCTGTAACTTCACCCACACTGTAAAAAAACAAAATAAAAAAACAAACAAAAAAAAACTGGAATTTTCCGGCAGCTGGGGCGCCAGAAAATAAATAGAAAAAAGATTGTATGTAATATAATAGTATATGACAAAAAAATAGTGTGATTAATCGTTCAAAACATGTTGAAAACTAGATATTAGGTTTAAAATTGCAACAGTTTATTGTTAGAGTCATTGTTTCCATCTTACGAGGCTCTCCAACCGCTTTTCGTCATTCACAGCATTAGGAGTCCAGTTTTTTTGTTCAAGGATACTCCGACATGTTCACCAAGGGGATCGAACCCACAACCTCAGGGATCCCAGACGGCCATTTTGCCACTGGTGTTTATAATTTTCGATTTCATGAAATGTATACTTGAAAGTGCTGATGCCTCAGCAGAGGCAGCATCTGTCAGTCCAATTGTTTGATTTGCGTATTAGTCCCCCTCTCAAGCTTTCCCCTAGTATTTTATTATTATATTACGTACAATCTTGTTTGAATTACAATTAAAACTATACTAAAAGTAATTTTCAGTTATTTCACAGTATTTTTCTATTTTTCCCGATTTTTTTTTCTCATTAGATGTCCTTTCAAAATAAATGTTAATACAATGAATGCTACAATCTATAGGACATTATATACATTGTAGTTATTTTCACTTTTAAAAATGTGTCAATTCACAAAGAAATTATGGTCAAATTAATTTTTTTTTTACTGTGAATTTCTCAGTAAATATATATATATATTTTTTTTTAGGGTTTTAAAGTCGAATTTTACATTTTATTTTATTAAATAACAGACAAATATTTGTGAAATTACGATACATTTGTGAACATATTTGAACAATTAATAAATGTATTTCTAATGGAGTTTTTTTTGTAAAAGAACAAAAATATTGTGTGTTTTTACAGTTACAGTAAATTCATGTTATTTTACATTTAACATGTAAAATCAGAGTTTATTTTTGTAAATCAAATGATATTTTAAAATACAAAAAAAAACCCTGTAAATTACAGGTTTTTTTTTTGTTTTTTTTTACAGTGGATGTAACATTTCAACTTAAGACTTCTCCATGGAACCTTCTCGCCATCGCCTACTTCTAGTCTGTTTATGTTCTGTGTTAGCCCCCGGCTGACTATGACCCCTGGATTTTGTTTTAGCGATGCAACCGAGTCTCGCAGGCACGAGCTGGCAGGGCCTTCGGGGATCGATGGCCCGCTTCTCTCTCGCAGGCAGGTGAAATAGGCAGCTCGCGGCCTCGCAGAATGGATTGCTTCACAGCCTGTTAGCCTTAAGTAATAGAAACATTGAGCCCATCCTGGCAGAAGAGACAGCTCATTTATAGCCTTTTTTTCCCCCACTCTCTCTCGCTCCCCCCCCCCCCCCCCCCAGCCTTCTGTCTCTCTCCTTTCTCAGCGCGAGCGCGTGTGTTTTCTACCCACACAGATTACCCAGGTTAAATAAATGAAACAGACTGTTTTGCTCCGCCATCACAGGCGGGGCAGCGAAATGGATGAACCCATTTCCCTTAATGCAGACACGAGCGTTAACAGCACTTCTCCCCCCACGCCGGGGTTACAGGTTAATGACATGCTCATTTCGCTCAGCCATTTGTTTTGTTTTCCTGCAAAGTTCTGATAAGTAGCTAACCAACGAAGCTTGTAATTACAATCTTACAGAAAGCGGCCTGATCTGTATATAAATCTCACCATCCAATTACAAGATGTAATAATTCTGCACTCAGCCTGGTAATGAGGTCTAATACTGGCGCATGTGATAATCCCCTCTGGATGCGGGCTTGATCAGATGTTGGCTTTGTAATTAGACTGGCAGAAAATCATTATTTCATGTTCAAATAGAAAATGAGGTTGGTGGGAAGTTAATTTCTCTACGCTCTGTGAAGCGTAGACAAGAATTTAATGATTTAATTACAGTTGTAAGCTCTTTGGATGAGACTTAAATTGAGCTGAGATTCTCTTCTTCTTCTTCTTCTTCTTCTACCGTGAGCTGGGCACATCAAAGCTTTTGACAAGAGTTCACAATGATGGCGCTGCCCGATGCGTTTGATACGCTCACATTGCTCTTCTTGTTATCCAGTCAATTCTGCTTAAGTGAATTTTTGACGAGTGCAATGATGCTGCCGAGAACCTTTGCGGGCAGGACAACGCCTAATGATAGAAAGTGTCTCCTTTTGAATTTGTTTCAACAGCACCACTAGCAAATTATTCACTTTTATGAATTTGCGTTTGAATGGTTTATCGTTTTATTAAAAGGAGGCACTCCCACACGCGTTACTTTGAATCCTAACGGACCCAATGAATTATTTAATTGCAATGCTACAGATGTATCAAGGAAAAAGTAAATATATAAATAAAATGAAAACCAAAATGGCACGATAAGTAAAAATAATACCAGATTGTATCGGGGGTCTCCTACCGATGACGTCACGCTACAGGATTGGCTGGAAATGATCCGTTTTGTCAATAAAGTTATATATATAAAAAAAACACTGGTATGAAAATATTAAAGATGTAATTTAAGTAACCAAATCTATTTGATTAGTTATTCAATATATCTTGCTTTTATATTCTTAGGTTAATTGACGTTTTTTTTACAATTTCAGTCCGTACATTTATTATTATTTTTTTTAAATTGCATCTTTAATATTTTCTTTCCAAAGTTTGACATCAACTAGATCATTTCCAGCCAATCCTGTAGAGTGACGTGTTCGTTAGGCGACCCCGATATGATCTGGCAGCCCCGATCACATCTGGTACAGACAAGGGCGCTAACTGGCGAACCGCCAGGCTTCCTTAGTGGTCATTGTTATTTTTCGTGTTTCTCGGATGGTAGATAGAATAATATAATAATAATAAATGCGTTAATTTTGGAGGAGAAATGTCCAAAATGAGCTCTTGAACTTAATGTTGGTTTCTTGTTAATCACTTTTGTGCCGTCCTTAAAATGGTAATTGTTATGCACATTGTACTAAAAATCAGTGTGTGCTTATTTTCTTGCTTGCTTCAAACACTTTTCTATTGGGTTAGGATAGTCGATCTTTTATTCATGTGTTGAAAAATGTATGATCGAAAATGAAATATATTAAGAGCATGTATGCACACGTAGTATTTTGTATATATTTAAAATAGCATCAGTGGCTGTTTGGCACAATAATGACAACTTAAACCATTTCTCCCACTACAGCAGGGGTGCTCAAGTTCGGTCCTCGAGAGCCCTTATCCAGCCTGTTTTCCAGGTTTCTCTCCACTAACACACCTGATTCATGATCAGGATCATTATCAGGCTTCTTGCTGATTAGCTGATCATTAGATTCAGCTGTGCTGCAGGAGGGAAACATGGAAAACAGGCTGGATGGGGGCTCTCGAGGACCAAACTTGAGCAGGCCTGCACTACAGTATGCAGTTAGCCAGTATAGCCATCACATTATGAGAATAATAGTTGCAATGTTAGGAAGCTGAAGTCATAATATCACAAGAATAAAGTCAGAATGACACAAAAAAGTAATTTTATACCAATGTGACAAAAAGTCATATTAGCTTAATTGCGTCTTTATTCTTGTGCTGTTATAAACACTCTTTATGATCACAACCAGCAGTGGTCAAGTGTTGCTAACACGTGTTACCACCATTAATTACACCGTGTAACAACATGTGCCTTACATCAACCATGTCAAAGTGTGTTTGATCTTTTCGGCTAACACATATGTCTTCCACAGGTGAGGCTGACAAACGTCCATATTTGCTTTCCCTGTGTGATCACTCCCTCCCACCCACACAGCCTCCATTCTTTTAAGGGCGCCATTAAACAGGAAGCGGGCACGGCGTGCGTTGTCTGCTAAGCGTGGCGCCAACGCGGTGATTCGTTGGGGGTGGGGTTGTCGTGTCACATCCGCTGACAGTCACATCGGAATATCTGGACGTGGATAAGATGCGCAGATTTGAGAAATGTCACTCAGCATGACTGATTCGCCCTCTCCCGCCTCTCGACACCTCCTCGCGCTTCCTTACTTAGCATTTCAAAATTCCCTTTCTTCGCAGTGCTCCAGGGAAAAGCAGGAAGACGGTCCCCTCTTTATGAGGCCTATCAGTCCGGGAGACGGATATGTTTGCTTATTGGACAGTAAAAGGCCAGTCTTCAGGTGACAACTGGCCATGGTTATTCAGGCTTTTTATTCATGCATATTTAGAAGATGGTAATGAGTTTTTTTTTTTTTTTTTTTGCATTGTTGCATGATAATGGCGAGTCCCTCGGTGGCGTCGGTGGCAGAATGTGACTGGTCGACTAGTCCTGTGTGTGAGTGTGGATGCTTTTCCGCTCGCTCATCAAGCGGGACAGACTTGGACTGTGACAGACAATCACCCAGCAGAGACGCTGGCATAGCACATGTCAACCTGCCAGCCACTTGCCTGCTTGCCAAGGGATCGCTTGCCTTTGTGTACTTGAGCCGTTTACTGTTAAATGGCCTTTTGTTTTATTGATGCCTTCATATTGCCTCCGTCAAAGAAACTACAAAGTCGCAATACGTTGTTGCACCCACAATATTACGGTTCACCTACTTAAGACATGTCTATTGCGGAAATCCCAGCAATATTGAGGAATTCTGCAGCACGTAGTTTTTATTAGGGGTGTAAAAATGTACGCGTTAATTTAAAGTTAACGCCACAATCTTTTTTAACGCGCGATTATTGACCGCCCCTTAATTGGAAAGCCTGTACTAGGGGAATTCCAGTCCCAACGCAGCAGACACATCCACGTCAATATTTAGCAGTAATACATTTATTAATAATGCATATACAGTATTTGTGAAGACTCAGCTTAAGCTGTATTTCACAATTTTAAAAATGAATTTCACAAGTTACTTCATATTAAAGATTAGATAGCTCTTAATATGAAAAGAACGTCTTACAAATGCAATTATGCCATCTAGTGGCAGATAATTGATGTCGACACAAATCAATATCACACTCGTTTTTTTACAGTACAGTACATCTTTTTAATTTTAACAAATTTTTTATGAATAATTATGAAATTACTGTATCATTGACTAAAAGATGCAGCCATATTTCTATTTGTTTAACATTTTTTTCAACTTTTATGTGAAAGAGAGTATAGAAACTTATGAAAAAAATATTTTATTGTACATTTTATTGTACATTTAGAACATATATAAAATTTGTGATTAATCATGAGTTAACTATTGAAGTCATGTGATTAATTACGATTAAACATTTTAATCGCCTAACACCCCTAGCTTTTATATTTTTATTTTGACTCTATACATAATACTAGGGCTGGGTTAAAAAAAGAAAAATCTAAAAATCGATATTGAGTCGATTTTCCTTTTCAAGCCTGATATAAATTCATAAAACCATGAATTAATTATTTTAATGTCTTTTCCCCATATATTTATTTGAAAACAGAATTTTAAAGGACAATGTTTTTTTTTTTTGTTTAAACTAAATCTATTTGACTGATTTCTTTACGATAATTATCACAATATTGTGGGGACGTTGGCGATACAAACAAAGCTCACAATAATGTGTAAAAACTCACGATATTGTAAAAAAATAAATACATTATATTAAATTAAATTTAACAATAGCTCACATTGGGGTTTGTGTACATAATAACAGCAGTGACTGAAAAGTAGGCTTGGCAATGTCGTCCTATTGGCTCAGCGGTGCAAAGCATCATGGTCTATGTAGTTCACAATGTTGTGTTTGGCTGAAGCGGGACAAAAGTTTTATTTTTTTCATGGCATTGTTGAAAAATATTTGCTGGTATGACTGATTTAGAGGAGTGATAAAGTGGCCTAAACATTCCTAATTACAATTAAACTGCACTAATAAACTAACCACCACAGGATGCTAAAACTGCACAAATGGAATATAACCTCACATTTTTTAATGGATGTGCTGCTTTTAATATCGTGAGATGACGACGATGATATTGTGGCACTTTTAATATCGCGATATCACCATTTTGCCGCCAGCGTTACATTCCTAGTGGAATGAATAACCCACCAAACAACCTTTTTTTTTTTTTATGCATGCAATTTTTTGGGTTGTTTTGAGTGTTATTCATTAGACCCAATTTTTGGATTTAAATGATTAACCCATGGATTTTTGACCCAAATTGTGTTATTTTTGGCCCAACTGTGAGTGCACCTTAAAAACAAAAGCTGCTACAGTATAGTGACTCAAACGCCAGTTATTAGATTGCCTTTCAAACGCAACACCGAAGAGGATGTTGTTGCTCCTGTTTCTCCTTGCCGGGCCTAGCTATCAAAAAATAAACAGCTGAGCTTGGCTTCATCACAATATCCTTTATTTGGCAACATTTATTTCCATTCAGGCCTCTTGTCATGGCGCTTTTATGCCAGCCGTTGTGCAGCCACCGTGTCATGACAATAGCCGGGGTTAGCGAGGCCATCCAAGATGGCGAAAGCCATTCTCCTCTGCCTAACAATGGCCACGTGTATCAGAATTGAATGTGGGCTTTTGGATATCCATTCAAATTTAAAAATCATTGCTCGGCATATCCAGAGGGACCCCCCTCCCACGCCCCACCAACCTTAGCCTATATGTCAATCTGATTTGTATCTCAGCGCTAACATTAACAAGGTGGCCAACACCAAAAGCGCCATTACCTGACTTTATGAACGATATATCCTGCACCTGTGCTTTCATTACCGCATCCCCCCCCCACTTTTGGTGGACACGTCCCCAACTAGACCCCCATCTGACAAACATTTGGCCGAGCAGGCTAGTCGTCTAGGGGAGCCCACAAGAAAGACGACGTCTAAATCAGCCAGCAACCCAAAAGACCTTCCATAAATTCTCCAAATGGGCTCGGGCGGGAGGGGGTGATGCTCGCGGGGTGTGGAGGGACGTAAAGCACACCTGCAAGACTTATGTAAGTCTTATTAAACCATAAATTGCTAACATCTCGCCCCTCGCTGTGGAGCGTGGAATAAATCTTGGCGAGCTGGCCGAGGAGAAAGGGAGAGTGAAAAGGGGAGATAAAAGGTGGAAGAGGTAGCGAGACCGACGATACTAAAGACCTCACGTTAAAGCATTGCTGTTAGACGACAATGTCGAGCCTTTCCCCAACGCTAGGCCTAAAGTAGGTGTGGTGTGCAAAAGTTAAGTCAATTTGGACATTTGTTTGCATTGAAACCATATTTTGTTTTCAAAATTAATAGACATTTAAAAGAATAAAATGAACAGTCCAGAGGACATACATAATTATTGTGGCATATACATTTGTGCAGCGTGTTGTAATCATTTGTGTTCATAGCGCTCCTTCAATGCGTACAATTAGAGTAAAGCGCGCTCTAAAAACAGTTGGGTCAAAAATAACACAACTATGGGTCAGAAATGGACCAATCCTATGTTTGGGTCGATATGACCCAACTTTGAGTCAAGAAATGGGCGTAAAAATATTGGTCAGATCCTTTACTTGAGTCAAAGAATTGGGTCATTTTGTATAAAACAACCCCAAAAGTTGGGTCAAATTGACCCATAAAGTGGATCGGTCCATTTTTGATCCACAAATGGGTTACTTTTGACCCAACTGTTGTCAGAGTGCGGAGACTGTGCAGTAGGGATCAACCGATTATTGGCTGGGCCGATTATTGGTGCCGCTATTTGACATTTTGCAGCATCGGCCTTTTTTAAGAGGTTTAATACGGCCAGCGAGTTGATCCTGTAAAGTAAAAAAAAACAACAAGTAATGTCGGCCCAATTTATCAGATGGCCAAAATCAAAACATATAAATCTGGAATTTCACAAGCAATCCTGAGATGAGCAATGCAATTTGTACATGAAATTGACCCGCCAACATTTGACCTTTTACTGCAAATAAACATCTGCTACTTACATCAGTTATCGGCTTCTTCGGGTGGTAATAATCGGTATCAAAGATAAAATAAAAAAAACCCTATTTGTCTATCTCAATAACAACAGCGGAGTCCGGAGAGAAAGGCAAAGCGACACGACGCACTAAAAAGCAACAGTAGGGGACAAAAAAGTGTTTTGTGTGGTTATCCAATAGGAGACTTGGGGCAGAGCTGCACCAAATCTGAGACTGCGGAGTGTAAAAGTGTGTTATCCAGAAACGAAATCCAGCAATCAGAACATTGCACGCTCACAAAATTTAACAATAGAAGAGAATAAGGAGTCAAATGTAACCACAAATTTTAGAGACTTAGAAAGTGGCATACTGTACAATAATGCATTATCCAGACAGTTTGGAAGCCAGGTACGAGAAATGACACTCCCAAGCACATGGAGCCACAATTCACATTGACAAGAGAAAAGTGTGAGCAACAGCAGGCATATTTGTAGGAAATCAAGAGTTCCTGAGCTCCAGAGTCCTGGTGAGTTCCCAACACGCCCACATTCTCCTCCCTGCCGGCTTGTGGGTCCTTGAATTAAACATCAAAGCACACAGGAGCACCAGGACCCAAGTGCCATAAATAAAAGCGTGCCTGGGGAGTGGAAGGGAGGATGTTGTTCGGATGGGAAGCGAGCAGGTCGCCCAATCGCTCTGCACAAACTCTGTCAAAGTAAATTTATTTGTCCACAAAATGGGCAACGTTGTGTGCGGTTATCGATTTGGTGATGCCATCTGTCTTCTCGCGATTGCGGCCAGCAGGTCCTGGCATGGGTGACTCTTTTTTTCCCCCGGAATATGCAAGCGTGCTTCGGGTGGAGCAAAGGCGGCGAGGGCAGGATGGGCCGGATCTTGCTGGAGATAGCAAAACTCTTTCATTGGGATGTTTGAGGATCTCATACAATAAAAATGTTTTTATGAGAAACTGGGAAATTTGTATTCTTATTGTACATTTTTTTGAGGGGGATTATAATTGATAAGCTTGAAATGTCTTTAATCATGTGAATGTTATAATATAAATATTTTTTCTCTACTACAGTAGACCCTAAAACGGCTAGGCAACATTTGCAGATTTTTTCCCAATACTTTTTCAATGATAATTTTTTTTTTTTAAGTTTTTTTTTTCTTTTATGTGTTTTTTGGGGGGAGAATCAAACCACCGTTTTTCTTGGAAAATGCATATTGACATTTTTTTGTTGTTGAATATATTGGGTTTACAAAAATGTATTTTTTCATCATTTGCTGGCTGGCCTGGTCCCAATCCCGCTGAATAGTTTTGAGTTGTAATATCATCATTCACAACTAGATGGCAGACATGATTGAGTTGTGCTTACACCAGGTCTTAAATTGGCCAATATTACGACACGAGTAGGCCTAATAATTTTTTGGCGGATTTGGAATGATATGCAGGACAAAAATAGTAATTGTAAAATGTATTTAAATAAATAAATAAATAATAATATTTAATAATATAATTTAACAATGAAATTCAAAATATTAAATTTAAAATAATTTATCAAAATTTAAAATTTTAACTTAACTCCATTTAGGCGAGTAGATTTTTTGTAGAAAATGCACAAAATGAGTTCTTGCACTTAATGTTGGTTTCTTGTTCAGCAGTTTTTGTGCCGTCCTTGAATGTTTTTTTTTAATGCAAGAAAGCTCATGCAACGTTATCATGTGGTTATTTTGTTGAATAGTGGATCTTTTATACATCCATTAAGAAATGCGTTATGAATTCTGAAATTCATTTAGAGCGCACACTTTGTACGGATTTTGTGTTGTGGCTGTGTTTTGGGTTGGGTCCTTGCGATGTTGTCGGCTGCTAAGCAGTTGCTATGGTCCTATATTTGTCGTATAGGCCTTTATTCTGTCATACTGAATTCATATTATATTTATTCTACCAATGGAGTTGCTCAGTGACACGTTTGTTTGGTTCCTTCGTCGTGGTTTCTTTCGTTGAGGCCATCCAGCCTTACTTTTTGTGATTACTTTATATTTTTATTGTTCTGCATCCATTTATGCTCTCTTTTGTTACTTTATATTTTTGGATATAAAGATTTTAAATTCCGTGCCCTCTCTGCTTTTGTGTCCAAATTCCGCACCTCACGTGATATTTTGTCCATATTTGAAAATGTTGTCATACATCTGGCTTGGAAGTGTGTTGTCCTATGTGCCCCACCTCTCACCTTGAAAAAATTTCCCACCACCATTTTGGTGGAGCAAAAGTGTGGCTCTTCCGGGGCAATGGAACTTCAAGTTACGAGCGCCGTAATGAACTCCTGAGCCTGATGCCAGTAGATGACAGCAGAACCGCTCTCTGGGTGAAAACGTCTGCCGGAGATGATGATAAACATCTCATTTGTCGCCGACACCTGTGCACACAAGTCGAGGCCCGCCCTCCATCATCGGTTACACGTCCTCCAAGTCGCAGTGTACCTCCACGTTGCGTCGCAGGCCTTCAAACATGAGGCCCACAGCTGCTTCTGTGTATTTTCGTCAGGCAGGCACACACAAACACACACGTGCGCTGGCATACGTGGCTGTTTGTGGAGGGCACATGTTAGTGGGTAAATCATCACAGCCATGGTAAACTGTTTTTTCCCTCTATTTTATGAGGGAATGTAGCTTAGTTGTTATATTTGAAGTCTGCACTTTGTATGCAGACCGTGCTTATTAGGACAGATTGAGGATGTTTGCTCCTGGTGTCTGCGCTCCTCCCAGGCCTGTGCAGGACACACAGAAACACACACACACTCGCAAACACACACTTTGGAGTTCCGAGATGGCTCTTTTGTACTTTTCATCAGAGGAATACGGGAGTGTGTGTAAGTCTCAGGGGGTAAATACAGATGAACAGCAACAGCAGGGGAGTCGAGACTCAAATTTGAAGGGTAGAAGAAGGTTACTGTACTTTAGCACAGACCAGCCGGGGGCGGTTTTTGACTCAACTGCAGATTGGGGAGGCATCCGTTTGGGTACAAACTCATTTTTTGACATTTTACTGGATGGGGGTGTTAATTCACTCAACTGCAGATGGATGAGGCGTTTCCTAGGAGAGAGGTGTCTGTTAGTGGGAAGGTATTTTTATGCATACTTTCTTTGGAATAGTATTGAACAAAAACAATTTGTGTCAAGTATAAAGAGAACGACTATCAAGAAATTTAACTCAGCCAGACTAGGTGGAACAAATAAGTTGAGTAGATCCATGAATCAAACATGAACAGATGCACCATTGTGAAGCGACCCTCTCAGGGTTTGCTGGAAAAAAGGGATTATTTTGGAAATGCAAAGCAATAAAATGTCCAGAAGTGAAATAGCATAGGTGCAACAAAAATTCATTTAGCACCTCCCTGGAGAGTCAATATAAAAGGCGCGCAACATTGTGGAATGACCACACATCAGGATTTACTAGAAAAAAGCTATTTAGATTTTTTTTTTTACAAAACAGGCAAGGAATGAGGCAAAATGGTCATCACAAACATGAGCCATATAGCTCCCCAAAAGACAAACAAAAATGTGCACAACATTGTGGAGCAACCATACGTCAGGGTTGAATGAAAAAGGGAATATTTTGGAGAAATTAAGCAAAATCATGAAGAAGCGGTGCAAACAAGTACATTGGGTAATGCCCCAGAACCTGAACAAAAACCCACACAACATTGTGGAATGACCACACAGCAGGATGTACAAAAAAAAGGGCGAACTACTATAAGAGAAATCAAGGGAAAACAACAAGGATTAAGACTGGGTGAAACAAATGTGGTCGCTCCCTGGAAAGCAAATATAAATGCAAACAACATTGCGGAGTGACCACAAATCAGGGCTTGCTAGAAAAAGGCATACTTTTGGAAAATTTCCGCAAAAGGGGTTAGGAACGAGGCAAAATGGTCATCACAAACATGAGCCATATAGTTTCCCAGAAGACAAACGCACACAACATTGTGGAGCAATACATGTTTGTTTTCAAAGATTTTTTAAATGTGCCAATTTGATTACAAATGACCTGACCTCTGTGCCGCCCTGCCCAAATATTGGTCCTGTCACATCTGGTGTTTTATGTTCGAGCCAAACTGAAAAGTCCTAACATCCGTGGTGTGAAAAGTACACTTTTCTTCTTTCCCCCCTTTGCACATGCTTTCACAGCAAGCGGCCCAAAAATGTCGAATGGAGACACTCACAGAAGCAAGTCAGTGTTGAGATATGAAGCTACACGATGGAATAATATCCTCATGTGTCTAATTTCTTGGGCGATAATGGCATTTGGCCACTGTCGCCTTTGTTTGTTTAATGTGACGTTAAATGGCCGTGCTGATCGGCCTTCCTGCTGCTATCTCTTACATTCGTCCCGTCAGAACTGATGAGAGCGCTCCATCTTCACTATGAATGGAGGAAATGGAGGAGGGTGAGAGAATAATGATGATGACACCCCTTATTCTCTCTTTTTTGGTCCAGTCCCAATTACCCGCTAATGTGCAATAGAAGCAGAAGAAATGGACAACAGTGATGTGCAAAGGCAAGATAATTCCTTTTTTTTCATTTTTTTTGATGGGAATGATCGTGTTCGGTTCCAAACACCTGCGCTACACCTTGACCCGCTGCCCAAATGATTGCAATTAATGACAATTACCCCCCCCCCAGGTGTCACAACGGCGACATGTACTGATGGCGACCTATCTGGAGGCCGTGCGCGCTTGTCTTCCGAGTCAACGCGTAATGATAACAGCTGGAATGCCGAGCGCGGGTACGATTGTGTACCAGAGTAATCTATTTGTGTTTACCTCACTAACCAGTCGGCACAAATCAGAATGGATCGACTTGGCCCGTTTCCTCCGGGATGGAGGCTGCCGGGGTGCTTTGAGCCATTAATGTGAATTTGCTCTAGAAATTGTTTCAGCGACAAGGCTTAGATTTTATTTGTGCACAGGTGAGAACACGACAAGGTTACTGTGGGATACGGCGTCCGTCCCTAAAGGACGTTTCAAGTCCTATTTAGTTGTGTTTTAAAGTCATTGATTTTTATTTTGTCTGTGCAGGTCAAATGATAGTACATGTTTGGCCCTCAATTTGCTTTGTGCTGCTGTGAATTTAGGGTGGACAGCAAAGAATATTTAGAATCTTAAATGAACCAAAAATAAAATTATTTTGAAAACACAGAGACGATTCAATCTTCAATGATGCTAACAGACTTAAAAAACAACAACTTTAAACTTTAACACTTTTACCGCCAAAAACGTCAATTGACGTTAAAGATACGCCCACTGTATACCACCAATAACGCCAATTATGTTTTTTTTTTCTTTTCAATGGGCAGTGCAACGTCTTGCGCAGCGCTGCTTTGTGAATGGGGTTTGTGAAATCCAAAAACACCCATTAACTATCGCCAGCAGATGGCAGCATTGTATCTCTTTTCAATGGGCTCACGGCTGTCAAATTACATGAAAACATGGCAGACCTTAGGAAATAGGATGTTTTAAAGGATGACATGAACGATCAAAGCGTTTGTCACATTAAATCTAATTCACAGAGCGTCACTGGCACGGTTGGTATAAGGCGATTTTTGTGGATTTGATCGGTGCATAGGCAAACAGATTCTGAGCTCTGCAGAAATAAGTGGTGGATGTCCAACATATTTTGCTCATAAATATGTCAACGGTGGGCATCAAACCCACTGAGACATTGTAATACACTTTTTAAGCCACCCGGACACACGAGCAAAATCACCAACATCAGGTCTAACCTGCCTCTATACAGAGATGCCATTCACCGTGCCGGATTTACGCCGGTCATGAAAATAAAGCCTTAAATCTCCAAGTATAATTAGAATCTTTAATAAACCTAACCTAAATTTTTGTAAATTCCACAAACAACATATTTACAACATAATTTTATGTTTTAAGAAATGACAATTTTTTTTTATTGTATTACACTTTACATGCCAAGAGGTAAATACAGCAGACCCTTGTTCTTTTTATTTGCATGTTTTGTCAAGACTGATGTGTTCAATACAGCGTGTGTTTTTTTTTAGTTTCTCATAGTGTTATTTTGAAATGGAAAACCTTGCTGAGCCATGTAGTAGAAATGCTAAATTTGCAAATATTTTTATTGACAAGCCTTTTTCAAGGCCTATCTTTCTTATTGTAGGTGTAAAAACTTTTAATAAACAGTGATTGTTCTTGACCAATCCCGTCAAATCCTTGAGCTCACGGATAGAAATGCAAATTGTAACTGACTGTGTGTGTTCAGTTAATCGTAACCTTCCCGTACGGCCCGATTTCCCAATGCTGAATGACATTTTTCAGGTGCAGCAGTCAACTTTAACCCGCCTCCTCCTGTGAGGACGTCCCTTTCCCCGGGTGCCCGCATTAGCATAAAGGCATTAAAATGTGAATAGGAATTAATTTGGACTTTCCCCTCCATAGGAATTAATGGAAGTTTGTTCTGCCCGTACCCCTCAGACGCCCGCCGCTGCTCCACAGTCCATAAATATTAATATTAATACGCAGTCGCATTTAAAGACAGCGCTTGGCTGCCGCCACATACAGAATATTATTAGAGATCACGATACGTTTCTCATGAGAAGTACAGCTGAGTGAATGCATTACCGTGCCGTTGTGATCTGTAAAATCCAATCTTCATACGGCACAAAAAGTTATTTTCAGAGAGACGGAAGATTAGCAGCGCCGAATGGCTGCTGTCTAAAGCCATTAGGCAGCTGGGGATTTTTTTTTCTTCTTCTACTCCTTCAGAGAGGAGAGCCCACATCTTGAGCTCTATCGCAGTCACACCGCTGTAGCGCTATTATCATGCCCGAGTAGATCATCTAGGCAGATAACGATTATCTCACCGCGGCGCTCCAGTCCACTCGGCCGCATAATACCCGCCGCCAAAAAGTTTTTGACGCTCATCCAAATGGCTGTCGTCACTTTCTTCTGTCTGCTCAAAAAGGCCTTTGTCGCTTCGCCGTGTGCCCTCGTTTGTGTTTTTTTTTTATCATACGCCATCTATGACACCGCGGTGGCTTGAAAGCCGGGCCTCGTAAACCTGGTTAAGAACTCGGATTCAACTGGGATTCTCTTCAAAGTGTGCCTATAGCTTTTCAGGTAGGCTGAAAAGGAAATTCTGTATGTGTAGCAGGTGTATTAATGGGTGTGTGTATCTATATTGATTATATATATATATATATTTTGTTCATGTAGAGCTTGAAATGACATGACGTGACAATAAAGTGCATCATGACTGGAATCCCCTTTCCAAATTAGGGGCGGTCGTTAATCGAGTGTTAAAAAAAATGAGTGCCGTTAAAGGCACTTTAAGTTAACGTGATAATAACGCGATAATTTTGACACCTGTATCATTTATACAACTGATGGATAACATCAAGGATAATACTGTAGTCTGTTCAACTATTTTTGAAGTTACTGTAAAAAACAAAACGAAAAAATTGCAATATATTTCCGATAATATTTTATCATTTTTATGGACGGGATTTTTTTAAAAGTCTGAATAATAAAGGTTATTTCCTTTATTATTAGGAGGAAAAGTGACAAAATTTGAGATTTTTTTCAAAAAAAAAAAGAAAGAAATTCCTCCCAGAAATCAAGACATGAGAAATGACATGCCATTTACGAGAAGTAAGCCACAATCACAAGACTGTATTGTTTTTCTATTAAAAAAACTAAAATATCGTCATATTAGGATCTATTTAACTTTATTTATTATTTATTTAAATTTTTTAATTTAATTTTAACTTTTTTAGTGTATTATTTTAACCTTTTTAATTTACTTTATACTATTGAACTTGTTTATAATCATAATTTTATCATTTTTAAAATACCTTTTTTGTGCGGCCCTTATATGTCATTTATTTGTAATTTATCTTTTTTTGCGTAAATGTGAAGACCCACTAAAGCGAGCAAATGCAGCAAGAGTCGTTTTAAAGTGTTATATGTACTTTAGTACAGGAAAGACAAACAATGGTGGTTTGAATCATTCCTGTTAATCGCCCAAGTTAAGAATAATTGTGTGTCTCGTTTGTGCATCAGGTCATTCCAACGTCGTGGCGATGCATCCCCTCTCATCAAGCCCACCGCCCCACCCCACAATTCCCATAAACGCTCATAATTGCCGCATTAAACTTGAGTTTATTATTTTCCTCCAGGTGCAGGTGTGCAGATGATACGAAGGCCCAGGTTGCATTTACATACAAATTGAAGGTTTTTTTCCCCCCTCCCCACCTTCTTCTATTAATCAGGCAGGCAGCAGGAATCAAACGGCAACACTCCATCAGGCCCTTTAAATACATTTGGTGACATTTTTACCTGGCATTAGCATGATAGGGCAAGCAGAGTATAATGTAGCAATGATTGCTTTTCCATTGAAAGCACAAACGGTTTCATTTTTCCTGTCATCTCAAATAAGTGTTAAAGAGGGTTTTGGAGGCTATTGTGCGAACGCCGTATGCTGGGGGACTCAGGACCACTGATGGCCATATTAAATAACCATTAGCGCCTGAGTTTAGATCATTGTGGCATCCGCCTCCTCTGAATTCGCTCGCAATGAGGAAGGCCGCGCCGCGCCAGCTTCCATAGAAACACTCCGGCCTGGCCTCCATTTTTCCTCCAACTAAACGCATTACAACGGTAATTTTGTGACTGTTAAGATAACTAGCGTTAACAAGCACTTAATTAAAATGTACAATAAATAGCCGTCTGCAGCCTTATCTCTCCTCCAGAGCCGCTCTGGTAGGAGGCTCCAATGCTCAGGCCGGCTGTTCCCCAGCTCGTTTGCAGATTAATTGCTTTTCTGTCTGGCAGAGGCTCGCCTGCGCCGCAGCCAGATCGTAAATAGCCAGATAGGGAGTTGATCAATCAGGAGACTCTCTCTCTCTCTGTGTCCCGCTCTGTGTCTGCGTATATTTCCCACCAGCGATAAATACGTATCCACATGCTTCCGTAATGGGGCCAAAGCTTAGTCTATAAAGATAAAGACGGGTTGGGGCTTGCAGGTTCAAATCCTACTGCATCCATTAACAAAGCACTGCAAGCATTTGACCAATGTCCTTGAAAATTACATATCAATTTCTTGATTCATTGTGGAAACGATGGAGTATAATAGCTGCAGCATTGATAGATATTGATTGGTGAACATTCATTCATTCAAACCCAAAAACGTGTAAATATGTTTTATAATACTTTGTCTTTCACTCCCAAAAACGTATTTATACGTTTTTCCATTTTTATTTTATTTTTTAATATGCAGGAGCAAATAGAAGGCTTCTTCTGACATGAAGAGGTGGCTTAAAGCAATGGTAGTTATTACAAAAAACAGCCAGCAGATGGAAGCAGAGTATACAAGATCAACCAGGGCCAAGTTGCAACAAGCTTTGTTTTCAACGGGAATGTGAATAATGGAGACAGTCCTCCAATAAATACGACCATATAGGTCATTTTGAAAAAGGTGCTAAATTACGATCAAGTGTTATGTGTTTTAGTTAAGCGACCTCTATCGGCCACGTTGAATAGCGTAAAAATTCAAAAGCTAGACTTGAATCCGGCCCCTCTGGTCAGATGACGAGTGTTTATCTGACTGAGCTACTTGGCCAGTGAATGTTTTAGTGTTGTCTACATGTTTTGTTAGTGTTCACTACATGCTTTGTAGCAGTCTACAACCTCGCCGTGCCTTTTCCTAACCTCAACCATTAGTGTCCTGTATAAAGACATAACGGGTACGGTACAACCACACTGAAAGCCTTTGCTAACCCCAATCATTAATCCGACAGTGAATTGACATACATGTCAACACGAAAAAATACACTAAAATTATCATTAAGATCAACGTTCGTCTTCCGATCAGACAGGCCGGGTTTGAGTCTAGCGTTTGGATTTTTGCACTATTCAACTTGGCCGATAGAGGTCGCTAAACTACAATACGTGACACTTGGTTGTATTTTGGTGCATGGTAAAATGACCAATATAGTCGTTATTGTTGGAAGACTTGTTGGAATAATGATGAAACTTAGATATATTCTGACGCCGATTGCTGCAAAATGGAAACAGATAGAAATATACTTCTTTTTCCTGATGAGAGAAGAGACACTAATCTTTCTTTTGGTAGGTTCCTCATTTTTATAGCAATAGAACACAATATTCTGTGGGACTTGCAAAATCAGTCAAAATCCAGTAAAACAGCTGGGAGCAAAGGGGGTTGCTTCAGTGAAAATGGCTGGGATTGAATGAGTTAAGACTTACTTTATCCAAAAGGAGATTAGGGGCCAGTGGAGGTTGCAAACTTTAACAGGTTAATTGGTATTGATCGGAGCGTAGTAACACACATGAGGAGTTGAGACTAGGAGTAGGGACGGGTGGGACTCAATTCTTGAGTAGTCACTAATACCTAGTGCCAAAAGCACTAGTATTTTTAATAAAATAGAACCACCCCCCCCCCCCAAAAAAAAGATGGATAATTTTAAATAAAGTCCAATATATCAGTTGTCCTTAAAAATTGCATGAACTTAATGGCAAATTCAATCATAAAATGGCCACAAAAGGATGGCCGATGTTTGTATCGGTCAATGTCGCAAATACCGACACCTTGAAATAAGGCACAATACGATATCTGGTATCGGTACTCACCAATTCTTATCTAGGAGTATTGGTAATTGATTGATCGATTAACGGATTAACCATTAGGCCATTTCTATAACCGTATACCACAATGTATTTAATTTTTTGGACAACTCAAGATTTTATTTTGGTCCCTTTTTGCTCATAAGTGAATAGAGAGATGACTTGTTTGTCCACGTGTAAGACAAATTGCCCCCTGTAAGGGGCAAAGGTTGACAAAGCAGAGAGGTCCACTTATAAAAAAAATAAATAAAATGAGTGCACGAGGAAGTGTTGTCTCACATTGAATTACGAGCACACAGATCACTAGTTGAAGCCCTGACTACGCAAACAGGATGCGACACGGAGGACACACGAGGCTCTTCCAGCACTGGGGGTCTTCCCACTCTGGGGCTTCTGTGGGGGAAATTTATCATCTGGAGGTTAAGGGTGTGACATCAGTGGAGGAGGAGGAGGAGGGAGGTTGGAGGGCAGTGAACTACAAAAAGTTTGTTTTCTTGTCTTCCGTGTGGAACAACACGGCGTTTGCAGCTTGCTTTACCTTAGGGCCGACCTCCATAAAGCAAAAGGGAGCGAGCTGCAGCCACATGTCTGACGAGTAATGTGATCCCAGAGGGTTTGACCGCTGTTAACTTTTATTACTGTAAATACTCACACTGCCTCTGGCTGCTTTTATGTGCGCCTTGTGTTTGATTAACCCCCGCGATACACTCTAAGCCCATTTGTACGAGCCCGCCGCACAAGTAAAGGTGAGGGTGAGTTGCATGAAATGCTTCGCTATAAAATGTGCACAGACAGACATAAATAAATATGGTGTCATGTCAGGTTACCTCAACATGAATCCAGTGTTGTTTTTGGCAGCCATTTTAGTTTTAGTCGTGGTTTAAGACATTTAGATGAAAATGCCTTTTCCCTCACATTGTTGTCATTTCTACATGCGATAGTGTTTGTCAATGAAAACTCAAAAAGGTTTTGTCTCAATTTAGTCACATATTGTTTACACAGACATTTGGATGAAAATGAATTTTCCTCACATTGTTGTCATTTCTACGTGCGATAGTGTTTGTCAATGAAAACTCAAAAAGGTTTCGTCTCAATTCAGTCACATATTGTTTACACAGACATTTGGATTAAAATGAATTTTCCTCACGTTGTTGTCATTTCTACGTGCGATTGTGTTTGTCAATGAAAACTCAAAAAGGTTTTGTCTCAATTTAGTCACATATTGTTTACACAGACATTTGGATGAAAATGAATTTTCCTCACATTGTTGTCATTTCTACGTGCGATTGTGTTTGTCAATGAAAACTCAAAAAGGTTTCGTCTCAATTTAGTCGCATATTGTTTACACAGACATTTGGATGAAAATGAATTTTCCTCACATTGTTGTCATTTCTACGTGCGATTGTGTTTGTCAATGAAAACTCAAAAAGGTTTCGTCTCATTTTAGTCACACATTGTTTACACAGACATTACAACAACTTAACATATATCCGCCCCAATCCAAACACATGTGCTCAAAAATCTCCTTGTAAAATTGACTTTGAATTTCTGAGTGAAAAAAACTTTACGATGTTTTTTTTCTAGTAATTGTTACTCTCTATTTTTTTACAGTGTAACATTATGTGTATAAAAGATTTGTTAAAAGCAGTTACGTCAGTGTAAGACAGTACTGACGGAAAACCCGCCTCTGTAGACCGGTGACGGAATGATGAGGGAAATGTGGTTAAAATAAAATGACGGACTGATGATTAGCTCAGAAAAATGATGGAACAATGACGGAAAGGTGCCCAGTGTGCTGACGAATGATGAATGACGGACCTACATAATTTTGCAAATTGCCCATCTCTGGCGACCATTCAAAACGGTTTAAAAATATGAACACAATATAGGCAATTGGTGGAAAAGCAATTTGCACGATTCCTCTGTTCTTCCCCCATCATGACTCACCGTTGGAAATGAGCACGGATGATTGTGGACAATGAAAATAAAGCAGCTAAGGCCTATGTAGGACTTCATGGCGCGTTGTCGAAGGAGGCTGTCAGTATGCATGAGAGTGGGTTATGTTAACAACTGAATTAGCAGCAAGGCGCATGTATCCCGATGGTGCCCTGTTAAGGGATCCCGCGGACACTCATGGTGGTCCGAAGGCCTGTGGGGGCTGTCTGGCAGTCAGATTAGGGGAGCGGTCGTTCGACAGCCACGCAAGCACTTATCAGGCCCACTTTGGCTGCCGTGATTTATTATGTGAGAACATGATAAATGTAGTTGTGAGCAACCCCGGGGGGCGGCGTGGGTTGAAAGAGGAGGGGGTGGACAGTATGAATCTGTCAGTTTGGACCTGCCGGATGGAAGCATTCCAACAGGAGGACAGGAGCTGTGATCGTAGCAGGCGAAGCATCCTGCGTCCTCTCGCTTTCCGGTCATAAATCAGCCTGGAAGGAGCTCTGGCTGCCCTCTGGCCTGTGCTCCCGTCTTTCTTAACCTCACTCTCGCCTGATGACATGTCCTTCTGTCTTGGGCCATGTTCACACGTATACACATCTTTATAAAGACGTGAATAGGTACATATCATGTGTTTAGGCCTTTTGGGAGCTATGAGAAAAAAAATTCCATCCATATCATAACTTTACATTGTTTTATCGAACAAGGGAGAACTACTAAAAATGTACACGACAGGACTAATGAATAGTCTTATATTGTAAATAAAATTTTGAAGTTATGGTCCTACATATGGTGCTAATATCATCACAAGTTACAAATGTGTATGATCAAAAGATGACACTTTTGATGCTGCTTCAGTCTGCTTGGCTAGCTTGTAGCGGCTAAACAGCTAATGTTTACATGGGCAACCTGAGCAAACTGCGCACATTTTTTTTTAATGCTTTTCACATCATCACTTGGATGTTTCTTGTTAAACAACTCAACAGGATCACAATCATGCCCATTTTTTTGGACATACCCTGCACAACGGCCGACTGATTCACTTCATGTCTCTTTGGAGATACTGACTCATAAGCTATGGTAAGGAACTTCTCTTGTCACAATGGCTAAGTAAAATGAATCAGGTGTGTCATTTTCGGTGCAATTTATTCCAAAATGCATGTTGAGCTCCAATTTAACTTCCAACTCACTACTAAATAATTCATGGTCTTTGTTCTTTACTCATAATTTATCTTGCAATCGCAATGTATTGAGCCACGCAGAAAACAACAAGTTAGCATCGCCTCACATTTTAGCATGGCTAGTTGTTGCTGGCTGAGTTACTTTCCTTGGCAACTTAACTCCAAGATGAAAAAGGTCAGAGAGACTCTTAAGACAACACTTTAAGGAATAGGAACATTTAATTTAGATCCATGAGTTTTGAAACTGTGTTAAATATAAATCAAATAGGTGGCAGTATGCCAATGGTGCCCTGTTAAAGAATCCCACAGACATTCATGGTGGTTTAGTCCTGTCAAAAAAGACCATCCAGCATCACAATGGACTCTTTCAAACTTTCACTTAACCATCTTCAACTGAATTCACCTTTTCACACGCTGGCCCACTTGGCCACACTAAGAATAATATTTTAGCACATTTTCTTTCTCAGCTATACTCAGTATTTTACCAGTTGTGCCTATTGTCATGCTGGAAAAAAAAAACAACAACCCTCAAAGGTTTTCCCTGGCCTTCATTTAGTGGGTTCCTATAAACAGCTTTTAGTTACTGTATATGTAGCCTTGATTGGACCATCCTAGGCTTGCTCATTGTGCCCCAGTGTTGTGACAGCCTGAGCAGAAACAATCAATAAGAAAAGCAACAGTGGCCTAAGTGGGTCAACAGATAACTCACTGAGCGGCCACAGGAGACTTGATGGAAAACAAAAGGCTATTGTAATAGATTTAGCTCCACACTTTCTTGTTATTGTTTGGACCTCTAAGAGGAAATGATGAACGGGTTAGTTACATATTTGGAGTGAGTCACCTGTGCTGACTGTGCATGATTTGTGTGCTTGGCGCTTGCACGTAAATCTCAGTGGTTTCTGGTGACAGTAATTTAACACGACGGTGCCTTTTTTTGCCATAAATAATTTGCCACTCATTGATTTCCAATACCCGAGAAGAAATATACGGCATCCACCTCAAGGGGCCGTAGATGTAGCCGGCTACTCACTTTTGTGGGCACAGTTGTGACAGCTAGAAGTCATTTGTTGTGATCATAAGATGCAAATTTATTGGCCTTTAGAGGCTCCGTCGTGGGGATTTACTGTGTAGTCGAGCCACCGTTTTGTGTTATGGATAGTTTTGAACAGTCAAACAGACTTTTAGTATTTATTGCATGTTGTGTAGACATATATAAACTGAAAAAATACCATACAGACCATTTGGTATCGAGAGTGAGCTGGAGTAGACTTTGGGTTTGATTACACATTGGACTAGTTGTTAATTGAAATTTAATAACCATATATGGAATGTCTTTATCCATGTATCGTATTTTTGAAACTATCAGTCATATCCATTTTTTGGCTGGTCCTGTCACTTAGGTGTGATGGTGGTCACCTTTATTGCATGCTAAAGAAGTGGGTGGTAATGCACCAAAAGTATACGCCAATCGCCAAGAAGAAGTAAAGTAGAGAAAGAAATAGAAGATGAAGACAAATTAGTTGTCAGCTAATGCAAGTTAGCTGCTGCCGCTAGTATGCAACGATGACAAGGATTTGGGATTTACAGCAGCAAAAGTTGCAATAACCGACCAGGATTCTGCTTTTGGCCACAATACGACACATTATACTCGTTAAGGTAAGCCGTTTTACGGTGCGAAGAAAAACGTTTTTCCTTTTTTTTTTTTTTCTGGAGAGCTCAGTATTGTTCATTCGGTAATTTTACCGATTTGACATGTCATCATCATTGCTCTCTTTTTTTTTTTTTATACTTTTTTTTTTATTTTGTATGTGGGTGAGTATGTGTATGTGCGTGCGTGCGAGTGTGTGTGTATTCATTAGTTCACCTAAAACCTATAAAAAAATCCCATACAGTTCACCTAAACCGAACACTTCCAGCCAGAGTCGTGAGGCCGTCAGGAGACCCGAGGAAGGACCAAAGAAAAGAAAGGAAAAACGTTTTTCCGTAGTGAGAAGCATACCTTTCGAAACTCGTTCGCTGCCATCAACACAGATTTACTTATTTAATGACGGACACAACTTCAATGTAGCATATTTACTGTAGATCATATTCAGTAGTCTATATTTTTGCTTTTTTACATTTAATTAGTGTGTTTTTTTGTCCCCATTTTTATTCATGTTGATTAGGCAGATGCAGGTCTGAATATGTCACCGGTTTATTTTGGAACACATCCGATATGTCCGTTTATGGGTCACTCTCATTGGGAGATATCGGATATGTATTGCGATTTTGCTGGGGTGCCAGGGGGGGAAAAACAAACAGGAAGGGTGAGCTGAGATTCAAACCCAGAATGTCTCAACTGTGAGGCAGATGCTCTAACCACTAATCCGTCGTCATAAGTTAACTTTTTTTTCACTTGTTGAAATGAGAAAAAAAAGGGAATTAACTCAGGTCGCTTCCTCCAATATGTCACTGCTGCTGCTTGGCGTTTTTTTTTTTTGTTCGTTGGGCACCTTGTGAGTGATCAAGTTGTTGATTGGGGCGCGTACCGGCACCTCAGAGAAAGAAGGCAGGCAGTGATGAGCTTTAATTGCTCTGTCTCTTGTCCACTCCTATTAGTTGCTCATTTAACACTATCTGATGGTGAGTCTCTTGCACTTTTACAGGATTGTGTGTGTGTGTGTGTGTGTGTGTGTGTGTGTATATGCATGTGTGTGGTGCAGAGTGTCAAGAGGGTAACAGTCATGTGAATGAGTGGGTGTGAGACAGGTGATGTGCGTGTGTGTTCTTGATCAATAAGAAGGAATCCCAGTAGTCCAAAAGGTACTAATTTCAGCATTTTCCACACAGCTGCAACTGAATACCGCAGAATAATAATCCACAGTCTCCATTGGCTGATTCCCCCCCCCCCCTTTATTTTATCTGAATTAAAATTGCAACACCGTTGTAACATTTGATTTGAGGATACACACTGAGCTAGAATTGCCCCAAAAAAAAGAAAAATAGTCTACATATGGCAATGTTTATGTGCCTTACAACTCCACAGTCTTGACTCACTGCCCTTAGTCTCCTTTAGAATAAAATCACCATGATAAATGTTGATGACAAAACGTGCATGCTGACATTAATTGACCCGATAGTGTGTCTTAGACCTGAATGCCACAGTATCATATTTGAGCCACTTTTTATAAAAAAAAGTTCCAATTATTATTATTATTATTATTACAGTATATAATTGTAGTAATAATAATAATAATATCATATCATTCCCGCCTGCAATGACAGGTGTGGCAACAATTTAGACTTGAGTTAACAAAAGTGTATTCCATGCTCTCTGGATTTGAATATATTTATATCTCGGGGCTGTGCTTAACTCTACGACTACCTTGTAGTTACTGTGTGTAAAAGCAAAATTTTTATACAGCTCTTATATTGGATCTCGTCAGATGTACTGTACCTGATATGGCCAATGAGAGCAAATATAACACTCTTTTTTTTTTCTCCATTATTATGTACAGTAAAGCAATTAGTTTGAACTATAGGTGTCACGTTCATCCAAAATAACTTCAGTAACAAATGTTCATAAAAAGGTGTGAGAGTGGTACTTTTTACTGACTGCATTTAGCTATAAAATAATGGTTTGTAGCAAGTAAAGAAATTGTTTTTTCAGCTACTTCTGCCTACTCAGCAAATTCCTATGTTATTTTAGGTTGACAACAACTGGCTCCTATCTAAATGAATGGGTGAAAGCCATAATTGAGCTTTCACTGGTCACAGGGACATTAAAGTTGTGTACTGTGTAAAATTACCAGTCAAATGTCATGTTACGTTTGTTGTGACTTGTTGCCTCAAACTCTTTTTCCAGTCGTTATACTCTTGATTGGAACTTTTGGTCTATTCCGACTTCCTTTGCGGAGAGCAGTTCATCGGGTTTTTTTAACTTTGGCGGAATTATTCCTGATCCGTCCCAACCTCACAACAGTTGTGAGAATCCACTGTTCGTGTGCACTGCTGCGCCAAGCATTCAAAAACACTAAACATCGCATAATGTATATCTCAAATTAATTTAAATGAGAATAACTTTAATAATAATGCACAGGGATGTGATTTGACCAAAGTGAAATTATCTGAAAATTTAGCCGGGGGTCTGGGGGCCACTGGCACCCAGCTAGGTCCAGGGAGCTCATGGGTTTTCCGTGTTTTTAAGTACTTTCAATGCACTCACATGACAAAGAAATAGACAAAACAACAGCATAAATTTTCAATGTATATTGAACTATCCCATATAAAATGGCAGTTTTAGTCAACTCAAAATCAGTCACATTCAAAAACATTGGACTGCCTTTGCTTTTAAAAACTATCACTGAGAATATCATCATATCTAACTAATGTGATTACTAAGTTAACACATAAATAATGTTGAAGAGTTCAAATTTCATGAACAAATAATTGTATCATGACCAAATGAAAAGTAACTCATATTAGAGCATACCACAAATGTCTTTGTTATAGCAGAATATGTTATCTGTCGGAGTCATGTGCATACACAATGAACTACTAAAAAAAAAAAAAAAAAAAAAAAAAAAAAAAAAAAAAAAAAAAAAATCGGAATTTTTTTTTTGGGGGGGGGGAGATAAAAAAAAGCGGAATTCCGCGAATTAGCGGAAAAATCACATCCCTGTAATGCATCAGATTTATATAGCGCTTTTCTTTCTTAAAACTCAAAGACGCTTCACAGTAAGCTACTTAAGTAGCCACAGCTGCTCTGGGGCAGGCTGACGGAAGCGTGCCTGCCATAGTGCGCCTACGGCCTCGCTGACCACCACCAAACATTTGCACCTTCAATGCAATGTGTGTGAAATGCCTTGCCCAAGGAGACAACGACAGATGACTTGGGGATAGCGGAGATCGAACAGCCGACCTTCTGGTTACTGAACAACCGGCTCTACACCCTGAGCCACGGCTGACACAATAATGAAATAAAATAATGAAAAAAATAATTTTGCTTATTAATGAAGGACAATTTTTTTTTCTAATGGTTCACCAGCAGTTCAGTTTTTCAGCTGGTGTTTTAAAAATGTTTTATTGTGTTGTTTGAGCGGACGTGGGTGTGCATACATCACCAATTGTTGCAATTTGATGATGTCAAGATGGCATTGAAGGGGCACCATGACATATATTCAAATTAGGCATGGGCCAGCTCTGACAGTTTACCGTGCTTTTAGAAAATAAAGTTTTCCAAAACAGCTGATACTGGCTGTCACGGGGGACTTCAAAGCACGGTAGAATATAATTGGCTGCTTGCGGAGTTCAGTGAATGAACCACCTCCAAGTATTTTTTTCTCTCCTCACGAGCAGAGAGGGGAGGGAGGGGAGGGTGCAACGACGAAAGAGACACTGTGCAAACGTGGATCCCTTTTTGCTCTGTTGATTTATGTGAATTGTATTCCAAAAAATTGTGCCAGCGGGTACTAGTTAGCCCATAGGCTAACGAGTAACACATGGGTTTGATTTAATAGTCATCAACAGTAATTGGCTCCTTAACTAATTTTCTCCCAAAAACCTATAAATATGTTCTATTTTAAATATTACCATGGTCTCAAAAACATATTTATACGTAAAAAAAAATTAAAAAAAATAAAATAAATAATAATAATAAAAAAAAAAATACATATATATATATATATATATATATATATATATATATATATATATATATATATATATATATATATATATGCTAGAGCATACAGAAGGATTTGATGCAGCCTCTGAACTGAAGAGAACACTTGAAACAATGGTAGTTATTACAAAAACGTTCAGCAGGTGGCAGAAGGGTATAAGAGATCAAGCAGGGCCATGTTGCAACAAGCTATTTTAAACAGATTTTTGAATAATGATGAAACTTAGCTATATTTTAATGGTAAATGGCTGCAAAACAGAAACCGATAGAAATATTTTCTTAATGAAAGAAGAGACTCTAATCTTTCTTTTGGTGGGTTCCATGTTTTTATAGCAATAGAAGACAATATTCTGTTGGCTTTGCAAAATCAGTCAAAATCTAGTAAAGCAGCCGGGAAGAGGGTTGCTTCAGTGAAAATGATTGGGAGTGAATGAGTTAACCACATGGCACACTAGGACTTACTGAGATAATTTAATTTTATTCAACCAAATATTTTTAAAAAGGCCATTTTAGAGCTGTAATTTTAATACTGCGATACTGCAATGTTTTTCAACATGTTAACATAACGTCAGAATCTAATATCGGCTCATGCTTAATCCGAATAGTATCAGTTGACAGCAGAAATATTTGAATTGTGACTCTTCAACCATGATACTACACTTACTACTACCACCACAACTATGATTTATAATGATAATAATAATCATCATCCTCAGCTTGGATTTAGATATCACTATTCAATGTACCCAAGGACACTTAACAATAACTCATGGGAAAAATTACAATGTTGAATAAAATGTGATCATGTTAGCAGCGCCATGTTAGAATAGGAGCAGGTATTGTTGTCCAGTAACGAATTGTTGTCTTGAGAGTGAAAAGCAAACTTGTAAACCTCTCAAACTGACGCAGGGAAAGGTCTGGATCCCTTTGTGCTTTGGTGGAAGTTGCTCATCTCGGCTAGCTATTCAATGTAAGGTACAGTAGTGGTTGCCAATAAAATAAAATAAAATGAGAGTATGCAACAATTGAGTCAAAAACATAATACAATAATGGCATAGTGAGTCCATACAGTGAAAACCCATCCTAATGATGTCAACGACACCAGAGTCACCCCAAATCTGTCTCCCGTCGCGCTTCGCCCTTTTGACTGACATCTGTTAGGAAACGGCGGTGAGAAGGCGAGTGGTGGCGCTCGATGCCTGGGTGTCACTCCTGCGACAGCCCGAGAGCCATTAATTTTAGCCTCCGGAGTGGTAACAAGATCCCACGCACACCCGCCTCCCTCCTCCCTCCCCAGCACAGCGAGGCTCCTAAATATACATTTATTTTCAGAAGGAGTTCCCCCTCAACGTCAGGATGTGATGGATGTTGACTAATCGGATGGCGTGCGAGCGTATGTCCACTGTCAGGTCCCTTTACGTTGGCTGAGTGGTGGGTGTAAATCTCCTTGAGGGTGATTTGTTGGTGGCGGGGGTCTTGTCTTTGAGAAGGATCTGGGAGATATGATACCCTGTGCTGTTGCTGCCTGAGCGGGTCTATCTTAAGATGCTGCATGGAGGCCTGGCATTCAACTAAGTCTCCAAGGCTTTGAGGGCAGGCAGCAGGAGGGCTGCCTGTGGCCTACACTTACTCCAAGAAATACTTGTCTATTCTTGCCTCTGGATGGTGTACACATACTCATAACATCTCAACACGAGCACACATAGAGCTCACATGGGCTTTAATATTTGTCACTTGCAAAATCAAACTGGAAATCTACTTCAGAATTAAAATCTGTTGTAGTAAGATGAGACACACAGACTGTAAATGTTGAATGTCTATTAGGCCAAATCTGGATGAAATTTGGATAAACTAAACTAAAATTCAATCAGATTAGTTCACTTAATCATGTAAAAAAAAAAAAAGTCACTAACTGACACTTATGTAAGCGCTACATATCCTCTTTATTTATCTGTAAATAGACACGGTGTTGATGCTTGTGTCTGCTCAAACCAGACAATACAGTGGTGTTGTTGTGTGAGCTTTGCCACCTGCCCACAAGCATATGAAATGCAAATGAGACACTTACATCATCCAGAGTCGTCCCCCAACCGCAGCCTGGCAAGCTGCTTCATGGGTGCTGGATCCTGAGAGGGTAGTTCTGGGGGGCTGCGGCAGCTCATGGGCCCGACGGAGGTAGAAGCTGGCAGCTCCCGGGGCACGGCAGATGGTTGAGGGGCAGGGAAGGAGCTTCACAACTTGGCTGTCTTTGACCTGCAAAGACCACACACTGAGCTCTCCTTTATCATGTCAGAATACTATAGAGTGCTAGTACGACTAAAATAAATGTTCAGATCAAATGGATGGATGGTGGTGCTAAAAATGCAGGGTTGAAATGAAGTGAATGAAATGCTAAAATGCTAATTTTTTCAGCACATGGTAGCTACTTCAGTCTATTCCCTGCACCGTTATATTTTACACTAAACATATCATAACAAAAGTACGCAAAACGTTCATTTTCCTTTACACGCCACCCTCAAAAATCCAGATAGAGATCAGGAAATGACCCTCTCCGCTCTCGTCTTCCTCTCATATTGGCTCCTTAATCACATGGCAGGCGCCAGGCGCTGTACACGGTTGTTCTCCAAAGTGTCTGCACGCCGCACCATAACGACCTGCCACCTCCGCGGCGCGCAAAGCGGCCTCCGGGCTGCGTTTCCTTTTCCTTAGCTCCACCGCAGTTGCTATATTATGAAGACACAATAGGAAACGGGCTCTGCCCTGGCCAATTGCGCTCATCATAAATAATGCAAGGTAAGTGTGTGGCTCCTCAGGGGTAGGAGGTTGGATCTCTGACACACCAGCAGGTTGCTTTCAGTACGTGTGTGTGCTATAGTTCGTCTGATGAGCTTCCCTTTTTCATCGAGCTCAAGGACCAAAAACTGTAACCTAACCTAAACCAAAACCCTACCCAAAAGCGCCAAAAATGAAGTTTAATCCAAAACAAATCTCAAAAACAAACAGCATCCCTAGCCCTAAACCCAATCCCCAAACTACTGAAAAATAAACCCTCAGTAAACTAAACTAAATGCTTCCCCATAGATTCAAACCGCTAAAATTTAAGTAAAAATCTGAATCCAAAACCCTAAACATGAACCCTAATCCAAAAACATAAACTCTTAATATCTAAAACTAAACTGAATCTTATATCTACCCTAACTTTTAAAAGTAATCCTAATTCCTAAACCTATACCCTTACCTAACTCTTAACCCTAAATCTAACCTGATCCCAGAAAATGTCACTGGTAAAAACTAAACCCTAAACCCCAACTCTTTCCCAAAACCCCTAAAACCTAATGATAGAAAAAAATGTCGCCCCACCCACTAAAACTAACCTAAATCCCAGCACTAATCCCTAAAAGCAACCCAAAACCCGAACCTATTATCTCTCATCTTTCCCCACAACATCCATCTCCCCTCTCTTTTTTTGGGCTACTCTTGTTTTCCAGGAGCTACATCTTGAAGACAGGCAGAAATAAATAAATAATGGGGAAAATACACACAAGGCTCCCCAGAGCCAGAGGGACAGCTTATCCTTATCGGGCTTCAACCTGCTTATTAGATCCTCCAGGACACTCCACGCTCACCACTTAAACACCACCTACCCTCTCCTCCATCTCTGTCGCCGTTTGATTCTTCCTCTCCGCTTGCACCAGAGGTTTTAATACCACATCTCACGGCAGACCTGGAGGAGAGCTTTACTCAGGCTGATGGGGGCTGAAAATGGGCTTTTGGCTTTGTCACGTTTGTTTTATATCCTCAAAGTCTTGAGTGAGCATCCCATCGCAAGGATTGAGCAGTATCAGTCACCAGACCGGTGTGATGAATGTCGAATTTTCTGACTGACCGGTTTTCTCAATGTTTTGTGTCATGTTTATGTTTCAAACTCAGGCCCAACTAGCTTCATGCTTTAAAAAGGTCTTCATATAATTTGGCAGAGTTAGTAAACAGAGGATGTTTGAATCAAACAGGGGGACTACCAATGGAAATGAACCTTTTGTGCATAATTGGATGCATTTACATTTTATTATCCATCCATCCATCATCTACCGTTTATCCGGGGGCGGGTCGTGGGGGCAGCAGCTTTAGGAGGGCAGTCCAGACTTCCCTCTCCCCAGCCACTTCAACTAGCTCCTCAGGTGGTGAGCCCATGGGAAGGGGTACCCACGTTGCCTTTTCGAACGGTGCCCGGCCGGGTTCCATGGGTACAGGCCCAGCCACCAGATGCTCGCCTTTGAACCCCGCCTCCAGGCTTGGCTCCAGCAGGGGGGGAGTGACCCGTGTCCGTGCAAGGGAAACAGCGTTCCACTATTTTTATTCATCATAAGGGGTCTTTTTGAGCCGTGGTTTGTCTGGTCCTTCATCTAGGACCTGTTTGCCATGGGTGACCCTGCAAGGGTCATGAACCCCCAGACAACATAGCTCCTAGGATCATTGGGACACTCATCCATCACAGTAAGGTGATGACTCCCAGAGGAGCATTTTATTATTGAAAAATAAATTTATACACATTGTCCCTATATAAGAAATACGGACAACAGGGCAAAACCTAAATACTACCGTTTTTCATCAATGCTGGATATTACCTCATTCCTGGCATTCTCCTTTCGTACAGGCTGCGGCCTTCAAAGCTAGCTCCGAAAGCGAAATATTGGTGGCAGGATTTCATACCCTCATTTGGTGTGGGTGATATTTATACAGAACTGCGACCTGGGAAGAAGGAGACTAATGTCCCGGCTGATGCCGCTCGTCTGGCTTTGAAACATCTTCTTGTCCCCAAGGTGAAACTGGAGGATGTGGCTCCCAAATTTAGTAGTTTTCTTTTTAGTCTAGGCTGTCCTACTAGTAAGTGTAGTTAGCCATCCTGGACATAGTCTGTTTATTTGTCATTAGTATGCTTAGATTAATTCAAACACCAATTTGAGGCATTCCCCAACTCAAAAACTCGAAGAATTTTGCAGATGTGTTCATCTTGGTGAACATTTGAAACGGTGCTTTGAAAACTGGCTAAATGGCGGCCACCAGAAATCTTTTGAAAATTCAGCCTCTGAAGCCAGTTTAACTTAATTGCAAAAAGTTGGTAGGCATGGCTATTAAGAGGCGGCTCACAAAAAGTCTCAAATGCACATGCCTGGAAAAAAAAAGTGTGTTGTAGCTATAGCCAATTATAGTTGAGCTATGAGTTGCGAAAAGTTTCAGTTTTCATAATTGTATGATGAGCAAATGGCAACAGACCTGATAACTTATCATAAAAAAACAAAGCATTAAAAAGGTCGACGCAGGACCAAACATACGACCCTTGAGATTCCTCGGTGCCCCAAACGGTATAGAAGCAATAAAAGCCCCACAATACCCTTCAAACTCTTTATGATCACGTCTAGTTCTCTCAGATTTTGTGTGTCCCCAACGGCTGTTGTTGTTTTCTTTTTTAATTTTAATTAGACGAAAACATGAAGCAGACTAATTGAAATCTGAAAGTCTCAAACAACAACGCCAACAAAGCATTATCATCAAGAGCCTGATAGTTCAAGCTGACCTTTATTGTTCCCGCTCAAAAGACAGCATCGACATCAAAGAAAGCCTCTGCATGTAAATAATGTTGCCTCTTTTGTTCATGCAACAACCTCTGTCCACGTAATTAGTCAGACTATATATTTCTTTATAAAAGTAGGCCCGAGGCTGGGTCAGAGAGCTTTGAATCCACCCCATGGGGAGATCAGTAGCAGTTATGGACCTGCATTGAGGTGTGGACGCTGTCACTTTCAAATTTAATTACATACGACTTGACACCCTGTCATTACCTTGTCTTGGTCCACCCACTCATCATAGCGGACCCAAATCGACACACCCCTGAGAGCTGGGGAGCGACCCACCTCCCGGGGACCGGTTGTAATAGCGGATGTGGACTTGCGTGTTAGTCGCCCCGCCCTGTCCCCAATCCCGCACACTTGCTGTTTCTTCCTTTGCCTGGGATGTGGAGATTTGTATGGCACGTTAGTCACACCCTGTGTTATCAGCATCTCTGTGATGAGCATAAGCATAGCCTGGAGGGGGGAGGTGGGTGGTGGGTGTCGCAGATGGTACAGTGTCACAGACCCCGAGAGAGGCCACCGGCTCGTCACTCCTTTTACTGAGGTCTCGCCCCTCTCTTTGCCAAAGTGTGCAGAGGCTGAGCGTTGACCACTGACCCGTGTTCGAGCTACTTTTTAACCAGCTCACCAAATATGCCAATAGATGCTTTGAAAGGGGGGGGGGGGGAAGGAGGGACAACCTAATCCTGTTATCCTTTTCCGTCAACAACCTGGCGGGGACGGGGGTGGATATAGGGGTGGTGGGGCAGTATCTGAAAAGCGCGGGCGGCACGTGAGCCCGGCCCCCGTCATCACTGTGAAAGCGGGTTTCAGCCGCGACACAATAGGTGTGTAATTTCAGGTTTTTGTTAATCCAAAATCCAATCACATACATGCGTGCAAGATCACAGAGGAACACAACAGGAGGACAGGGCCTCGGAGGTGAAGGTGTCTCTACCGCACGCAAGCATCACATTGATGATAGCGGAATGCTAACAACAGCCAAGAGCAAGAGAACCTTTCTTTTCTTTGGTCCTTCCTCGGGTCTCCTGACGGCCTCACGACTCTGGCTGGAAGTGTTCGGTTTAGGTGAACGGTATGGGATATTTTAACAGGTTTTAGGTGAACTAATGAATACACACACACTCGCACGCACACATACAAAAAAAAAAAAAAAAAAAAAAAAAAAAGAGAGCAATGATGATAACATGTCAAATCGGTAAAATTACCGAATGAACAATACTGAGCTCTCCAGGATTTTTTTTTTTTTTTTTTTAAAAAAGCAAGAGAACGGTTCGAAGGTTCTCAAATATAACCGGGAGTTCTTTATGATGGTCCAGACATATGATGCTTTAAGGTTAGGAAGGGTGCACAATTAATTATATACAGTGTCATTTATCCAGCCATCAATTTCTATGTTTGTTATTATTAGCGCATTTAGCTAAAATGTTCTTTACACTCACGTCTATGCAGCCCCCGTATGCTTATTAATAGTGTGTTTGTGTTATAAGAATTAAGCAGCAAAATCCTTCTGTTTTTTTCCAGCTCAGGGGGTGGCCATTTTGCCTCTTGCTGTCGACTGAAAATTACATCACAGTTGCTGAGAGCTCAGGTAACGACCAATCACGTCTCAGCTTCAGAAAAAGATGACCTATGACCAAACTCAGTAAACTGCTGAGACATAGTTGGTCATTACCTGAGTCACCGCAAAATGGCCGCCCCTTGAGATGGCTAAAAACGGGTGGATTTTGTTTGCTGCTTACAGGAGAAGTCGACCCATTTTTTTTTTTTAAATATACATTATATCGTATGGGCCCTGTTACCTGTTTTCTAAAGTTGAGCCATGAATGGTTTATAACTGAATGCTAAGTAACTGTGATGTCATTGTCAGTCGACAGCAAGTGGCAAAATGGCCGCACCCTGAGATGGATTAAAACGGGTGGATACTCCGGTTATGTATTTCTGGACTAAAGTCTTAGAAAAACTTTCCGTTATTTTGGACTGTAGGATACCTTTATCTCCAAACTTGTGTTTGCTAGGTGACCTAACAACAACTGACTTACCACATAAACAATTTCAATCTACACTTGTAGCCCTTACAATCGCAAAAAAAACAATTCTTGTTAACTGGAAAAATAAACAAACTCTGAATATCGACCAATGGTCTAACCTCCTCATAAATCACATTTTAATGGAAAAAATATCTGCCTCAAATAAAAAACAAATATCAAAATTTATAGAAACATGGTCTACGTATATAGAATTTTTTAACCTAATTCTGGTTACTTAATTCTGTCTGTTAGCGAGAGCCACTACATCGTGATAACTTACATTAATGTTTCTGCATTTGGCAATTTATTATTACATTATATTATTAGTATGGGATTTTTTTTAATGGGCTTTAGGTGAACTGATGAATACACACACGCACGCACATCCACATACAAAAAAAGAAAAGAAAGATATATATATATATATATATATGTGTGTGTATATGTATATATATGTATATATAAAAAGAGAAAAAAAAACATTTTTATAAATTTTTTTTAAATTTATTTGTTTTTTAAAAAAAAAAGGAGAGCAATGATGATGTCAAATCGAATGAACAATACTGAGCTCTCCTGGGATAAAAAAATAAAATAAATAAATACATAAATAAATAAATAAAACGGGTGGATTTTGCTGCTTAACTCATATTCCACAAGAACAATATGAATCACTATACCGTGTTTAGACTAGTGGGGACGCATAGAACATACTGAAAAGAAAATTACTGACTTGACTACATATTTTGTATTCTATTTATTTGTTTTTTTACACCACAGTGTCCTTACCATTTTCCTTTAAAGCTACTGAAGTAAATATAAATTGACAGAAGCTGAACAGTAATGTTAACACTGACACAACACGTGTCCCCTTGCTGGTACACCAATATTATAGACTATGCATTAAACTACAGTATAGGTAATCAGGGGTCCCATAATACCAAGGACATTATTGCACTAATTACACATATTCTATGTCGTAAATTTATTTTAATTACAGAATATACAGCACGTTTTATAAATAGACAAGCTTACAACACCGAATGAATCATATCAACTATATTTTCCAGCTTAACAGAATATTTGTGATATGTTTGCAGTTTTGTTTTTGCACCCTCTTGTTTTTGCTGAAGATAAATGAAATTAATACACACAGTTAATATTTCAAACGCTGCCATGAATTATTGAGCACTCTGTGGCAGATTAAAAGTAAAGCCTACAAACAAGAAAAATCAGTAATCACCAGTACACAAATTCAGGACAAGCCCAAATAAATTTTTAAGTGCTCAGGCCCCCGTTGGTCTCTGTGTGTTCTAGTTTGTTTGTCGGGAGCTGTTGAATTAATGCCGCGCATCTTGACCTCATTCACGCCTTTGAAGACGATTAACAGGCCCCCAGAAAAAAAGGAAAAAAAAAAAAAAGGCAAGCCAACAACATAAAGTCTTAAGATCTCCAACTCAGACGAACACACCACATCCACAGCGACTGATGCGAATCGGCGCGCTTGCTCACAACACATAGACGTGATCATTATTACCGTCGTCATGGTAATCAGTATTCATGTAAGGCAATTAACGTTGCTGGTACCTACCATGCTGACGACTCCATTAGTGCGCTGTTAACAGTTACGGGCACGCAAAGACTCACTGGGAGGTTTACAAATACGTTATTCATTATTGATACGCATGTTGACTATACTACCACTTTTGGAATCAATAACTCAGGAAAAAGTTTCAAAATCTATTTGGCTTTGAAAATAGATGGATTGGAGAAAGGAAAATAATAATACGTTAAGTGGGGGAAAAAAACAACTTATTCAAATACATTTTTGATCTTACTGTTACTTGATTTTTGCTGTTTATTTGCATAATATGCTCTACACGCCACAGTTCCAACATTATTTACACCTGCACAATTTAAAAGATAAATAATGAACTAACCTAAGCCTTTTTCACAGGGTGTTGGCTTGCTTTCCCAGTCCACTTCTCATTAACACTGATGTCCAAACTATGGCCTGGGGGCCATTCGTGGGCTTTCAGACATTTTTTTTTTTTAGCAGCCTGGGGCATATACTAAAAATAACTTTTTACATGGCCTGCAATGCTACTACAACTAATACATTATTATAAAGATGCAAAGACACAAACAAATTTACAATTAAAATGGCAGCAGAATTTCTCTTTACGACATTACAGAACAAATCTAATAGAAAGACTTGACTTTGCAGGTTTTCAAAAAAAAAAACTACATTATATAAATAATGTAGAATTCCTCGATTGATAGGTTTTACCATGTTTAGAAAGTTAAAGCGCAAACACACAAAAAAATAATAAAATAAAATTATTATGTGGTCCTTGCATCATATGATTTTCTGCATGTGGCCATCGGAGGAAAATACATCTAATTACAATCAAATTATCCTGTTCCAAAATGATAACGTAGAAATTTGCTATACTCCATGACTAAGAATAGCTTCTGAGAACATTAACTAAGGGCAAGATCCAATTGGATTGTGTTCTCGCTGGTTATCTCAGAGTTGTTCCTGCTGTGTATTCAAACCTCAAATGGTACTGTAGCGTAAAAAGTATCAAGAAAAAAAAATAGCGTCATTACAATTTCAGATACAAGTACAACAATTCCACTATAATCATGATTGTCAGCTATGACTGAACCATAATTAAAGACATGACTGTAATATGAATAAAAACTAAACATTGAAATAGTCCAAATTTGCCATCAAAGTAAACTCGGCTTGATATCCATCTGAGCAAACAATGTGGTTCAGCTATGTACAGTCTGAGTGTCACGGCACAGTTTTGAACCCTTAAAGTTAAAATAAGAAAGGCAATAAAAAAGGATAAACAACCTGTTTTCAGTTAGTTACATATTTTGTGGCCGCTTATTCCACACGTCTCCGAACTTGATGCTGTTAAAACAATGAACAAGTACAGCAGGCTTCAGCCAAAATAAAGCTTATGGAGCCGTAATGTCAAAAGACATTTGAAGCAATTTTGGGTTTTTGAAATACCAGCCAGAATTAATAGCCTCCCTCCGCTTCAGGACACGTGCATCATTTCGATAAATCCTCTTTTAAGTAGCTTCAACTAATATTGACAGATAAAAAGCCTAACTCTGTCTGTGGAAAACGTAATATGAAAAAGGTGCACATTCAAGCAGCTGGCCTGGAATTCTTGGGGGTGCTAAGTCACAAAAGAAAGCAATTAAATAAAGTAGCTGCAGTTTACATTGACGGGTAAAGTATTTGGGAGGGATATACTGTAGCTAGAATGTTTTACATGTGGTATTTCTATTACAGTACAGATGAGTTGGTTTAAGTGAGCAACCACCATCTACAGTAGAACCAACCACAATTACCAAATTGTACCCCAAATGTGCAAATACCTCAAGCCTGGCAAAACTAACAATTCAAGAACACCCAGTTGGGTACATTGTGGTCGTCTTGTCCAATTCTATTTTATTTAATGAAATGTTATCTAAATCATAATGTAGCACTTGCTTGATAGAAGGGATTTTTGATGTGTTATGTAGATAAATGTTACGTTGTGAATTTTATATCATCTTCTATACTATCCTGTTCAGGGTTGTGGGCAGCTGACTTTGGATGAAAGGCAGAGTACCTGGATCGGTTACCAGTGAATCACAGACAGACCATTCACACCATCACTGAGGGGGTAGCAAAACTCAGGCAACTCTACCACTATACATCAGTGACTATATTATATTAAACATGCATTATATAGTCGGCCTAATACTGTATTGTTTAGACAAAATCCCAGGTGAGTCAGTAACATGACATGCTTTGGTCAAAATACCAGAGCAATCAAGAACTAACATAAAATCATGTGAATAATTTTCTGTAGCCTACCTGTGTATAATCCGATCCTCCAATTTACTGGTGTCCTTTAACTTATTTTCTCCCCAAAACGTAAAAATACGTTCTATTCTAAATATTACCATGCTCCCAAAGACATATTTATACGTTTTTTAAATGTTTTTTTTTTTTTTTTTTTAATGCTAGAGGCTTTGATGAAGCCTCTGAGTTGAAGAGAATGCATGAAGCAATGGTAGCTATTACAAAAACTGCCAGCAGGTGGCAGCAGAGTATAAGAGACCAACCAGGACCATGTTGCAACATGCTGAACCCCCCAGTTTTAAACAGATTTTTGAATAAGGATGAAACTTAGCTATACTCTAATGCTAATTGCTGCAAAACGTAACTAGATAAAAAATCTTTCTTAGGTTCGTAGGGTCCATGTATTTATAGCAATAAAACGCAATATTCTGTGGGCCAGTCAAAATCCAGTAAAACAGGGGGTTGCTTCAGTGAAAATGGCTGGAAGTGAATTAAGTGAGTTAACAGAGTGAATAATGTGACTGAATAAAGATTCAAATCATACCAATGGTGTAAATGCTTTTGAATTCAGAATAACAACGATGCTTATTTCCCATAACGATTAAGGTCTTTGAACTGATCTTTAAAATCATGTTTTTGAAAATCTTGCTCTTGCAGTGCACGTTCTTCTAATAATTTTAATAAGCTATTATTTATTTCCTTACTTATTTTCAATCTCAATGATAATAATTTCACAGTTGCTGAGCAGACATTGCAGAGACCCAACTATTTGTATTTGAGCAATTTTTCATAATCTGTCCCCATTGGATTTTGTACTTGTGGTAGAGAGACACACAGAGTACCGATGCTCCATGAGTTTGATGGTTTCCATGTCTTGGGTGATGGTAGCCCACCCTTTGTCACTGTGAACCGCAAGCATAATAACTGCAGGTGCCATAATGGTGGTAATTACGTTGTAGAGAAGATCTTTGCAACGGCAGCCAATGGCTTTCTCGCTCCAACCCTCATGAGCTCTTGAGCTGAAGTAGATGAGATTGAAGGACGGCAAGCGATGAAGGGATAGTGTGTTCTGTAATTGTAAATGATTACTGTGTTTAAAATGTAAGGCTTTCTCCAGCATGTTGAGCAGCTGGTTGATTTTTTTTTTCTAAGCTGAAAAAAAAAAAGGAAGAAAAAAGGGAGAGAAAAAAAGCCCCTGATATAGATATTTCCATGCGGAGGAATGAAATATTAAATGTGTTCATTATACCGTCAATTTGCAGTTATTTCTCAACGCGCACGGCCATTTTCCCATTTTCCCCGCTCTCTTATTGGCACGGCGCTGAGGGCCTTGAGAGAAATCTCTCTTTTATTATTTAAATCCAGTGCACGGGGGCTGAGCCAGGCGAATCATCTCACGTCTGTGAGCCCACTCCCTAATTCTGATTGGCAGCTTTATGCACACTCAACGGATGGAGGGGGTTGATAATGCTTGTGACAAAGGGAAAATATCTCCTCCCAGTTATGTTTTTTATTGGTAATGGGTAAAGATGGAGTTCACTCGCGCACAATAAAAGTAGCCTTAATAATTGGAAGTGGCAATGGGCTGTGTCCCGGACTCTGCGGGGCCTGTCAACGCGGCGACGTAAATTTCTTTGACGTGTTTTTGTCGGGCTAAAACTTTAATGTTGTGGGCGTGACCAATCGCATGCAAATGTTGTTTTCATCCCTCCGCCGATGAGATGACCTCTGTCGCTTCCCCGGGGAAATCAAGCTTTTAAAAGTATTTGATAGCTGTAACTACACACACACGCACACACAGATATACAGTGCAAGGCTCACACACCAGCTCATACTGAATGTGCAAACAAACAGTTATCCACCGAGGCTTGCGTATAATGGGGTCATGCATACAGAACCCAATGCAAACACACTGGCTCTAAAGTCAAGTCGCACACACACACACACACTCACACAGAATTACTTGAATTCACAAAGCCATGTGGCAAGATCTCTATATAGTGCTATAGCTAACATATAAAATGAGAATAAAGACTTTGGAAAGTAATGTGATGTTGACATTTTTACCAAGTAGATGGCACCGTTTATTATTAGAAATTATTTGGACGGTAAACCCTCACATCTAGTATGTCCAGTGCACAGTCTGTAGGTGTGATGGCATTGAATTAATTCCATTACAACTCAGCTTTACATCATCCGGATTTTAGAGCTGATAACAGAGTAATATAAACGTAAAAACAAAAATATGGAACCCGATCAATCTATCCAAACTATTTAAGCACTTGTTTATTTACTGTATAGTTAACGGAAATTTGTACGAAAATTGGCACGAGCTGTTTTCTATCACTAACTTACGCGACCATAATGGTAAAGTCATATTTAGAGTAAATATTTGTATGACAAACCTTCTAGGCAAAAAATATAGCATAAAACAAAACAAATGAAACAGTCAATACGGCCCTAATTGAGCGTTGATAAACCCAAACGTAGGGAAGCAGGGAGACAAAGCCGGAGGATGTAAAAAAAAAAAATAAAATAAAAAATATTTATTTAACACAAAAAAAAAAAAAATCATCACAAAGCTAACAAGACTCCTGAAGAGCTGTCAAAATTAATTGATTGATCAACAACTTTTTTAATAATCAAGTAATTGTTAGGAGCCATTTTTTTTATTAAAAATTGTCCAAATCCTCTGATTTCATCATATCTACAGCAATTGTTCACAAATTTCTGTATTCCTTCATGAAAGAAGACTGATTATCTCCTGCATTTAATCAAAATAAGGCATTTGCAAACATCTGTTATTACTTTGGAAAACAATGGCCAAACTAACGTACAACATCAATCCTCCCTTTTTTTTTTAGCACTACATGAATAAGAAGTACGAAATAAACAGCAATCACTGGTTAACAAACAGTAATCAGGGAAAAATGCTTTTGTAATGCAAAATTAAAAAGGAATCTGATTAGTCGATTAAGTAATTGATAGATTAATCGATTATACAAATATTCGATAGTAACAGCACTAGACATGAGGAATCAGTCAAAAAATAAGATTGACAAACCAAAACCGGCAACAGACTCAACACAACTGCCAACATTACAAGACAATGAATCAACACGAACTGAAGAAACCAGGAAACTAAATACAAGCCAACTGACGAGAGAACGAGAAACACCTGGACAAGACAAGTGGCAGAGGGCGCTGACTTCACGTTCAACAAGTGGTGTTGTACTTCAATCACCGCCATCGTCATTTCTCCTGTGTTTGTCTTTTTCATGTTGTTTCGATACATGCAAAGCCATGTTTGTTCTGTAGATTGCAATAAAGTTAGGGGAAAAAAAGTATTCGTCTTATTTGCTGATTAATCTTCTACTCTTTCCGTTAACTCCCTGTGGCTGCGCTACAGCGCCACTCCAGACTTGGCATATACATTACAGCCGTTAAACGTCCTCAGCATCCTCTTTTGGACACACGCAAGTCTTGAAATTGCTTCTGTGTGTACGAGATTTGTTTAAGGAACGAAGCCGGCTTTGCTTCCGTCAAGACGGGGGCCTGGAAGACACAAGGGACCAGGTTGACAAGCACAAGTGGAAACAAAAGACCTAATGAGCAGGACAACATGAACCACAAGAAAACAAGACATAACATGAAACTAAACCAAATACAAACCTAAACACAGGGATGTGATTTGACCAAAGTGAAATTATCTGAAAATTTAGCCGGGGGTCTGGGGGCCGCTGGCACCCAGTTAGGTCCAGGGCAGTGCCCTGGTTGGGGGACAAGGGGGGCAGAGCCCCCCGGAGCTCATGGGTTTTCCGTGTTTTTAAGTACTTTCAATGCACTCACATGACAAAGAAATAGACAAAACAACAGCATAAATTTTCAATGTATATTGAACTATCCCATATAAAATGGCAGTTTTAGTCAACTCAAAATCAGTCACATTCAAAAACATTGGACTGCCTTTGCTTTTAAAAACTATCACTGAGAATATCATCATATCTAACTAATGTGATTACTAAGTTAACACATAAATAATGTTGAAGAGTTCAAATTTCATGAACAAATAATTGTATCATGGCCAAATGAAAAGTAACTCATATTAGAGCATACCCCAAATGTCTTTGTTATAGCAGAAGATGTTATCTGTCGGAGTCATGTGCATACACAATGAACTACTAAAAAAATAAAAATAAAAAATAAAAAATCGGATTTTTTTTTCTTTCGGGGGAGATAAAAAAAAAGCGGAATTCCGCGAATTAGCGGAAAAATCACATCCCTGTAAACAAAAACTCGGATCACGACTCATGAACTCCTGTATTGTATTCCCCGGCTGTCTCGTAGGTTGACACATTGATGCATTGTTCCTACATTCGATACATGAAACTTACACTTCACAAACTAGGGTAAAAAAAAACAAACCTATTTTCACGCGAGTATGACGGACACTCAGCCAGTCTTTGACAGGAAAGACAGGCCGCTTGCTCTCTAGAGAGGAAGTCAAGTCTCCACTGCATCCAAATTGCCCTTGCCGCCCAATATGTACACATGCACGCAGGCGTATATTTGAGTGTGTATATAACGAAGGCCAGCTTTAATATAAGGTCTGGAATAGCAGACTCTTTTGTACATTGTGAGGCAGCCGGCATCTGAGAGCAATAAAGTGGTGGCCCTTAGGTCAGCGCTGGGAGGATGAAGGAAGAAGATATAATCATACACACGGGACACAACACCTCTTTTTGTGCTTCCTTCGCATATTCTAGCGCAGGCCCTTCATAAGTTGGATATTTCCACGGGGTGACCTTTTGTCACTAATAGAGTGGCTCTCCAATAAGCGTATATTGTATCTTAAGGGGATGTGGCCATATTAGCAGGGGTGAGTTGTGACGGGACGGGGGAAAACACGTGTGCTCGCTTACGGGGTGTTCGGTTTATTCTTCTTTTTTTTTTTTCACAGTAGAGCTCATAATGACATTTGGAACGTCTGTGGGAAAACAGAGCCTAAGCCGAGGAGGTTGACAGTCAGAAACCGCAAGCTGGAGCTAAGCCTCGGCACGGAGGAGGAAGCACACGCTAAATCCATGTCGTGCCCGATGCCGACGATGCCGAGGCTAAAGCCGTAAAATAAACACGGTGGCAAAAAAAAACTATTTGAGGCGATGAAAGTATTTTTGACAATGGCGTCCCATTATGCACCATTAGGGCTGCTTATTTTGGCCGTCGAATGGCATTTCGCCCTCACGATGCCATTGGGCAACGGACGTCTGCGGCGGGTAGCACCTGTTGTATGTCTGAGACGAGCACTTTATCCGCCTCCCAAACCCTCGCCTCCCCAACCGTCATTACTGCTAGCTTACCAGCTTATTACGCTGCAGCCTTCGCACGTTTACACTGACTGCCACATCTCCTCAGGGGGTACTCTTCCTCGTCTTATTTTCTTCAACCTGTTCCCCTTCCTTAAACCAGTTTTGGGAGTCAAAATTGGAATAAAGACATATACATATATATGAATAACAAAATGCTAAATTAGATATTAATATATGAACCTCAACCGCGGTTGACTTCACCTCTCTGAATTTGTGTAAATATCCGGTTGAAATAGCCTGTTTCGACAAAGTAAAGAAAAAGTACATACCTGTTTTTAAATGTAGTCAACGTTTTTTGAAAAATAAATATTCAAGGTTCAGAAAGTAAAGTAACAAAGTATTTGCACTTGGTTGCTATACCAACCACTGCCCTACACGCACCGCCACCTGCTGCCAAAGACAAGTTCGCTTTATTTAGGGCAGGTAATAATTAGAGCAGACGGCTCGTTTGATTTGCACCTTGATAACACCTTCACAATGTTGTCAAAGAATGTAAACACGCCGCCTGCTCTTACTTTGCCTCCTTTCATTTGGCTCATTTGTTCTCACGTCGCGGGTTGTTGTGTTGCCGCGGTGTCGCTAGTGCTCCCCCGTGGTAGAGCGCGGCACGTCGAGCAGAGGTTAGCTCTGCGTTTTTTGATCTTAGCACAGAGACGCGAGTTGGCCTGCAGGCTGCGTGGCTCATTAGGTATGTGCTCTAGTATTTGTTCAGCCGCATGACAAGGAGACGTCGGCCGCCGCAACAGATGTGGCATAATTAGAGAGGGCTTAAGTTGTCTTAGAGCCGTGTGGAAAGTCATCGGTGGCTGATAAGTTTACAACGGTGCCCCTGCCTGCCCCACCCTTTGGCACACACATGCCAGAGCACGCACACACGCACCCACACACACACTATGTGCTAAGCTAATCAGGAAAGCAAATGTCACACAACGACAAACAAAGAATGGCAAATAACACTTAGCACACATACAGGTTTGCTGTGCTGATATACTGGAAAGGACTCAGGCAAACACATGTTTGACCCGCTTGCTTGTGATGTGTATTCACACTGTTAGAGAGTCTCAAAGTGCTCCAGGCTACCTCTAGTGGTATGCAAAAAAATAAACGAATAATTTAAAAAATAATAATAATATTGATCTAAAAAATTTACAAAAAAAAAATAAAAAAATCACTGAATTTAATATAAATAAAATTAACATTTAAAATATAAAATACATCGGTGCACCTGTCCGTTCATTCGCTTGTCACACTTGGGTTGAGGGTTAGCTGGATCCCAGCTGACTTTAGGTGGGAATTGTGGTACACTCATGCCAGACAATCACAGGGCACTTATAGGCAAACACCTACCGGTACTCACACTCACACTCTAGAGTCTTCAAATACAATCAAACACGTTAAAGTTAAGCATGTAGCTACAGTATGCTGGCTGTTTATACTCTTTTATTGGAAATCCAGTATAGTTTATATTTTACTTTTATTTTATAGTGTATTTCTTTTCAAGTTTAGTACAATTTTAAATAAGTTGCTTTTAATATTTTTAATTGACTCATTTAAGTATATTATATATTTTTAATTTTCCTATATTTAAATACAGTTTTACTGTCCGCACTGCCTACATTTACAGCGACTTACAATAATACAATAATTTTTTTTTAGGAATACTTGAAAAATATATTTCTCATTGTTGATAAACACTTAGACCCTACTCTGTAGACCTTAATGTTGGTCATTATGGTGGTACTCAATGTAAAAAGGTGGATAACCACTTGTCTAATTGTAAGTCACTCAGGACAGTAACTGTATCCCAACTGCCATATCATGTCTACCTGGATCATTGCAGTATAATTGTTACTGGGGCAGTCCAACTCTCCAAATGTGTTTAATTGTATACATTGTAGTTATACAGTGCAGTTCTAGACATATTCTATAATGATTCTTCTTCTATCACTCAGGCAAGTATTTTTAACGAGACTGACATCAATTTTGCAACACCACGCCACAGCTAACCACTGCTACGGACAAGATTTACTGTCAGCACTTTAATGCCTCAAGTGTCCCGTTAGCCAATCATTCGGGTCTTGAACCCCTCGGAGATAAAGATGGCTACTGATCATAGCAATAATCCGTTATGTAGTAAATCAGAGAGATAATAGCCGATTTGTCAGCATGGGGGCCTGTGTGAAGCCATTAACTGCTTTTTGTTGTCCCTCAACTGCGCTGGGCAGTTCAAAGAAGCCAATCGGGTCAATCTGTTAGCTTTGCGACTCCCGAGCTCTCGCACACACAATGGAGACGCACCATTTATGTTTTATGGTCTAGCATATTGTGTTTAACAGCAAAAGGCTTTTTAATGAAAAGGTTGTAAATTCTTAAAGCACACCATGAGTACAATTTTATATTGAGTGATTGGTTTTGTTATATTTTAATGTTTCTTTGGGAGAGCTAAAGCAAGCTGGCAAAGAAGTTAGTAATTCAGTAAACCGGAGTGAACTCAAGTGAGAATCTCCTTTCAATACACAAACAAATGGAAATTTTCAATCAATAGCAAAGTAGATACCATGCCGTGGCTTATACATACTCAGATTTAGGAACTTTGGTTTGTTATTGTATACTGTATCTGTTACCTGCTGACTTATAGTCATTTCAAGTTAAGAATGTACTATACCAGGCCTTTTAGGGCTGTACTTAAGTTAAGTTATTAGGGCCCAAAACCAGGCGGTGTGAAAATCTGGCTGTTCAAATTGCAATGTTTGTGTTCATCATTTTCCTTCTGATGAATGAATCAGCTGATTGGGGACTTCAGCATGCTCAATTTTTGCAAAGGTGTGTATCCTCGTGAAAAGTATTGTAGGGTTTGGACAATTTGAAAAAATAATAATCCCCAGACACTAGTTGTAACGATTTGTCTATTATAACAGAAAGTGTGGAAAAAGTCTTATGACCCATGCCTGAGATGTAACAGGAAGTCGGCCATTTTGGGCAAATTTCAGTACTTGCACTAGCTCCTACTTGGGAATTTTCCCAAATCATCCCCAATTGTTAACAGGTATCCTATGCAGACAGGCAACACCCAATTGTCAAACACCTTTTTGCTTACATCATCTACAGAAGGGAATGAAACACAATGAAATAGTGGTTGTGAGTTGGCATTATATTGCTCTATCATCAACTCAAACACATTCATCTAACAATAAAAATCTTCACTGCACTGTAAGCTTTTTACCAGTCAAATTAGCATTGATGAAAAAGTTTCTTAGTTCTGTCCAAGAAGACTTATGGATAATCTGTCTTCATCTTTCACTCTACCTACTTACCTCCCCATTGCGTCTCTGATGGCACCCCCAGCTGCCTCCCTCCTTTGCAACACCTCCTCTCGCTGTGCTCCTTCTCTGCTGTCACTGTTGCCTTTGGCTAATTGGCAAACTGTGTTTTACTAACGTGGGTACATGTGTTAAGTGGGGATCAATTGTTTGTTTAAAGGGTGCCTCTATTAGACGGTGAGGGTGTAATTAGTGATGAGGCCTGTTCTTAATACAGGCAGCACCAGTGGGGTGGGGGGTGGTGGGGGTTTGAACAGGCAGTCCAATCAATGCCAAATCTCAAAGACGAATTGCCACAGTTTAGTTTTAGGGGGAATTAAATTTATGTTAAATCTCAACGGAAGGGTGGAGGCTGAGCATCTAGTGAAGTTTATCCTCAGTGTCCTACTGTGCATCCTTGGTTGCTTGCCTCAAGCCAAAAACTCTCGTCTCCATAATGAACTCGCACCGGGCGCGGATAAAAGCCTCCATCATATCTGATTATTCCCATTGCTCTTTACTGGCGTCTTTGTTCAGATCACAGAAACACCTCGTACCTACTACGGGACCGAGATCTTACACTTGCCATCTCTGCGGATACGCAAGCCATGCCAAGAAATTGCTGTTCACTAGACACATTCTGCACACACTCCACCTTCCTGTGTTCTTCAACGCAACAATACAAGTGTAGAATTACCATGATGGATTCTTCTGAGAACCCGACTGCGGAGGTATCAAAGAGAGATGTGATATCAGGACCAATCTACGACAGAGATTTGCGTAAGGACGGAAAGTGTGTTAGCTGCAGAGCCTTTTCTGTCCACCGAGATGCACCTTTCGGGCTAAGAATACATTCCAAGGTACTTATGTACACTTTGAGCTGTTTCCCAAGTGTGAATGGAACAATGAGCAGCATCTTTAGGGGTTCCAGTCCACTGTCAATTCATGGTATGGCTGAAGACCCAGCTATGTACTTATACTGTATATGTCACGTACACATTTAAAGCAGACAACTTTTCTGAACATTTGTGTATGTACAGATTATCAGAAGCTAATGCTACAAAGTATTAGCGTTGTAAGCGGATTAGAATACACACCTTACAAGACATCATTTCAGCTATTTGTTGACATAACGCCATTTTGTAGCATGAAAATACAAAAAAAAAAAAAAGTCTGAAATTGGAAGTTTGAATCCGTTGTCTCTTTCTAAACTCTCAAAACTATAGTTTGTAAATAAAGAGGACATGTGCATGTGGGTTAAGTAACAGGCAGGACATGGTCAAGTACGTTGCAACAAAAACAGCCATGGTGTACCACAATGCCTTAGTAGAGTTTTTTGATAGGAAAGTTAGCATTAACTGCACTGCTACTGCTTTCAGCGCAGTCAGAGTACATACATACATCACATTCTAGGTATTGGAAAGACAGTATTATGAAGGTCAAGCATTTTGCATGCATGCCCATATGCTTCTTTACCATCATCAACTGCTGCCATTGCATGTATATCACAGTAATGTCTGACTTTTTTTCCCTCCTTTCTCCAGATTCTTGTAACAGTTTTGACGATGTTATCACCAGTAAAACTTGAAATTGAAAACAAACACATAGAAACAAAATCAGCTTTTTTTTTTACAAGACTGTTAGCGGTGCATTTGCAATTTTCTTGTTTAATAAACAACTTCAATGTTTGTTAACGTACAGTAATCAAAGGGAACTTCATGACAGAGATGTACAAACAGCAAATGTCTTGCCCCGAAGCGAAACAGTAGCCAACTATCAGTCTACAGTGTATGTGGAACTGGCATTATTTTGACGTTAAAAAAACACAACAAAAAACAGTTTTGACTAATCCATTGTCATGTTAATATACCTTTGAAGTTTAAGAAAAAGTGACGTTGATTTTTTTTTCCTCAATGTAAACAGTTTGAGCTATAGAACGTATGTAATGTAAAGACTCACAGATATTGATGCTTGATTTAAGCGATTTAGCTGATTTCTTATTGGTTTCCGTTCTCACAGCAGCAACAAACTCAAAAGTGTAAGTATGCCATAGTCTATCGCTAAACTCTGCTCACGCAGTCGTATGTTTCAGTACATATTGTATGAAACCACTTATAGGCCAGAAATATAACACAAATAAAAAAACATAACATCTTGTACCCGCTGAAAAAGTATTCTTTCACCACTGTGGAAACTAGTTATTTGGCTGCCGTTCGTAACCTGAAAACGTCATTTGATGGTACCATCGTAAACTGAAGACTCCCTACACTCATAAATGTTTCTCTTTGATACTGTTATATGCTAATACTCACAGACATACAGTAGCGTGAGCCAAGGGTACTTGTAGCCCGAATGATGTTGTGTAGCAACACCAAGTTGGTAAGGTAAGCAAGGAAATAAATTTGATATTGAATGGGCTAGTTATCAGAAGTCTAGTATTGAACTCAAGGAGGGAGTGGCAAGAGAATAAATTGAGTTTGGTACTTCTATACTTAGTTCGACGGGGTGGGGGTTATTCAGTTTTTGTTTCCCATGATATCTCTTTCTAATGGTGTCCATTACAATTATAGCCCGATTGCCAGTTGTGTAAATTAGGTCATGACAGACCAATGATGACAGTCAATAAAGAGTTAGTTTCCTTACTGGGGAGCAGGCAACACTGATCTACTGTTTGATTGTAATGTTTTACACTTGGCCACCAGATGTCGCTGTGGGGAGATGTTTCAAACGTTCCAAAAGATCGATTCTTTTTGTGAATTAACATTTCAAATGATTTGATCGTTTCAATGTTTCATTTCTGCCATCCTAGTAATCTGCACTCACCTATTTTGCTTTCTCTCTCTCCACTAAAACCAAGCTAGTTCAACAGTTTGGGCCCAAAAGAGGCTCCTACAAGGTAACATTCAGCTAGAAGTAAATGCCAAGAAAGGCTAAGACATAAAACAATGGAAAACAGAAGAGACCAAACCTGAAGGTGAATCTCTGACAAACTCCCACCTCTCTTCCTGATTCAATTTCCCTCCCTTTCATAGGTGCATGTCAATGGCTGCTCTGAGTCACATGACCCTGTGCAGGGGAATTTAAAGGAACAGGGCACAGTCACCGGATTTGCCACCTGGGCTACATACGACTACATACATTGGCTGTAGCTATGTTCCTGCCCTAAACTGAAGCTCCAATATTTAGCCTGGATATAATTTTGTGTCAGTGTGTATTTGTGTGTCAGCGCATGTCCAATCGCCTCAAGCCAGGCGGCAGCCTATTGACAGCCCTGCTTGAGGGTATATCACTATGACTGTGCCATGTAATTGATCAGACTTCTAGAGAGACTTAGGAATATCACTGATTGTCACAGAAAAGCGCTTAATCGTTGTGAATGATTCCAGTGATTATCGCTATGGAGGCGCGATAAGTCATTTTCAGGTCCATTATGTAGTGGACACTTTATTTCCATGCTGCCTTCACTGGATATAATCCATTTAGAAAATGGACAGTCGGCTGTATGTGGAGATTTCTGCTGAATGTGGAGGATTGTAAATGCTTGCTTGACAGTAGGAATCCTTTTGAAGGACACGTTCTCTTAGAAAGAGGTCTGCATGAACAAGAAACCCGGATTAATTGAATATTCCAAACAAAATACTATTTTCTCAGAAGGCTGTCAAACACGAACAGCTGCAGGCGCATGCAAATATTCGTGGGATTTGAGTGATCTTTATTAATAACTCGTGTCAGATCAAAGTCTGTGTGATTCTCGACGAGCGCAGGTACGACTCCTAAAAAAAGAGACGTGTGAATACAGATAAGACTAATGTGACGTTGTCAAAATAAAACATGGAAAGTAGTGCAAACAAATTCTCTGATATTTGCTGGCGGTTTTGAGGCAACAATATGCTTGAGGCAAATGAAGGAATAAAACACATGTTACAGCCAGCCCAAGGCTACACAATTCAAATTATGTTCAACTTTTTTTCTTTTTCCAACTTTTTTGGTTCCTTGTTCCCCCTGACATAATTTCTCCGTTAAACCAAGAACCGTACACATTTACGATTTAATAGTTGTGTGAGTAAGGTCGTTCATTTTCCAAAGGCATATTTGAATTTGTGTTCCAAACAAGACGTTTACTGGCATCTGATCCAATTTAGCATAAAAAAAAAAGCCAGGTTTCTTTGCAAGGGTGAACCATAATCATGCAGAATTCACTCATCGTCAGCAAAGACACGTGTGATGACATCTGAACCTAACCCGCTAACTTGGTGGTTCAGAACCTGGGTTCGATCGTATCCCAGGGTTCGGTGAATCAGTCTCAGGGGTTTGGTGAAGCTCAAGACACACACAAAATTTCAGGGGAAATAGTCTCATTAGTCACACAACACATTTTCATTCTAACTGCATAGGTAGTATTTATATGACGTCATTTTCCCCACAGTGTGCCATTCACGTTCACGAGTCCATGGAATGTCGAATAGGAACGGACAAAGAAGTGTCTGGAATTGCAAAGATAAATTGAAAGGATTTCCAACCGACAAAGTCTCCCAAAGTATGTTCAGAACCATTTTGATTAAGGTAAGTGTCATTGTACTATAATGTGATTGTGATATGGGGCCCGGCTGGCCTTGGAACGCCTGCCCCCGCGACCCGACCCTGGATATGCGGTAGATGATGGATGGGGATTGTGATATATGTGAGCCGCTAGCCGTGACTAGCTCTGGCTAAAAATAGATCTGGTGATCAAGATATTTGATTTTGAGATCTCTTATTTTCCTTTCCCAGCAGCCCAAAAGTTTAAATTGTTGTTAAAGTGTACGAAAATAAGAGATGAATCATCAATGTTGTTGTTTTTGTTGTAACATGCCGGCGCTAGTAGCTCGGGGAACTACCTAACTTGGTTTAAAGACAACCCAAGATTCTTCGCCTTGAATTCCCAAATGAAAAAATCACATTGCAACTAATACAAGCAGAAAGTAGAGAAGACACAAGAATGTCCGTATTTTGGGAGCTATTCTACCTCAGGGCATACTTTGCCATGTATTCCGGTCCGGGCAGTAAAATCGGCAAATGTTTGTAATCCAATCAATTCCACTAATCAAATGTTTCAACATCTACCACTGCGTGTTGAGCTAAATATTCTGCATACGTCTTGCTTATACAAGAAACATTCGAGGAAGCTGGGGGTGACATTCATCAATAACAAAAGAACATTCGTGGCAACACAATAGAAACACAGCTGAGTCTGCTGGAAAGTTGACCCACCATGAGGGGCAGACTCGCGAGCCTGTGACGTTAGTGAATACTATCTATATGCGGAACGTCACGCATCATTTACACAGTGGAAAAAAGCAAGCTTGATGACCATTATAACCGAAGAAATTAATGAGACCAAATGACTAACTAACTAACTAACTAACTAACAGCGATCAAAACAGAACGAAGCTCTCTCACTACATTTAAATGGAGTTGTGTGAATAGCGGTAATAATGTAATGATTCACACAAATGAATGTGAATTGGTGCGGGAAACGGCTCCCACAACTATTTATTTAAAAGAGAGCGCCAGGCTAGGGGTGGTGGCTAGGGGGGGGGGGGGGGTGCTGATGAGGGGGGGTAGGGGCACTAAGCTAGTTTTACTTTCATCACATTACCAATCTAAACAGGGCAGCCATTCTCCGACAGAGCAATAAGTGGCAGAGTGACATTCGAGTGGGGGCCGCCCCTTCTCATCTATTGTTGCTGCTTTTGAAGTCCCTTTTCAGGTCATTAAGCTCCATTTCCCATTCACAGAGAGCTTGTGTGGCGACCGTTTGAGCGCAACAATGGGCCCTAATGACTTAACGCTTCTGTTTTCATTCTCCACCTCTCACCCTAAATTCCCTGCGCCCCCACTCTCTCCCCTCTGTCTCTTTACCAACTTCTCAATTGGCCTCCACAATCGTCCTCTTCACCTTTTTAATGACTGGCTCGGACCCCTGGTCAGGCTGCCCACGTTTTTTTTATGGGCATTGTAATGAGCTGCAGCTGTGGGCTACAATATGGGTGTAACGTTAACCCAGGCACAGTGGAATGACCTTGCGGGGCAAAGTTCAACACTGCGGTTTGTGCCAGGTCTTGGTTCTGTTGTTTTGGACCAATCCACACAAATATATATGTGCATGTAACAGGCTGATTCATCAACAGATGTGCATCCCCCAAATCAAAGCAACACACAAGCGAAACCTCATTCCTTGAGATTGACTTGGTATTGTCCGCCTGCTGCCCCATGATGAGCTTTTGAATGGCTTCTTCCCTTTTTGGTCTCAAAATGCGCCTTAATTGCTGATCTATTCACAGCTGGTGTGTGAGACAAAGCATATAAACTGTGGCAGAGTGGATGAGCCCTACAATGTATGCATTGTTCAGGCTTAGTAAGAATAAATAACTCTTTGACTGCCAGACATTTTCAGAAAAGGGATGCCGTGGGTGCCAGCCGATTTTAAGCATTTTGACTGATCTTTCAAGGTCCATAGAAAATTATGTGTTTGGACTATGGAAACACACATACTGCCAAAACAAGATTGGACTCTCATCTTCCATCAGAAAAAAAAAGAAGTTTGTTTCTACCTTATTCCGTTTTTGAGTAATCAACAATAGAAAATGGTTAGTTTCACCTGTTTTGAAAAAAAACGTCTTTTAACGTCTTTGGCACTACTCCATAGGATTTTACGAAACGTTATTTAATGTTTTTGGCAGTCAAAGAGTTAAAAAACAAATAAGCAGAAGTATGTTTGCTGCTAAAAAGAGACATGAGATGCTCAGGAATTAATTCAAACATTTTCATGTTTGAAAAGTTGTCAGAACATTTTCCATTCACCTGGAAATACAAAAATGATTCAAACCACTGATATTCATGTCAAGTAGGTACCACAAAAAAACACTTATCCAAAAGTGCCAACTCTCTGCAAACCTGAACAAGTTATATGCTCATAGAAAATGGATGGATGGAAAATGTGTTTCCACTGCTCACAGTAAAGCTCCAAAATCTGAATTTAGACTCAAGACTCACTTTGTTGTTATTTAGTGGCTCAGACTGTGAGGTATGCAGCCGGACAAAATTTTTCAACTTGGAAAATGAAACTATTTATTTTTACTTTTTTATTAGTTTTTAGCCAACTCCAGCTACATTTAAACCATCTCATTAGTTTGTGTACCATTGCACTCTCATGTTTTAAATCAAAAACAATTTTCCTATTCAAATCTTTTTGCGTTATACCCTTGCAACGTACCCTTTCAAAATGTTCCAAAGACAAACAAACTAACGGATAAATAGTCTGTCATACCACAGTTGGAAATAGAAGCACAGGTTGAAAAATTAGGTGCACAATTTAGTTTTTTAGATCTGACACTTTTTAAAAGATGATAATGCTCTTTAAATTTGACATCACCACATTCTTGATTCTTGAATCCTACATCAGAGCTTGTAAGGGGAACAGACTGTTTATTCTATTCCCGGTGAGGGAGTGTGTCAGGAGAAGCAGTTACGCCACGCTCAGGGTGGGGGAGAAAAAACAAAAAGAACAAAAGCCAATCGTCAAAATCAAACTGACCCCTGTCACTCGTACACTCTCTTCAACTGGCGTAATCTTAATTGAATCAAGCCTCGTGGAGCCATGTTGACACTGAGAGATTGCACAAACCTGGTCGGGCCTTGGCAGGGCGAAGGGAAGGGCTAATGGGGAGAAAGGGTTACCCTGTCTAAATCAGCAGCGTGTGCCCCCTGTGTCATGCGCCTCCATTGCTCACTGTCTGTGTGCGATAATGCCACCCACACCTCGCTTCAGCCGATCCAATCACTTAGAGTGGACCATCAGCAAAGTGCCGTTCAAGAGGAACACTGTATGGTATGTCAAGTCAACACAATAAAGGGAGTCTTTAGTTTACTCTCATATAGCCTTTACTTATAGTAAGAAGAATAAAGTACTACTGGATTAATAATTGTACTTTTGTTGAAAAATATGTCATCGTCCAAAAAATGAAAAATCCCATTAGATCATAATGGTAAAATGTAAATTGATACGATGTTGTCCAAAGCACTGTACCAAGCCTCATATTCACTTTTTTGAAAACATATTGACTATATGACAGCGCTAACCCAGCCGCATCAACCTACAGAAAAGGTTGCCTTTTTAGTTTAATGTAAATACGATTTTTAATACTTTACTTCACTCCCAAAAACATATTTATATGTTCTTTTATGACTTTTTTTTTTTTTTATTGCAAGAGCATACAGAAAGCTTTGATGCAGCTTCTTACATGAAGAGGTGGCTTAAAGCAATGGTAGTTATTACAAAAACTGGCCAGCAGGTGGCAGCAAAGAATAAGAGATCAGCCAGGGCCATGTTGCTACAAGCTGTTTTTGCTAGTTACAAATATACCTTTTTCCTGATTAAAAAAAAAAAGAGACTCAAATCTTTCTTTTGGTAGGTTCCATGTTTTTATAGCAATAGAACACAATATTCTGTGGGCCTTGCAAAAATAGTCAAAATCCAGTAAAACAGCCATGAGTGAAGTTTTTTCACTTTTGGTAAAGTTTTAAATTTGTCCATGTTCTGTCGTACCAGCTAGCTTACGCTAAACAAACCTAGGAAGGTTTGTCTCTCCGGTCCAGTATCTAAGTTTGCAAACTCCCTTGGTGACAGGACGGCATCAGAGGACAACAGCAAAATAACAACAAAGGTGTTGATACACTGTCTAGTTGGGCTTTAATGCTGATTTCTTAATAGTTTATTTTATTGCTCGTTAGCTGGCTAAACATTCCCATACTTGGGCAAACACTTCTGGGTCTAGGGTCTCGAGTGTGCTTAACATGATACTGCGCACCCCCCACATACGTGTTGCCATTCGAATATTCCTGTGACACTTATAAAGAGAACAATATGCTATGGTTCATTCTCACTTGAATCCAAAAATTCAGATTCGGCGCTAGTCAGCACCGTAAACAAAATCTATGTGGACTTGCCCATATAACAAGAAACACAAACAGCTACGAAGTCTGTGCCTTTGATTTAATGGCATGTTTGTTTTCATGGGAAGCATTGACGGGCCTAGTCAATCCCACGGGCCCCATCCATCATGGCGCTCTCATTGTGTTTCTATTGGCACCCAATTGTAACACGTCTGCTTCTTTAGAGTCACTAATAATCACTAATGCCCAAAGGAGTTGTGCATTGATGTGTGCGGATAGATAAATGTTTTCTCACGCTGGGCGTTTAATTGTTCATCTATACAAACATTTCATTTATAGTGAGCCTTTGACATGTTGCGTACTAATTTGCACTAGTAGTTATGAAATAAAATGCCACAGGAATGTTGCAGGGAATGCCAGCGACAAGGTCACGCAAGTGGAGTGGAAATGTCTCGTGTGTGATGAGAAGTGACAGTTAGGAAGCGCCATAGTCCTGACTTGGCCTGATCTACATATGAATGGCAGGCTGCTTCATGCAGGTGGCATGCGATAAGAACCCTAATCTAGATGAAAGGCCGCGTCGCAGGCCTCCCTTATTAGCTCTGCCGAAGCAAGGCTGCGGGCAGAATGCTAATACCCAGATCTTTCCGTCCAATGCCTATTTTTTTTATTTTTTTTTAGCTGATCTTCCAAGGCCTACTCCCAGTTTCTCTATAAGCGAGGCAGTGTAAACAATGCCGGGGCACACTGCCAGGTGAATCACATCAAAACAAGAGATGGCCAACTCTCTAAAGGCAATGACAGTTCGTGCCATCATTTGATCAAGCCTGTTCCTGCCACCATGTAAAGCCCACGACCAGGACAAGAGAAGGCGGAATATGCCTCTGGGCAAAATGTCTTGCATAATGCATGTTGGTTATTCACATCATTATTGATTAACGTGCGTCGTTTGGTGATGATTCATACATTAATTATTGCAGTATCTAGCAAGTTAGCATAGCTGATATTGTGATTAATGTGAAGACTTTTCTTAGAGCCTTGTAAAAGGCCAAGTTTGAAATCATCAACAGCTCGGATGTACTTCCATAAAATGGATCATTTTAGACAGCAAGATTCACAATATGATGTGGTGGTTGGAGTGTCCAATGTCACTTTTCAGCTATCCTTGCCTCAGTTTGATCCAAGCGGCAGTCTGTTTTCCACTCAAAATAGTACCAATACTTGAAACGTCAAAAATGATGCCAACATGAACCCATCAGTCAGAACAAGCCCACTGAAGAGAACGTGGGACTCCTATATTTATTCACTTTACTTTTCCAAGCAGAGATAAATTGAGTGTCTCAGAGTGGGAAGAAAACAGGCAATGGCAGCAAAGTGGGGACTGTCAACAAGACCTAGGGTTAAGCCCATTACCACAAACGCTGTGGTAATGTCCACCTTACTACCTGTTCGACTAATTACAGTGCATAACTTCGCACACTATTCTATGAAGTTCTTCTGTGAACGGGGATAACTAACAAACCTTTCCATTGTTTTGATAGATCACAGCTAAGAACACGGAGGGTGGAGCAATGCATCAATGCATAGATAAATAATTAATTTCTCTTGCATGTAATTAGGGTTAATTATTCACAACTCGTACACCATCGGAGGTGCAAGTCCTCTCATAGTAGAGTTAATTTTGGCATTTTTCCAATCTATTTGTCATGACATATAACCGTCACATATATTTTGATACCATATGTACAATTTGAAAATTGTACAGGGAGTCCTCGAGTTACGTCGTACGCAACATACGCTGTTTCAACTTTATGGCGCCCATTCCTTGTCCGTAGCACGTTCTTTTTTTTGTTCATTTCCTACAGTAATCACACCATTTTAAAGTTTTTTAAAGTTGTGTATTTGTTACCTCCAGCAACGGACGTCCATCGAGGAGGTAGGCTCGCGTCGTATTTCTGTGTTTAAGTTTGAATTAGCTCCGCTCTGCCGTCCGTCAACAATGAATGTCCATGCGGAAACAGGAAATATTTGTTCCGGCTCTTCCGGGTCACGCAACTATGTTTTTTTTTTAAAATTACTGTACAAGTATTTTGATGTAAATATCGACTTTAACGGTGAAATCCGACTTAAGTCGAAATTCGGGTTACATCGCCAGCGTAAGGAACGGAACTCGGCCATAACTCGAGGACTCCCTGTAATGTGTCGCTAACAGCAAAGTAAAAATCATTCTTAACACACAACACTACAGGATAATCACTCAGAATAATCTTTCAGAGACATCTGAGAATTGGGCCTTTAAACCTGGGACTAAGGGTGAGATGTGGCGCGAATGAACCAACACCGACCGCATTGTTCAAATTATGCCAACTAGAGAACGATCCCCATGGGAATCCCTCAAGTGGGAATGTGCGGCAGGCACCACAAAGGTTGTACTAATCTGCTGTTTATTAACTGCGGGGTAACCGGAGATTCTTGATTAAACTGAGATTTTAGTGCTATGAGGACGCTGTGTGGAATCCGTGACTTGACCGAACTTCGTGTTCAACACACACATAAGAAAATGCGGTCTTATATATTAAACAGGTTAACACATAAGATTGTCGGCTCAACTGTTTTCTCAGCATATCAGGAAAGGAACAAAATCACTCTCAACTCTTAGAAAGGCAGAATTAAGCTAAAAACCGGCCCGATGTTTATCACGATTATTTTTTACAACAGATTGACCCATGTTAACCCTTTCACTCTCGGGTAAGCACAATCATACAATATTACTCCCAACTACTACTTAAATTAGACTCAAGCATAGGACAGCAACCAACCAAAACAGACAACCGAATATGCTTTGGCATAACGAAGTGTGGTTAACAACTTATTTAGGTAAACTTGTAAATACAGACGCTCCCCTACTTACGAACATTCGAGTTGCGAACAACGGTACATACGAACATTTCTGCGCGTACAGTATGTCGAAAAATGTTCGGAAAGAAATGCTGTAAGTTAGATTTTGTATTGCGCGTAGTGCTTCTTTCCGCCGCTAATACCGACGCTTGGCGCTGTGAGAGCTCATTGGAGGCTGAGCAACGTGGCGAGGAGGAGGAGGAAGAAACGCCGGTCCCCATGAAGGAGGAAATAACTTTTGAAGCCGATTCCAGCGACGACGAAGAATCTCTCATGATATAAAATCCTCCTCTTCCTCCTCCTCCATCATCTCCTTAAGCATCGAGTACATCTTCCAAAAGTGAGTTAAACTTCATTTTATTTATCTTATTACGTACATGTACATACTGTGTGTGTGTGTCTCGCTCTCTCTCTCTAACATACGTAGTACAGTACAGTACTGTACGTATTCTCTCCATTTTATTACGTTTTTTTCAGTACAAACCAATGCAGGTTACTTGTACAAGCCTTAACTCTTTGACTGCCAAAAACGTTAAATAACGCTTAGTAAAATCCTATGGAGGAGTGCCAAAGACGTTAAAAGACGTTTGTTTCAAAACAGAGGTGAAAGTAACCATTTTCTATTGTTGATTACTGAAAAACGGAATAAGGTAGAAACAAACTTTTTTTTTCTGATGAAAGATGAGAGTCCAATATTTCATTTGGTAGTATGTGTGTTTCCATAGTCCAAACACATAATTTTCTGTGGACCTTGAAAGATCAGTCAAAATGCTTAAATTGGCTGGCACCCACAGCATCAATTTTCTGAAAACGTCTGGCAGTCAAAGAGATAAACATACTTATATAAACCTTCAATATACTTATATAGGCTTTAAACATAAATTATAATACAAAATATAGCACTGAAGCAACTTACGAACAAATTCACCTTACGAACGATCGTCCGGAACGTAACTCGTTCGTAAGGTGGGGAGCGTCTGTAGCAGTAAAAGGAACTAGTTCAAAAACTGCCAAGATGCCAGCACAAGTGTCACATTTCAATAATATTCTTTGGCCGCGAACCCCATTCAATAAAGTGTAAATCCACTGTTTTTTGCAAGTTGAATTGCATTGTCTGCACAAGCTGCTGACCTCTAAGTCAAGTCTTTAGTGAATCAACATGATCATTTTGCCAGCTCCTTTGCACCAGCTGAAACCTTAGCCCCTCTCAGGGCTGAGGCTTTTTGGGATGTTTCCAGTCTAGCCGCCAGCCAGCGGGGCTCATACTGGGGCCGCCAGAGCCAAGGCGGCGATCCAGTTACCCTTCAGTATGTTGCATTACCCCCCCTGAAAAAGTGCACATTCGGTTGCGCTAATCAGCGCTAATGCTATTGTCATCGATAAAGTGTGTGAAACATCATTCTGGAGTGATATTCCTCGAGTCATTTAGCCCCATAATTGACTTTTAAAGCTGTCGGGGCCATGGAGCGATACCACAGACCAGGTGGGCTGCGTGGAAATATAGCTATCATTTCGGTTGATGTGATAAGATGGCAAGCAAGAGAGAGAAAGAGAGAGAGAGAGACAGACAGCGAGGCAGCCATTTCCCAGCTCGCCAAAATGGCAGCGTCTTTACTCACTGTCTACTCAGTAAATAATGCAGAAAGCCTCTCTGCTGAGCTCAGAAGGCAGCGTATTGATTTTGTCTTAGATGAGGTCTCTGAAACCTCATTTACTTCTGTTGTCATCATGGCGGAACATCAGTGTCTGACAAGTTACACTCCACCCCCTCTGCGTCTGGTCTGGAGGCCATCTTGGAGACTGTTGAGGGATGCTAATGTGCGTGAGCATTAGCCCAACGTTCCTTTTCCAGTAACACTGTTGACAGAGTGCTTGCATGATAAGATGCACGGGCTCAGATAGTGATGTTGGCGACTGACCATTGTGCTGTTTCAATAAAGCCCTGTGTTAAGGCACTGATCTGAATCTTATTGGGTTTCAGTGTAAACACAAGGGAACACACCAGGTGGACCGGATTCTTCACTCAATGACGATGATCCAGAAATTTCATTCCTAATGGTGATTTCAACCATATTATTAAAAATTAAGACCCTTTTAATGGGTGCTCAAGCACAGTACCAATAGTGATATTAGTAATTCCATCCATCTATCCATTCATTTCCTAGAATGCTCATCCTATTGAGAGTGGCGAGGAGCTGGAACTCATCCCAGCTAACTTTGGCCAAAAGGCAGAGCACAACACCTTGGACTGGTTGCCAGGAAATCACAGGAGAAAAAAAACATTCACACTCTCATTATGGCATCGCTGTACTGAATCCATGCAGCAGAACACTCTTGTGCTTGTCCCAGGACTTCATGCTTTTCAATGTGCAATGATGGCCGAGCTACCTAGGGGGTGCTGTTTCAGGCAAACCACTGTCTGGAGGGCTGTAAATAAATCCCAAATGTACTAAAGCTTATGAAACCACGCATACCTTTTGTTTCAGTGAACTTTTCCTACAGCGCGTCACATGACAACGGCTCCTTCAAACAAACCTACACAATTACACTCCTCTCTCAGCCAGAGGGCAGAGATTCCCGTGTATACATAAATGGCAGTTGGGATTCTTTTTGATTAAACAGGTTGAAATTATGCACAAAGACGTGATTCTGTGTAATTAAACTAATTAAAGAGCATCATTAATAAAATATCAGCCATGCCAGCTGTTTACAGTGTGCACTGGGGGGCCCAGGGACACAAGGAGACGGGATGGAGAGCGACATTGTGTTTTTTAATATGTGCTTTTAAGGGTGCCCTGTGGTGAGGGGTGGCTCTCTGGGGACGTGGGCCCCCGCAGAGAAAAGAACGGTAATATCAATAACAAAACTTCAATGACAACCTACACAGTGGAGAAATACAGTGTGCTTTTTCCCCCCGAATTGTTTGTAGTAAGTCCGCATTATTACTTGCTTTTAACTTTTAAATATTTTTGTTTCATTAAAAAAAAAATATATAATAATTCTTAGTATTTTACTAAATGATGGATACCTCAGACAGAACAAACAGCCATTCACACAATGGTGACTTTGAAGATATACAATTTGGAATGAACAGTATCTGAATTTGGTTTGTTTAGCTTCTGCTGTCCCTATTTAGGATGTCAATCTGTTTTTTGCATGCATTTATAAAATGTAGTTTTTAAGCCCCTATTGAAATGAGAAAATTTGCAATGTTTTCACGATAAATAATTATCAAAATAATTAGTGTAAAAATGTACACGGCTTGAAATAAGTGGTTTTGCGCCTTGACCCCTTGGGTTAGAACCCAGCAAAGCTTTTTGGTACCGAGCTTGCGTCAACCTACAACTAACTACCCGCGGCCACCTACCGCGGGCAGTTGTAGGTTGAGGCAAGCTCGGTTCCACTTACGTCGCACCAACAAACTTGCAAGGAGTTTTGGCTGGCTACTAGTGCGGCTAAACACGTTGCAGAGTCATTAATCACCGCCTCCATGGTGGCGAATGAGATTCTGACAAGTACCGTTCTCACGAAGTTATTACGAAGAAAGACAGAGAAGTTATGCTAATTGCTAAGATTGACATGTAATCTGAACTAAGTGTTTGGGAGATCGAGCACACTGTTCACAGATGTCTGGCTGGAACTGTGTTAAAGTGAAGTGTATTCAAATTTGAATAGCAAAGTAGCAGGCAAATTAATAAGTGGCTCTAGAGAGAAAACTCATACTAGTTAAACAGAACCGTAACTGGAAATTAATTACGATGAGCTACACCGTGAGTAAACCAGGAAGACTGGCCCCTAAGATTAAAAGTTTCTCAATAATCAATAATATCAATGCTTTTTTTGTTTTCACAAAAAGTCTTGAGTCTTCATTTTTGCTAACCGTAGATCATTTCTGAATAAATAAATAAATAAATAAATAAATATATATATATATATATATATATATAAATATATATATATATATATATATATATATAAATAAATATATATATATACATATATATATATATACATATATATATATATATATATATATATATATATATATATATATATATATACATATATATATAAACAAATGCAAAGGTCCATTCATACACTAATCTATGAGGCCTGACCCCACCGATAGCCAACATGCTGATAAAGGAGCGACGGACGTGGTGAAATAGAGCCCAATTAATAATGCATTTGTGTCCCACTGTCTGGCCCCAAGGACTGAAGTGCTGCAAAAATGGAGGTCACACGTCTTCCTCGAGCGACCGGCGATACCTCCGCCACACATCTCCCCCATTTGTATGAAAATATGTTCATGTAAATTATGTTGCGTAGAAATTGTGGTTTCATCCACACACACGATCACTGCGAAGGAGTGAGTCCACTCACTGTGAGTGTGACGGATGGTTGTGGAGGTGACCTCTCTTAAGAGCGGTCAGCGGCGAGGGCCCTCCTCTGACCTTTGGCCACTTAGACACATTAATCACCCGCCTCCCCCTCCTCGCTTTTATCAGCCTTGCTGAAAGCTACTGTCCAGCCTCCCCGCCTGAAAGCCCCACTCGTCCTCATCACCCCTCCGCTTGAACCATTCATAAGGCTCTCATCAAGCTCTTGGACCGCAGGTATCACTCCATCACTACACGTTTATCAGGGAGGCTGCTCTTATCAGCCGAGAAGGGCTCCAATATGGAAATGGGATCCCTGCCGCTGATAACGCCGGCGTGGATTATCCCAGGCTTTCCTCCATCAGATAGGCACTCAGGAATGGTTACAGGCCAGAACATTCCGCCCGCCTTTGCTTTGTAGGCACTGCTGATTGAGCATAAGTCAAAAAATAACAATAATAATGCATGATATTGGCATGTGTATGCATTTGTAAACATGTATTCAGCATCGTGGTGTGGATTCTCATGGGTTAATTAGGAAACCAGACAAAAAAAAAAAAAACATAGGTGTCAAACTCCAGACCTGGCCCACCACATAATTTTTGTGTGGCCCGCGAAAGCTAATCAAGCATGTCAACTTCCAAGATGCTTGCTAAAAATCTGAACCAAAATTTCAACTTCTCATGTTATAAATAATAATGCTGACATATTGCAAGCATTTTCTTGTAAAAAAACCCCGAAACTAGTTAGCCATCAATTTGTGTATATTTCTCATTTATACTATGAGGTACACTACAAGGTTTTGCAGTCAGATAATGTATATATTTTTAGCATCACACCTGTGAGGTGGGATGGATTATCTCGGCAAAGGAGAAGTGCTCACTATCACAGATTTAGACTGGTTTGTGAATAATATTTGAGAGAAATGGTGATATTGGATGCCCATATTAATAGATACAGACGCTCCCCAACTTACGAACGAGTTACGTTCCGAGCGATTGTTCGTAAAGGTGAATTTGTTCGTAAGTTGCTTCAGTGCTATATTTTGTATTATAATTTATGTTTAAAGAGAATACGTACAGTACTGTACTACGTATGTTAGAGAGAGAGAGCGAGAGACACACACAGTATGTACATGTACGTAATAAGATAAATAAAATGAAGTTTAACTTACTTTTGGAAGATGTACACGATGCTTAAGGATTTGATGGAGGAGGAGGAAGAGGAGGATTTTATATCATGAGAGGTTCTTCGTCGTCGCTGGAATGGGCTTCAAAAGTTACTTCCTCCTCCGTAACTTCAATGTAGGAAGAAGTTGAGGGTCGAGGAGAAGAAGATGAGGGTTGATGAGTATCTTCCTTGGAGGATTTACTAGAAACTGGCCGAAAGAAGCGATCTAACTACGATTGTACAGTTTTCTTCTTTTTTCATCATAAATGATGCGGTAGCACTGTATGGCATCATTCAATTGATTTGCAACCTTTGTGCAACGTTCAATATTTGGGTCTTGCTGCTCGAAGAGTGCGATGGCTTTATCTATGAGCGACAGGCGTTTCTTCTTCTTCCTCCTCCTCGACACGTTGCTGAGCCTCCAATGCTGGGTGAGCTCTCACAGCGCCAAGCGTCGGTATTAGCGGCGGAAAGAAGCACTACAGTACTCGGAAAAAAGGTGCGCAATAAAAAATCTAACTTACAGCATCTCTTTCCGAACATTTTTTGACATGCGCGCAGACATGTTCGTATATACCGTTGTTCGTAACTCGAATGTTCGTAAGTAGGGGAGCGTCTGTACACGTTTGCACACAACAAAAACATAAATTGCCAATGTTCCATAGAAATTCATTCAAACAGCATCTTTACAGTACAGTCACACACACCCATTCAGAATATATAAGTATACCATAACCAATTACACACACATACAAACCTACACACATACACCCTCTCTCCTCAGCGTGTGTTCAAACTAAAATAGGCCATTCCTAATTAGGACCTCACACAACCTGAGCTGTTTCTTCAAAGGCAGCCGCCTCTCGTGCTAATCTGAGGCATCGCTTCATTATGAATTCTTCAAAGTCTCAGCCGGCTGTCAAGCAGGCTTGTTGAGTGGGCTGTTATTAGTGGGCCTGGTACATGGTGCGCATTGTTCCCACACATAACCATACACACCAGGACCGGGGTGAACGTAATGCCCTGCGTTGAGTTGCTCGCCCTCAGGTGTTGACTCGGCACGTGCTTTACAAAGCAATATTGACGTGGTTGGTAGAGTTACTGGGTCTGCAGGTCTCTGCACACTGACACTAAACAGTATTTTACAACATACTAAAAGCTGAATATTCTCACAAAGTACTTGGCTAGCAGGTAATTAATTATATTGTATTTTAAGACAATCAGTTCTAGGATGTGTTGACCTTGGATTTGTTTTCTTATCTGAAATATTATGTATCTTAAATTGAGATTTTACCATTGATACAGTATCTGTCATGAAAGTTTAAAAATAAATTAACCGCTGTTACATAAGATGTCCACATTCTCCAGACCTTCCGTGCTTATTTGCGACATTAAATCACACATTCTTATGGTCAACACGACGTGCGCTATTCAATCTGACATGTTTCTTTATTTAGTGGTAGTAAAGTGTAACGTACTAACCTTTAACTTAAGATGACCATGCAGCTATTTGACATCGGCCATGTTCAGACAGCTTTGTATATGTGGGCGAGTACACGTAGACAGCTAAACAGATTTTAATTGCGCCTCTAAATAACTTTTTGTGGTGATACCAAAGTATGTGGGGAGAGTTTTGCAGCATGCATGCATGCTTCAAGACATACAATATAGTCACACAGATAGACATGAATATATCATACATCTGACACACTGTGACATTTTTAGCCACGCACACACCAATAAAGATGTTAACACGACAAGAATAAAGTCGTAACTCAATGAGGAAAAACATGATAAAATTACATGCCTTACCTTCGCTCAAATCGACGCCATCTCAGGCGCCTCTTAAATAAATTAACATTGCTTTTCTCCCCAGTATTTTCAACTTTTATTTTGCGATTATAGTAGAATTTGCATTTTAACAGACAGACTTGTACATATGGCTAACAATATATATATATATATATTGTTTATTCATAAACTGTGTCAATCACACCTTTTGCGTACGTAGCTTGCGTAGGCCTTTAGCGTAACACTATTTACCAGCGCAGCAGCGGCTTAGCTTCTTTCTACTGTAGCTAGCTCCTCGCGTGTGTATTCAAAATTAACCAATAATGGCAGAGAAGGATACAGGACCACCGAGCCGTAAAAGAAAGACTGTTTTGGAAGTTTGAAGTGCTCAGTTTCTGCTGAACAGGTAACTTCAGTTTCCTTTTTGAGTAAAAACGTTATGAAGAGTGTTAAACATGTAAAGTTGTATAATGACACCAGCATCAATGCAGCTCAACGGTTTGTTTATCGATGCTAACTTTTCCTACTTACGCAATGCCGTGTAGCTTATGTATGAACAGTGGAGTAGAGAAAAAAATAAATTGTTAATCTTTTTTAAAAATAAATTATTTATAGTGAACACAAAATATTATTCTCACGCAGGCGTTTCCTGTGTAAAAAGCAGCGAGGAGTTGTTTTGAGAAAATCACAAACAGCCGTTGGGCTACTCGTTCGCCGCAGAATCCTCTCTAATACTTTTAAGAACCACTATCTATATAGTTTTTTGGGGAATGGAAAATGCAGTCATTTTGTTGGACCTGAAGAAATCGAGCCGGAAGTGTGTGGTGCATTTAAGGACATAGGCCATATCTAGTTCTAGTTGAAGGCATAAAACTAGTTCAATACTATTTGTTAAGAGCAATTGCCGTGAGTTTTCTGCATATAAATTTGGGAGGCAGCTGCCTCCTAATATCGAGACACATTTGGCTGTAAAAGCTGCGACATCATAAAAAATGATGTGACTGTAAGCTCTGTAGTATAGACACCCTGCTCTGTGGACCTTGTGACTGACTGGCGACCAATTCAAGGTGTGTAGATCCAACGGTAAAAATGAAAAGGACAAGAAAATTGGATGGCTCAAACCACACTGTAGAGACTCAGCAGGAATACGAGGGTCCTGATATGCTTGTTAGCTAACCAGCTGGGAAAAGCCGTTTCCTTGATTGATAAGTTTGGCAGCGGTCACACCACTCGAACCCCTCGCACTTGAAGCGAAGGCCATATGCTGTACCGAGGCTTGCGATTGTTCTGACGTGGCATCTTAATCGGGCTCAAATCTGCGTTTAATCGGGACTCTCCAGTTACTCCACAGTTAATAAACAGTAGATTAGTGCAACCTTTGTTATGTTTAACACACATTCCCACTTGAGAGATTCCCTTGGGGGCCATTCATGAACTGAAGCTCACACTGTTGCCATACATAAAGGGGCAACTAGTTGCGTTGAGTCTTTGTATGACTTGTCTCTCACAATCATTTACCACAATAGTGACAAGGCAGAGTTTTCCCAAGCCACGAGCTAACAATTAGCCTAGCCTTTTCTATTTCTTCTTCTACAACTACTTTTTCCTCTTCCAGAAGTCTGGATGCTATGTCGCACCATTGTGTTTGTCACAAGGCAGTCTTGCAATGACAGACATCTGGTATGAGGGCGGAGACTCACAAATTTATGAGGTAATATCGTTATTTGTGTGCTGAGCTGAGTCGATATATACGATGTCGTACGCATGGCAGTTGTTTCCTTGTCATATAAGAAGACCAGATTTTAAAAATGAAAATGTTCAAAAATGACATATGCCTTACTCACAACCCAACTGCCTCTAGCTTCATGCCAGTATGACCCTTATCCTAATTAGGAAAATGATCTCCGTGACATGGTGCAAGATGCGGCGGTTAAAATTTGTGTTTGTCATGAATGACAATAGAAGAGATGTCACACTGAAAGGTTACTTGGGTTACTCCACCAAGTCTGTCTGTCACCTCCATGCCTTTGGGGAGCTCTAATCACTTCACCCTGTAATTACCGGCCCACAAAGGCGCCCGTTAAAGTTCCTGTAAAATAAGCCCGATGCCATTGAAATGACGAGACAGGCCCGTTCTTTTAATTAGAGCCATCCATCTTAACCTTGTCTTCCTGAGGTGAAGTCAAGGTAGCCTGGGTCAAGCGCTCAAAAAACGTCCTTCGCCCATTGTCTCCGCTCACCGCTGACTAGAGGACAATGCGGGTGCCGGCCCCCCGCTCGCGACGGCCAACCTTTTGTTGGCCTGTTTGGCTGGCTCCTGGTAGGATTTGCCTGTTGAATGGCTTTCTTCTCTCTTTTTTTTTCGTACAGTGACACAATACTTGCAAGTCACAATGGGAACCTAACACTGCACGCATCGCCGCTGCATGCTTCACATGCAGTGGACGACTATAAAAAATTAAGCTTGTACTGTATCGTTTAACAGCTGTTGTGGGTCTGACGTAACGCTTTTGGTCCTGAATGGACAACTTGAGGCTTGTGGGAACGGCGTTATGAACAATCTTTTTGAAATATTGGCTGTTGCTGAAAGAGGTATCTGGGATAACATGTTTTTCCAACTAATCCCTTGCTCGGCTTGATACCCTATTATGCACGCACTTGAAGCCAATCTCCACAGTTGGGATCAGATCAGGTAAATCCTGATCAGAGTTGTGTTTCCAATGTGGGCTGTGCATCAGTTACAAAAATAACATGACATCATAAAAAGCGTGTTCGGGTGTCCGTTGGTTGAATACCAGAGCTGGGCACTTCCGTCTCTCGTCGCTTCCCGTTGTTGACGATGCCCACATTTCGGCGAGCGCACAATGGCACGAAGCCTCGAATAAATACACGGACTGAGCACCGACTGAAGCATGTTAACGTCTGTTGATCAGGGTGGCTTCCTACAATGGCCACACGTTCACAGTCTGGTTGTAAGTATGTTAACTGTACAACATTTTTTGTTATCCTTGGGGTATGACACATTACATTTCACTGCATTACTTTATTTACAGCTATTATTCCAACGATAACAAGACCAGCTGAGCTGAACTGTACTGCCTGGTGTCTCCTGTGTTTCACCAAAGTGTGTTTAGTCAAGCACCATGCAGGGAGGAGGAGTTTGAGTTTGAAGATGCTGTTTACAACCTGCAACTCTTCTCCAAAAGGTGAGCGTGATGATCAAAAGAAGCATTTTTTTTTTTTTACCCCAGCGCCTTCCTGCTTTCCGCCCCGAGAGAGCGAGAACCGCCACGTCCCAGCAGAGTGAAACTAGGCGAAGTGCCATGCACTGATCAGCTCTCCTGAGAGGAACACTTTCCCTCATGTCTGCGTATGCAAACTCTTCATTGTTCCCTTTTTTCCTTGTTTATCCACACGTTCGTTTCACGACTCGCAACACTGATATGCGCTGTCACCTTTAGAAATAAACACAAACACGCACAGAGGCAAATGACTCCACAGTCCTTTGCATGGGACTCACTGTTTCCTTGTATTCGACTCACAGTGCACCACTTTCATCTGAGCCGAGGTGGCGTAGTCGTATATTATTCATGGCTCATGCGTGTCATATGGCAAGAAGTAATAAGACGGTGCTATCTTCCTCTCCATTCGCCTTGGTTCTAGTACATTTGTGTCAGTACCATGCACCCTTACATTTACACTGAAATGGATGGCCTAGAGCGGGAGTGCACAACAGGTGTTGTTTTCAAACAATGCTGTGTTGGTTGATGATGGACAATATTTTTTTTGGGGCAGTCAGAGAAACTTTTTTTCCCCACTTTATTTGTATCCGTGAAGTAGCGAACTGACTCTTGTTTTAAGTCTTTTGAAAACATTTCAACCCTGTAAAGCTACTGCTTCTGGTCTATAAATCACTGAATGTTTTTGGTGCTAAATATATTCAAGAAATGCTGATTAAATACAAACCCAGCAGGGCTCTGAGATCTGCAGACTTGGGTCAACTAGTGGAACCCAGAGTTCGAAGTAAACATGGTGAAGCTGCATTTAGCTGTTATGCTGCACCCAAATGGAATAAGCTGTCAACAGAAGTGAAGTCAGCCCCAAATGAAAATGCTTTTAAATCCATTTTTTCCCCCTTTAAGGTCTTTTGAACATTTTTAAGTCATGTTTTTTTTTCTTTTTACTTTCTTATGCTAAATGTTTTTAAAGTTTGTGTCTAAGGTAAATTTTGTAACCTACTTTTTTTCTCTTCTTTGCTTCTGAATGTACTGCTATGTTTGTTGATACTTATAGGTGCTGTCTTTCCTTGTGTAAAGCGCATTGAGTTGCCTTGTGTATGAAATGTGCTATACAAATAAACTTGCCTTTCTTTGCCTAAAGAATGTGAAAATTGGGGGATGCTACAAATTGACATTTATCATGCTAATTAGGTTAAAGTGGAAGGGTCCCTGACAAGTGGACCTATGGATCTGCGAACTCTAGGTTGCTATCTGCAAATAGTGAAATTATTTCGGTAAAGGTGTACAGTTTACATCATTATGACAAGATCATGTCAAAACAAGTAAACATTAAAAAGGCTACTTTACATGCAATTTGACCTCCTGCAATGCCCCCCCCCCCCCCAACTTTGTCATGGGTGGGATACGGGGGTCTTGAGAGGGTACTGGGAGGGGTTCAAGCCATGTGGCCGGTTCCAGCCAATCAAAACTCACACCGCGGTGTGTTATGTCTAGAGGCGACATGTGGTTAACCACCTGGCCCCACTGTTTGACCTGCTGATAAAGGGGGGAAAGAGAGAGTTGGGGAGCAAGGACAGCCTGTACAGCCATTTGCTCATCAATGGAGGGCAACACCGCCACTTAACACACCTTATTGATCGGCACAGCCTGCAGGGCCTCTGTCGTGTGTCCATTTCCAATCGATTATTTCAAGTCTATTCTTATTGACCGCTCGTCCCTTCCAGCCGCCTGGGCCGCTCCTACTGGGGAATCTTTTCTCCTCCTTCTAAACAGCCATTTGAAATTATAATCTGTGTGAGTAAATGTCATAATCGCCCCCGAGGCCCGCTGCAGATTGGCTGGAGAGCAGAGGTCTCTGAGGTCGATGACACTGGTCAATAGGCATCCATTTGTGCTACAACAAGTAAGCGGGTCAAATGAAAATGGCTGGGCTCAGGGCTTTGCACTATGTGGCTTTTTTTTTTTTTTTAAATAGGCAGTTAAAGCATATTACATTTACCAAACAAAAACAATGGCATACAGTAGATAAACAGATTGTTTCTTGATGAAGAAAGCCAGCCTGTGTGTGCGCGAATGAAGAGTGACACGCTGGCCGAATGCTCATCAATGCTTCATAGGTTAGATCATTATATCCAAAGTGACAGCGGTACACAAGCATGGGGGAGTGAGGCTTGCTTAGATAAAGATTGGCATAGTGCTATTGATTCAACACCCCTTGGGCTTCTTCTGTTACCATGGTTTTGATACGTGTGTGTGTGTTGGTGTGTGTGTGTGTGTGCGTGCGTGCGTCAATGATGTAACCGGTTTCATATTTTGCCAGAAAAAGAAAACAGTCACAACAATTTAAATTTCTTAATTTAATAACATGAATTAGATTTCAAATTAATTAGTAAATTAATAAAACATTATAAAAAAATACGACTTCTATTACTAGTACTACTACAACTACTATTAATAAGAATAATAAATAAATAAATCACACTACTACTGTTCCAATATATATTTTTATTTATTTTTTCACGAGTCCCCCCCCCCCACTTCCTCCCGAAAAAAATATTTTGTGTACCCTCACCCAAACTCACGCCACGACTAGAAATAGGATCATTTGTCTATAAAATTGCTGTAAGTACACGTCTGCAGAGGAGCTAATATTCCCACCACGTTATGACAATGACAGCACTATTGCCACCTACTGTAGTGTATGTGCAATTACGCTTTATTTTAGTATGGAAGAAGAAAAAAAACATTAACCTGTGGGCAACCCCCCTGACTAACATCTCACAGTGCCCCCTATTTGAAAAGGAATGAAAATAAAATATTAATATTAAGTAGAATTGTGATATTGTAATTTGAAAAATAAAATAAAAAGTTAAGTAATTAAGTTGAAAGAAGACATAAATGATCATTTGAAAAATAATGCACTACTTATTCTCAACAATCCTTCTCACTTAAGAATGTCAAAAAGATCTTCAGACGAAAAAATTTATATTTTGAGAATTGAAATTATTGTCCCCAGTATATAGGGAAAACAATCATATAAAACATACATGAATAAGTGTACATGCACTGAGCCAATGGCATGCAGATAACCACCTGTGTGCCTATAACCACTACCCTGGAAAAGAAAAACTGGCAAAGTTCCTGTTGGTCTGGCCAACTCTTCAGCTGTCCATCTCAAGTGTGTTGAAATAGGAGCAGGCCTCAAACGTCGTTTGATCTTTTACTGGCAGGGTCAGGCTTGATATGATACATAAATGAGGGAGGAACACATTTTCATTTTGTCAACCTGTTTTGTTTTCGGAAAGAAAGCCTAGAGCCTCGGGTGCAATGTGACGGGTGGTGGGGGGACTGTTTTGTGTTGCCACACGGCCCGAATGACCAAACACGTTTGGAAGTCGCCGCCAACAAGTGCAAACTTTGTTGCTGGCTGTTGCAAAATAAACAACTTGTACTTGGGGATGTTGTGCCGGCAGGCATCAATGGAGGACAAGGCAGATCCCTTGAAAGTATGTTGACGATTCTACCACTGGATATACATCATTCATTGAATCCATTCTTTATTCATCCATCATATTCTGGTGTGGTTTGGTGCTGCCACAAGGAAGGACATACAGTAATCTGACTGCAAGGGACAGTTAAGACTGCCAAGAAGATTGGCGGTACCCCCACTCTTGAGGACTTTCTTGTTTTTTCTTGCTGAAAAGCAAAGACAAGGGTCACCATTTCTTATAGCTCCTTCCCTCAGGTAGACATTATCCATCAATGTATACTAAAACCATTTCCTCTTACTGTAATAGATAATGTATACTGTAAATGGTCACTGATGGTGTAGTGGTTCACTCGCCTGACAACGTGGATGCCCTTCCCACTCAGTGACTGAATGTAGCGTATGACTGGTTGTCTGTCGCTGTCTGCCGGAACCATCGTAAACTGAGAGCCCCCTGCAGTGGGTGATGAAAGCTGTACCATGTGTTGGCCCGCAGTAAAGGTGGCTGAAGTGAGCAATGGCTCATTTGTACAAGACGGCTCAAAAAGCAATCCAGCGAGGCTAGAAAAAGAAGTGTGATACAATAAGACATAAGGGAACTGTATTAAATGGTGAAAAAAATGCCTACTTTTTTGTATGTGTATAAGATAGAAGACTTGTTAAAAAAAAGCCCGCACACGTCTCGCCATAAAAAAAATCTAGTCAACGTCACGTTATCAAACATGAAAAGAAAAATGGGTGTCAAAGAAACCATTCCTTCATCTTTGACAAAAGCCACACTGCCTCACATGCATGTGTTTGGAATGTGGGATAAAACCTACGCAAGCATGGGGAGAACATACAAACTTCGCACAGGAAGACCGGAGCTGAGATTTGAACCCAGAAACTATTCGACTGCAAGGCTGACGTGCTAATCACTTGTTCTCTGCATCACTTTTCAGTTCTGTGGGGTTGGGTTTTTGTTTGATTTTGGGTGTTCATTTTCTTTATTGTCTGAGTGTTCAGTGTTTTGTTGTTCCCTTTTCCTGTGTGTCAACCTATCAGTGCCTTCAGCCGTTTGTTTCTCCCCCAGGTGTTTCTTGTCAAGTAATTAGCAGAAGTGTATTTAATTTGTAGGGTTTGTTCAGTCAGTGTCACAGCCAAGTCGTCTTCGTCACAGCCAAGTCGAATTCATCACAGCCAAGTCGTCTTCGTCACAGCCAAGTCGAATTCATCCCAGCCACGTCGTCTTCGTAACAGCCAAGTCATCTTCGTCACAGCCACGTCGTCTTTGTCACAGCCACAGCCAAGCCATCGTCAAAGCCACAGCCAAGCCAAAACGCCAGCCAAGTCGTAGCCACTCCAAAGCAAGTCAAGGCAAATCAGGTCCAGTCACGTCACGCTCGTACCAGAAATTGCGACCAGTCTAGTCACGTCCTGTCCAGTCATGGTGACCAGTCTAGTTACGTCCTGCATTTGGGTCTGCCATTTCTCAAAGAGGGACTCACGTCCCTCATGACACTAATAATTCGAGGGGTTATGGTGGCAGCAGTTTTTCAGATTAATTGGATTTCCTATTGGGAAATGTCTTAGGAAATCCAAATGACAGTAAAAACTCACTTTGAAAAAAAATTCTCTCAACAAGAAAAACAAGCTAAGGGAGTTTAGCGTTTGGATCACACTGACATAAATGTGCCTTTTCTTGCCGATAAATGAAGCACTTTTATGATATTTAAAAAGCAATGTTACCACCTGCCACTTTCATGCGCGCGAGGAGTGTACAATTTTTGTCTCCGCTGCTGGCTGTGGCGCGCTTGCAGAGAGATGAAGAACGAGCATCCTCCACCTGTGCGATAGAACAATAAAGTGCCAACAGTAAACACTTGGCTGAAAAGGGGGAGCAGCCTGTTTACAGCTCAGATTTCCAGAACCGGCGCTTAAGGTGCACAAAGGTAGCAAAAACACGATCATTACGGGGGCGCATTTGTCCTCAATCGCTGTTCAGAACATCTTTTTTCTCAGTACCCGACATCACCCACGCATTGTTCCGTGAGGGAAAACCCCGGGAAATTGGGTGCCGTATCCATCGCTCAAGTCTCCTTGGTTCGATATTACACCCACACTCCACACAGTTTTTGATCTGAACCTGACAGTTGCCTCAGAAGCGGCGTGCAGCGTATCACAGGGTGGAAAATGAGCGTGCTGAATTCAGCAAGATGTGAAAGGTGAAGTGGGTTAGATAAGGGGGGAGACAACTACCTAACCACCACCTTCCAAAACACCCAAACATATAGTGAAAACAAATACATAAATAAATAAATCAACAAAAGGAGTTGCGCCTGAGCAAGGGGGAAAACATTGCCAAAAAATTGCAGCAGGGAGATTTTAAATTGCGGCGGTATGAATAATTTAGCTACCTGAGACACTGTGTTTTTGTTCACCATAAGGTTTGATGCGACTGGCAGCGGGAGTCAAGATTAGAAAGACCTTTTTATTATTGATGCAAAGGCGCGCACCTCACATCTGCTGTTAACGACACAAACCCCCCAAACGGCACACAGGCATTCATCCTGCAAAATGACTATGACACACTTGTGTGCATTGATTGTACACATGCCAATCACGTCATTAAGATCCAATGGATTTTTACAAAAACATTTTGATTGGTAGTGAGGTATATTTTCCACAATCTCTCCATGGCATATGTAACAAGGACCTTCTTGAAAAAAAAAATCCTTGTTATTTTGAAGCCAAATACATTTTGAGGGCTTTCCCATACTCAAACACTTATCAGATTTGGCAGGCGAGCCGAACGTGGTGGCTTGATAGTTTGTTGACAGAGGTGAGTCCCAAAATTGGCTTGGTTTGGATCATCAGAGACATTTAAAAAGTCATCCCCAGAAGACCATTTCACTGAGCAACATTAAATTTGGCGTCAATCAAGAATGGTCCCAAAATGATGTCTCAATAAGACATTCCCGAAAAGTCAAAGAAAGACTACCATTATTGTCTGAACTCACCACTTTAGAGCCATTTATGCAGTTCCAGGGGTCCTTCAAAAACAAACTTAGATTTTGCCTTCATTGCAACCAAATTTGCTTTTGAGCAAAGCAAATTTGCAGGCGCCTTCTTTGTGGTGAACATTTTCGGTTGGTGGGGTGCTTGACTCACAATTAATTGTCTTGGTAGTGCCCTGAAATATTTTCAAATTCACTTTACATGAAATTTGGTAAGCATATCTCTCATGAGTGGATAAAAAAAGTCTCTAAAATACATTTTGGTTTACAAATGTATACCATCTAAAGTCAACAGATAAAAACGGCAGGCATTTTGCGTGCTTTAAATCTGAAACTAGAATGACTAATAAATGTGATGGGTGTTTTGTAATGTTTTAGGCTAATGTGTTTTATTGGCTTTGCAATCGTGTTACAGTGGAACTTGATAGAATTGAATGGAAAATTCTAAGCTATACGCCACATATAGCTTTGTATTAGATTGTATGATCATATGCAGGTGTACCTATTCTAGTGGCAATCTTATACTCCCATTGTCCATCCAATTTCCCCAAAATTTGTCTTTAGTGTTGAATAAATTGTTAAACATGCAGTGTTCAAGGTCTATTTCACTGTCTGGGCAAGCTAGTCGCTAAAAGGCGAAAACATTAAAAAAAAAATTGGCAATCACTCTGGTTGACTGCTTTGACATTGAGCCTTTAGGACAATTTTAACCAAAGGCACAGCCAGGTAGGTGAAGAAACGAAAGGCATATAAGCTCTCTTGTTGCCTTGACTGGACTCGCAGCACAGCACAGTTATTCAGAGTCCATTTTTATGCCTCACTAATGCCATGTCAGTACCAATGCTCACGGTTAGCATCACTCCTCCCCACCTTCATCAGTAACTTGGCCGAGCACAAATGACCCTTACCAGTGCACCTGGGGCTGGCGTGAACTTAATCACGACAGCAAATTGAAACCACTTGCTCTGCACTATTTTTACAGGAGTAAAGCATATGCCCTTAGTCTATACTGACTGACCTCTGCTTTTGAAAGGATTCAAGTCCTGAAAAGAAAATGTTGCTTTGCTCATGCCATATTAGGCCAGAATTCCTGCTATACCCCCGCTTGCTACATGACTGCTGTAACCTTCTTGTTGTTGACATTTAGAGGACACGGTAAAAAAGAAGAAGTGTCCTCAGTGTGTGTATGTTTTTTCTTATTATTATTGGGAAGATTCACCTCTTTTTTAAGGCCGTCCTGTGCTCTGCAGTAAAAGCGTGTGACCCCGATTATTGATTTCCAGTTGACGAGTCAACAACAGTTAGAAAAAAAAAGTACTTTTTTTTTTTTTTTAATGAGATACAATTTATTTGAGGCTAAGTTAGGGTGGGGTTAGGTGGATGGTACGTCAATTCATGTGGAGGCACCTTTTGTTGCACAATCACTTTGCTTTTGAATTAATCATAAATTGCCACTGAGTAACATAGAAGATTAAATTAACTGGGGGTTTTCTCTTTTCTTGTTGATATTTATTGATGAGCTAAAAGTGTGTGAGTGCCTGACAGATACAGGCTACACAAATCTTCTGTAAACTTCAAGGTTGCGCGCATCATGACATCACAAATATGCAACACTACCATAGGAGAGGGGAGGAGTTGGGCACAACTTGAGCCACAACCGTAGCAGATGGACCGACGCGGCAAGTCTATCATTATCGGCGGATTTCTTTATTAACTGGTTCATCTGTATGACGTCAAATTGGTCGATAATTTCCAATAATTATCGGCCACCCTTAATATATAAATGGGCAATGTATGCAAAAAACAAAGTTCTATTTGCTGCAGTATCCTTATCTTTATGTCACTGGCATTCTAGCACTCATTCAATACTTGCGTACTTATGCGAACATGCCTGGCATCCTCATGGCATCTCCCTTCTGTATCTGCCACATGGTTATTGATAGCAGTCCACACAACGTACAGTGGCACCATTGTTCTTGCATTTCAAGTTCTTGGGCAGTAGTTGCCGGTCAGACCCAACGCAAACTGAGCTTTTCTGTCGACATATTTCCAATGTTACAATGTAGGATTGTTGCTTCCAGCTTCCAATAGCTGCTGGGACCAAGCAAAAAGGTTCAATAGCATTTAGCATTAGCCAAACAAATAACACAACCAGATTGATTTGTTATCAATTTTTCCTGGTGAGAATTTATTGTATATTTGTTTTCAGCAAAATTGTAGTGTAGTTTTAATTTGGAAAATCTGGTCACCCTATAAGGGTGTGTATGTCTATTAAGGTAACCACTGATCTGAACATGGTGAAAGTACAAAAAAGGAAAAACATATTTCTTGGTTGTTGTCAAGTAATCCTACAATGAGTCATCCTCAAGGAGCACAAGCGGTGAAAGACAACTGTCAAAACTCCAAACAAAAGAGCCGAAGCAAGTCGACAAGGACCAGGCTAACTGTTGGCACGTTTACCTGTTTTTGCGCTTTTGTTCTCAATCCCAGTGCTCAGAGGCAGGATGTCAGAGGGTATTGGAGGACTTGCGCGTGGGCTCACCGTGATCTGCTTTCACTCAGGCTTTGTCACATCATCGTGTTGTTGCAAAAAAGACATACATGTTCGCACAAACACGCTTCCAGGGGCTACTCCTTCTCAAGTGTTGGAATTCCAGAGCACACAGGGGCTCCCTTATAAAAATCCCCAATGAAATCCCCGGTGCTCGTTCCCGCCCCCCTTCTTAATCGTAAACAGGCTCGCACGTAGCACGGCCACCGCACCCTTAATAGCTCTTCAAATAATACGTAGGTTTTTGTCTTGATTTACGAAGGCCATAAAAGTCTTCAAAGTGCGGTGTAATCTTTCATTAGGGATCTCGAGGATGGTGTCAGCCATATCTGTTCTTCATTATGTGATCGCTCTGTGTTTTACCTTTTTGTTTTATGGTAACAGAGATCATAAAAACAGCCTTGTTAAAGAAACACCCTCTCGACATTTGGATTATCTTGTTAACACACACTTACAATACGGTAGTATTTTGCTGAGTGTGTACACAATAGGTAAAATATTATGGAAGGTATTAAAAAAGGTTACTACAGGTTAAGCATATTCAAATACTTGATGACGGAATTGAAATAATGTATTGGTAATGACAGTGATATCCTTTGGTCAGTTCCTCAAAAGGATCTAGGTTGGGTGTGTTCAGGCTCCAGCCCATGACACTGACCACCGCCTGTCTATGTAACATGGACAGGGGGTTGGGGGGATCCCAGCCAAGGTATTTGACCCACACAACCTTTGAGCCCTAGATGATTGAAGTGGCGGCTTTCCCTGCTCTGGTGCTCCGGCCTCGAGACAAGGTGACGAGTCCTTTAGGAGCTCTCTGGTTGCACCGTTTTTGAGGCAGGGTAGAAAAGCGCAAAAGAACGGAGAAAGGTGAGGGGGGAGGACAGGCGCCGGTCTTTGTTGGATGCGTCGTTGTAATGCGTCTGTTGAAGCTTAAGCCTTAAGACATTCCGGCCAAGCCAGGAGGAAGGCTACGCTGTGATGTGACCTTGAGTGGTCTTTATGGGTGTCACTGTGATTGCTTTGCTGGGGGGCAACTTCTGGCTCAGGTAACCTGGATGAGTCATTTACTGTAGCTCCTCTTCGGTAGCAAATAATGATGCTAGGTATACAATAATGTGAAGGGACACATATAAGGTTGCAAAATTGCATTTATAACAGTCCAAGGTATCTTTATAACATGTCTGTGATGTATTTTCTTCAAAATACCTCAAGGATCAACAATTACACTTTCCATCTTAGTGCTAGTCATCATTGAAACGCGCCTGTTTTGAGGGGGCGGTGCTGTATCATGCAAATGAGCCACTTGGGTTTGGAATGGGCTTTATTACCATGCCGACAGTGGGCGGAGTTAGGGTAAAGCGACTTTTTCAGCTCAGAGTGTTATCCGAGAACATCTCTATTTTCATTTGTGGAGTCAGTACATCATCATGCGGAAAAGTTTTAAGAAGAAAAATTTACAATAAATTCAAGTCACAGATCACATTTTCAATATATACATTTTTCCACAAATCAAGTTCCAGAAGGGTCCTGAGGTTCCTATTTTTTTCCACAAGAAAAAGTGGCTTTTTTGTCAAATTCCTCACTAATGCTATTTACCCCTTTTAGCACCGATACATCAATTGTCATGTTACACTTCAACTAAGCCAATAATCTCTTTTAGTTTTCACCTTGTGCATGCCTCAAGGTCAAACGACTTTTCTCTCTTTAGTGGTCTCAAATGTTGCTTTGCTGCTCCTGGGGTCATGCCTACTAATCCCCAGTTACTCAAGTCCTGCTGGATTTCTCCCAAGGGCGGCAGAAACCAGATCCCCAAACCCCCTGAAGCTGGCCTAAGATGTCCGCAGAGATAAGCATCCTGAGCCCACTCCCAGTCAGGGGGTCTTAGGCAAGAATTCAGAGACACATCATCACAAATCCATTAAGGCTGGCCCACTAGTTTAACAACAAACCCCAGCTGCAGCCACTATACCTTTTAAACCTTGCGTGCAGTCCCAGGAACTTGGCTGGAGCAGGTACTGGACCAGACCGCTTGACACCTCTACAATTTTGAATCAATGCAGAGTAGGGGTGGGAATCAGCCAATTTAAACAACTCACAAGAGTATATTATTCCTATACTCTTCCAACAATAACATGGCAAAGCATGAAGAAGAAGGAAAAATATTAGACAGTAAAATTTCAATAACAATAGATTGATGGAACACTGATGTTGCAAATTAACGATTTTTTTGGGAGCAAGAAAAAAACTGATACGGTATGGTTGTTTGTCTAAAGCGCTTTCTACTTGGCTGGCGACAAGTCCAGGGAATATCTTGCTTCACACCTTAAGTCACTTGGGATAGGCTCCAGCACACACATGACACTATTAAGAATTAGAGGACCACAACTCTTAAGAGAAAACTTATCACATGTGGGGAGCTAAAGATCTAACTTAGTGACAGTCACAGCACACTAGATGTATGACTGCATGTTTTTCTTTACAGAATATGTGGCTGTTTTTTTTTATTTATCCAAAGCTGCAATTGCACATCAAATTCAGCTTGTGTGGTAGAGGCCACTTTGAGTGATGCTGCAAATAAAATTGTCTGTTTGAGGCCGCGCTGCATCGTGCCTGTGGCCTTGGCAAGTGCGCGTCGCCTGCATGGGAGGCATTCAGCGGTTGGGCGACAAAATATAGAGAGCAGCAGCCGACTACTGTGTCGTTTGCGGTGCAGTGTTGCGCTCGCAGCGCCGAAGGACAACACTTGTGTACATCAACCATAAGTGGGAGACTGCGCTTCATTCTTTTCCCACAATTTGGGCTTCTGTGCTGTGTTTTGTCTCAAGTGCATTGTGTTTGTGTGTATTTGTCTAGAGTGTGTCAAGGCTGCCATAGCCTTCAATTAGCACAGCGTTTAGTGGCCATCTTTGAAACCATGATTGTGAAACAAACAAATCAATCCTGAGGATTTCCCAACCATTTGGGTGAGGGCTTTACTATGTGGACCATAAAATTGTATTCTGGGTAGCTCATTTAAAGTTTTTATTTACTGTCGCTATAAACTAAATGTTATGTTTGGTTATATGTGATAGTTTATCAGATGTACATTTTAAGATTTTTACCCACTACCAGAAATCTAAAAGTGCAAAAACTCTCTTTATGGGCTTCTTGTTGCATTCTTTCAGGGACCCTCAAGTTCACGACATAATTCTATTCCAGCAACAGCAAGTTGGAATGCTCTGTAGTCTATCACCCACCTATTGATGGTGGTTGTTCTTTACCTGATGAAGCACAATCACAGTTTAACCATTTTGGCTGAAATTGCTATTTGGTCACTTCATTGCAGGATATTAAGTAAACCCATTAAGGCCTAAATCGCCTGGCAAAACATGCCTCTAAAATCTACAGGTGACTTAAGAATCACCCCCGAAAACCTGAAGTTTCGTTGGAAATTCAACAATAGTGTCAATAATTGAAATCTCAGCTGTTTTTAAAACCTTCAATATATTTTTTTAAAAATTCAGCAAACAACTGTGTCACATCTGTTGTATACTTACATAACCTCGGGGATCGAGTGGCATAGATATTTTTTAAATAAATATTTCCTATTGCTAGCATAGGTTAGTAAGAGTCTATCTGTTCTGATTGAGTACAGAATCTGATTCCATGTCGCAGAACTGGCACTACATCATAAACAGAGGATCCCCTGACATTAGTGTCTAGTGCAGCCCTTTGAGTTGATTATCTACAAAAGGTTACCAATATTTTACCGACTCTAAAGAGCATGTGGTTCACTCTAGCTGTCAGGATTACATGACAAAATTTGGATGTTTTCCCTCAAAATATCCCCCCCAAAATGTTGGGACAAATCGTAGCAATGTGCTGGCTTCACTTGTTTGAGGAAAACTCCTGCACACATCATGTTCTAATTTACCAAATAAGGAGCGGAGCCAATCGGGGAGAGAAAAAAAATCAATCGCACCGGATCAGTAACCCCTCTGCCCTCATAGTGTGACGGTGAACCCATATGGACACTGCAGGGTGTTGAGGCCACACGTGTCATCAGTTGTGTTTCTGGGGTTATCCATAGACAACTGAAGTAAATTGGAGTTAAAAATAAAAAAAAAAAAGAGATAGAGGACTATGAAGAAATGTAGCTGGGTGGAATAAATAAGTCACATAGTGTACCGACCCAGACACTCAACATAGTGGAGAGACAACATGTCAGAGTCTAATGTAAATAATGCAAATAAAAAAAAAAAAGTGAGACTCAGCTGCGAAATAAGGTTAAAGATAACATGGAAAGTTAATAATAAAAAATAAAATAAAAAGTTAATTAAAGGATGTCACACATGTACAGTGCATGTACAGTCTGGATGTTCAATATGGTCTGCATTACACAGTCCAGGTGATTCCCGGCCTCGGAACATGATCTCCTCCAGGCCACAGCCCTCGTCTCGTTAAAGCGGCGCAAAGCCGGTGTGGATCGAGTTTAAAAGTAATAAAAAAAAGGAGTGGACCTGGCGGCTAGGTGCGATCGGATTCCCGCGAGCGACGTTCCTTTTCATGTGCACGCGGCATTCAACCAAGCGTTTAATTCAACAAATCCACCGTTGTGATCCAGTCCAAATGGAGCTGGGGGGGTTACTTCAATTTGTACCAAAGCATCTCCGCGTGATCAAAGCGTGGCCGCCCATCCCCAACATGCTGCTTAAATTAACACTAACACCACAGTCCTGTATTTGGAATGGATTACCAGCGGTGGAATTCCTTCACACACATATGGTTTCAATAGGGCCGCCATGCCAGCTTCACATCTTTAATGGGCTGACAGGCAACTTTGGTGCAAACTCTCTCGACTCCCCCAAAGTTTTTTTTTTTTCCCAGGCTGTCACACACACATACACCCCAGAAATAAATAATAAAAAAAAGTAGATTTTTTTTCCCCTCCTCTCCTTACTCCACTGTGAATTACAGAGATTCTGGCTGAATGTTCTCAGCATGCTGCACACATTAGCTCTCCGGGAGGATGTCACTTCACTGCACCGCGTGTGTGTGCGCGTTACCCAGGAAGTAGGCAGCTAACCAAACTTACTGAGTTACTCTCGTCTTCTTCTCGTCTCCATTCTGCCCGTAGAGTTTCCATTCTCACCCTCGTTCTTTCTCATTCTTCTTGAGTATGTCTCGTCATATTAATCCCTCACTTTACTGTCTCATTCTACTTCCTTCCATTCTGCTATTCTGATTTCAACTTCTCTTCCTTACTTTCTCTCATCCTCAATTTTTCCTTAATTCTCTTCGATGTCCTCCTTGCCTCTTAATCTCTCATCTTTCTTACCGTATACTTCCTTCCTTTCCTTATCACTCACTCTAAATAGAGTCAAATATACTCTACAGAATTTACCGTGTACTGTATGCAGGTAAGTGATCACTGTATCATTATACACCACTGTCAATAAAATTGTATTTCTCACTAGGAATAGCTAATATGAGTTTGTGGTTGGTGCAAAACAAAAACAAAAAATAATTCTATAAGCGTAAATTTGTATTTGTTAACTATAGCATTACTTATCTTATGTACACACGTAGCAATTTATTGAATCAAGACAAAATGCTTTTTCAAAATACATGAAAAAATATATACTAGCATATTAGTACAAGGACCATAAAACGGTGTATCAAGGATAAATGTTCAAACGGCTTTGCATACTCCCCTTTCATCATTCTTCAGCTTTGCTTGAAGCCAAGCCAAGTTATTGTCACTTCAACTCACTACTTGTGTTCTTGTTACACGAGCGCATATGGTCCTACACGGAGTGCCAGCGAACCAGAATCTTTTTTTCTCCGCCTGCTTACTCTCCATGTGCGGGGCATGTGGAGGCCATGGGTGTGGTTGTTCTCGTGTGCTTGTTGTTCAAAAACGTCCCTCTCGTGTCAGCGTTACGAGCAGACAGGCTGCACATGGCGGTGTGCGCCCCTCTTGTCACCAAAGTTGGAGATACTGCGCCCCCCTACTCCACTTGTTTGGCTGAGCGTTTGTCACAGGCATTAAAGATATAAACGGAACATCACACCCAGGCGCAGATCCTTCACTTTCACTTAGGGCTCTCGGGGGAGAGTTCACAATGTGACATTTTTTACTCAGTGTCTGCACTTTTTATTGCAACAGGCATGAAGCAAATCAGAACAGTGGAGGCGGCGGGGGGTCGGTCGTTGGGTGACTTTTTGCGTCTCTCCGGGAGCACGTTCAAACTCTCGCAGCTCTATTTCTGTTCTTGTGCAATTAGACGGCTCCCCGAAGACACGGCGATACATGAATACATTCCTGTCAGCGTGTCACACCGGGAGTGCCATATCGTTTTGTGCCAGCTCCAGGTATGTGTGTGTGCGTTCGTTTTTGTTTGCATTTGAGGACTTGCTTAATGTGTGGCATTATATCACTTTTATTCCGTCATATACTATATTGACACATTTTAAAGCATGCCTCAGGGTAGGTAGATGTCAGGTGAGGTGGCGTGCACTACTGTTAGGTGAGAGTGATTTATGCCTGCACTTAAAGTACACTTAAAAGTTTGCGCTGTAAACGAGTCTTGTTGGAGAGGTCAGACAAACAAAGAGCTTAAATAAACTTAAAGAGTGGAACCTCTGAGGTCTAACAATCTATTTTTGAACATCTGAGTTGTTCGGTTTTGAACATTTTCCCGGAAATAATGAAATGATCACCATAATAAATCATTTATCAACTGTGCAGTCAATGTAAGTAAAGTGCATTTTAGTGTTTTGGGAGGTGAGTCTTTTCAGGAAAGGCTGTATTTAACTTGCCCTATGCCTATGTCATACATTCAGTTCTTTTGTTATGACAATTTTACTGAGCAACCAAGGAAGGGAGACAAGTATAACATTCCTATGTCACTCTAAAATCAGTTTCCTGGTGTATAGTTATACTTACACTTGTCCTTGATCAGCAAGTTCAAGTCTCAAAAAATATGCTGAAGTGTACTATTTACCAAAATACTAATGAAGACGTGGGCACTTCCGTCCGTCTCTTGTCTATTCCTGTTGTTGATGAATGCCCACATTTTTGACTAGTGCTTTATGACGAGAAGCCTAAAAAAAAAATACACGCACTAAGCACTGACTGCCGCAGGTTTTCGTCCATCGAACTGGGTCAGTACAGACAGTCCTTCTCAGTCCGTATATTTTTTGGAGGCGTTGCATCATAAAGCACTTGCAGAAAATTTGGAGATCCGTCAACGACAGGACGAGACCGAAGTGCCGATCTCTGGCGATTGGAATACCTATTTTCCAGAACAGGGTTCTGCATGTGATCAGATGTAAATGTATTTGTCATTAAACTTGGTGAAGTAAAATGTGAGTGATTACCTAAAGCTGTTTTTGTACACAGCGTTCTTGGTAAAAATATAGAAAAAATATATAGAAAACATTGTAATAAAATAAAATATAGAAATATGTACAGGCACAGCTCTGGCTCCTCGTCCATGGATGGAATAATAAAATAAAAAGAATAGTGTTGAGACTGGAAAATACTGCAACAACAACAATTAAAAAAAATATATATTTTTTTTTTTTCTGGATTAGTGTCCATACAAAACCAATGTATTTTTTTTTTCTTCATAGCAGACTATTTACTGGTGGCATTGATGTATTGTACCTCATTCCATTTCTCTGTTTATTGCCAAGTAAGTCACAAGTACAAGCACATCAACCTGACACTTAAAATGCAAAACATATTTATATGTATCACCGTTGCCATAAGTAAATCCTGCTTGTCGACTTCAAACAGCTAAAAGTATTTTTTCCCTGTATCGTAATTTATGCATAAAGTGGCTTTTGTCAGGCGGCAACAAAGCGACTTTGATAAATGCCCCTTAATTTATAGTCTTGTATGTGAAATCAAAGTGAAACATTAACAGGCTGCGCACTGAGCCGGACCAGAGAAAGGAGATGGTGGGGAAGTGGGTACACTCTCCGTGAAAGTGATTTCTTGCCTTTGGAAACTTTTTCTCCCACCTCCACTGCAGACCTTGGGGTTAATCAGTGGCATAAAGGTTACGGTGTACGCTTAGTGACTAATGGCAGGGTGATGCGCGGAAATGACGTGCAAGTAACCTGGGAGGAAGAGATGGACATAAACAAGGATGCAGGGATTTTTCCTTAGAAAAAAAAAATGTTTATTCTAGCTCCAACACACTTTGGACAGGTCGATGCTTCCAACTATGTGGGAACAGTTTTGAACAGGCCCATTTCTTTTCCCAGTGAACACAGCAAAGTCCATAAAGGCATTTTTGAATCACTCACAAGTGCCAATCTAGATGAATGGACTAAAATTCCCCACAGACATATTCCAAAATATTTCCAGATAAGTGGAAGCTGTTATAGACCAAATACAGACCAACTCAATATTTTAATAATTTCTGAATCAAAATAGCAGAACATTTAAATCCAAAAGCAACTTTAGAAAACTGACCAAAATATGATCACAAAATACACCTGGGGTTGTACTCACTAACCATAGAGATGAGTGGGCATAGCATAGATACAGTAGATACAGTATAGGCCCATGTCATTGAGTCTTTGGAGTGTTTGACCACGAACATCAGCTCCTAGCGCTAGGCAGCTAGCTGCCCACTTAGCTACCTGATTAATAGTGAGATAGCTAGACATCAGAAAGATTAGTGAAGTAAAGATGGAGTCGACTGCTAATCTTAGCTACTAGCCGGATAGCCGTAAGTCGTTAATCTTCTTAATAGAAAGATGGATAGACAGACGAGTATGGAGGAAGTAAAGACAGAGTCAGCTAGCTTATAGCCTATTAGCGTCTGTCTGGCTAGCTGTCAATTTGACTAATTGATAAATGATGGATGGAAGTATGGATGGGCAAAGGAAGTAAAGATGGAGTTGACTGCCTAGTGCCTACCTTAGCCGCCTGCTAGCCATCAATTTGGCAACTTCTTGGATGGATAGGTGTAGGGACAGAAAGACAGATGAATGAAGTCAACCGCTAACCTTATGCGAGCCACCAACTTTGCTACTTCCTGGATGGACATAGGAAAGGATGGATGGACAGGAAGGACACGACAGATAAACAAACTCAGGTAGTAAAGCTGAAGTCGATCGTTATACTTCGCCGCTAGCCAGCTTGCTGCCAATTTGACTACTTGTGGTAATGTTAGCTGCTAGCTAGCTGACTTGGATATCTGCCGTGCGTCATCACTCAATTTATGTTAAAAAATAAATTCAACTTTTTTATTAGAACTTTAATATTTTATCATTTTTATTATAGTCTTTATTGCCATTAATAGTAGTAGTAGTTAATAGTGTTTAAATGTTTTGTTTTAATTTTGGGGTGTCTTTTTTCTTCTTATGTGCAGGCCTATGTCTAAGAAAGGCAGTTGAAATGTTAACATTAACAGTTAATGAAGGTGAAATGATAACAACAGTTTAATTTTGGAATGGGTTATTTATACTTGCATGTTATAGTATTTTAAAGATATAGTGTAAATCGTTTTGAACTTCGAACAAACCATCATGGAAACGCTTGAGTTCGACTTTGGAGTTTCATCTGTGTATGAATGTAAGCTGACGAACCCTTTGTTGGCAGGTTAATGTTCGCCCAGCTGCATGTGAGCTGTCACAATCCCCCTCCTCTCCACCCCTCCTTAAACATGTGTCTAGCCTGGACGTCTTGCTCATAAGCAACTCCTTGAGAAATGCACACCCACTTGAAAAGACAAAAAAGGCGGCCTAACGCTGCCATTCGCATGCTGACCTCTGACGCGACCTCTCGCCTGTTTGCTGACATTTGCGCAACGGAGGCACTTGAACGAAAAAATGGAGGGCAGCCAGGCAGGGGGGGGGTTAAGAGGAGTAAGAAAGCAGGAGTGTGTGTGTGTGTGTGTGGGAGGGGGGGGGGTGTATGGGGGAATGCGACGTTCTGATGGATGAGGTCTTCTCCTGTTACATTCGGAGAGAACACAGCTGTGAGGAGCTGTTAAGTACACGCAAACAAGCCGTCTGCTTCAGACAAGCCTGCCGGGCACCCGGCCCCGCATCCCACTTGTACCACTCTGACACATGATCACAGCCAGACAATACATGTGGGAGCAGAGCGTGCTCCGCTCAAAAAGTGAGAAATATTTCCAAGCAGAACAAAAAAACCATTCTACCACCCCCCCAAACACCCCTCAATACCGCTGGGACCCCACTTGGTATTATAATTCATCTTGTTTCTCTTTGTCTTTCGCTGTGTGTTTGCGCGCCGTCGTGGGGAGGGAAGACGAGTGAAGGGAGCAAAGGGGGCGCTTTGGTGCTTTAGTGACAAGGAAATAGGTTGGGAATGGAGAGAACATCTGCCAGCGTGACAGTGTCACACTTTGTCTAATGTGTTCTGAATAGGCACGGCTGTCCCGAGCTGTGTGAAGGCAAATTGTTCTGATCCATATGCAGATTAGAGGAATTAATATGTTGTCTTTAAAGCAAGTAAGGAATATTAGTACTCACACCTGGACCAACCCCGGGAAAGTCAGACCATACAAGAATGGACTTTGAAGAAATACAACTCACATTGCAGTGGAAAAATGCATGCCGACTGTGGTAAAGAAATCCCATATTGAGTGATTATGTCATACTAATATAATATAAATAGAGCATAAACATGTATGACATGAGAGTAAGTTTCATGTTGGAATTGTATCAAATGTTTTGATTCGAGCTTTGCCTGCACCTGCTCGCTGCAGTCATGTACATGCGTTAAATTTCTTCAGTTACATTTTTTATTGTATTCAGTCACTCATGAGCAAATATTGAGATAATGCAATTTGGATGGGACAAATTTTGGCATGTGAATATGATCCGAGCAAGCAGCCACGTTGGTCGAGTGCGTTGCCATGTCGGGACGTGGAAGTAATGCGATGGTGACGCTTGTGGCGTACCGCGAATAAGCTGACAAGCGTCACTTTTCTTAAAAACACTGGACAAATAATGCATAAAGGCGGTTTGGATCAAGTCATGTCGAGAACATGTGGCATTGCGCTGGAATGAGTCATACTCGTGACTGGGAGAATCACGGAGACAGTGTGCTGACAGACGGATGTTGCGGTGCAATGCGGATCCCAAAGACAGACGTGCAAAACCCTTTGTCGGATTTTTAGTAATAATACATAAGTGTGAGTGAAACTTCAGCCTGCTTGGCTAATGGGGTAATGGGTTCTTTGTGTGTGCGTGTGTGTGTGTGTAGTGCTGATGCAGCACTCATCTTCAAACTGCCACAGCTGGTTGTGTTTTGTGTATAGCTTGCCTTTCTTTCTCACTTAATTTGAACTGTGAACTTTAAATGACTTCTGTTGTGCACAAGGCAGCAGTTCCAATAATATTGGACGCATATTGCTTATTACTCGGGTACCGACTCACCCTCTAAATCTCGATTCATTGTGTTGACAGTAATGAATGAATTCCGAATCAGAATTGAATCATTACTCCTTGTACTAGCTATACCAAAATAAAGACGTCATAGTCCAACAAATAGAAAATTGCATTTTTTTTTCTGCTGGACAATTTATTTATTTAGCTGATTTTGACTCCGTCCGTCCGTCTTCTTCCGCTTATCCGGGGTCGGGTCGCGGGGCCAGCAGCTTTAGCAGGGAAGCCCAGACTTCCCTCTCCCCAGCCACTTCAGCCAGCTCCACCGACGGGACCCCAAGGCATTCCCAGGACAGCAGAGAGACATAGTCTCTCAAGCGTGTCCTGGGTCATCCCCAGGGAGGCGTCCAGGAGGCATCCGAACCAGATGCCCGAGCCACCTCAACTGGTTACTCTCAACGTGATTTTGACTCTTTTTCTTATTTTTTCTTTTAGTTGTCTTGTGGATGCCAGATAATATGGCTGGAACGTGTTGTAAACTTACCAAGCTCATATGCAACATTTCTAACATGAACATCATGCAAATCAACTTGGAATTGTGATTGATTAGTTAAGATCCAATCATGAACCAGAAGTGTTGACATCATCCAAATGATGCGTTTTATTGGTTTAGTCACGCGAATATGTCATGTCCACTGCAATCATCTATGTGTCTGAAGGGGTTAACCAGGGTTTCACGTCATACCCTGGCCAAATGTAGAACCCGGCTGTGTTCTTTTCTGTGCTATTAATCCTTGCTTGCTCGGACCATCTGCCTTCTTCTAGCTAGATAGCTAGATAGCTAGCTGACTAGCTAGCCTGCTAGCTCTCATCATCTGCCATACATTATATACTTTATGTATTTATAGACATTGTTTGGAATAAACAGTGCACAATCAAATTAATTATGATTCAGTTACTGGTTTAGTCTTTAACGTGAGGAACAAAGGCAAAAAAAAAATATTTTGGTTTACTTTGCTGTCAAGCATTTTTACAATATGAATTTAAAAAGTATATCTAAATAATCGATTCTCAAACAATTATCAATTAATTTGATCCTCAATTAGTGGTTAATAGATTAACCTTTATATCTAACTGTATGAATGAACTACAACTGCATTAAATGCAACATGGCAGAAGTTGCAGTTACACCTCCAATTAACGGAAACTGCGTGTTCTGGAGATGTGTGAGGAAGCCTCAATACCCTTAGAAAAGCCACTCAGGAAGCCCATAGCCTTGTTTAAAAGATATAACCTCAGAATCATGAGTCTGACATGCTGAATACTAATTGTATAATTCTAATTAAGTGGCTTGGTGATGGAAGTGCTGCCTCCACGAGTGAAAATTGACCCAAAGTATGTCAACATTGGGAGACAAATATAAACAAATCAGAAGTGGATCACATTCCCATTGTTAACCTCAGAGGCTCCACTGTACAACGGATTCGGCAATGTACATTAGAGAAGCTGATAAGGCAACCTTTGGGGAAAGAAGAGGACGCGTAAAGATGTGCACAAGTTGATGTCAGCAGCTGAAGCTTAGGGTCACAGGATGCACTATTGTTAAGTGTCTCCATTTATCACAGGGCTCGGGTGAAAGAGTAAGCCCACTTCCTGCATCCCAGCACTTCACACTCAGCTGAACTGTTTCGCAGGACCATTGCAAACAAAGACAACCTTTGCACAAGCACCAAAAAGAAAATAAACACGCAGATGAATAACGCACGGGGGGGCAATGGCTAGGAGGAAACATTGCTGTATAAATAGCGCCCGCTGTTATTTTTCCACAACGCGGTGGTACAACAGCGGCTACGTGCTGCTTGGCTGCGCCCCGAGGGCGATGAAGGAAATCCAGGTTTGTACATCTGTGATGGCGTCACACTGCTAACTTCCAACTGATACGACAGCAAGTGCAGCCCACTTGGCACAAAAAGACCTGACACAGTCAATCGCTTGTTCACATACTACACAGAAACTGCTTTCTTTCAAATTTGTATAAAAAAAATGTTTAACCTTACTTTCCATTGTAATAGTAGCGCCACCTACTGGCAAAAGGAAATATGTTTTAATCTTAGATGTCTTTCTCCTAGCAGGTTAATCACGTCCTATTGTCTCAGAACGGTGTTCAGGCCTTCATGATGTTAAAGCAGAAGATTGCGAATTTTCGAAAAAATGCTGTTGCCATGGCAACACACTGTTTGCCAAGAAAAACGTTCTCAAATTTTAACAGAAAAATTAGCCAATACATAAACAGGGTCCATGTAGTGTATTTCCGTTCATTGAGGAAATACCAGTTTGACCTCAAAACTATTGATTTCTTCAGCTATCCATATTCCTCTTCAACTGCAGTTCTCCAGTTATTCATTTGGCTCAATTTTATTGTGGGGAAACATTCTGGGCAAGTTTACACGAGCACAACCTTTGAAGTGACACTATGAAATAATAAATCCAATTAAATATGAATCACAAGGGTGATGTCAGCAGTGGTGGCTCTGGTTCCTATTTTGGAATTTCAAGAGCAAACACATGCGATCGTTCTCTTTGCCATCTCCCCCACCATTACCCCCACCCTTTCATCCCACTAGTTCACCTCTAATTGAATATGTTTCTGTTGTTGTTGCCAACCAAAACCCGCCCCGTCGCCCCCCACCTACTTCCTCAAGCACGTAATGCATGCAGTAAATAATTCAGATGAAATTAATTTTACAGCACCTTGTTTCCACTAAGCACGCCAACATCTGTTGTCGAGTCACAAGTTTACATTGTTGGTCATTACTTTCCACAATGAGCAAAATGTTTTATTAAAGCCCAGTGGGAGTCCCTCTTGGATCAGTCAGACCCGACGGTGCTGCCGACTGAACCCTCCCTGAACTCTCGACAATAAGGGATTGGCTGCGGCTCGGCTGGGCCGGGACGCCTGCGTCGCCCACCCCAAAAATAGACTGCGATTTAATATGAGCGAGGCGTCGGACGCACTCGCTCCTTCAGAAAACCGCTGACCACAGACAAACTGTGCTTCTGCTGACTTTTGAAGACCCATAAATCTAACCCTACTGTCATTTTAGAGCACTCAACAACACACAAACATAACTGTCAAAAACAGTCATCGTAAACGTACAGACATAGAAACATATACTGTCCAAATAAATGCTGAAAAATACAAGTTAATATTATACTAATTGTAGTTTTTGTAATTTGTGTGAATCTTGGGCATAAAAAAGCCAGTCACACCTTGTGTTCCGTAGCTTAGCATGTTGGAAGATGGGACATTGTAGGCAGATTCCAGAAAAATTAAGCATTTATCTGCTTCACTTTTTAAATTTCTGTGCTGGTTTTACTGTATTTAAAGATAAGACTTACTACATGTCTCATTTTTAGTAAAATATTTCCATACACTTGTAGCCTACCATCCATACTGTCATATACAGACGTCAGTGTTGTATAGTGACAAGTGTTATGATGTTGCTGCGTTTTAAACTCTGTGCATTAGACAATATTTTGCCAACGAAGGTTGACTTTCACTTTATGGCCCTGCTCTCGCTCCTTGCCGCCAATCCAGAAGTAGGATACAATTGGAGTGACTTAAGCCCTCGTTGGCACAAATAATTAGTTCGGTAACTTTAGCTATGCAGGCCTTTATGGGGCGGTGTGGCTCAGTGGTATGGTGGCTGTCTCTCAACCCAGAGGTTGTGGGTTTGATCCCATGCCATTGTGACCGCGTCGAAGTATCCTTGAGCAAGATGCTGAATCCCCAGTTGCTCCTGATTCAAATGTATAGCGCTTTGAGGGCCTTGTAAGGTGGCATTGATGGCACTCTTTGGTACACATATTAGTTGAATCCAGTTAAGGCTGTGGAGTCACTAGTGGTGCAACATATCACAAAAGTCACGGTTCGGATCGGATCACGGATTTCACTAGTTGGTTCAACTTCTAATACTGACATCATCAGTGTCTGTAGTTTGTACTACAATTACAAAGTTTTATCCATATCACAGCACTTTTCCTAATTACCACATTGTAAACAGTGTGAGGAGGGTTTGCTATCAAACGAAAATGGCCAAGTTGAATCATGGGCCATTTTATTTGTAAACAGAATACCATAAAGAACACATTACTTTATAATAATGCTTTCCGCCAGGGCTCAATATTTAACGTGCATTGGAGGAAGTTAATGACATCTATTGTAGCGGAAGGGAAGGGCCCCGCGTATGAACACATTGTGTATAATATGCTAAAAAGATGTGAGCTCACATCCCGGCGCGAGAGAAAATGAACAAAGTTAAACAGCACGTCGACTTCACTCCGGAAATAGGCAGTTTACTTGCGACGGTGCACATTTAAACAGAGCCCTTCAAAGGGTGGCACATTGTATATTCATCAATTTTAGTACTCGCGAGGAGGGAGGGAATAAGCAGACTGTGATACATAAATTATTAAAAGCAAATAAAATATAACGGGAGATGTATACTAACAATAACCAGTGACGGGATGTGAACTTTAAATCTTTGGAGGCGGCGTCAGATGCGCAAGTCTCCACAGGCTGGGGGGCTTTACCCGAGCAGAAAAACAGGCGCTTGGACAGGCAGTGGATGTCTTTTATTTATTTATTTTTGTTTTGGAAGCACCTTTTCTCTGTAGACTTGGCTGTAAAATGTGAAGGGACCCCGGGACAGACCCCTGAGGAGCTCCGTAGTGCTCGTCGCCTCCAACACCCCCACCCCCCCCTTCATGACAGGCCCGGCTGCTTATGAGCCTTGCCAGACCAAGTGGGTCGTCTACGCTCTGGGCCTTTGCCAGTAACAGATGTGCTTCGACATATGACTAATTGAAAACCTAAAACAAAATCAGCAGCTTGGGCTATTTGGCCAGCGTAATGACGGGCGTGCGCCGATAAAGAGAGCGGGAGCAAACGCACACACCCCTCTCATCAACGGCGCCATTAACAATCATGAGCAAAGATGAAAACAACGCTTGGTTTATTCGGCAAATGAAAGCACATAACTAGATGCTGTCCCCAGAGTCCATTTCCAATTTTAATAATACATCAAGGAGCTTCAGCAAAAAAAAAAAGAAAAAGGAAAAGCTACCACGACGCAAGCCAAAGCGCACTTCTTCATACAGCTTCAGCACTGGGGAACAACTCCCTCAGCTGGGAAGTGAGCAAATGCATAAAGGTAGCCGACATGATAACTATTAGCTAAATTAAGAGAGCCATTACGAGACTACAGTCTGGATTCACTTACAAGCAAATAAGCACACAAAAAAAGATCAAATCTGCATCTTTTGGCTTTTCCTCACCTTGTCTTTTTTTCCCGTCCTCGACAGCCTGAGCTTGCCTCAAATTATGTGCATGAATAATAAAACACCTTCTAATTAAAAACTGTTGTTAAATATGCAAAAATCTAATGATAATGAGATTGTACAATACCTCGGGAGTAAAAGCGCTTTATAAATTACTTAGGAGTGCAAGTTGGCTTGACCCAAACATCGCATTTTGAAGGCTACGTGCAATATTTTGTCTGGGGCATATGGAGTGGAGGGGGTGGGGGGGTACCTCGGAAATTGTTTGTGTACTCACACATGCAGTCTGTGTGTGTGTGCATAACATATGTGTCTGGGTGTTAGCGGGGGATTAAATGTATGCAAATATATATGATGTCTGGCTGACTGGTTCTTCAAGGGGAAAGCCTCGCTTTATACTTGAGGTTGAATCCAAGCACAGTGTGACCTGAATTCATCAAATGTAATGGAAATAATAACGGACACATGAAAACTAAAGTGATCATTGTTTTACACTGCAGTGCGTGCAAGGTCATCAGACGTCAACTTTGCAGTGGCAGCTTAGCAAATAAGTCCACATGCCTCTCAATAATTTCTCCGTAGTTGCGTCTCATCATCGATCACGGCTGCTATCGCGTCGTGCTTTGATTGAGCCGTCTACACGTCAAGCCGTGACGATGTCTATGTTGGTAAGGTAAAGACAAATAGAATTCTTCAACACTCAGATGACAAATGTAGATATGAGGATTGTCATTTTGTACTCCACCTGCGACAGTAATAACCAGTATTGATTTTATGTAATGTTACAACCTGAATTGATGGCTTTTTGGTGAAAATCGACCCTTGTTTTTGTTATTTTATGATATTAATCACACAAAGAAGTTGTTTTTCAACAACCTTATACAATTATGAGTAGGATACTCTTTAATTATTGTTTTCAACAATCACTGCTGTATTTGGAGTAAGGTATGTTTTTATTGTTCGTGGAAACAACCGCCAATTGACTTGCCAAGAAAGCCATGTGTCATTGTTCTTGAACTATAAAGATTTTTGATCCAAAATGTTAATAATATGCCGGAGCAGTAACAGCATATTGTTTGCTGCTGCCGATTGCAGAAAATGGGTGTTAATTATTTTTTCAGAATGAAAAATAGATTTTCACCCAAAATGTGCCCAACTTAAGCAAGTAAGGAGAGTTAAGGAAGGCAGTGACACACAAGTTGAATAAGAAGGGGGAAAAAAGGTGGTTTGACGCACAATTGTAACAAAAGTCTGGTATTGTAGTCAAGATCACACCAAATGAGACCAAGATATTATCGAGACTTGAGAGTATCAAGACCGAGACAAGACTGAGGCTTTTGGAGGTCGAGACTGAGCCAAGGCCAAGACTGTATATATCAGAAACAAATCTGCATTTTGCATTACTCACTGAACACAGTAATACCAGTCCAGACCGTTCTTGATAACTGCAACTCGACAAAAGTTTTACAATAGGTTGCCGTTGAGAATTATAAAATCAGGATATATTGTAGGTACTGATTTCTACCTGAAAAGATCAGAAAAATCTACAGCCATGAATTACTGGTTACAGAAATTATTGGTGTGAATTGACAGAACATAAAAAAAAAAGCATTTTCCAGCTATGCTGACTCCTGTACTTCCAAATCTATGCTCCCAATTTTGTGGCAAAAGTTTGGAGATGGGCCCCTTCCCGTCTCAACACTACCCATGCAAAAAAAATAAAAAATTAATTCCATAAACACATGCATGAGAGTTTGGTGTGGATGAACTGGACATAATACTGACCTCAACACCTTTGGGATGAATTAGAGTGGAGACTGAGAGCCAGGCCTTCTCATCCAACATCAATGTTTCATCTCATGAATAAACTTCTGGACTCTCCTCCACCTTGTGACAAGCCACTCCTGAAGAGATGAAAATGTTGAAGCTAAGGATGGACAAAGATCATATTAAACCCTTCATATTGTCGCTGTCCTGTGAAAAACACTGTCTGTTTGTACGTTTGTTTTTGTTTGTTTACATTTTTACATTTATGGGATGAAACTGAATGCAGTCATCCCAAATATGTGTTTTTATTTGTTCACAGAACAGCTATGATATGTGAGTCAAGGCAGTTAAATATATTGATTTAAGTGTGGAAGATGGCATTAAAGCAAACAAAGTGGAAGTAGAAGAAGAAAGACGGTTTGCACTTAGCAGTATTCCAGTCCAATGGATAGTCACAGAAGTTGTGTTCTATTGCTATAAAGAAATGGAACCTGGTTCCGCTTTGCAGCAATTAGCATTAGCATATAGCTAAGTTTCATCATTATTCACAAATCTGCTTCTAACTGTGGGTAAATCAGCTTGTTTTCAACATGGCCCTGGTTGATCTCTTCTACTCTGCTGCCACCTGCTGGCTGTTTTTGTAATAACTTCCATTGCTTTAACCTTTTTTTTTGCAGTTGAGAGGCTGCATCAAAGCCTTCTGTATGCTCTAGCATAAGACAAAATAAAAAAACATACAAAGGGACACTTAAAACATTTAAAATACAACATATTTATACATTTTGGGGAGAAAATTAGTTAAATGTGTTGAAAGAAAAGCAAAACAAAAGTGCTAGTTAAGTAAGAAAGTCTGTTTTCAGTTTTTTACAAGTACATTGTATACCGTTGATCTGTTTCACAACATAAACACTATTGTCACATCTACATGCGGCCCTTTGCCTGAGTTTTACTAGGCCAATCTAACTAGATGGCTAGTCGATAGTAATTTATAATTCCCTTTATGAAGATGACTCTTTCAGCTGAATGAATAGCTTAAGGGAAAAAAAATCTGACTTCATCCCGACTGAGAGGGTTTCATAGCATGCTGTGGGACATGCTTATTCTATGTTCGGCCAGTCAGCAGTGGGAAATGAGGCGCATATTTCAATCCCAGTCAATAAGCCTCAACCGTGTTTATAAAACTTTTAATGAGACTTCATCAGCTATTCAAAGTTATCGTTGACATAAGCTTCCATCTCTCTTCTCCTTGCTCGTGCCCCTGACCTTCCCAGCATCCGTCTGGGGCAACTTTGCATAGGGCCTTTATAGGCAAATAAATAGCCGTGTGCAACGCTATCCTTTGCACATCAGAATCCTGATTGTTTTTATGTTTTCACCATAAACAAATACTTGATGACGAGAGAGCTGAATAAATCAGTTATATGAGAAGCCGAGTCAGACGGTGAAACGGATTAATGAAGCAAGCGGCACCGGCACAAACAGACTTGAAGGAGGATGAGGGCTGTAGTTTGTGCGATGTTTATTGGTGATCGGTGAAAAAGAAAACACTTAAAAGCAAAACTTTCCTTGATAACAGTGCAATAAAATATTGTTTGCATTGTATGTTTTATTTAAGCTCCAACAACCACAATTAACTAGTATTTGTTTTGTTTTGCAACTATTGATACACTGTTGAAAACCATGGCAATATCTATAAAACTAATACTTGCAAATGATAAATTACAATTTAAGACATCTCAGTCATTAAATAAAACCACTATGTGAGTGCAATATTCCATCATAATATTTAAATGAATTTCACAATGTTGTTTATTGTGTATGTGACATTTTTAACTTTTGAATTAGAAGACTTTCGGCATGTTTGATACCAGTTTTCAGACCAATACCAGTATGAGTATTCACAACCAAGTACCGATACTAGTAGGCTTTTGAAAAATTTCCCCCCCAAAAAACAATAGGCTATAAGATTATAAAGAATGCCCGATATATCCCAATACAATACTGTCTAGCCTTTTTTCTTAAAATTTCGTGAAATTAATGGCAATTTTCTACTCTTCTCAATCGTAAAATGGCCACAAAAGGGGCGCCTTTTAACGCATCTCTGCATTGTTTTGTGATGGTTGGATTTCTGTGTGAAGTGTTGTTGTAGCATATGTGTCCTTAGCTAAATAACACAGGATGAAAAAGTCAGGACTAGGGCTACAACGGTCGATTGGCGGGACTTGAAATCCACCCCAATTTCCTTAATTGGGGGGGGGGGGGGTCAGTAAACGGCCGATCACTTATACTAAAACCGTTCTTGTCCACCGATCTCATCTCCCTCCGCAGAGGTCTGAAAAAGTCAGCCGCTGTCCTCTTCTACTTTGAGATGACTAATGGGCTTCTCGTTCTTACTTGAGAGAACTACTTCATGTGCAGTTAAACCAACCCGTTTTCATTGTTTTGCCGATATTGTTCAATGTTTTACAAGATTGGAAGATTGAAGATGCATGCTGCTTGTTATGAAAAAATAGGGATTGGCAAAACGGGATAGGCAGGTCAGATTTTTTTTAAAGATCAGGCATCCGTGATCAGAAAATTATGATCGTCCCCTACTCGCACCGTACTCAGAACTTGAGACACTCATACCCGTCTACATTTTTATTTCTAACACTTTTTCTCCGATAACCATTTTAAAACATGTTAGACATAAAAATGTTAAACATTCAAAAATGTTAACACCAAAATTCTATTGTCATTTTCAGACATTTAAAATTTTACACAAATACGTCCACATTGTCAGACTAGACAAAAATCTAAATGACATTATCCATTTGCAGCTACATATGATATCACATAAACAGCTACTTATTGTCCCAACATAAGAATTAGATGCCATCCTTACAGCCGACACATCGGACATTTATTCGTTACAGTCCTCACACCGTTTGCTCATCAAACGAGCTACGCACACCCTTGATATGCAGACTTTGACACAGTTAAATGTGGTGACGTCAAAAAGCCTCATCCAGAGTCAACAGTGAGACTAGAGGCGCCTTTGATGGCAAGGCATCATGGAGAAACAAAGGCCTTTTGGTGAAAGGAAGGATGAAATGCTGTTGCGATGCGTATGCGCCGTGCCCGTGTCGCTTTTGTGTGTTTGTGGCTGTGACAAAGGCAAAGAAACAAAGTGAAATTAGATGTGTGTGTGCAGGCGTGGAAGTCATTTTACTCAACTCTCACGTTCAATCCTTCATGCGGCGGATGAAGTGGGGGGAGAAAGTGGCAGTTCTTTAGCAAATAAAATCGGCTTCGTGCAAAGCCAATATTAATTTGGCTTTTCCGTCGCAATGAAATGTTTTTGTTTGGGGAGGAAACGACCCTGAGCGGTAATGAATTTCCCCCCGCCGCGCTGCCGTGTGGCACCATAATTTAACCGAGCCATTGATCACACGGCTGCGCATATATCCAAGGAGAAAGCGTCTGGATATTAAAACGTGCAACTTTTAAAATAAGATCATTTTGCCTGCTTTGAGTGCCCGAGAAGAAGAGTTTTCATCACACTACGAGACAGACGGGATAACACCAAATGAGCCTGTTAGCAAAAGACATATCAGAGCAGCTGTGAGTCACCGGCACGAGACAATGCTTGGCGGCTGCGTTTCAAAGCGTCCATCAGCCGTCATCGCAAACCCGTCGTCACTTTTCAACATTTCTTTTGTGCTGCAATGTTTACACGGCCGCTCTCTTGTTGTCTGTGTGATCACGGCTTGCTTTGGCACCAACTTGGCGTCAAATACGGCGCCGTTTTTCGAGTTGAAAAGCCATCCCTTCAAAACATATCATATCACTTTTGTTGTTGTTGTTTTGAAATTAAGTTTTTAGACTCCGAGATGTATTTCGGAAGGCTTTAATGTGCTGCTGCTGTTTGCTTGTCATCTTCTCGGTTGAACACATTTATGAATCACTGCATTAGCTTTGTGGACAAACAATTGGAGTGGCAAATCAAAGCAATTGGGACATCTTTTTTGTACTAATTGCACGCCTTACTTCGAAATATGTCACGACACATTTGTGGAATATGTAGAAAGGCATTTCCAAAACTCAAGATCAGCCAATCTCTTTTCAACATTTTTTGGTCTGTCACTTGTGAAAACTAACATATATTCTCCTCTACTGTCTATCTTCTTGATTTACTGCTGTGATCCACCACCACACAAATGTGAAATCCAAAATGTGCTAATCTAATTCTCGATGACATAAACCTGAGGTAGCAATGGTTCCCCCCATTGTCTGGTCCAAGAATAGGGCCCCCTGAGCACCTGCAAGCTTCATTTAGCTCAACTAAATCGGCATGACAAGCAGATGATCAACGGAACAAAGCCTCTGCCTATAGGAGAGAGTTGCTCTTCGAAAGGGCTTGTGAACCAACATTGGAACGGACTAATCTGCCTCCAGTCGACCAATTATAGTTCAAGTGTGCCTCCTTTTCTATAGTTCGTCAGTACAGTGATGAATGATAGAGCATATAGTCATCTCAGCCCTTGAATGAGTTATAGGAACGATTCAATTAAGAATTAAACTAATTTATACCACTCCCACATGCACAGGTAATGCCGGGTAACAAGCAGTATGAGGTATTATTTCAAGGACCTGGTGTGTCTGGGATCCAAGGGTGTTTTGATCATGTCATATTGGTGTAAACCGGTGCTGGTTGCTCACTGGTCAAGCTGATCCCTGTCAGTATAGCATTTTGCTGTGCCTCAGCTATGGACACTGTAGGACTGACTGTACTCCACAACGGCCATTTCTGAGTCTACTAGATGGAGTCTGGGTCTATGAGAGACCCCGATAGCAGTGTAGCATAAAGTTACATGAGGTGAAAGATAAATGGTTAAATGATTTTAGCACACAGCGCAATGTTTCCGAATCTCACTAGGACGGGGAGGCCAGAAGGTCGGCTGTTCGATCCCCGCTCTCTCCACGTCATGTGTTGTTGTGTCCTTGGACAAGGCGCTTCACACACATTGTCTCCAGTGCTACCAATACTGGTGTATGGAAGGTGTGAATGTTTGGTGGTGGTCGGAGGGCCCGTAGGCGCATACCGGCAGCCACGCTTCCGTCAGCATGCCTCAGGGCACCTGTGGCTACTTAAGTGTCTTACCGCCACCACAGTGTAAATGTGTGAGACCATGAACAATGTATCCATTCCATTGTAAAGCTTCTTTGAGTGTCTAGAAAAGCGCTATATAAATCTGATGCATTATTATTATTATTACCTGATCATCACCAAAAAGGACAGTTGGCCACACAGCCCCACACATTGGGCAATTTAGTAGAGGTGGGTAACACGATCGTTATGTTGGCTGCCAATCTTTCGGCGAGTGCTTCCGCATTTTATGTGCGTGCCTCGAAAAAAATATACGGACTGAGGAGGACCGTCAGTGCTGACCCAGATCGACGGGCATAAACCTGCTTCCGTCGGTGCTTAGTCCGTGTTTCTAGTCACCAAAAGGTGGGCATCCATCAATGACGGGCTGAGGTAAAAACGCAAGTGCCCACCTCCGCAATTTAGCTTAAGGACTTCTTGTGAATGGTTCGAGCCTGTATCGTGTTCTGAAACTGCTCATACGAAGTAATGTACTGTATTAGTTTTTTTAAATACATAAAAAGATGCAGTGTCAGTCAAGGAAAACAAAACTATAGGGATATGTTGATAGTCACGCTCCCATTCATACAAATGTAACTGGCACGGTATGTATGCCACTCCCGTATACTTGTACCACACAAGCTTCCATGCATTTTGATTAGCTAAAATGTTGCAAAATCATTTAAATTCACCGCAAAGCCAGTGGCCAAGACTTTAAGAAAAGTAGATGGTTAGACACGACACAGTGTTAAACAATTCATTGCAAAATGCTCATCTACATGCGTAGAATTAGAAAAAAAACAAGGCTTTTTGTGTAATCTTACATTTGCTACCCTAGACAAATGGGAGATTAATTAAAGGTCACAACATAACAGATTTAGTGGAGTGTTTGCAAAAAAGACTTGTCCAGACAAACTTGAAGCACTGTAAATGGAAGTCAAAGTGACAGCACAAAAGGCTGCTGTACAAAGTGTTTGCTGTTTCAGGCATGCATGTCTTTTGCTTAATTCATGGCCCTGCTGTTTTAGGGCATTTCAGATTAGCCCGCGTTGGCCAATATCTCATTCCCTGTCTCGCTGCGTGAGACTCATTAAAACTGGGAACGAGCCGCCTGTGTCTCCGTCTCATTTGGCCTAAGATGCAAAAACCGCCAATCAGGAGATTTGGAGCTGCTTCACAGGGTAGGTACATTAAACTGGCAGCAGATCAAGTCAATACACGGGGGTCTGTTTGGCGACACATACGCCCGATAGCGCGACTCGCCTATGTGAAGTTTTTTAGGAAAACACCATTAAATATAGTGCAGTAATGACTCTGATGTCGTCAAGAGACAGAGAAAGAGGGGGCTGATGGTGCGGTTAAATGCATGAAGTGCTCGTATTATTTTCACTGTGTGTTGGATCTATGGCGGCAATTATGCTTTCATTTCCACTCAAGTGCACTGTGTGCGGTACCAAGCATCAACCAAGTCATTAAGCCGGAGTTTGGACTAAGGAGCAGCTGGGGTTTTGAGTTTTTCTGAGGTTTATGGTCCGTATGTGGGGAAGACACTTATGTGGATGTGTGTATAGGGATGTGTTTTCATTCTCTGAATAAACTCATTGGAAAGACCAATTTATGACTTTATTACAAAAGCGGTTTTATTTTTCAACAAACTACAGTTAGAAGTATGTCGAGGTGACATAAGGCTTTACAGGTGCAATACTGGATGCTAGTTAACATCAGATGAGTCCCATAAATAACAGAAAAACAAATAATGGACTTGGAATGTCACCATTATAAAGTTTTAAGTAACATTTGACTGGGGTTCAGAGGGTCTACTGTACCAGTATATTAATGCAGTTAAAGACTGTTAAGAAAGTTGTTGGGGTGGCAGTATTTGTCTGATTTTGGCATCATAACAGATATCTGGTACGTAACAGGTACATAGACAGTGAGACCTGAATTTTGGAACTTAATTTGTTCCCTGATCCCATTTCTAACCTGAAGCATTAATAAATTGTGACAATGTTTCCCACTGAAATCAATGGAAATTTAACCCCAATATTAAGTTCTATACATGTATACCTTATATTCTCTTCTTCCATAATACGGTGGGGAAATACTGATTAGGCGGAACTTCGGCCTCATGACAACACGCAGAGGGGGTTATTTTGACGCGATTACACCAATGTAGTGCTGTCACTATCAAATATTTTGAGAATCAATTAATCTATCAATTATTTAATCGACTAATCGGGTTCATTTTACTTTTGCATTAAAGTGTATTACGAAAGCATTTCCCCCTGATTACTTTTTATTAACCACTGATTGGTGTTTATTTTGTACTTTATATTCGTACAGTGATGAAAAAAAGGGTGCATTGATTTTGTAATATGGCCATTGTTTTCCAAAGTAATAACATATGTTTGCAAAAGTCTTATTTTGATAAAATACAAAAGATAATCAGTATTCTTCCAAGCAGGACTACAGAAATCAGTAGGGGTGTTAAAAAAAAATCGATTCGACAATATATCGCGATCTTACAGTGCACAATTCTCGAATTGATTCTATATGCGGCCGAATCGATTTTTAAACATCAATTTTTTTAATGGAAATATTCAACAAATGTCTTACTTAAGGTTAGGGTTCACACTAAGCATGGAAAAATGTTAATGTTTTATTTCAGGGCTATCAAATATAAAACAGAGTGCAACCTGTTTGTTAAATACAATTATAAGCCTAAAGTTTCAGATAAATACATTTTTATACAAATCTTAGTGTACAGTACATGTACAAGTTTACTGATGAGTATTTTCTACATTTTAGTAAAAAAAAAAGAAGAAGAAGAAATCGCAATAATTTATAGATTTGTGTCGGGATTGAATTGTGACCTTTGAATCGTGATACGGATCGAATCGCCAGATACTACGCAATTCACACCCCTAGAAATCAGTGAATCATTACTGTTGATATGCAGAAATCAGAGGATTTGAAAAATTAAAAATTTTAAAAATGGCTCTAAACGATTACTCGATTCCTAAAATAGTTGTCAATTAATTTGATGATTAAATCTATTACTTTTGACAGCTATACACCAATGTTAACCATGCATTGTTTAATCATAGAGACACTAAAAATGTATTTATCCTTCAATAGCTCAGTCTGTCACCTGATCTAAACACAATAGAGCATGTTGAGCAAAAGAGTAGGCAGCAAAAGCAAAAACTAAGTAATAAGTAAAGGTGCAATTGCTACATTTATAAGTGTGCAACCTCCAAATATTATTGACGCCGTGTGTGGCTGTAATTGTAAACAGTTTAAATGGCACATTTTTGTGAAACGTGAGCGACTAGACTACAGGTTCAATTACATTTGAAATCTTGTGTATAGGAGACCAAATCAAAGCTCATTGAGTGATATTCTCCTAATGACAAGCCCATGTATCATCCAAACAATTTCAAAGCAGTTGTTTTAAGGTCAAATGACAACATATCAAGATGTTTGTGTAAATATCACTTACACGGTGTATGCATGTTTGTATTTGTGCTGCCTTGCGCCTCCCTTGTGTTTTGCAGGCTGACCCCGCGGTGTACGTGACCCGTGTGGGTATACAGGACAGTTTACAGGGAGGCGAATTGGGAGGACGCCAGCCTTCTCATTAGCGAGGCAGATGTGAGGTCGCTCTGACCAGATTGCTGGCTCGCTTCCTTATAAAAACAGCTCACCGATGGCCTGGTTTGAGACCCGCAGGAGGTGGTGGGAGGGGGCATGGAAATGTCCCGTGTTCCTGACATATTTTGAGGAGGGGCGGGGTGGCGGCGGTTTAGTTCACCGGCACCTTCATCTTCTTCGCAACATCCTTGTACAAGGAGGACGGTCAAAAATAACACAAGCGGAAAACTGCAATGAGCTGCTTACTTTATCCCTGCCGGACCCCTCCTGGGACGATTAGCAAAGCAAACTGAGGGGGAAATGAAAGCGAAGGCCAGGGAGGGAGCAAAGGTGGGTGAAGGGGAAACGAAGGAGCAGGCAGGGAAATTATTTCTTCTACATTTTCACCCAAACAGAGTTTTTTTTGCCACTGTAAGAATTGACCTTCGTCATAAACCGAGGACTTCCTGTATGTTTTTTTTTTTTAACTTGGCAGTGTGAACGCTAGCCGTGCATTTAAATTATTCTGTAAGTGCGAACACAGTCTTAATCGTACCACCTGTTCTTCTTTGAGGTTACATTTACCACCGAGGGCATATTTAGTTAGAATTTAACGTGTTAGATTTACAGCAGTGATGTGACCAATAGTACAATGAGTTATTTAGAATTAGCCTTTGGCACTTTTTCCATTATAACCACTCATTCAATTCATTGGAGGGGGTGTTGCTGGCTGACAGAGCTAATGGCTCTTCGGCCCATCTGTGTGTGTAAGGTGTCCGTGTGTGTGAGACAGGCAAGAATCAGGTAGACAGGTCACGCTGTCATGCAGGGAGCAAAATAAAAAAAAAAGAAGAAGGGTCAAGGGCAAATAAATCGCCCTGGCCGCTCTTTTTGAGATGACAAACATGCGCCCCTGCCAGAAGGGAACCATTAAAAATAATTTACACAAGCTTTATGTTGGCTGAGCTCTTTTTGATGCAGCGCTTCCCCTGGCAATTAGGACCGTGGCGCTGCTCCAGCCATATGGCCGGCCGGGCAGCGGGCCGTGCGGCTCAAGAATACCTGGGTGGTTAATTAAGAGCCGTTGCCAGGGCCATAGGAGGGCGGTTTTAGATCTTCCACTCTGCTAACACTCACTTCCTCCTGCATGGAGCCTGTCCGCGGTGACCCGCTGTTGTTTGGTAGCCGCTCACAAGCAACCACCACTGGGGACAAGGGAGGCCGACGGTAATTATTTGAGATAACATCCCGAGAGCTGAGATGGTGTGTGTGTGTGTTTGTGTGTCCATACTCCCGGGCGTAAAAGGTCAACATTTCCACTTTCCCCGTCTCGTGCGAGCTTAATGCTTCTTTAGGATGGAGGACAACGTGGCTCAGTTTTTCATAAATACCTCATTTGGCATTCAGACGTTTACCGTCGTCTGCTCTCGGCCGCCCAAGACCAATTTGAATAAAGTATTCTCACTTGTCAGGCGGCATTCGCCTGGCGGGTGACTGACACGTAGATTTCTCAGTAAGAAAAAAAAATGTAAATCCAAATGCAGCGGTGCGTTAGAGAATATACTGCGATGAATAGAAATGCTGAAATGTGTTTTATGATCAGGACACAAACCCGCAGCAGAAAAATGAAAGCCTAAGCATGTGCTACTTCAAATAAAAAAAAATTAAAATGCATTTCAATTGATTATTATTATCATTACTAATACCCCTTCTAACTAGCCAGAATAAATATGTACCGTCTCAGCCTTGTTCGGTCAGTCAGCTAACCTCATCTTCAACATCACGACTCTGAAGATGTTGCCCTGGTCCACAGGTTTAATGACGGGAAAAAGGTGAAACTGTAACAACAGTATAAGGCGATATCACTTTTCATTTACAAAGTAGATGTTAAAATAAAAACACTTAAATGTACAATTACCGAGTGCTAGCATAAAGTTAAACGCTTAAATAAACATCGCCAAATAAACATATTTTCAAATAATAATGCAACAGAAACGTGGATGAACAACAATACTAAGTTATACTGACCAACGATGCTACTAAAGACACTAGATGTATGTGGATCGTGCTGGATTTGAATGTTTCTCTCTCACTTTCCTCTCACTGACGAAAACGATCATCCTCCTTAACTTCCTGTTTCCACCGATGCTGTTTCCGGTTTGATGGCGTCACTTCCTGTTGTGAACAACTGCGTGGTTGTTGTTTTTTTTACAATGAAATCAAGAGTTATGTGGTAAAATAATATTCTTAACTATTTAAAAATTACTAACGTTATTTTAATGTACCCTAATTAAAAACACTTTAACTTTAGATCACAAACAGAACAAAATAATTACTGTATTTATTTGTTTGTATATTTGTTTGTTTCGTTGTTTAGCTAGCAAACCACTTTCTGTTTCAAAGAGATAACAGTTCTATTTGGGATTCTACGTGGGGAAAAATAGGGTGTTTATGACTCATAGTTGCAATAATTTATATTGTTTGGTGTATATTGTGTTCAACTGTATTTTTTTCTGAGTAATTAAAAAGATATACATCACAACTCGTAGTACAAAGACTATTTTTCCACTCCTATCGCCGTCTATTGACCTGATTGCCGTGTTATCACTGTGGCTGTTGTCATAACATATATCTTTGACCTTGGCTGAGATCTTCAGCAGCCCTTCTGTCTAAACATATTGATATTCATAAAAGCGCCATCACTCTATCAATCTGCGCGACAGAGATCTAATACAGTACAATGAAGCAATAATGAGGAATTTTCTCTTGTTAAAATGTCATTTATGTAATGAATAAAAGATGAAGGGTTCAGCTGTCCCTGCTTTGTTCTCAATCACTCAGTTTTTTTTTCTCCCCCCCCCCCCACCCCCGAGCTCGGGCCAGTATGCTAACAATAGCGTCATTGGCAGACATTGTCGTGATAATCAGCCAAAATTGCCTCATGTTTCCGCTGTCTAAACAATCATTAGCGCGTTTGTTTTGTTCATTCGTTTCGCCTCAGCCTTTCATTTGCAAGCACAACAACATCGACGGCGGCGGCGGCGGCGGCGGTGGCGGCGGCGGCGGCGGCGGCCTCCTAATCGAAACGTGTGACGTGACTTCAGACCGTCCTACGACACCGTGGACAGGCCCGTTGGCGATTGTGTTTGGTTAGATTTGTCATTGTGTAATTTGTGTGTGTGTGTGTATGTGTCATGCCTCCTGCTGACTCTCCATCTCATCTCCATACTCCTTTCTGGCAAATGTAAATGGTTACATGATTATTCTGACACGGACTCCAGCAGGAAATAGGATCCTCGCCTTCACTGTGACTGAAGAAGAAGAGGAAATGTTACGGCAAATGAAGCTGGATTTACACTGCAGGGCCAAGTGCACAATTCCAATTTAATACCTATATTGACTGTCTATTTCTATGTACATTTCAAATGACACGTATCCTGTCTGGCTGTGTTTACATGCACAGAACACATGAAACAACCTGCAAGTGCGGATGCCTAAATTGCATGTAAATAACTCCACAAATGTCAAAGTCAAAGAGACAACACGGAATAACATATACATAGATACAAAAGGATCCTCACTATAGGTTCACTTCTAAAGGTCCCGCCAAATCACAGATTTTTTTTAAATTATTGTTTTAGCTTTGAAATATGTCTAGGTTTAAAATATTTTTTAAAAGATAGTTTTCCCATTTCATGGGTGGGTGTGGAATGTGCTTCACACAATCAAAGACCCAAAAAGTATCTTACCAAAATTACTAAAAGAACGTATATTGACAACATTTAAACAGAAGACTTTAAAAACATTTGAAAATATTTAAAAGCTAAGTAAAAATAAATACATAAAGGCAGGGCTCTAAAATTTCTCAAATTACTTAAAAAAAAAACATACCATGCAACTGATTTAAAAATGTTTCAATTGAAACCTTAATCCAAAAGTATATGGGGGATTAAATTATTAAAAAGCACCTACATGCGGGGCTGATTTCACTTCTGTTAACAGCTCAGTCCATTTGTGTGCAACAGAACAGCTAAATGCCGCTTCACCATGTTTGCTTCAAATTCTGGGATCCACTAAATGACCTGACTGCACTGGGTTTATATTCAATAAGCATTTCTCTAATGCATTCAGGACCCAAACCATTTAGTGGACTGCTTATATAATAATTGGCACACCTCTGATGTAGCATTTTTAGATCATATGGTAAATGGTACTTCATTTATATAGCGCTTTTCCACCACTTTTCAAAGCACTTTACATTAGACGACTTATTCACCGACTGATGACGCAGCATCAGGAGCAACTGGGGGTTCAGTATCTTGCTCAAGGACACTTTGACATGGTCACAACGGCATGGCAATCAAACCCACAACCTCTGGGTTGCGAGACCACCACTCTACCACTGAGCCTTGCCACCCCCATCTATGCTGTGCTTACAGTGAATATATAAAATCTGTGCATTAACCCTTCACTTAAGTTGATAGATATCCGATATAAATCTGATTTGTATCCACAATTCCACAATCGAAGAGGCCTAAATCCGATTTGAAGATATCCGATCCCAAATGTTGTTTTTTTTTGGCTATTTACGCCGTTATGACTCATATCCAAAGTGTGCCACTTGGGAGCAAAAAATTAGCTTGCGTGCGTGCGTTTATATGCCCACTCCACCAATGACAACAAACAATAACGCCTGTCTGCTTCCAGCTTTGGCCCGTCTGCAGCATCGGCGTGTGAAGCCAGGGCTGATAAACGAGACGCTGAATAATTGGACATTTTGGTTGCGGGCTCCCCTGCTTCACATTACAGTGATAATGAAGGCCCTTGCTGAATATGGTGATAAGTGTGTGCATCTGTCATCCGCTGGCGTGTTTCGGCGCATCTCTCCCGAGTCGGGGGGATTATTGCAGATAGATGATTTCTCCAGCCCCCTCGTTATCACCGGATCAAACAGACGTGTGACCCGCACTTCATCACGCCATTCATCCTCCGCTTTTAAGACGAGCTCTGGAGACCGCGCGAGCGGAGGAAGCTGGATGCTGGGAAGTGTATACAAGCAGTCGGTTTGAGCGAGCGAGGGGGGCGCTTAATGCCGCTGCGCTGGGACCCTTTTGCATAATTAGGAATGTTCATGAATCTGGTTTCACGTGATGAATAAGCACTCAAGTGTTGGTTAGGGCAAGTGAAAAATGCAGGAGGTAGCACAGTGGTCCAAGTGGTTAGTTTTCAGGTTGTGGTCTTGGGAATGTGGACTTTGCATGTTTGCGTACTACTAAAACAAGGACGCCCACACTGTGGTGCGTGCACCCCTGGGGGTGCATGAATACCCTCCAGGAGGCCTTGCGGGGTGTTAATGTAATTTCCTGGTATAATAATTACACATCTACTGTACATTCTTGTCCCCCACCCACCCCCCACCCCCAAATGTACTGTTTAGATATGAGCATTTCCTCAACAGAATATAACTTTCAACAGGATGTTACTGGGGAGGTGGAGCCTATCCGAGCCAGACCATGGACTAGTTGCCAGCCAATCGCAGGGGACATAAAGAAACATAAGAAAGCTCTGCTGAAGCCTGATAACAATCCAGATCAATTGAATTAGGTGTGTTGGAGGAGGGGAACAAAAACGGAGCTGGTGACCCCTAATAGTACTGTTCTTCACGCCTCTCTTTTGGCTCTGTCCCAACGCTGATAGCTGGCCGTGTTGTAGAACTCGGGTGACTTCAGGTTGCGATGATAATGTTTTCCCTCTTTTGTTAATTCCTCATTTTTGAAAGCATTAGTTTAGCTCAGTTCGTTGATTTTGCTTCAGGCATGTTGTTAGACAGCTAAGGGGTCCTACAGTGAGCCTTTTTACGTCAGGCAGTTTATCGAACAGCTAAGCAGTCCTAAACGTCCATTGGCCACGCGCGTGACTCGCGACCGTATACATATGCTATATTAGACGACATTAGTGAGGAAAAATAATTAAGTCTTCAAGGAACCAGCAGTATGAAGAATGTTTTTAGAAGCACCAAAAAAAAAAAAGGCCAAACAGGAAGACCTGTCCCAAGACCATGAACAGGATAAACGCTCTGGAGATGAAAACATAGTGTAAGCGGCCCCTTTAAATATTCCTCTCATCCTTTCCATGATTGCTCTGTCTGGACTGTCTAGACTGCAGTTACAGTCCATGTTACGGTGTGATACTGTCTTCACATGTCCTCATTATCAGTTGAAGGACAGCCGCTTTGATGCTCATTAGCGAGCGCTGGCGTGTCAGTGGTCGAGCTGGCCGCGATGTCACCCTCCCCTGCGTACACCAGCACGCCGAGACGCTTCCTCCTTTGTCAGGGGCCCCTAACGAGGTCATCACTGTCCCCGAGACAGGGGTCTTCCTTACATTTGACCCCTGTCCCTTGCCGCGCTCTTATGTCAACATCTCCTCCCGTCACCTGCCCGCCACCGGAGCGGTGGAGGGGGGGAGCTGTCACAGAAGTGCGCGGCGAGTACGGGAATGGCGGGCTGATGTCTTTTAATGAGACAGACGCACAGGGCCCCGCTAATGTCCCCGCCTTCGTTAGGCAGGACCCAGCTGCAGCCTGTCAGCCCTCTTGTTAAACCGGGCCCTAGTGGGACGGCGCGGGTAGGGCAAGCGCCGTTGTCCCCCCTTGTCTGTCCGTCAATTGGTCATCGTCTTCCTCTCGGGGTGGGAAGCGAATTCTGGCTGCCTGATGGCGTGATGCTGTACGACACTTCAGTACTCCGCTTCTTCCTCCCCTGGATACTAGGAGCTGGTTGGCTAATGATGCGCCGGTAGGGCCTTGGGGGGCGCTCGGCTGCATTTTGTTTCCTGATTAGAATGCAGCGGCGGCCTTTGTCAACACCGATGTCAGCCGCTGTAAGGACAACGCATTGTTACCAGGGAGCATAATTAAATGTGTTTCCTGTGAATGTGCCACCTGTGTTGACCGGGCAGTCAGGGAGTCACCTCCCACTCCCACCCGTGTTTACTCACGCTCTCTCCTCCCACTTTACTGTTGGCGCTGGCACAACCTCAAATGTGTGTTCATCCAAACAATGCATACATTAAAAATATGTAAATTAGTTTTCTGTGCAATACTTGATTCATATTAATGCAGTCTGCTGCTTTAATAATGCAACAGGACCACTAAAGGTTATCAGATCCTTTTTCAGAACGCTTTTTAAAAGGATACGTCATGATAACCACAATTATGTTTCTTATCTGTGGATCAGATGGCAGAAATCAAGAGGTAAAATCAAGCAGGATATATTTTGGCTAAATATAGTAAACCATGGCCTGTGGAAGGGAAAAAAGAAAAAGAAAATGCTAATTGGTCCTTAAACGCATTGTTTTCTATATCTAAGGTGTAAAAATATCAAATAAATAAATTAATTAAATTATGAATACATTGAGCATAAATAAATATATAGATATATGGCAAATGTAATTACAACCAAACAAATAAAGGCAAGGCAAGTTTATTTGTATACACCATTTCATGTACTTTATACAAGACAATTCAGAGTGATTTAAAGAAAACATTAAAAGCATTACAGAAAGAAAAACTAAATATTACTAAGACATTGCAAAAATCATTATAAAATCATCTAAAATAATTAGACAAAAATGATTAAAATCAAGGATCAGTCCAAATAAATTAAAACATAAAGGAACAAATGTGAGCAAAATAAGCAAACTACTTAAACAAATACTAGTAAATGTCTAACATATAAAGTATAATTTATATTAAATAAAATACATAGAGAACAAAAATGTGAGGGATGGGTAAGTTTCGATACCAAGTATCCGTGTCAAGCGATTCCTGGTCTTATTTCAAGGTTATTGGTACTTGCGACTGCAATCGATACCAGTATCAGCCATCCTTTTGCGGCCATTTTATAATCAAGGCCTAGAAATGAGAAATGAGGAGATTATTTTCATCCAATTTTAAGGAAAATGTTATATTGGGATTTATAAATCTTTCTTTAAAATTATCTGTCATTGTTTTCTGGGGATATTTTTTTTACTTGGTATTGGTGGAGTTCTGGTATCAGTCTGAAAAAAAAAGTGGTATTGAATATCCCGAAAAATTATTAAAATGTATATATGTACAGTTATAGAGACATAAATTAAGGAAGCACATTGGATGATGGTTAGTTTGCACATCTGCCTCACAATTCTGACTTTTGGTGTTCAAATCACAGCCACGTGGGGAGTATGTGAGTTTTAATTGCCTTTGTGTGGATTTTATCTCACATTCCAAAAACATGCATGTTAGGAACACCCAAGGCTCTTAATTTTCTGTAGGTGTGAATGGCTGTTTGTCGACACGGTATACGCCCTATGATTGGCTGACGTATACCCCGCCTCCTTCTCAAAGTCATCTGGGGTCGGCTCAGGTCACCCTAATGAGCACAAGCACTGTAGAAGTTGAACGGATTGATGGATACATATGTTTATTTCCACTCTATGTAGCTACTCACAAAGGAGGGATGTGGTCGATGCATGTCGAATGTCGAGCAGTTAGTGGGTTCAGTGCTTGGCTCAAGGGCACCTCAACAGACAAGCCTCACTGCAAACAACCAGTCCCAATTTCCACTAACCCTTACTTGCAATTACAGCTTTATTGTTATTCCATCTTGACGGTATTACAGATATGCATATCCATTTTGTAATTATACGTGTTCTTATGTCAGCCCCAGTTGTAAAAGTCTACAGTTGTCTGTCCAGTCAAGCAGGGAGCGATGTGAAACTGAGTTTAACAGCCCATTAAGAGCAACAGTCCTCATCAGGATTTGGACCGGTCATAAATTAATTGGCCCCATGGCTGTTTGAAAAACAACTTCTCCGAGTGTATCAGTGACTTCCTCACGTAAAATATGTCAATTTTCTCCACTCAAGCCAGTCACGGTGATAATGACCTCGCGGAGCCGTGGAGTGGTGTGACAACACAAATGACACTACACTGTGTGCTAATGACATGGGATGTAGTCGCTGGGTAAACACGGCAATTAAACAAGAGTCTCAGACTGGAGTGGGGCGCAAACGGGAACCCTCACAGACCTCAGTGTATCGTTGTCTTAGCCAACTCCCCCCCTTTCATTCCCGCTCTCTTTCTCTGTGAGACATTTGCATGCTGAAGGCGTAATTGGCTGGCCTCACAATGGCGGCAGCGGTGGCAGGATTCCGAGAATCGGGACATCTCAATGCACCTCACACGTCCCGCGGCTGTCACCGAGGCTCGCTGGCTGGAAGTGGCGCCGACACAAACACGGCGAAACCCTCCCCACGGTGGCAGCAGTGTCTGCTCCCACTCAAAACTACGCTGGCGTGACAAGATGGAGCTGAACTAAGCACATTTCTCTACCTCGCCGTGCACTTTCTGAAAGTTCTGAATTACCGTCGGCAGGCTGAAGTTTTTAGGGGGGATTTCCTGAGAGGATGTTTTGAGAGTCGAGTTTGACGGATTATCTGCGGCACTTTGCTGTTGAGTTTGGCTACTGGGGCCGGCATTAGAACCCCCTGTCACTTAGAAGTGGCACAGTTTGTATTGCACAATTGACTCGAGAAAAATCTGTCAGTTACAATACAAAAGGAGAAAAATTTAAATTACTTTTATTATAGGGTGTAGTGCTAATTATTCACTCCCAGCCATTTTTACTGAAGCAACCCCCTTCACTCCCGGCTGTTTTACTTGATTTTGACTGATTTTGCGAGGCCCACAGAAGATTGTGTTGTATTGCTATAAAAACATGGAACCTAACAAAAGATTAGAGTCTCTTCTTTCATCAAGAAAAAAAATATTTGTATCTGTTTCTGTTTTGCAGCAATTAGCATTAGAATATAGCTAAGTGGAAAGGGGAAAACAGCTTATTTGCAACATGGCCCTCGTTGAGCTCTTATACTCTGTTGCCACCTGCTGGCCATTTATGTAATAACTACCATTGCTTCAACAGTTCTCTGCAGTACAGAGGCTGCATCAAATCCATCTGTATGCTCTTGCATTAAAAAAAACATTTAAAAAAATCTATAAATATGTCTTTGGGACACTGGTAATATTTTAAAAAGAACATATTTATAGGTTTTGGGGAGGAAATGAGTTTTTAATGAATTTGTCTTTGAGACAGAAGCTGAGCTGCACTGTGTTTAAGTGTACATGTTGCTAGAGAGTGAGATAGTTAGCCTTTCTATTCCTAACCTAATATGCTCTGTGTGGGAATTTGATACACCTCTAATTAATGTTTTGCATCAAGAAGAGAAATATGAATACTGTATATGTAAAATTACATATATACAATATTGGCTTGCCTGCAAACAAACAATGCAAAACGTCATATGGGCTAAAAAATAGCACCGGCTAACATAAACTGAGGAGCAAAAGATATAGACAAAGAGTATAACAATACTTACAGGCATATATTCGTTATCCTTTGTAGGAAAAAATAAGTGCTACTTCTATAGCTTTTTGAGTTAGTCCTGAAACTCCTCTATGAGTTGTGAAATTCTTCTTTAAGTGTGTCTCGATGTCTGTATTATACTGCCCCCAGGTGGTAAATGAAGTTCATACCAGGAGTAGCACAATGTCTATTAAATTGAAGAAAAATAATGTGGCAAAAAAATAAAATAAAATAAATATTATTATATAAATAATATAAAATAAAATTCTATACATTCAAATTACTTTTTATTATGTTATTACTGTATGTTTTTAACCCAGGGAACTTTTTTTCCAACGGTACTAATATAAAGCGTAATTGCACCTCTGCAAAAGTGTAATTAAAACAATTATATACACAAATTATACGATTTATAGTCACGACAGAGATGCGGGGTGGGTTTGTGAAAGATTTAATTTTTTCTGGTGGGGCATAACAAAAAATAACTGAGAAGCACTGGGTTAGTGTACAATACTTAAGATACGAGAGTAATTAAACTAAAAGTAAAAAGTAATTAAACTCGCACTGTATGTTCAAGCTGTAAAAAGTAATTATGAAAGTTACAAAGTACTTTGTCATTGTAACCCCAAATCAACAAAAAAAAAAAATATTTTAATTGGGTGTAATCCTGCAAAACTAACACCACTGTCTTGTCAGAATGAATTATTGACAGTTTGTCACATATACATTAGAATGAATATATACAGTATGTCAGCAGTCCATAAATCATGGCGATGATCCAGCAAATGGACGGACGCCCAAAGGTGATGCTGCCAGAGAGGCCGCTGCTCCCTCGCCCGCCTTGATGGAGCACCCTGGTGGAGCGTTACCTCAATCACCCGTGGAACAATTAGCAATGCTGAGCAGTTTTGCAATTAAAGGCCCCCATAACTGTCACATTGGCCCAATTTTAAATCAGCAGGAGTAATATCTGTTTTAGAGCAAAGTTTAATTACAAAGTAAAGCATTAGCATGGTGGTGATTAGCATTTTTTAATGATGTTATTATTAGTTCTCCCTCTAACCCCGCCCCCACTCCCCCCTCTACTGTCGCTGCGAAGGCCTGTGGGCAAGTAGTTCTTTTCTATGTAGCTGTCACTCAAGCATACGTCTCCTCCCCTTCCTGCATGTCGATAAAGAAGTTTTTTTTTTTTTTTTGGTGCTTGAATGAATGAGCACTGGTGCCAAGAGGAATAGTGTTTACTTCAGCCTTGACATTCTCAATCAAACCACAGCATACTCTTGTGAACAAACAGTCTGTCTAAAATTCTAAATAGGCTCAGTCCAAACTGATGCGAGAGCCCAGTCAAGGCTTAAATCATCTCTCAGCCGAGCTCAAAAGGGACGCGTCGGAGCCAGAAAATGGAAGGAGCCGGGCTGATGGAATCTGGCGTAAACACGTTCCCACCTTTCCAATCTTATTTTCGTCTCTCGCCTTCTGCTTGCTTCCCTTTCGCGGGGGCTTAGTGTACTTTTTGTGTCCCCGATACGTACAAAGTCTATCAGAATGCATTTGTTTCAGGCAGCCCCCATTCACTTTCAAAGGGTTAAACAGACCATTCAGCGGCCTGTCAACATTCCCTGGCCCACCGCACGGAAAAGTCTGCTCGAGTTTTGTTCCCCGTCTACACTTGTCTCCTCGGCCCGTTGTTGCTTGTGTCATGTAATATCCATGACAATCGTGTTGGGCTTTTCAGGGGGCTCTGTAGCACCCATTCTGTGGGGGCCACTTTCAGGCCATAAAGAGCTTTATTTGTGCGGATTTGAAAGAGTCATGTGAAGTGCCCTCTAGGCTGGAATCCTCTTCAGCGGGTCACCGCCGTCTCAATGGGGCTTCACTCACATCAGTACTGCCCTCACGTTCATGTGGAACAACATCAACGCCACTGCTGCGAGAAGTTCTTAAAGTCCCCTGAAAGGTTCACTGCAGGCGGAGGCGAGCGGCGAGGGCGGGAGGTAGGTGGTGGTGGGTAGTGGAGGACGGGGGCGGGGGGGCGGATGCTGTGTAGAGCCCCAAGCGGGGCACTTGGGAAATGAGCAACATGACGGAAAGAGGAATGTTGGCTCGGAGGTAAAAGACTGGAACATCTGCGATTTGGGATTGGGCTAAATTTCTTTGATTGATTTAAGGGAAAATTACAGCTCAGATAATTGATACATTTGTTTTTTCAGGAGAGACTTTCTAGGTTTTTTTCTGGCAACGGGAAAGCTTTAGCCTATCCTAGCTAACTTGTTTGCCAGTTAATCAGAGGAATTAGAGACGAGACAGAGACAAACAAACGTTAACACCTACAGTCACTAAGCATGAATACATCAGGTCATGGCGGCATGAGATCACCCTACACTACCAGTAGCCCACAATTTAAAACAACCCGTGCATATAACTTCTTTAAGTAAATTTAAGACATGACATTGATTACCTTTCAAAGCCATGTGGCGTAAAATTATTATTATTATTTTTTTTCTTCTTTTTCTGGAGAGCTCGGTATTGTTCATTCGGTAATTTTACCGATTTGACATGTCATCATCATTGCTCTCTCTTTTTTATTTGTATTTTCTTTTATAAATTTTTATTTTGTATGTGGGTCGAGTATGTGTATGTGCGTGAGTGCGTGCGTGTGAGTGTGTATTCATTAGGGGCGTTGCGTAAATCAAGGTAATCATTGCGTGTCCTCAAAAAAGGAAACACAACAGTCCTGTTGAATCATTTGAACAAGTAAAACCCAAGTGATGATGTGTAAGCATGTAAATATGAGTTTGCACATGTAACATTAGCAGTTTAGCCACCACTACGTTTTGGGGCACCAAAACTGGCAAAATAAATAAATGGGGAAAAAAAAAAAATCTGAATGGAAATAAAAACAACTATTTATATATATATATATATATATATATATATATATATATATATATATATATATATATATATATATATACATACAGAATATATCCCTAAAAAGATAAATAAAAGTAAAAATAAATACAACAATGAATAATGAGATTCAAAAAATATATTTTTTTAAAGAAAATGTATAAATGTATAAATAGAATTAAATATCAATAAATAAATAAAAACACATTTATTTATTTAATGCTGCAGACGTTCAAATGTTATTCAAATGAGGGGGCGGTCCTAAGCGTGTCTTGGGTTGGGCTCTGCTGTTGCAAACTGCCTTTCATTGGTGAGTGAGCGGGTCGGCGAACAAGCAAGTCTCACCGGTTTGCATCTATATATATAAAATATATATATATATATATATATATATATATATAGTTTTTATTTCCATATTTATATTTTTGTATTTAATTTTTAATTATATTTTTCATCTCAGTTTTTATTTTCACTTGTATTCATTTAGTTATTTATTTATTTTTAATTTGGGCAGTTTTTGTCCTCCATACAAAGTAAGCTAGGGTGTCCAGACGTTCCGGTTTAACCGAGACAGTCCTTTAACTACTTCCTACTTCTGTGTGTAAGAATCACGATAAATGTAGTCCGAACTAGCCTAATGCTGCGGTCGCCGGTCAGACCCAACACAAGCTGAGCTTTTCTCTACATAGTTCCAATGTTGCCATGCAGGACCGGCACAATGTAAATGGCACAGCCAGCTTCCAATAGTTGCCTGGACCAAGTAAAAAAGTTTGCATAATGGTGAGTGCGTTGACTTATTTACAACTGTTGACCTGTCAACTAAGATAGCATTTAGCATTAGCTAAAGTCAAGGGTAAAATGAGTGCCCTAATATATCTACACCAAATTGATTAGTGATTGAATTTCTTGTAAATAGTTCCTGGTGAGAATTTATTGTATATTTGGTTTTCAGTGAAATTGTAGTGTCCCAGTTTTTTTAATTTTGCCCGGCCACCCTTTACTTGTTACCTTAGTTTGAAAATCCGGCCACTCCCAACCTTAGTGTAGAGATGCTTTGAAAATGCTCATTTAAAATCAATATAAAGTTACTTTGGTTGGCGAATAGAGTATGTATTTGTATGATCCAGTCTGTGCCACGAAAAAAGTTGGGAACCACTGCACTAGGTGGCCCAAAATTCTAAATTGTCAATCATTAGTGGAATTCTACAAAAGCCAGCCCAATCCATGGGACGTAAGGGAGATCAATTTTCACGGACCATATGGAAGTTCCGTTGTGTGAGTCTTGGCCGCGTTATACGGCGGTAATCTTAACGGCCGTGCTGAATGGTCGACGTTTGCACAAAGCCCCCCGCTCCCAACTCCGCCTGACCCTCGGCATATGGGCATCCATTCTCACCGTGGCTTTTCACAAACACGGCCATGTTGCCAGGCCCTTTGGGACTTTGATTTGTTAATGAATTGCTCTATTGACTTGCATCTTCACTTGCTTCATTAGAAGACGCCAACAACTTGCTTTCGTTTAATTCCATCCTGAGTGGCTGCTCGGAGAGGAGGATGTGGGCAGGACGAGGGAGGGGCTCATTGTATTTTTGGAGTTAAATCTTCAGACTTGTCATCTGCCTCACCCCTCCCTCGTCCATTCTTCAGCCTAGCTAATTTGTATTGTGGCAATTTAGACGACTCTTCAGTGCTCAGTGATGCAAGAGAACAAACCTAATGCCCCCGTTCCCACCTCCCGCTACACACCCGCCCCCCACAACTCCCATCTCAGGCCATGGCCCAGGACCAGCCTCCTCTAAATCTATTTCCCAGTCCCTCCCCAGTCCTCATTACCATATGGACACAATAATGGTTGTGTCAGGACGATACCTGCTTTACAAGTAGCAGATTATTGTGTCCCCGCCAGTGTTAACACAACAAGTACAAGCTCTCTGTCTGTGGCCATTCCACCGGCTGTCAGCACTCATCCATAATGGCCATGTCACACCATAACACATGGCGCACAAAGACGTATGACCCTGCAGCAACGCGCACAAAGACATACAGGCTGCTCCAAGACGTGGTGAACATATGGCCTCGTGCAATATAGGCTCTCCTCTGCGATTTACTATGGAGCCAAAAAAAAAAAAAAAGCCTGCCCTTTGTCCAGAAAATGAGCACCCCCCCGCCTACCACTACGGCTGCTAGCACTCACAGTGGCACGGTTTTGCACCAATTACACCACACTTTTACCAGGAGGGCCATCTGCATGCCAAATGGACCATTCTGGATGGGTATTCTGGTCTGATAGGTGTGAATATCACAGGCCTAAGAGTGTATTAAACACAGCAGGGGTCTTGTATGAGTTTGTGTACACATTGGTCATGCAAATGTGTTACATTTTAAAAAAAAAAAAACACATTCCTACCATGTTACCAATGCAAACAAAAGAGAAACAAAAGCAAGGAAAGACTGTCCCATATCTAATCTGCTTGAACTCCCAGTGACATATGCACACATAGATCATTTCAAGGGACTTTTTCTTCTACTAAACCAACACGGTTGGAGCGTATGAAGGTATTTACGGAGTCCCTGCATGGATGTCGCAGTGTCCTAGAATGACATGAGAGGGAGCAGACAGCCTTTTATCCCCATTAAGCCTCCTCTCAGAAGCTGAAAGAAACTGTGAATATTTTTACACACAAACTATGACCAGAGGGTATTGGTGCTTATTTTATTACTACTGCAAAATATGGTGTGGTAAGAGGAAAATAATGCTTCCTCTTAATTTTGTGATATGGTGGGTCATAGGTTAAATGTTGATGCATATCTGTATGAATGTGCTGAGCAATCTTTTTTTTCAATCCTATTTGCAAAATATTGTGAAATATTGTTTTTTCTCTATTATCACCATTGGCAGACTTTCCATAATAGCTTGAGATTAATCTTACAGCTGCACAATGAATGTAAACATGTTTGAACATGAAATAAAGTGCAGTGAACACCGAACAGTTTCTGGGTGGTTCTCTTCTCCCACCCGTGTTTCATTCCTTCTGATTGGATTGTGTGAATTTTCGTCACTGTGTTGTTTTCATTTTCGTTTTAGTCATTTACTAAATTGTCAGTCAATTTAGTTATCGTCTCAATGAATTGTTTCTATTTTAGTTTTTGTCTAATTTTCGTCAGAATTTTTTTTTCGCGACGAATATTTTTTGCCGACGTAATTATCACAGGTAGACAGGTGATTTCAGACAAAATAAAAGTTTTGTGTAGATCCCTGGATCCATTTGAGTTCATTTTTTAGCAACCACTTAACAAAATAATTTTTTGTAATTTCAACACACACTTTTTTTCAACTGGCAACAATTCCAGAGTCGGCTGGTTATGGACTACAGGACGTTCTCAGTTTTTCCTGTAATTTTCAAAAATATTTTCTCGTTTTTAGCAATTCAGGATGGATATAATCCGACATAACGGTATTATGGTATGTACCTTTGAAAGTGTATAACGGTAGGTGTCATATCCTCTATGGGGGGGAAAAAAAGCATTGTATTTCTTAATGCATCTTTCTTAAAACCAATTCAGACCCATGCAGGAGTAGCATTATTAAAAGTGTACAGTTTATTTCTAATCCACATAATAACTTTTTGGCCTTCTTGTTTGAAATATTTATCTTTTCTTCCGGAAGAGGCACTGTGTGAGAAACGGAGATTATTTCTAAATAAACCTCGGTGTGTGTACCTCAACAGGACTCTTGGCTAAAACCTGCGTACGTATGCTGTAGTTGTATTACAACAAGGGATGTTCAGGTGGACTCGTTGTCCTCGCCACCTTCCTGTGACTGTACTGTATATGCAAGGAGGCATCGGGTCAGCTGGAGGAGCTTCCTGCCATGCGAGGCTGCGCAGACGCCCGCTGTGCGGGTATTACATGGCGGCCTGGCCTCCATTGTCTGATGAGAGGATGTGCACCGGTGTTGTCTGGGCTCTGAGCCGGGGACACACTGAGTATGACGCACAAAACACTCTCACTCGGGGTGGAGCGTTCCACTCTCACTGAGCTTGTGGCCTCGCACAGCAAGGTTGCCCACACAGAATTTCTTTTAATCTCTATCAAAGAAAACAGGAAAAAGGTGTATTTATGGTTTATTTCGGGGGAGTAGCTACATATCTAAATATAGCATATGCAATAGTCCCGAAAATAGCGCCCGTACCACTAAGACACGCCTGTGCCACGCCTCTCTCCAATTGACGCCTACATTTCCCAATCATAACAAAAAGCTGTCTGCAATTAAATCACTTCATAGATGCTGTTGTTCAGATTGATGAGCCCTTTTGCACTCTGTTGCTAACCAAAACAGCAGCGCCTAACTTAATCAGGCACATATCTGAAGACTTCATGCATTTTTTAAATGAGTTCCTCGCACACTATTAAAAATTATCTTCCGTGTAGCTACGTAACTTTCAGTTTCACCTGATATAATTAACTGACAATATTATTGAATATTATTGCAGAAAATGCATCACTACCTCATAGACATCTCCTGCAATATACTGTTGAGTAAGTTATAATTAGCAAGAATCTAATTATATAATCATGTGGAACCTTGATCTTTTTAGTGGGTTTGAGTCCAGGACCAGGTAGATGCAATGTCTGCTGCCTTCTCCGGTGTATATGTTGATGTTGTGAAAATAAATAGCACATTTTAGTAAGACGTCATATTTTTTCTGACATACACATTCAGTACACAAATTGACGTGTATGTAAAATTCGGTGGCTTTGTTATTAAATCGTGCCTTAATAAGTGAAATTGCAATCCAGCTATTAGGATGAGACAAAGACGTGTGATAGGTTTGTCAATCAGTTTGACTCATGCCCACCGGCCAAACCCGGCTCGACTCCTGACCATACCTGTCTAACACATTATTCTGCCACTGATATTTATATTTTGACTGATGTTGGTTCAGTTTGCTGTCTATATTCAAAATAGATTAATGGACTAGTCCCTCTGAATTGTGAGCCGTCTCTTGGGGTAAAATGGAGGAAAATAATGACTAAAAATCACTGCATTTGCCCCAAAAGATGCCGGCCCACTGGGCATCTGCCCTGTATGCCAGATGGCCAGTCCAGCACTGCCTATACCCCAAAGTGGATATGTAAGTGGAATAGAAAATGGATGGATGGATGGAAGGCTAATCCCCAGTGTCATTCCTCAAGATGAGTTTAGGTCTCCTCTGATATATTGACATCAGTCTTGTTTGACATTAGAGTCACATTTTCCCCTGAAACTTTCGTTCAAGTGTGAATGGGATGCTCCACTGGAGCTATGGCAAATCAGTAGAGACAGTCGAAGGGAAAAGACTCAATAACAGTTGGGTTTCACTCGCCATGCTGCTATGCAAGACAGAATCTCAATATTTATCCAGTTTGTCTGGTATGGGGCACCTGCTGTGGGAGACATTACCCATTTGTAAGTATTAACATGGGCACCCCCCCACAACCCCTCCCACTCTACTCTGCACTCTTAACTCCCTCCCTCTGTGAGTACACTGTCAGTCATGTTGCAGCCTTTTAAATGTCACCCACTTACCGCGGCGAGCCGTCGACCCATTTTGACAGTTTTATTGGGAAACGACGGAGGGGAGACTGAGAGAGAGGGAGAGTCGAGTCAAATTAGAATAATCAGAGTGATGTGATTAATAGGAGCGCCATTGTGGGCTAATCACGTGCGGCGATCATCACGGCGGCAGACTTCAAATTAGCACGGCCTCGCCGTGAGGGCTTTGATCTGCTGGGCATCAAATGGAGCCCGGCGTCAGGTTGTCACTTACTTAAAGTACACCTTCGCCTTGACGTCCCGCCACCGGCTAAAAATAACCTCCATGAGACGAAACATCACAAAAAGATACAATGGAGCGATGGTGGAAGCTCCTCGGTAGAAGAAGAAGACATTAAAGTGACATCAGCCCTCAAGGATGCTTTTTTATTTGTGTCTTTTCAAGTCCACTTACAGGAATTACCGTGGAATCATTTATCAACTCTTCCCTTTTGTCTGCCTTTCATGCAAAACATCTGGATGAGATTTAGGTTGCATCTTCGTGTGTCCTCTTTTGTTTTTCGAGCAGTCCAAGAAGGCTTACTGCAACGGGATTGGCAGGCCTCAGAGCTTAAAACAATAGAGGGGAAGGAAAAAAAAGACATTTAAAAGGGAGGCTGTCACGGCGCTTATACAGCTGAGTTTTTGCGCCAGCTCCGGCGTCATGGCGACGGCTTCGCCCCTCCCCTTCACAGGAATACTGACATTTTCATTAAAAGGTCAGCCATCTTTTCATGTTTTTCACCTCGCCGCTTAATGCGAGTCGAAAAGGTGAGAGCGAGCCAGAAAACCAGATACAAGATCAGAAAAGTTGAAAGAAATATATGAAATTGATCAGCTCGTGTACGGCTCTTATCTCAAACCCAGCTTTGAATTACACACGGTGAAGAATTTGAGAGCCCGTAGCATGTCTTGCATTTTGATCTCAAAAAGGTTCTTTGATACCCCCACCGAGGAGGTTACATTTATTGGCATTTGTGCAGACTGAAGCCTACAAAGCACAGGTGTATAACTCCGGTACTCGAGGGCTGCTACCCTGCAGGTTTGACATGTTTCCCTCCTCCAACACACCTAATTCAAATGATTCCTTGCTGATAAGCTGATCATTTGAATCATGTGTGTTGGAAATAATGACAATTTGCCTGCTTTAGAGGAAAGGTGTCAAACTTTAGTCCTCGAGGGCCATTATCCTACATGTTTTCACAGTTTCCCTCCTCCAACACACCTGACTCAAATGATCAGGATCGTTACTTGCTGATGAGCTTATCATTTGAATCAGGTGTGTTGGAAATAATAACCATTTGCTTGCTTTAGAAAACAGGTGTCAAAATTCAGTCCTCAAGGGACAATATCCTCCATGTTTTCAATGTTTCCCTCCTCCAACACACCTGACTCGAATGATCAGGATTGTTACTCGCTGATGAGCTGATCATTTGAATCAGGTGTGATGGAAATAATGACAATTTGCTTGCTTTAGAAAACAGGTGTCAAAATTCAGTCCTCGGGGGACATTATCCTCCATGTTTTCAATGTTTCCCTCCTCCAACACACCTGACTCAAATGATTTTGATCATTTGAACCAGGTTAGTTGTAAATAATGACAATTTACTTTGTATAGCCCAGGTGCGGATCGGAGTCCTCATCTTTTAGATATTTCCCTGTTCCAGCACACCTGATTCAAATGTTCAGCTCATCAGCAAGCTCTGCAGGAGCTCCCAGAACAAAAAATGTGTTGTATGTGTGCCTTAAGGGGCGTGGTCTAGTGAGTGACATCAGGAACTGGCTCATCAAACTCACGTTCCCACCTATGGACAAGTTAAGGGTCTTCAATCGATATTCAAACTCAGAACCGCAAAACCTTGAGGCAGTTGTGCTAACCACTAGTCACTGTACCATCACCCAGAATTATTCAGCCCAAAAATGCTCCGAATATTTAAGGAAAACATGTTTTTTTTTTTTTCAATTTTTGCATTATTTCGTCATGTATTTATTCTGGCTTTAATAGGAGAGCGTTTCCCACCATTGGTTTACTTGAAGGTTGTTTATAATAATCCTTGTTAAAAGGACACAAACAATCCAACAAGCCTCAAGACTGTGTGCTTAATTCAGCATTTATATGTAAAATAATTCCTGGGGATGTAAGGATTCCCATTACTGAGATAATACTTTGAAATGAACGCCAAAATAAAAGAGGGAGGGACGAGGGGGGGGGGCCCTCTTAGTTCTCTAATTTACTGTGTCGACCGCGTGAAGTACCAGGATGCCCCCATTTAGCTGTTCAAATGAGGGATGTACAATTCCTTCCTCTGAAAATGGATTAAAATAATTTGGCTGGAATAATCATTTAAATAGCAATAAGGAGCCCGAGAGTATCTATTGAGCATAAAGTATAAATTAAATAGCTTATTACCGTCTTTCATTTCCTTGAGGGAATCATCTCAAGTGCTTTTTTTTTTCTTTCTCTCAGCCCCCCACCGCACCCCATCCTCGGTAGACGGGCTAATTTCTGCTGAAGTGAGGGGGGAAAAGTACATGAAAGTCTCCTGTTCTACACAGTGGATCTCATTCTCCATGCCGTCCATATTTCTGTCTGTCTATCCACAGACGTGGGCTAAAGCCCCCTTAATCTAACCGCGTTAGGAGAGTAAAAGAGAACTCCTAACTGTGGCTCACTGCGATTCGTCCCCGAGTAAATCCGGGGCCTAATCTTCCGCGTCGTACCTGTCAGAACGCTTCTGCGCTCGCATTCCTCCGCACCTTGTCAATATGTTGCCCAGAGAGGTTAATTTCATCACCCTGCGGAAAAATGAAGTTGTGCAACCGGCCTGGTGTGGAAATGTGGTCGTAGGTGGAATGCTCGGTGACGTCATGGCGGGGAAGAAGCTGCCCAACAGCTGCAGTAATGCGCCCCGCCGGCCCCTCTCCCCGCTGTCAGCGCACCGATCGGCTTTCATGGATCATCTCTTATCTACCGGGTCTGTCATTGCCGAGGAGGAGCTCCCGCCACGGTTCACGGAACACAAGCCCCCTGCTTTTGGCTACTGTGCCATCCTTTCCTTAATCACCCCATCTCGCCCCTCACACGCCATCCGCGTTTGCGTCATTAGTTCCAAACGAGAGCCGGGGGGGGTTAGGTTGGTTGGTTGGTTGGATGGTTGGAGGATGGGAAGACACTTTTGTTTGTTTGGACAGATGCACACAGGCCCATCTCTGAACTTGTGTCAAAGATCAAAGGGGCCATGATGTTGAACAGATTCATGGGCCATGTCTTATCAGCCCCCAAGACCCCCCCACCCCTCACCCCCGCCTCCGGCCATCATCCATCACAGTGATCCTCTCGTCTGTCTCACCAGGACGGCGGCACCCTAAACAAGGTGCATTCATCACTGATGCTTCCCTCTTTGCCAGGTGGCCTCACGCCCTGCGGACATGGAGAGTGCACCCGACCCTCACCTCCAACACAACCTCTTTGGGGCGACTTATTAAGGCCTTTCTACCACAAGACTTGAACTTGTCTTCATAGGTTGTCCTCAGTTTATGTCAGTCCTGGCATATTAGTTATTGGGAGAAAAAAAAGTTTGTGGCTTAGGAATACGTTGCTTTAGAAAACAGGTGTCAAAATTCAGTCCTCGGGGGACATTATCCTCCATGTTTTCAATGTTTCCCTCCTCCAACACACCTGACTCAAATGATCAGGATCGTTACTTGCTGATGAGTTCATCAACAAGCTCTATAAGAGCTGATAACCATCCTGGTCATTTGAATCAGGAGTGTTGGAAACAATGACAATTTGTTTGTTTTATAACACAGGTGTCAAACCCCAATCCTCGAGGGCCACTATCATCCATGTTTTTGATGTTTCCCTCCTTCAACACACCTGATTCAAATGATCAGCTCATCAGCAAACTCTGCTGGAGCTGATAAAAATCTTGATCATTTGAATCAGGTCAGTTGTAAATAATGACAATTTACTTGCTTTGTATAGCCCAGGTGCGGAGTCCTCATCTTTTAGATGTTTCCCTGCTCCAGCATACCTGATTCAAAAGTTCAGCTCATCAGCAAGCTCTGCAGGAGCTCCCAGAACAAAAAATGTGTTGTATGTGTGCCTTAAGGGGCGTGGTTATTAGTTATTGGAAAAAAAAAAGTTTGTGGCTTAGGAATACTTGTCATACTGCAACTTGACTATGTGCAATTTCTGTAGAAATTGCTTGGGAATGCTAGTAGCTGAATGCTAAGCTGAATGCTTATGAAGGAAATTGAAGGATCAATTATATGAAAATTACAAAGTAATTAACTATTAATCACTAGTCATACTAGCAGCAGTAGTAGTAATAGTAGTAGTATTACTAGTAATTATTAAGCAGTAAATTGTAGTTGAATGATAAATGAATAAAAAGAAAATTTGAACTGCAATCCGGTGAAGGTGGGATTCAACCCATAGCCTCCTGTTTACCGGTCAAAGCTCCACAGCACTAGCTGAAGAGTTGTCCAAGGGGTGTTTGAACCCAGGTCTTCATTTTTTAATTTTTTAAAAAATATATTATTATTATATTATTATTATTATTATTATTATTTAAATATTATCACATTTTTTAACTCAAGACTCACCTTAGTTCTAAGTGGTGTTTGTTCAAATCAGGGAACGACGGCAGGGCAAAAAAAAAAATGGCTTAAATGGTTTTGTGGTGTCATCAGGTTAAGCAAAGCGTTTCGTGCAGGTTTTTACAGGGCCGAGGCGGTGCCTTTGTGTGCGCCAAAAGAGTTTGACTCAAAACAAATGTCAAGCGTGACACCAAAGGGTAATGGCTGCACACACACACACACACAAGGGAGAAAAAAAAATAGTGACGGTTCAAAGCACTTTTCTTGTGTTTTTTTTTTATTAATTTTTTTATACACAAGACTGTACTTTACTTCAAAAAGTTGCAAGTTGCAGAGGTGAAAGCATAAATACTTTGTGCCAGAGTTTTGTGAGATAAAAATTAATTCAATAGCTTCTTGTGGTAAGCATATACGGGCATATTCTCCCACGTGCTTAAGTCATAAAAGGTGCCACTTACGCAAAAGTGTGCCATGAAATGTACACACTTTGGATGGCATGACTTGAGGTTGTTACATGACAAAACTGTCAGTATGCGCATTCTCCAATAGACTAGTGATGACTGTCACCGGTTGAGTCAGCTGATTTGTGCTGGGGCACACCTGGCTAATATGCTCTTTGTGATGGTCCAAACGCTCTGTATGTGTCCCTACTACATCACATTGGCAGCCAAACGTTGACATTATAAATTAATTGGTGGAACTAAAAAAAAAAAAAAGTAATGTTTTTCTTCTGTGGTCTATGCACCACCCTTAGTATCTCCCCTACTACTTGTTTACCTCAGTAAGTTCAAGTCAAAATGACTTACTAGGACCGATCGATGCTTCAGAAAAGTAAAATTCATTTACTCGACTTTGAACAGTGATAAGACAGGCCTTTCCAGCTGAGTGAATACTGTTGAGTATAGTACTACAGCATCTTCAACTCAGGATAGCTTCCGTTCCGTTCCGTCTTCAATTCCGCTTATCCGGGGTCGGGTCGCGAGGGCAGCAGCTTTAGCAGGGAAGCCCAGACTTCCCTCTCCCCAGCCACTTCACCCGACGTCATCCCAAGGCGTTCCCAGGCCAGCCGAGAGACGTAGTCTCTCCAGCGTGTCCTGGGTCGTCCTTGGGGCCTCCCGCCGGTAGGCGTCCAGGAAGCATCCGAACCAGATGCCCGAGCCACCTCAACTGGTTCCTCTCAACGTGGAGGAGATAGCGTTTGTGGTAAATGTTCGAATTTTAAATTAATTTAATGTCAATTTCAAATAGTCTCCTATCCGTAAAATAGCCACTAGGTCCAGGTTAAAAGCACCAAAACTGGCAAGCCATGTAGCATGTAGCAATGTTAGCATGCCGGTATTTATAAATTTTTTTCCAATAATTTCTGTTTTTGTATATCCTCAACAAGTACAACGGCACAACACTTATTAAAATGAGACCGAGTCAAGCAAGACCGAAGCCCAACCCTAACCAGTATCTGCAAAACAGCGAAGTAGGTAGAAAACAGAGAGGATAATGCGGCAATCTTCAGAGCAGTGCTAAAACAATTTAGGGTAAGCTAAGGTTAGTGTGTGTCTTTGAATGATGACCTGCTAGAATGAGCGTTATATTGCTCGTCATTCCTGGCTCCGAAGGGTGTCTTTTGTGAAACTGGGGATCACGTTGTGATGTCAAAGTTCAAGTGCTCACTGTCATGCCATGTGAGGTAAAATGACAGGACGTATGTGAATGTTTGCTCTTCTATGTGTGCCTTACGATTTGACTGTCAGTCCAGGGTGCCTCTCACCGAAAGTCAGCTGGGACCGGCTCGAGATCGCCTGTAACCTTGAATGATAGGAATTACTTATATAAAATGGACGGCAAAAAATATTTACTGACAGATATAAACACCGCGTGACACTGAATTAGTTGTTAAATAACTAATTCAATTATGTCATTGTATTATTTTTTTGTAAAGAGTGCCATTTTAAAAAAAATATAAATTAATTAATTAATTTAAAAAAACAACTTTTTTTTGAGAGGCTGTCCTGTGCCGCCAATTAAATTAATTTCATTAGAAAAAGATGATTTGTATAACCCATAGGGATGGGTATCAATTCTAATTTCCTCAATCAATTACATTTTTATTCACAAGAGTTCCGTTCGATAAAAATGTTCCCGATTCGATTCGATCCGCTTCAATTTAATCAATATTGATTAATTATGGAACATCAATTCTTCTTAAAGATCAAGGGCATGATTAAAAACTCCCAAAACTAATTCCAAATCAAATTGCAAAGTTTCAAAAGGCAGAAACTGGTTAAATATTTTAGTTTAGTAATTTAGTTTATTTATTAGTTTAATGAAATTAACTTGTGTTATAATCACTTAAGTGTTACACAAACATCAGCAAAGATGAGATAAAGATATTCCCATAATTCAAATTCAATAATTTTAAATAAAGATTCTGAATGGTCTTAAAAGTGCAATAAGTCATAAATGTAAGAAAATACTTTTAAATTCATGTGAAGAATAAATTTCAAGAAAACAGTAAGATAGAAAAAAAGGCCTATGAAATTATATTTTCTTATGAATTTATGGGGAAAAAAACATATTAAAATAATCCATTCATGGTTTTATGAATTGATATCGGGCTCAAAAAGGAAAGTCGTTACGATATGAATTATTTGATTTTTTAAACCCGAATGTTTCATGACTTCTTGGGAGGTTTATTTTAACTGAGTTTAGCAATGACAACCTGCGAGAATCCCCGTTATACGACTCCCCATTCCAGACTCCGAGGGGTGGCTTTAGAGTGACCGAGAATGAGGTCAGGATGTCAAAGCGCCAAAGTTCACTGTCATACCGTGCGCCGTAAAATGACAGCATGTATGAGCGTGAAAGTCAAAGTCATTTCTAAAGGTGAATTCTCGGGCAAACAGATGTTGACAGGCGCGCTACGGGTTCACCCCGAGGCGACGCAAACAAACACTTGAGGAAGCCGTTGAGGTGACAACCGGACATAAGACGACATTCGGACGAGGCTACGCCGTAATGAGATGGCGGGCGAACATACTTCAATTTTTCTCCCGTACCCGCCACGGGAGTTGCATCACCTTGCTGTCGTCCTTGGCCTCTGAACTGTTAATAAGCCCATTTGTTCAAATGACAGTGGCAGGCAGCATAAGCTACCCCCCCCTCTCACATCCCCCTCTACCACCTCATTCCTCAAAGCAGGAGTCAGTTATCCCCTCCTGGCGAGGGTGAGCGGATATCACTCCGACTGCTGACAGCTCCACTTTAGCATATTCATGACAAGCCCGGTTTCATTTCACAGGTGTATTAAAAATACCCCTTACCTCCAAAACGGCCATGCATGAAAACCGATTGGGGTGGAAGTGGTGGGGAGGTGGGGGGGGGGGGGCAATGTAGAAATATAAGCACGCATCAGAGGCCTGGGTCAAGAACCTTATTTCACAGTGACACCGCGGGGGCAATTTGGCAGCAGGAATGTTTGTCAATTCGCCATCGGAGAGCAAGGGGGGCCCAAGCCGAACGCTTCGTATTTATGGCGCACTTTTGTGAATACATTACCCCTGTCACGGTGAAATAAGTGACATCCTCACACACCGCTCCAAAAAAAGGGGGGGGGGGAGATAAGAGCCAAAAGGTAATTAGTACATTCATCTTTTTTACGATATCATTTTTCAGACGTATATGATCTCAATGTAAATTAGAAATAAGGAGGAGATCAGGGGCAAGGAAAGATGGAATTAATTCATGGAGCGGGTCAGGCGCACTACAGTGGCTGCGCAAAAGGGGGTAGGCCACCAGTAATTTACGGCGGCTCTGCCACTACCATGCACCTGCCATTTTTTTTCTCTGTGCATAATATAGTCACCCGATTTGCTACTATCCTGTATCATCAGAATGAAAATTAAAATAAAAAATTAATACAATTAAATATATGCCAATAAAGTATAAATGTTTTTTTTTTATTTATTATCCAGGTTAAAAACAATGCACCTTTTCCATATGTATGATTAAAATCTTTGAAAATATTTTTACATTCTGTGACAGCTGAATGCATGTGTGGGTTAGACGTGTACCCAAAAGCGAATAGGAAAACATGTTGTAGGAGTTAAGATAAGGTTTGATGACGTTAAATGGATTGCACGAGAGATGGGTCCGGGAAAGGTCCAAGGCAGGAAGTGAGCGAGTAGGTGAGTTTCTTGGCGAGGCAAAGGGCGAGGCAAGCCAAGGCTGGGACAGGGGCTCGGGAACAAACCTTACAGAGGTGTGCAAAGTAAAAAAAAAAAATTGGAAATCATCTGGCACCTGCATGAAGATCAAATGCCTTTTATTTATTTGTTTATTTTTATTTTTTTATTATAATTTTTTTTTCTTGGAGAGCTCAGTATTGTTCATTTGGTAATTTTACCGATTTGACATGTCATCATCATTGCTCCATTTTTTTTTTTTTTTTGAAGAATGGCTTTTAAATGGAATTGATTACAGATGACAACAATTCTGTGGGTTTATTCCTTTAAATGCTCACTTTCTTGAAGTCCATGGCGACATGACAAATGTCAGGTATTTTTCCCCCTTCATTATATATATATTTTTGTTATTTTTGGTTTGAACTTCAAATTTAGGAGCATTGGCTGCTCCACTGTATTGGCACTCTGTAGATTGCCACTCGACTTTATGCAGAGACCAATTACCTCAGTGCAGACTAAAAACAAAAAGCTTAATTTTGTCATCACAAAACCAATGACAGCCCTGCGCTGCTTTACGCCACATTTTTAGTGGGTTTTAACATTATCTCCTGTGTGCACATTATAACAGGCAGAATGTGAGCAGAGGAGATTAACGCCTCGGAAAAGCAGATGCGGAATTTAATTCTCCCGTCCACCACTGCCTGGGAAACCATTAAGTAATCACAACATTTTCCCTCCATTAAATTTGCGGCTGGCACTATGCACACAAATGGGAGGAAAGGAGGGGGGCGGGTGCAAAGCTCGGCCATTTTTTATTGACTGTAACGTCGGGCCCTGCCTGCAGGCGCCGATGAATAAAACTGTTAAATAGTGCGCCTCAATCTGTCAGGAAATGAAAAGTCAGGGAATGGGCAAAAATAAAATCTAAGTTAAAAAAAAAATGTTGCGATGTGTTCAAGCCGATAAAGCTCAGCGGAATAAATGAGAAAAAATAAAATAAAGATGCGCTTGATATTTCCCCATTATTTTCCAGTCATTTTACTCGACTGCAAATGATTTTTGTCCCCAGCAGCTACAGATAAGCTTCATGTGGAGAGGAAGTGGCTGAATTGGACTTGCTTTAAATGGATTAAAAACACTCTCAAACACACCAACCTGCAGCTACTGTGCACAAATGCGCACACACTCACGCACATACACACATATTGACAACCTGGAATGCATACAGTAAGTGTGACTAATTACTTATGGATGGCTATGTGAGGAATTAACACGGCCTTGAAATGATATTTATTTAATGTTAACTCGGCGGAGCCAGCTGCAGGAGCCCTCCGGGGGATAGAGGTCAAAGGGGCGGTCCGCCTCCATAAACGAGCACTTAAGGGCAGGGGAGAGGGTCCTGCTCTGATTAATTGGCTAATTCATTAGTTTGGTTAAGTCGTTTAGTGAGGGGAGAAAAAGGGGCGAGATGAGAAGAAGCCCTCTAACCTGAGGGGGGCTCCGGCAAAGACGAAAGGGAGGAAGGCTGTGGCTAATGCCAGATAACGACATCAAATGAAGTGTGAACTGTGGATATTATGCGGCACCGGCGCTTCCAGGAAAATGAGTGAAAGCGACTGCACGTAAACAAGCCGCAGAGGTGTACGGCAGAATGAGACGACCATGTTCCTATAGAAGAAAACAACTACGAATGCTGGTATGGCCTATGCGAAGTACATGGCCTTTATCAAAGCAGATATTTTGATGGATGAAATCATGCAATAGTGATTTTGTGGGTGACATGCAAAGCTCATTACCAGTTTTCATTCATGTTGGATGGAAAGTTTAGTCTTTTTTTTTTTTGGAGAGCTCAGTATTGTTCATTCGGTAATTTTACCGACATGTCATCATCATTGCTCTCCTTTTTTTTTTTTTTTTTTTTGTATATCATTTTTTTTGTATGTGGGTGAATATGGAAAGTTTAGTCTTAGTCACCTGGCTGCCTTTACGAGTCAACGGCTCGACGTCCTCACTGTCCTGCGTCCGAAACCCTCTAGCGGCCAGCTAAATCTTCACTATTTCACCAATTAGTACATATGAACTTTTAAATATGGTTAAGTATTGTTGTAAAATACAATTATTTGTACTGTTTATAAATAAGGCGCTGTCTGTCTTGCTGTCTTTAAAACCAGGAAATGGGCATGAGGAGCGGAGTTCCTTGCCGCATCATTTAAGAAACACCTGGATCTGTCGGCCATTCAGAAAAACCCAGATTTTACGGCCCCGGTTGGCCTGTGAACCAAAACCACCTCAGAGGAGGTTCTGAAAAGCGCTTCCACTGTAACCGCAAGGCACCGAAAAATTATACCGTATTTTCACGACTATAAGGCAAACCTAAAAGTCTTAAATTTTCTCAAAAATCAACGCCTTGGTGCTTTTGCTTTATTGAAGCGAGTTATGTCACAATTTGTGAATGGATTGTGCATGTTTGGGCTAACATGTCTGTTTGTGCTAATGTTGTAGCTTTCATTTCTGAGGAGCCGCACCTTAACGAGACTGGCTCTGACAATACTAAAATGACGAGAGGGAACCTAGCGTGTTTGATGGAGAACATGCCCAGCTGCTTGTTTCAGTTACAGAAGATAAGGACTTTGAGGGATTTGTGGATGAGGTCTGATCAAAAATGACGTGAGTAAATTGTTAAATACTTCAAGTACAACCAAACTCACAGTTAACATTGTTAAATACTTCAATAAAGTATAAACAAGTTTTGCGCCGCTGCCTTTTTAAAAACATACGCTAGCATGCATGCTAGTGTGTATTAGCGTGAAAGCATGCTAACGCTTGTTTTAAACTAGCATATGTCTTACCATGCCTGCGCCCAATAATAACTATGCCTATGCTATAATGCCTTATGTATGTGTTAAATCCAGAAATTGCACTCGTAACTGAGACTGCGTCTTTCAATGGTCGTGAAAATACGGTCATGGAAAAACACCCACTCAGGACAAAGCAAGGCCATTCCAGTGTGGAGCCGGTAAAATTGAAAAGGAGCTTCTAATGTATTTGCCTTAAGACTGCCTTTTTTTTTTTCGAAGATAGCTGAAATAGGTTGCAGATCTCCCGAGATCAGAATGGAATAAGCAGCATATAAAAATGACAAATCCATGAAACTTTGAGGGCTTGTCACTTTCATGTTGTGGAGAATCTCGATAAAGGTGCCGATACAACCGTAACCTAACATCTAACCGTAACACTCAACCCTAAATCTAACTGTAATTTACACCAACACTAAATGGGAACCCTAATCCTAACCCTATTCCCAACCCTAATTCTAACCAAAACACCTAATCCCCTAATTTTCATTCTTGAGTTCATGACAAATATTTTATAGGGGCTCTAGATTCCTATATATTAAAGTACTAGTTGAAAACATTGCTGTCATTTGTGCTTGTAACACTTTTCAAGCAAAAATGTATGGCTAGCATCCAGAGTAGTGAAATGACTTCAGTCTTTAGTCACCTCACCAGTTTTTAGTCATTTCAAGGCATCAACAATATCTGCACATTTTTCAAAACTTTTCAAAAACATTCCACCTCTGATTAAATTCCGTGTAAACGCACCTTAAGACTTTTGCACACTACTGCATGTTTAAGGGCGGTGCCCGGCTGAGAATGAAGATAAGCGTTACTTCAAAGTGGCCGCCATCATTTATCATGCTCTTTAAGTTATCAGGCTGTTTGAGGCTCCGGCTTTGGTCCAAGAGACGGATTATTGAGCCAGCTATGATGTGTGAACACATGTGTTTGCAGACTGTCCTTTCATGCTTATATTTAGAAAGGCATCTTTTACACCGGACGTCTACACGCTCGCTCACATCTCCAATGTGTATTTACATGCTGGTGAATGCATGCAAACACACACGTGCATGCTGATTGGTACACCTGGGTAGTCACAATCGCGGCCCAGTGTGAGTGCCAGCCTGTTGCTTTACTCCCCTCCACTGCTGTCCATCAGATTCCTCCCAGGGGATCCCAATTGTAAACCCTCAGGGCCGGTGGGGGGAACAGTGCTGGCGATCCCCCCCCCCCCCCTCCCTTTCTTCGCTCCAATGCCAGGATCGGGTTTGGGAATGGCAGCAGTTTTTGTGTACAGTGGACAGCTGGTACATTCCAGATAACAGCTGAATTTCAAGCGACTACAAAGGCAGCAAAAAAAAGCGCAGGCGTTGGGTTTTAGCTTCCCAGTCAGGCCCAAATTGTTTGTATCTACAAGCTTCCGCACAATATCCCAACAACGGTCGCTCGTCAGTCATGTGTCTGGATCTAGGGATACACTAAATGGGATGTTGGAATTGGATAAGCTGGTAAATATGTATGATGTATACTGACAGGCAACAACAGTTGGTACACATCCACATTGTCATGAGATCCAGTACAAAAACTCCATTCATCCTTTCATTTTCTATACAGCTTATCCTCATTAGGGTCACGGGTGAGCACGAGGCTATTCCAGTCGTACACCCCGGACTGGTCGCCAGCCAATCACTGGACATATATGGATAAGCAACCACTCACACTTACACCTATGCAGGTTTATGGAGTGCATGTAAACGCAGTCTAGCATTTGAAAGATTTCTTGGTTATATCACCCATTTATTTGCTAAGCTAAGCTAGCATCACTACTACCACAGACTATTACCGCAAATAGTAGCCTGTACGCTATAATTTTTCCTGAAAAAAGTCACTAGCCTATGTATATATATGTATATATATATATATATATATATATATATATATAAATATATAAAACACATCCAGCCCATATATATATATATATATATATATATATATATATATATATATATATATATATATATATATATATATATATATGGGCTGGATGTGTTTTTCATACAAATGTTCACCTTATGACTTTAACTTTACTGCTATGTTCGTGCGATTTTATGTACAAACTTTTTAAAAACCCAAATATTGCCAATATTTCGAACGTTTCGAACGGGATATTCCAATCGAGCGCAAATGACCATGTAAACCAGAGAGAGTAACTCGGTCCGCCACACATGTAAACGTGTTACCTCGATTGTTTCAGAAACCGGAATTCTGACCATAACCTGAAATTGACTGCATGTGAACGTAGTCATTGAGAGCTAATCTGCGTAACGAGCTACTATGTTCTAGTGCAGAGGTGGGCAAACTCGGTCCTCGAGGGCCGGAGTCCTGCAGGTTTTGGAGGTTTCCCTTTTCCAACAAAAAGCTGATTCCAATCAACAGGATCGTTATCAGGGTTATGCAGAGCTTGCTGATGAGCTGATCATATATCAGCTGTGTTGGAGAAGGGAAACATCCAAAACCTGCAGGACTCCGGCCCCCGAGGACCGAGTGTGCCCACCCCTGTTCTAGTGAATGGCAACTAACTAATGCAAACTAATTGATATGAAAGGTATTGAATAGCTTGGTGATGAAGTGCTGCCTCTGTCAGTGAAAATACAAATACATCTCTATGGCAGCTTGCTTTTTTTTCTTCACATATGCAGTAGCACTCAAATACGCCCCTGGTAATGTAAGCTGCAGGGAGGACGGAGGAAGGGGGATGGCTTATTTGAATAAGACAGACCTGCCCCACCCCCCAAAAAAAAAAATCTTTTCAACTGTTACAAGTGGATTTTAGGTGAGATATAACTATTTATTCTTTTCATATTTTGGTTGAAGAATGTCAGATACCTGAAAGATGATGCCTCCATTGTTACCCATTTTCTAACTTTTTTTGATCAATACAAAATTGTTAGCGAATAAACATCCAGTTTTCAATTACATTTTGACACTTAAATGAAAGAAAAGTGTCTTATTTAAACATCCATCTGATTTAAAGTAGTAGTAAGCTGACACTTGCGGACATCATGAACAGTATTGATCACCTGCTCGTACCTCTTCAATGTGCTTCTGCCCCCCCCCCCACCCCCTGCAGCACTCCATTGCGAGTGTCACAACAATCAATTTCCAGTAGACACTCACTGAGCTCATTACACAAATCATTCAAGTGGCTCACATTTGTAGCAGTCTGCTTTAAATGAGACAAATGACTGATGAGTTGAGGGGGGGGCAGCATACACACAAATTCCTCATGTGCACCCCCGTGGGTTGTTATTCAAAAGGAAACCAGCCCTAAAAAAAAATAACGTTTGGTGTAAGCGCAAACACAATACACACAGCAAGTATGTGACATCAAGAATTCACTTTCTCCAGAAAAGAATTCCTCGCCGAGTCCCTTTTTGAACCGGGTCAAAGAACCTCCCACCCACCAGCGGCAAGCCAGAAAGGATGAGAAAACTAATGACTACAATGGAGTGTTTGCATTTTTGCTGGGCCTGAAAACCACAAAGAACAAGGCCGATGACAAGCTCCATTATTTGGTCGCTCTGCCAGCGAGGAGACAGCTCCTGCTGGAGGGATGAAAGGCGGGGGGGGGGGGGGAGGACAGGAGAATGGAGTGTATGTGTGCGTGTCTTCCGAGGGGTGAAGGAGTGTCAAGAGGGCCGCCGAGATGGCAGGTGATGAGGATGGTCCCCGCCCTCGCTGCCATAACCCATGTCGCGTGGAGTTACGGGCCCATCAGCACAAAGACAAATTATCGCGGGGGGAATTTCACGGACAGGAAGAATCTGTCACCTCGTGGAAGCCTCCCCCCTCGGAGGGACTTTGCAGCGCCTGTAAGAAAAAAGGGAGGGAAAATTCACTGGGAGGCCGGCGTCCAGCACCGCCCCCAGTGCCAAGATGGATGATGGGGAGGCGGTGCGGGTCAGAAGTTAAAGGGGGAGTTATTTTGCTTTTACTGTTTTATACAGTCAAGCGTAGACCACTCACTCCCCCAGGACACATTACTCTTCCTAGTGGCTGACCATGGAGGAAATATGATCAATATAATGTCATAATGAAAATGTGAATAAGTTTACATTTACCATTAAACCACCGAAATTTATTCTAATGGGTTACTCATCGTACTTTTGCTAAAAAAAACATGTCATAGTCTAAAACAGTGGTTCTCAACCTTTTTTCAGTGACGTACCCCATGTGAAATATTTTTTTCAGCCAAGTATTCCCTAACGAGCGCAAAGCATTTCTGATGGAAATTTTGGAACTCTATTTGTATTTATGTGGTCTCTTGAACTATTTGGAAATGAAATGATATAACTTTTTTTTTTTTTGTATTCAATTCTAAATAAGGATTTGTGGACATACAAATTATTATCAACATAAAGTGTCATCTTTTGGGATCATGGTAAAGTTCTGTTCTGAAAAAGAAATCAATAACTGAAGTTGGGTCAAACCATTTTGGTATGGGGGAGATGCTGGGCTTTTAGGACACTGAAATGGAATAGCCTTCTGAATATAAAATTCATTTTACACATACTTTAAAAATATATTTTTAAAATCTCACGTACCCCCGAGGCGCCTTCACATACCCCCATTTGAGAACCACTGGTCTAAAAAATGGTTTGTGATTAGGTTTTGATCATATTATTGCATAGCATGTGCTACATAGCGCTTTATCTACAATATATGTTATCCAGAGCACTTTACCAAGCCTCATGTACACTTTTTTGAAATTATATCGGAGTGTAGGTTACATATGCGGTCGACACACCGGACAACGCAAATATTTTCCTTTTTAGTTTACTTACTGTAACCTCTTGAACCCTCACTGTAAACAGTCCAAAGGCAGAAATCATGTTTTTTTTCACTTTTGGAAGAGTTTTAAATCCATCTGTGTCATGTCTGTCATAACAGATAGCTAGTGCTAGGCTAACACTTGTGAAGAGTCCTCTCTATGGTCCAGCATCCAAATTTACAAACTTTATGCTAATCGAATCCAAATAATTTATGATAATTTATAATGGCCAATTCACATCTAAGTTTGCATCATCACCGATTCATTTTTCTTTTGGATTATTAATCAGTAACAGCCAGGACAGATTTAGGCAAACTTTATAGGTAAATGATGTCAATATTTTGGCCCCGCCCGCCCCTTCTAATACCATCCATCCATTTTCCTAACCGCATGTACGATCTCTAAAATTTCACGACAACTAATACAATATTTTGTGAAACCTGGATTCCAATCAAATCATCCATCCATCCATTTTCGTGACCGCTTATTCCTCACAAGGGTCGTGGGGGTGCTGGAGCCTATCCCAGCTTGCAGGGCACACAGAGACAAACAACCATTCACGCTCACAATTGTTACGAAGGGGTGGAAGACCCAAATACAGGGATGCATGTAATACTGAACACAATTTATTAAACAAAAAAACACTAACAGGGGTAACTGGGTAAAACTCTAAATAAAGAAAACCAACAAAGTTCTGAAAAGACCAAAAATCAATGTAACAACAAAACACAAGAGTGGTGACGGCGACAATGATCCAACCAGGACTGAACGAAACCAGGAAGCTAAATACAAGCCAACTGACGAGACAACGAGAGACACCTGGACAAGACAAGTGGCTGGGGGAGATGATTGGATGACACAAGGGAACAGGATGACGAGTACAGGTGCAAACAAAACCTAATGCGGTACCAGAAATTCACAGTCAAAAATTCGCAATAAGCCGAGGAAACAACAACATAAAACTATGTGTCAAAAGACTCATGTGAGAAACTGGAAACAAGAAACAAAGCTAATGATAGGAATTTGGAACACAAAGTCAGAATAAAGCTCTCGAGCGAAGACATAGCAACGTCAATACTCCAACGAGGAGTGTCGGCAGTTCCAGTCCTTATAAAGCGTTGATTAGTGAATGAGAAACAGGTGCGGCGCAGGAGGACACGCCCCTCTACTCAATCAGAGACTGAAAACCCCCCCAATGAATAGCAATGAAAGCACAACCATAACAAATATTTTTGACACAACCCTCCTAATTACAGTATAAAACATGAAAGCTGATGAACACGATATTTTTACAAAAAATAAATAATACTTAAACTGACAGATAACATGTATTAATAATTTGTCCCAACCTTTTAATGCTACTACACAAAATCAGCAATTCATTTTTTTTACAGATACGTTAACGACAAAGTCAACTATTATTATTATTTTTCAAATGTACCTAAACTGGGGGAAAATGCAATCCTCGAGCAATAGTTGGTTTTATATTCATTATCCCATTTGTCATTTGAAATGCAGAAATATGAATACATCAGTCACACTGGTAGCCAATTATCAAATATTACCGTCGAGAACTCGGCCTCTTTGTTCACGCCACCCTTCGTGCAAGCCCAACATGCGTAATCACGCTGGATATTTTTCCAACACGGTGTCACTACAACAATTTATCCTCATTCAGAGTGCCCGCATGTATCCAAACATCTCGGGCAAGAATAGGGACAATGGGGCTTTAAGTTGTTCGTGGAGAGAAGCCACGTCTATTGTGCTCAGAAGATATCAGTCCAATTCAACCATTATGACATTGCCTTTCAAATTTGTCCCGGCTGACACAAAAAGCCCAGCGGCCCCTTTAACAAAATGAAGGAGGTGGGATGGGTAGGGGGGGGGGGGATTATTCTATCCCGTCAAACTTTCAACCTCACCGCCTTTCTCCTCTCTTTCAAACATAAACTTGGACGGGTCTTGTTTTTTTTTTTTTTGACCCCCCCCCCCGACCCCCCCACACCAACCATGCTGAATGCCACATTTTAAACACAGAAGTTCCCTATTGGCTGGATTAGCCCGCTCCCTGCATGCGTGCAAGCAGCAGAGGTGCATGCTAACTGGATCATGTTCTGGGATAGGAAAAGACAAGTGTCCCTAACTTTTCTCATGTCAACCCCCCCCCCCCCCCCCACACCCCCCCACACACTTACCCATACAATGCGGTTTGTGTACCGGCCTCGGTTTAAAAGAGCCCCTTTGAACTGGATTCATGGCCCATTTGCATAAGCAGATTTAGGGGCGAGGGCCAATGGAGGGCTACTGCGGCTGGTCATTAATATGCCAGCTAATTCAGCACATTGTAAGCCCATTGATGCTTCACTAAAAGGCAGTTATCCCATTGCCATTGTTTAGGCCCGAACCAGGCTCAGCAGTTGTTACACATTACATAGTTAATTGATTTAAAATCTACCATAAACCGCACAATGAGGGGAAATGTGGCGACTGGCTGATAGAGTAACACTCTAAACCTCTCAACCCTAATGTAAATGTATGCATAGTAATGGCTTAATAAATGTGTAATAAACGTGTAGCACACCAACAGTAATGGAACAGCTTGTGAGCACACGCCCATTTCCTCAGTGTCATCACCAGACACCACACACACAGTTTCACCAATAAATAAAATTAAAAATCTAATCTAATAACAATGAAATAAATTAACATGCACAGAAACCGCTCAATCAACATTTGTAATAGTAACATCAAAAGACAGCAAGTTTTTAACCCTAATGTAAATGTATGCATAATAAAGACTTAATAAATCTGTAATAAACATGTAGTACATCAACAGTAATGGAACAGCTTGTGAGCACACGCCCATTTCCTCAGTGTCATCACCAGACACCACAAACACAGTTTCATCAATAAATAAAATTAAAAATCAAATTTAATAAAAATGAAATAAATGTGTAATAAATTAACAAGCACAGAAACAGCTCAATCAATATCTGTGATAGTAACATAAAAAAACAGCAACTTTTTAACCACAAATTACTTATACAGGGACCACATAAACTCTCATACTGAAGTTATAAATGTGCAATTAACGTCATAAATACATTGCAAATTTTTTTTAAGTACTGTAGATCATATTTTACTATACTATATTACTATTATCACAAATCCTGGCAGAGCCGTCAGCACTCATGTTAGCTTAATACTGTAAATGTATAATACACATATAAACCAAACACAAAATGAATGTCTCGTTGATGTTGTACAAATACATACATCACTAATATACATTAATAAATGTGTAATACTGGTGTTAGCAAGGCAATAGCATACTGTAGCTAACTACAGTACACGTATGCTCTTGTGTTTCTTACCATCAGAACCACTGATAAACATACCCAATGAACGCAAATTTAGTTGTCTGCTAACATATGTGAAATAAATGCTTGATAAGCATGTTAATAGCAAATAAAGGCCAATTTACCAAATTAATATTTTATCACCCCTCAAAACTACTAATACAGACAATGTGACAATCAGTGGCACTTTAACACATGAGCACTGTTGTAATTTCTGCTTGAAAATGTACATTCCTTGAGTAATATTTGTATGCTAAATGCTCATTAAAGCACTAGCCAATGAAATAGATGGCTTCAAGTGTGTGTTAGTGTGCGCAACTAGCAACCAAACCACTAATAAACACATCAAATGAATGCAACTATATGTCTGCTTAATAAACATGTAACAAATGCATAATAAATGTGTAATTAACAAAAATCAGTAGGTACAATGATTTTATTTAATTTTATTTTTTTACCACAAAAAACTAAATAATACAGCACATGGACACTGCAGTGTATGTTTACTTAGTGACTGTGTACAGTAATGTGCATGTTATAAACATGTAATAACAGAGTTAGTAATACAGAATAAAAATTTAGATGGCTCCTTACAAAAAAAGTACAATAAATGCTTTACAAACATTGACAATGCAATGAAATAGCTGGCTCCATGAGTATTTGTTTCTATACCACTAGAATCACTAAAATAGACTCTGTGGCCCAATCCGAATCCTCCATTTCTTTACTTTTGTAAAATGACACCCACCGAGCTCATCACGGGCTCTCATTTTCACATCATTTCCCCGAAGATAACACAGCACAAAATGATTCCTGTCGGAGGATTTGGTCCTGTCGCATATTTCCTCACTCACACACAACCACACACACACACACACACACACACGGCACCAATTAGTGGCTGCAACAAAGCCTGACCAAAAATAAACACTGCAGTATTGCGTACTTGTTACGACAATGCCATGTAATCCCTGGGATATGCTGAACAATATTAGCTTTTCAATTACTCCTCGGGACCCTTTGAGTGGCGGTCTTTTGAAACCAAGGGTCCCCACCAGCACACACAGTCTAGCCCCTCCATAGCCCAACGTGAGAGCCTCTCCGCTGCACTTTCGATGATAATTATGATGATGATGTGCTGATAGAAGAAGAAGCGGCGATCCAAGTTCCCTGCGAGATGCCCCCCCCCCCCCCATCTTTTCCACGGAGGGGCCCCTGATGCCATTGTCGGCTGCAAGGGGCCTCCGGGTATTCTTCTCCCATCCCTCTTCAATCTCCTGCCCCTTGATAGGGGCCACATCAAAGCCGAGGGGGGTTGCGGGGGGGGGGGGGCTTTGTGGGCCAGTGGTCCCTTGACTCTCAACATGTGGTTTTGCAGCTATGGACATCGGCACCTTTTAACCCATTCTGTCCAGATTAGGCATCGCCTTCAATTGGGCATTAGTGAAACTATAGTAACCAATAAGAAGCTTGTCGCTGAAAGGAAACTATGTATCTTGTCGCGCTGGATCTGTCGGAACATGGCGATCGCTAGACAAGTTCCTCAGCGGGGATTTTTGGCAGCCTGGATGGGGGTTGTTGAGTGGGTGGGGCTTCTTTTCACTACATTTTTTGACAGTCATTTATATTCAGCTCAAAGAGGGGTGGAGGGTGTGTGGGGGTACAAGGCATTTAATTATCTGCCTTTTTTTTTTTTTCAAGTCCAGCCAGAGAGTGAGAAAGTGGACGACAAAAGAGAAGGGGGGTCGCTACACAAGATGGGAAATAAACAGGAACTTGTGAGGTGAGTGCCCACAGAGAGAGGAAGGGCAGAGCAAGGAGGGCCAAACTTGTGTCTTCGCCTGCCTGCGAGGTGCAAACTCCCCCCCCCCCCCCCCAACCCAAGATACTCAAGGCTCTCCTATCAGTCGGATCCTTGGCCTGAGATCCCCCAGCTTTAAAAGGAGCTAAAGACTCGCAGACATCACACACTCATTAAAGCCCAGCTCGGGGAGCAACTGTCGTTGGCCCGGTCCAGATTCTCATCCGGGGGAATCTTCACACATTCCCGGGTCGTCTCCCCTCAGCTCTGGTGAGTCAACAGCTCGGATTATAGTCGGGAACTGCAGTCACAACATTGACTCTGCGGCTCAAGATTGGAGACACTGACTTGACCTGATAAAAACACAAGTTTCACATACAGACAACACCCTCAACTAACCTCATGAATAAATATTATTTCTATAAATGAATAAATGATGACTTACTAAATGTGTAACAAAGATACAGGCTTAGCAATGTGAGCTTGATGATGAACGTCTTTTCTAGCCAGTGGAACCACAAATGTCAAACAAATACTTTTAAAGGAGTGTGTAATAAACATGTAATAAATGTGTAATAAACAGATATAGTTGCAAGCCCTTGTGATGAACAGCAGATGTATATCCTTTTTTTTTTTTGTAGTATAGTGGAGATACTTGCAAGTGTACACTATATATTTGGTTCATGCATTATATACATAAAGTCACAATGAACCATTATGCAAGAATGTGAGATTAAATACTGTAAGTGTAACCAATATGGAATATATCTGCAATAAATGAAACAGCTGGCTCCATTTTTATGGAATGATAATAGCAGATCATCGAGTATAAAAACACTCGATTAATGCAACACAAACACTCAGGATCTTTTATAAATGTATAATAAATGTGTAATAAACAAACAGGCATTGAAAACACCTGCCTACCTGTTATTTTAGAGAAATAGAATAAAAAGGGAGATGTAGAAAGTGTAACTAGCCGCTAGCTAGTAAGCCACCGACTGGCTTCTATTTCTAATAAAGTTATATTATATTTTAAAAAAAAATTAAGTTTGTATACATTTTGGGGAATTAATTGACATAATGTTTTGTTGAATACAAATAAATTAGCAAAGCCACACTGCTCCCATGATATAAACACATAGCTTTGACACTTGACTAGTATGTGTGTGTGTTTTTTTTTTTTTGTAGTTACAGTGTCACTTGATGCCGCTCAATCTCACTACGGGTTAGGTCATCAGCATGATTGATTTTCTGGCTCAGTCTAGTCAGTGGGAAGTTGGGGGAAACATAACGTGCTTCCAAGACGGGCAGCTTGGCCGGACGCTGGTGAAGGGTCTTGGACGAGCCTTCTGCGAGGTTGCTCGCCCCGCCACATGGAGTGCTCCGACAGGGTGACCCTGCGTAAACTGGCAACCGCACACCGTCTGCTTGGCATATTTGGCCATTTAGCGGGGGCGCTTGTGGAGATCAAACGGGTTAAGTTCGGCCCTCTCGGCGAGCGGGGAGAAAAGGACATCAAAAAGGTGTTAATTTCACTTCCCCACTTTTGATTAAGTCAAGCATGAAAAGAAATGTAATACTCTCAAGTGGCAAGGGTTTACACTATTGATGCTGTTACTTCTGCTTCAGGAGGCCCAATCAGCCGGCGGGGAGCTGAGTAAACTCGGCCCCGAGTTTGAGGAGAGGCCAGATGGAGGGCTTTTGCTGTGCCTGAAAAGACAGCTTAAGAGCTCGCCTCCTCAATCCCACTCAATACTGACTGTGTGAAATCCTGGCCCCGGCCAATACCACCCCCCTCCTACCCCATCCGTCTTCTCAAAAGCTGGTGGCTACCACCATATGGGCTTGTTTAAAAACTCCCACAGGCTGGTACAAAGCACAACAACAGTTTTCATATCAAGTACCAAAAAAAAAAAAGAAGCACCCCTTGACTCTTTCCTCTCCTCATTTGAAAAGGCTGTGCGTTCCGAATAACAGTCCACATTGGATGCGTCTGCGCTGGCAGAAGTTTTCCTGGTGATGATTAATGCGAGTCAGCCAACGCAAGCCGGATTTCATATGTTACAAATAGGGCCCGACCGATTTTTGGCCTTCAAACATTGGCCAAAACAATCGGCCAATTGTTTTTCCCTTTAAAACATTATTGAAGAAAACCGAAGTTTCTGACGCTGTGAAAGTACCCTGAACGCACCATTTTGCTTGCATAGCATTAGCAACTAGCAAGTGTTTAGCGTATGTTATTTTGTTGTCTCTAAGGGTCCTTTAAGCTGTTTAATGACAACGTTAAAAATTACATCCACTGTATGTTTAAATACAAAACATGCTTCGTTTTTAAAACATCGCTAGCCTACCGCTAATGCTAAAAGCAAAGGGAGGATCCGATTCAAATGCTACCAGGAAGTTAGCATCAACTTTGAGAGTGTTTTTCCTTCAAATAACGAATATCCACACACAAATGCTGTGGGAACACATACCCACAGGCGAGATAACACTACGCAAAGGCACAAATTCTTCCCAATGTATGAAAAACGAGTTATTTTAATAGAATTCAATCAAAACTTTCTTCTGTACCCACTTTAAGTGTGTACGTCATGGATGCACGGCACCACACTGCCCCCAAGAGGCCAAAACACAGGAACAGGCCGTATTTGTTCTTACTGTTTTTTCAGTTGCGATTATTTTAGTATATTCAATTCTTATTTCACTTTCTTATTGTTTTATTTTTTCATTTTCCTTTCAAGTTATATTTAAAGTTGATATTTCAAGGATTCAAAGACTTTCTTATCTCAAAATTCAAGGATGCAAACATCCAGGGATTTTTTTTTGTCTTAACACACATTTACACATAACATGACACAAAATACAATCCCCGAGGTCCTAGGTTAGCCCGGTAAGTCCCCAAAACTTGTGAAAATAACATAAGATAAAAATATTAAAAAGAAAAGGATAATGCTTTACAGCAGTTGTAAATCAGCAAAAATGGTTTTATTATTATTATTATTATTATAATATATATTTTTAATAAGGTCATACTATTGACTTGTCATTCGAAGCAGAGAATCTTAATGGCGAAAGTTAGATGTTATGCATTATATATATTTTTAAATTATCAGCAGATTAATTGGCAATCTGTAGTTTTTCTTTCCCGCCAAAAATCGGTATAGACATCAGCCTCCAAAAAATGCATATCGGTCGGGCCCTAGTTACAAAACAAACAAGTGGTCCAACGGCAGGTTTGGAATAAACAGGCACACACAAGAAGTGTCAGCTGGGTTGCACCTTCACACCACAAAGCTGAGGGTGCATGGCACAGAGTGGAATAGATTTTTTTTTTTTTTGTATAGACTTAATAGAATCTTTAACCGCTCCGACAATCCACTCCTGTGGAGTTGCATTAAGTAGATATTGTAAAGGGACAATGTCCTAAATAGCTCAACATCAAGCTCATTAGGCATGCAGGCAGGGCCGGGGCCATTTCATGGTGGAAAGCTATTGTCAAGGCTCACCCCAGGTAAGCATTAAATTGCAAATGATACCCTGAAAAGGCGCAAAGAGAAGAGGGAGTGAGTATTGCAAACACACAGTGAAAATTGTTCTCAAGACGAGAGACAATGAAAAGGCGGTTGGTGGAGCTGCTGCGACCGTAAAAAATCCAATACATCACCCGCTTCACGTGGAGCAAATTCCACTAGTCTCCTGAGTGTCTAATTTGTAAGCAAGGTCGACTGAAGCAAGAAACGTGTATAAATAGAACGAAAGGCTGATGGCAATTACTCGTGCCCATCAACGACTCTACTACACTCTAGCAGGGCGAAGATTAAGACAAGAGGGCGAAAATAAGGTTTGGATTGATTCTGTAGAAGAAGTAGTGGTTTGTAGATTCTATGAACTCTTAAAAACTTTTCAACAAAATCAATCTTCCATTGAACACCTAGAGTCTTTGCATCATGGGTTTGATAAAGCTCTTACTATGAGAATTATGATAGTGGGATAATCCATGCATTCATCAGTGCTTATCCTGATTCGGGTCATTCAAAACTGGAGACTATCCCGGCTGACTTTGGTGCTAGAGACGAGATACACCCTGGACCAGCAGTGGGCAATCCTGGTCTTTGAGTGCTGCAGGTTTTAGATGTTTCCTTTTTCCAACACACTTGATATATATGATCATCTCATCAGCAAGCTCTACAGAAGTCTTATAATGATCCTGATCATTAGAATAAGGTGTGTTGGACCAGGGGAACTAAAACCTCCAAGACGCCGGACCTCAAGGACCAGGATTGCCCACCCCTGCCCTTGGACCAATCAATTGTAGGATGACACATATGGACAAAGAACCATTACGGACAATTTCATATCAGTTTCTTGTCTTTGGAATGTGCGAGGAAGCCAGAGTTCCTGGATGCTAAAATAGGGCGAAGTATTCACATTCGTAATTTACCCCACATTGTGTGCTTCTCATGAGAAGTGTCTGGAATTGCAAAGACAAATCGAAAGGATTTCCAACCGACAAAGCCTACCAAAGTATGTTCTGACCATTTTAATTTAGGTAAGTGTCATTTTATCATAATGCAATCGTGATATATGTGAGGCGCTAGCCGTTACTAGCTCTTGCTAAAAATAGATCTGGTGGGTAAGATGTTTGATTTTGAGATCTCTCCAAATACCCTCCTTAAGGTCTCTTATTTTCCTTTCCCAGCTGCCCAAAAGTTGAAATTGTTGTTAAAGAGTACGAAAATAAGTGATGAATCAACAATGCTGTTGTTTTTGTTGTAACATGCTAGCGCTAGTAGCTAGCGCGGTCGGGGAACTAGCTAACTACTCGAGATTCTTCACCTTGAAGTCACGAATGATAAATGCACATAGCACTCACACACACTCGCACGCACGCACGCACATACACATACTCACCCACATACAAAAAATAAAATAAAATAAAAATAAAAATAAAAAAATAAAAGGAGAGCAATGATGATGACATGTCAAATCGGTAAAATTACAGAATGAACAATACTGAGCTCTCCAGAAAAAATAAAAAATAAAATAAAATAAAAAAAGATAAATGCACATAGCAACCAATAAAAGCCAAAAGTACAGAAGACGCAAGAATGTCCGTGTTTTGGAAGCCATCCTACCTCAGAGCATACGTTGCCATGTAGTCCGGTCCGGGCAGTAACATCGGCAAATCTTTGTAATCCAATCGATTCCACTAATCAACTATTTCAACATCTACCACTGCGTGTTGAGCTAAATCTTTCGCATATGTCTTTCTTACACAAGTAACGTTAGAAGAAGCTGAGGGTGACATTCATCAATAACAAAAGAACATACATTCGGTGTAAACACAATAGAAACACAGCTGAGTCTGCTGGAAAGTTGAACCACCGTGAGGGGGCGGACTCGCGATCCTGTGATGTCAGTGATTACGATCTATACAGTTTATTTACACTCTTATTTAAACTCTATCAAGTTTACTAAGGTAAGCTGTCCTACCTGACTTTGGGTGAGAGGCAAACCATAGGCTGGTTGGCAGTAAACTGCTGTTTCCTGAATCCGATTGATATTTTCAAGCAATGTCCACCTGCCTCGCAGATAAGAGATCTGGATTCAAATGCTCATTGGAGCATCTTTATGTCTGTTTGCTTGTTTGTTCTGGTGTTTTGTTGACTTTTTTTTTCAGGTACCAAAACATGCTTCTAAGAACTATGTAAATTGTCCATGGGAGTGAATGTGAGGTTATTTGTCTCTTTGTACCTTGTAGCTGCCAATCAGTCCAGGGTGTAACCTGCCTCTCACCTGAAGTCAACTCATTGTAGTTTCTCTGCACTCTTGCAAACTTTGCAACAAGATCCCTGAATCAATAACCGAAGACCTTAAAGGCCCTTTGGATCGGGGCTCTCTGAAGAGTATGCTACACAGCGCTGTGATGAGTGACACTAAAAGAGACGACACCCTGCCAGCCTTCCTGCTAAAGGATTGTCCCTTTTGCATATTCCTTGTCACCGGCGCATAAGTGAAAGGACCCCCGAGGAAAGTGCAAGTCTGTCCGGTAAATTAAAAGTACGGATGAGGGTGAGCGGGCTTGTGGTAGATGACAAGCAAGGTGCTCCTGAGGCAGAAGCCCATATGTCTTCATGAAGTGTCCGTGCAGGGGGCGCCGATAAGCCCACCGCACAGCATGCTTGTTTCCTGGAACAGTCGGTCACACTAATCCATACTTGACACCTTACGACTCTTAAGGCTGTGCTGTTTCGGTGTGCCATCAAGTCATTACACAATGCTGAATTACTGATTGATTGATTATTGCTGATGATTATTTCTAGTTGTTTTGTTTATTTCTATTGTGCAACCAATCAGTTAACTGGTAAAAATAAATAAATATATAAATCATCAAATTTCGCCAACATGCAAAACGTGTCATTTGGCTTGCACACTGCAAGATACACAGTGCTGAATTACTGATTGATTGATTATTGCTGATGATTATTTCTAGTTGTTTCGTTTATTTCTATTGTGCAACCAATCAGTTAACTGGTAAAAATAAATAAATATATAAATCATCAAATTTCGCCAACATGCAAAACGTGTCATTTGGCTTGCACACTGCAAGATACACAGTGCTGAATTACTGATTGATTGATTATTGCTGATGATTATTTCTAGTTGTTTCGTTTATTTCTATTGTGCAACCAATCAGTTAACTGGTAAAAATAAATAAATATATAAATCATCAAATTTCGCCAACATGCAAAACGTGTCATTTGGCTTGCACGCTGCAAGATCCAAGACTAGGGCAGAAAAAAAAAATCTCTCTGACCCTCCACATCCTGGTCACCACCTCTATAAGCTCACTCCCTTGGGTAGGTGCTATCGAACTATGCACACTATTGATTATTGAACGATTGATGATTGTAGCTTCAGCTCTCTACATATTCCATAGCACTAGACCCTTTAAAGTGCTCAAGGACTTTCTGCATCATTGCACATTCAAAGTTGTATCACAATTACTGCGTTATTGGTCACTATTGGTCAGTACTAATGATATACTTACTGTCTGTGTCACATCTTTTTTTTGTCATAGTCTATTTCAACAGAGATACATTCTTGGTGTGTTTTTACACACTTGGCCAATAAAGGTGATTCTCATTCTATTCACATGAATAGTCTTAGTCTTTTGTTTGAAGGTCCCTTTTTTTTTGGATGCCATTTCTAGGGATTGTACCTGAACTCTCTTCCTATGTATGTGAAATTGCATCCCAAAATAGTAAAAGAACAAAGGATTTGCAACGCTTACAGTACAGTTGACTATTAATCCTGTACAGGCGAACAATCACAAACCATAATCTGCTTCCAGAAGCAACGTGGAATACTGCCTTCAGGGCTTTAAAAAAAAAAAAGTCGTCCTTGTTTCCGCTTGTGCTTTAAATTTAGAATTATCACGCAATTACAATATAATGACACACATTAATTGTTCCAGGGACCATGTTGGAGGCATTAATTAGCACGCTCCTGGTGCTGTGTCCTTGCAACTGTTAGCATTTTGAGGGGGTTTAAAAGACAAGAAAATAAATGAAGCTAATGTGCTCCCGCAGATAAATATCCTCTGGCAAGTGGATGTAAATATCAAAAAACAAGGGTGAGCAGGTATTCATGACAACACCAGCAGGGCGGGAGGAAGAGCAGTCATGCTGGGGGAATCCAGAGGCATTTAGTGTGTGTGGTGTGTTGTGAGTGGATTTAGTAGAAAAATACCAATACCAAAATCTCCAGAAAAAAAAAGAAAGAAAAATGCAAATGTTTTAGGAGAATTGATAAATGTTGATTGACTTCGGATTGATGCGATTAAGGCAAACTATCAGAGGTGCTAATATTTCAGTCGAAACACATTTTCTGTCAATAGAAGAAAACATGATGCCATCTATGGTTATAAGTTTCCAAAATTAACCGAGAAGTTTGCTGGATTCAGGTATGCAGTCAGCCACACTTTCAAAAATAATGACACACAGTTGCGAGCTCGTACACCAAAATGCTAGTGTTAGCCTGTGTAAATTAACTCGAAACCCAGTTCTTAAGGGTATTACTATTTAACCCTGGAGAACCCAAGAACCCTTTTCTTCTTTGGAAAATTATGAATTATACATTAAATGACTGCTATAAGTTCACTGAACACCAAAATATATGTTTTTTTCAATTTATTCCCTAATTTAGGATTAGGGTGAAATTTGACCCTTTGGGATTTAGGGGTATCATTTCGAAAAATCTGAATAACAAAAACTGTCAGTAAACTATTTAGAATTTAAGAAAATAATCAATCAAATACACAGCTACATTGAACAATATAATTTTTTGTTTTATTTGTTGCATTTTAGCCATCTTGTCACCACCACTCTGGCTCATGTAAGTGCAATATTCATCCACTAGATGGCCCCATGCAGGGGTCAGAAGTGGCACTCTGGACTTTTGAAGTTAAATTTGTAAAAAAAAAAAAAGGTCTTTGTTATTTGAGTAGCAGAATTTATAGGGGCCAAATTTGACCCCGTGGGTTAAAAAAAAAAAAGATAAAACATCAGAAAGTAATAGCCAAAGCATAACAACTAATTCATTTCCCCAATTAATTTACCATGACAGTTTAGTTCAATGGCCATCCCTATTTAGAAGTGCGAATTATAGTTGAAGGTGACAACTATACAAATGACAATGCCGCAGTTCAAATCTCTGCTTGATGACGCTTATTGGATTATGTAAAGCGCACCCCTCTCCTTTTAAATGCACTTTAATCTATGACGAAGTCAGCAGGAAACCCCCAGTGGGCGCACTAATGAAAGTCACTTGGCTGTCCAGCAGAGAGGTCGAGCTTCGACACCTGGCCGGAAACCGCGTGGGGCCGGCAACGCTCTGTGTGTCCGTGGCCTTGGAAAAGTCCGCCGGGAAAGGAGGAGCAGCATTTAAATGCTGATGACACAACAGCATTAGGTAAAGTAGTTTAGGTGTCTTTTTATACAAGACTGTCAACTGTGTTGTTTTTACTGTCTGTTACGAGTAAAGTGCATTTTGGATAACAATACTGCTAACCCCCATCCATTCACTTTCTATATGCACCAAACTGGATTCTATCCTAACAGACTTTGAGTGAAAGTCAAGGTACACCAGGTGATTTTGAGTCTTAAATTAGCCAAACATTAATGTTTTGGGAATGTGGAAGGAAATCCACAAAACGCAAAGTTCCAGTGGCGATTCAAATCTAGAGCTCCTTATGTGAAGCAGACGTGCAAACTGCTATTACACTGTTCTGCTTATAGTGTTCCAGTTTTTGTCTTAAAGCTGGAAATAATACTCAATAAAAATGAATGTCAGCCGCCCCCGAAACTTAACATGGTAAGTGGCATGGAAAATGAATGGTTTGTTTTTGTTAGCTTGTAAACAAAAATGATATGCTACTAACATGAGTCATGTTACTGGTACCAGTACAAGAAAGCAGCTAAGCTAACTGATATAGATATACATTGATATACTGACTAGATATGTGAACAGTAAAAGCAGGTAGGGCCCTAGGAAAATGCCATTTATGCGTTTGTTATTGTTTGTCTTCATCTACATTTCATATATGGGCCTATAACTCGCCAGAGAACAATAAAGACATATTCTATTTTCGGTATCAGTGCACATATGTAGCTACATCACCCCCTCTGGCCTGGCATGCATACTGCAGTTGAATGTAAAATGTCATTTGAACCATTAAATGTTCCAACCATTAAATGTTCAATCAGGCACACACAATTACAACCAGAGGTGGGTAGTAACGAGTTACATTTACTCCGTTACATTTACTTGAGTAACTTTTTGAAAAAAATGTACTTCTAAGTGTAGTTTTACCACACAATACTTTTTGCTTTTATTTGAGTAGATGCGTGAAAAAGAAACGCTACTCTTACTCCACATCACCCCCTCTGGCCTGGCATGCATACTGCAGTTGAATGTAAAATGTCATTTGAAGAGCTATTTTCCAAAACACAATAAATAAAAATATATATATATATATATATATTTTTTTTTTTCCGAAAACAAACAAAATTTTTTTTATTTGCCCAGACCTGCAAATTACACAATTTAAGGGACTGGCTTGCAATTTAAGAGAGGAATATGTCTGTAATTAGTTAGTTTAGTGGATTATTGCATTACTAAGAACCAAAATTTGCAGCTATTCATTATATATATATATATATATATATAATTTTTTTTAAAGCATCATTAAAGTGATATCCTTATGTGAGCAATGCTTACTATGGGATACATAACAGCCACCATTGAAATGCAGCTGGCATACATGTGTATTGCCACTAACGCGCCAGAGGATGGCAGAGCGGTTGATGAGACTTGGCTCCTTACTCTGGCTGGTGGATTCAAAGGAAGGGATCGGAATCGGAGGGGGTGGGTTGGGGCTTAGATAGCGAGCCCCCGGCCCCATTAAGCACCACAAAGCCTACTTTTTTTTTTCAATTCCACACCTCAGTTTAAATAATCCTGCACTCTACGAATGCTACGAAAGTAAAGCGAGCGGCAAATAAATCCAGCTGCGAGTGGCATCTGGCATCGCATTTCAAAAGGTAGCTCAAAAAACACTGGCAGGATGTAAGTGACAGTTGTGACACTAATTCTAAGAATCTAAGACGGAGGGATATGTATTTTTTATAAGATTGCCCCCGCCACTATCCATTTCCATTCCTTCGTCATTTGATTGGACAACCATGCAAGCGGAATGGACAGGTATAAGGGAATAAAAGAAGGATTTTTGAGGAGATCTACACACAAAATGGATCCTTTAAAGGAAAACTTGGATAAAGTCTTTTAACCAGTGATCATCAATCATGTATTAATTCAGTCAATATACGTGCATTTGTACAACAAAAATACGTATTTTAAGGGACGTACTGAGGCTGTTTTTGGACGGGGTGGCAGTGCAGCAGAGTACTAACCTGTTCAAGTGTAACCTGTTCAAGTGTAACCGCATAAGTCCTTCAACACAATGAGACCATATTGGTCGTTTTACCATGCACGGAAATTCGGCCAAATCGAGCGTATTCCACAACAGGCCCCCCCATGTCACAAGACGAACAAGATGTTGGTACGCTCTGCACATGCTCCTTCTTGACGTCAATTCATCGTCACTTTTGGGAATTCGTCATCACTTCTGGGATGGGATACTAACGGTTGGGGTTAGTATTCGTTTTTCACTTTCCTTTCTTTAGTCCTTCCTCGGGTCTCCTGACGGCCACGCGACTCTGGGTGGAAGTGTTCGGTTTAGGTGAACGGTATGGGATTTTTTAATAGGTTTTAGGTGAACTAATGAATACACACACGCACACACGCACATACACATCACCCACATAAAAAAATAAATGAATAAAGAGAGAGCAATGATGATGACATGTCAAATCGGTAAAATTACCGAATGAACAATACTGAGCTCTCCCGAAAAAAAAAAAAAGTATTTGTTTTTCAGTGAGGTTGTACGTTACGTCTTCACATGTGACACTAATGGTTGAGGTTAGGAAGAGGCTCAGTGGGGTTGTAGTATGGTTTACGTTATAAAACATGTAGTCAATACTAAAACAATCACTGACCTGTTAGCTCAGTCAGATAGACAATCGTCTTATGACAAGACGACCTGTGTTATACACCCAGTAACTCCCGTTATGGTTCCATTTACTATTTCTTTTCTGATAGGGGTCGCTAAATTTGGCACATTTCAAAATGACCTATGTGGTTGTATTAATTGGAGGACTGTCTCGTGTGGACTTCCACTGCAACGTCTTGAAGTCCACCTTGCAAAAGCCGGTGGCATTTCGGTCTGGAATGGACCGTCCATACGGACATTTTCTCAAAATTCACGATGGCCAACACGCCCCTGCCTATCCTCCATATAAGGCGACTACACGGATAATTGTTCAAGTGCAGTGCAAGGAAGAAGTGTTTTATATGAGACTAACTGATCAGTTACAGCGTTGGCTCCATTCAAGCTTTAAAAGGACTGTTCATAACCTCAAGCACTTCCAATATCTTAAAAACATTTTTCTACTTCAAAGTACATTCCTGAACAGTAAAAACCCTCAAACATCCTAATAGTTTAATGTAAAGTGCCATTTGTAGATATTTTTCCCAGCATGCTATGAATCCATTTCGATTCTTCAAAGAGATAACAATTACCTAATTTACCTGCCATTTCATTGCTTTGGTCTAAAAATGTTCAAGAAACTTACTTAAAAGTGTTGATTTCATATGAATGACTCTACTACTATTTAGTTGTATCAGAGCTTAACGAAATGGAGCTGGTGTGAGCGGCGCGGCGCAGCGCAGGGGTCCGCGATGCACGAGACTGATCTTCTTGGCAGCCGCCGATGTAGCGCGCTAATGAAGAGGTAATGAGCAGGCCCCATCCCCGCAATCTGCAAACAGCGAGCCGCGGCGGTGCAAAAGTTTACGTTCCCAGGACATGGAGAAAAAGCACGGCGAACAAGCTGCAGCATGAAAGCCCGGGCCCGGGTCGGCCGCATGGATCTGCAGCCACAGAGGGGATTACAGACACCTACTTCCAGCTTAGGCAGGACTTTTTGAAGTTTGGGCAATCGGAGGGGAGGGATCCCTTTGGCAGAGTCCTGTTTGATTCTGGTGGGAGTCCATCTCTAATCCCCCTTTCCCGTTCTCACCTTCTGCCTGATCCACTGCAGCCTCTCATCCCCGCGGTCCGGGATCATTATCCACCTTGGCCGAGGGGGCTCCCCCCTCATTAATTTCCCTAAGAAGATTACAGAGTGTGGGTTTGTTGTTGTTGTTTGAGCCATCTGATTTGCCTAAGCCCTTTGTTTTTTCATCTAGTTTACACTTTAATGCCCCCCGAATGAGTTTCAATGATGGAGGGGATCAACCTGACCCACTGAAAATGCAGCGGAGAACTTAAGTGAAGCTCGCCCAAGGGGGAGGAGGTGGTTGGATGAAAGGAGGAGTACATCTCACTTCTCTCAACTGAAGATTTAGATGTTCAGAGGGAAAAGACAAGCGCTGATTTAACCTCGGCTCATCTCCTCGGGAGTGGAGGTAAACACTGGATGGGAGGCCAGTTCACTGGCTAGATGCATCCGCTAGATCAGCCACGCCATCAGCATCCTGGCATTTGGCGCGTCACGTCAAAAAATATCATTTACAGCCATTAAATGTTCAATCAGGCACACACAATTGCAACCAGAGATGGGTAGTAACGAGTTACATTTACTCCGTTACATTTACTTGAGTAACGTTAAAAACATTTTTTACTAATTATTTTTTTTCTCTTCTTTTTTTCTGGAGAGCTCAGTATTCATTCGGTAATTTTACCGATTTGACATGTCATCATCATTGCTCTCTCTTTTTTAATTTTTTTTTTTAATTTATATATTTTTATTTTTTTATTTTGTGTGTGGGTGAGGATGTGTATGTGCGTGTGTGCATGCGTGTGAGTGTTTATTCATTAGTTCACCTAAAACCTATTAAAAAATCCCATACCGTTCACCTAAACCGAACACTTCCAGCCAGAGTCGTGAGGCCGTCAGGAGACCCGAGGAAGGACCAAAGAAGAGAAAGGAAAGTGAAATCCAGCACCGACCAGACACCACCCACCGGGCCACCAACCAGAGTCCTTCACCAACCCCAGAAACATCTAAATTCCAACAAATCAGGGAGACCTCAAGAGACCAAAGGAGAGACTGAGGAAAAGAAGGAAGGACAGACGAAGCAGAGTGAGATCCACAGACACCAGCCTCCACCGATTCAATCATCTGAGGAAGAAGCAGATTGTGTCTGAGTTTCGATAGATGCTGGTGTGGTGGATCTGGCATGCATGAAAATCTCCACCAAAGAGGGGAGCCGTCAACCCCTGCCAGGACAGAGCAAGCGCAACACCTCAGGGCCCACCAGGCCGCGGCAGTGCCAAAGGACAACCCCCGGGCCCCAGAGCGGCCACCGGCCGGACAGCAAATCCAGAGAACTTTTTTTTTACTTCTAAGTGTAGTTTTACCACAAAATACTTTTTACTTTTATTTGAGTAGATGCGTGAAAAAGAAACGCTACTCTTACTCCACTATAATGGGCTTGTTAGATATTATTAACATTTAAATTCTTTATTTTCATATATTAACCATTGTTATACATTATTAACATCTTAATTCTTTATATTAACCATGTTGAAAGGTTTTACAGACGTGTAAAGCAAGTAGTGTTGAACTCAGTATAATTTGACCTTATTATTACATATTATTTGGTCTAGAAGTTCCTTCTCTGTGGGAAAACACATTTGGTCCTTGAGAACAGAATCTGTTTCGAACACGCACCCCTGACTCTGTTTTCGCCATCGCTCATGGAAAAGTACCCAGAGAGTATGTTTTGTCTACAAATGAAAGAGAGGCGGTCGGTTTTAACTATAAGAAGCCATTTTACACGCGGAAGAGACACATTCGGCACTCTGAAATTCCACCTGTTATGTGATGTTTGGAGCATGTCATGATGTCCAGAGATCTCTGTTAGATTAAAATCATTTTTGCAAAGGTGTTTTTTCTTACATTAAATCTGTCTTCAAGTTTTGGAACACGCAAAGAGGACAAATAATTTTTATTCCTCTTCAGGCTACACTAGAATCGTTACCTCCATTTCATACATTTGACTTACCGTATTTTTACGGCTATAAGGCGCACTTAAAAGTCTTCAATTTTCTCAATAATCGACGGCACACTTAATAATGAAATGCGCCTTTTGTGTGCACCCACTTCCAAAACCTGTAGATGTTGTTGTGCGACTTCGGTAAGCGCTCCGCTTGACTGACTGAGAGGGAGCATTTACACGGACACATTGTTTATATACAGGAATTGAGGCCCTGGTTGAGGTCTGGCAGGCATGATGAGAACCCGAAAGAGTCAACTGAAAGATGACGTCTTGGTGCTTTCGGTTTAAGAAACTGTCACCTATGGTGATTATACTGGGAGGCAGCGCCGAGCGAGTTACGTCAAAATTTGTGAATGGATTGTGCGTGCTTGGGCTAATGTGTCTGCTTGCAATGTTGTTTATGTGAAGATGCCAGAATTTGCTTAGAATTTTATATATGTGTCTGTCTGATGTCATTTTTTTTTTTTTAATTAATCAGACTTTATGTTCAAGCAGTTATTCAATACTTTAGTATTCTTTTCAGCGAATACTTTTTTTACTTGTATTTGAGCGATTTTTTTTTAGTTTTACTTGAGTAATATTATTTTGAAATAACACTACTATTACTTGAGTAAAATTTTGGGCTACGCTACCCACCTCTGTTTACAACACTGCCCTCTAATATGTGAACTAAACTGAAACACAAATATTTTCCCCCTGTAAATCACTGAATTAATGTTTAGTTGTAAAAACAATGCTTCTAAGAAATAATTTACACCTCTTACATTTTTCTTGACTAACTCGAGCATTTATTGAAAAATGCTTCAAGATATAGATTTTTTTTATTTAACTAATTTGCTCCCATAAACTTACAAATACGTTCTATTTTAAATGTTTTAAGTGTTCAAAGACGTATTTATGCGTTTTTTATGTTGTTGTTTTTAATGCTAGAGCATACAAAAGGCTTTGATGCAGCCTCTCAACTGCAGAGAAAGGGATAAGCAATATTAGTAATTACAAACACGGCCAGCAGAGTATGACCAGGGCCATGTTGCAAAATAGCTGTTTTTCCCACAGTTTTAAACAGATTTGTGGATAATGAAGAAACTTTGCTATATTCAAATATGCAAAACGGAAACAGATAGAAATATATATATTATTTTTTTCCTAATGAAAGAAGAGACTCTAATCTTTATTTTGATAGGTTCCATGTTTTTATAGCAATAGAACACAATATTCTGTGGGCCTTGCAAAATCAGTCAAAATCCAGTAAAACAGCCAGGAGCGAAGAGGGTTGCTTCAGTGAAAATGGCTGGGAGTGAATGAGTTAATGTGAAAAGTTAATTAAGACACATTCAATAATGGGTAATGTAAACTATATGTAAATAATTAATGACCTCATTATGGATAAAGTTGAGCAAAACATTCCGCAGTGTGCACAAAGTACACAAACAACAGCAAACCGTTTACAGTTCGTTTAGAGTGCAGTAAGTGCATTAAGTCGCCAATCCCTGGTCTAGATTACTACTGTGTATTTCTTTAGGGATGAAGAGACATACATGCTCCTGCACACCTGTGATACAATTCTTCAATGGTGGCGGGGGAGTGGAAAGTGGACTCAGTCACGTTGGGGAACTTTAGAAACATACCACAAAGAAACAAGGCTCGAGTGACAGCAAAACTGGTAGCAAGTTAAGAGAATTTCTCTTTCTTTAGTAGAAGAAAAAAAAGTTACTGATAGTAAGTAATCTAACTACTGTTTCTGAGAACTAATTCACATCGGAGTTGTATTTTTCTTTGGAAAATGATACATGCCTGCTTAATTTAGCCATCTTATGAATATTGATATTTTGTATAATAATAAGTGTTTCCCATCTGTGTTGCAGGAGGATTCTCGGACACCCTTAGGGTTGCATGCGCCACAGTTTGAGGATCCCCGCAGTAGATTAATTAGGACCCCAGGCCCAGCATCACCCTGGTGGGGTTAAGCGGACCAGGCCAAATACCCTTCTGACAAATGAATCTTTGGAGTGATGTGGTCACTTGGCGGGTCTGTCTGGACAAAGCCAGAGGGGGAATTAGTTTGAAAATGACCACTCGGTCGCTTCATCTTCTCTGCGCGACATCTCATTAGGAAGATGAACACAGCCTGACCCTGGCTCCAGCATCGCTTGGCAGTCTGGTACGCCAGCGTTCTACTCACCCATCACACATCATTATCAGCTATTAGGCATGGTGAGCTGAGGGTTACATAATCAATCCTTTTCAGAAGCAAAGGAGGTGGCGGAAGGCATTCCATGGCCAACCAATAATCATGCTTCTGCCGCATTTAATTGAACCACGTTATACATGAATTCCGTATACGGATGTCTCCCAACTGGTTTCCAAAGTACATTTCGCATCCACCAATCTCCCTACTACATTCAAAGCCATAAAAGGAGAGATCAAGGGTAAATAAAAGTGGACCAGGTTAAACATAACCCCGCACCGAATCACGCCTCATTGCCACCACCGGTCTCTAAACTACCTGCTTCCTATCTGCGGCAAACAATTCTATACAATTAATCTGACAAAGCCAAAATGTAATTGATTGATAAGCTTCCAGAATGGCCACCAGATGTAACCTTGCTGGGCTTGCATTTGTCTGCCAGCGCAGACAGAGAGTGCAGATGTCATCAGACCCATCAACGGACCAGACATTATCAGGCGACGGGATCGGTCCGTTTGGTCGGCATCAGCGTGAAAGTGGGGCTAGTGGTATAGTGGGGTGAAAGCGGAGGAGGTGTGGGGGTGGGGCTTAGATACACTAATGGGACGGTCTTGTATACCCCATCTTCATCTCGATCTAACAGGCGTGTGCACTTTAAGGTCATGCTGACTTTACTCTTGTCCTATGAACCCATTGGCCAGTGGCGCTCCACGATGAATTCTTGTCGTTTGTCCCATCTAACATGGTTGTTCTAAAATGTAAAACAATGCAATGATGATGACATGTCAAATCGGTAAAATTACCGAATGAACAATACTGAGCGCTCCAGAAAAAAAAAAAAAGGAAAAAAAAAAAATGTAAAACATAAATGATGCTTAGTTTAGACTGGACGTCCACAGAAAATTCTGTTCTATTGCTATAAAAAAAAAAAATACCGAATGAACAATACTGAGCTCTCCAGAAAAAAAAAAAAGGAAATAAATAAAGAAATACAATGTAAAACATAAATTATGCTTAGTTTAGAATGGACGTCCACAGAAAATTCTGTTCTATTGCTATAAAAAAAAATTACCGAATGAACAATACTGAGCTCTCCAGAAAAAAAAATTAAAAATGAAATAAATAAAAAAATACAATGTAAAACATAAATGATGCTTAGTTTAGACTTGATGTCCACAGAATATTCTGTTCTATTGCTATAAAAAAAAAATACCGAATGAACAATACTGAGCTCTCCAGAAAAAAAAAAAAAATGAAATAAATAAAAAAATACAATGTAAAACATAAATGATGCTTAGTTTAGACTGGACGTCCACAGAATATTCTGTTCTATTGCTATAAAAAAAAATACCGAATGAACAATACTGAGCTCTCCAGAAAAAAAAAAAAAAAATGAAATAAATAAAAAAATACAATGTAAAACATAAATGATGCTTAGTTTAGACTGGACGTCCACAGAATATTCTGTTCTATTGCTATAAAAAAAAAAGGAACTTACCAAAAGAAAGATTAGAGTCTATTCTTTCATTAGGAAAAAAAGGTTTTGATTGAGATGCGATGAATCTATGTAAGAAAGCGCAGTGATTAATCTATGATCGTGTAATAATAGCGATGTAGTTTGACATTTGTACATCTACAAATGGAATTAAACCTGTTAGGAAAGCATGCCTAGGAAAGAGAGGGAGGAGGCGTCAAGGGGAGGATGGGGATGAAAGGGAGGATAAACCACATAGACCCTCAGTGGCACAGAGAGACTACAGCCGGTGGCATCAGCTCCCCTGGCGGCATCACCCCGCCGATCCTGCAAATTTGGTATAAACTTGATGGAAATTTAATAAGTGTTCACCGTGGCTCGGCCCGTTTGTAAAATGCCCCCTCTAAGCGCTGGGCCAAGGAAAGCTCTCCTGACCCCAAGGGGCCTCGTGCTGCTTGAGCCAATATAGAGCGTGTACATCCTGAGGGGGAATAATATGCGGGGCTGACCCACGTCTGTTTTATTTCCCCCTCCCCTTTAACTCCCCTCTCTTCCTTCCCTTCAAAGGCGCTGCTGCTCAGCTGCCACACTACACAGCTCTTTGAGTTAAAAGCACAGCCATTCCCATTTGAAATGGCTGCCTTTGCTCCCCCCCCTCGTCAGCCTGGCTCACGTTGGATGCGTCACACTGAGCGGCGCTCTGCAATGACAACTAAATAGGCCCCCTAATACCACTTCATAAAGCTAAAGGAGTATCCTCCAGGCAAAAGCTGTAAATTAAAGGCATAGACGTTGTTGGCTGCAAAGTGAACCTTCCACTCAAATGACAGCGAGTGGCTTTAGGAGCGCCGGCTAAATGATACCTTAAGCACGCATGATTTATAGACATGGCCCCCGGTGACAAAAAAAGGATCTCTCGTTTATGACGACTAAAACACAGAACATGTTCGCGTGTCTTCTGTAAGTGGCATGGAGCATCTCTTAATGGGGGTTTAGTAGGATGCTGGCTCCTGGATCCTGACTGGAATGTCATAAAAAATATAGCATGCAAAAATTAAAAAATACGTTTTTGGATGATATGCAGAATCAAACCAGTCATTAACTCATTCCCTACCCTTCGCTCCCAGCTGTTTTAATGGATTTTGACTGATTTTGCAAGGCCCACAGAATATTGTGTTCTATTGCTATAAAAACATGGAAACTACCAAAAGAAAGATTAGAGTCTCTTCTTTCATCAGGAAAAATACATATTTGTATCTGTTTCCCTTTTGCAGAAATTAGCATTAGAATACAGACGCTCCCCACCTTACGAACGAGTTACGTTCCGGACGATCGTTCGTAAGGTGAATTTGTTCGTAAGTTGCTTCAGTGCTATATTTTGTATTATAATTTATGTTTAAAGCCTATATAAGTATATTGAAGGTTTATATAAGTATGTTTAAGGCTTGTACAAGTAACCTGCATTGGTTTGTACTGAAAAAAACTTTTAATAAAATGGAGAGAATACGTACAGTACTGTACTGTACTACGTATGTTAGAGAGAGAGAGCGAGACACACACACAGTATGTACATGTACGTAATAAGATAAATAAAATGAAGTTTAACTTACTTTTGGAAGATGTACTCGATGCTTAAGGAGATGATGGAGGAGGAGGAAGAGGAGGATTTTATATCATGAAAGATTCTTCGTCGTCGCTGGAATCGGCTTCAAAAGTTATTTCCTGCTTCATGGGGACCGGCGTTTCTTCCTCCTCCTCCTCGCCACGTTGCTCAGCCTCCAATGAGCTCTCACAGCGCCAATCGTCGGTATTAGCGGCGGAAAGAAGCACTACGCGCAATACAAAATCTAACTTAGAGCATTTCTTTCCGAACATTTTTCGACATACTGTACGCGCAGAAATGTTCGTATGTACCGTTGTTCGTAACTCGAATGTTCGTAAGTAGGGGAGCGTCTGTATAGCTAAATTTCATAATTATTCAGAAACCTGTTGAAAACACTGGGAAGAAGAGCTTGTTGCAACAAGGCACTGGTTGATCTCATATACTCTGCTGCCACCTGCTGGCAGTTTTATTTGTAATAACTACCATTGCTTTAAGCGACCTCTTCAGGTCAGAGGCTGCATCAAAGCCTTCTGTATGCTCTAGCATTAAAAAAAAACGCACGCACCACACATAAAAAACGTACCATGGCAATATTTGAAATTGAACGTGTTATACGTTTTTGGGAGCAATTGCGTTAACAGATAGAGATACAGTAAAGTAAAGAGCTGAGCTAGAAAACATTTTTTTTTCACATTAATAGAAAAATATGAAGACTATTTGCCCAAATCCTGACCCACCCCCCCAATTTCATCATGTAGTACTATTTTCAAAAACAGGCACATCTGCATTTTTCTTCAAGGGAAAGTCTTGTTTAGCACATTTGTGAATTTGGAAGACGTACTAGGCCTTGTTGGCCATTCCGACTGCAGCGACGCCCCTGGCACTGGCACGTCTCGCAATTTGGTTACTAAAAAATAGATTTGATGTTGGACTTGCAAAAAGCAGGTCTAAATGGTGGTGGAGGTGGTGTAATGAGATTTTGATGAATGTGATCGAGTGTTCGGCGCTCTGGGGAGCTTATTAAATTTGCCCGGTCTGTCTTTATATACAGTATATATATTTAATTCCTGTTTCACTTGTCATACACTGCAGTAAATCAGTAACAATGTTTAAGAATCAAAAAATTATGTTTCATAAATAAAAGCCTAATTTAAAAAAAAATATCGTTATTACATTTATGAACACTGCGCAGACATTAATCAATATTTCAAAGACACCTGATGATTGCACCAGATATCTGTAGTCCATCTGCAATTGAGCAGCCACTATTGGTGGAAATAGGATACCTTAGTCTTAGTCTCATTCTTCTGCGCTTCCGTTAGTTCTCCGCCAATCAGGTGTTGTCATGAAAGACAAGCAAGCAAGGTTGAACCTTTCCTCATCAGGAGACCACCTCCTGGTACAGCGGGAATCACAACACCCTCAGCCACACGCTTCCATAATCCCTGGCATTTTGTCGGGTGTTGCTCCACGGGTGAAGATAACGAGCAAACGTGGCCACGTTATGGCATTTTTTTTTTTTTGTGAGTCAATATGCATTATCAAATCAATCCAGATGAAGATCTGCCCATCCCTCTAATTAGACGAGGTGACTGGAGATTGATTTTTAATTGCAAAAGTAATTACATGGAGCAGATAGCCAGTGACATTTGATTATCTCTGTGATTGATTAAAAGGCCTGGCTGCCGGGGCAGACCGTCAGCCGCCAGGGATACGGACCCCCAAAAAAAGAAGAGAAAATTAAAAAAAAAAAAAGTTGTCTTGCTTGTAATTACTAGTTTCGTGGGTGAAATTACAAAAGCCAAACATCCCCCTTGGAGGAAAGGTGGCCACCTTTCGTCACTCTAAAAAAAACAGGCGGGAAAATGTACAAAATGAATTTAGGAAATGTTCACTTCTAGGCTGCCTTGTCAGCTCATCATCGCTGGAGAGTGGAAGAAGGACAGCGCACGAGGAGGGGGAAAAAAAGCAAAGGAACACTCTTCTTATCTTCTCTCGTGGCCCCTCATTCATCTTCATCTCTTGTCATCTCTTCGCAATGGCTGCCTGCGCTCGCTCATTGTTGTCCGTCCATCGCAGAGCAAACAGCTCGAGAGTGTCTTTTTTCCCTTAAATCCCCCCTCAGTGTTGTCTTTTCTCCTCTTCTTCATCTGTCATTCATTTTGGGAATCCCTCTCGCCAAATGAAGGATGACAAGGTAAACCCAAAAGATGGGGTGGGGGGGGAGGGGGGAATACACCTCAACTGTTGATGGCACTAAAAGCTGTTTATGTGGCAATGATGGACGGGCTGACTGATAGCACTTGGGAATGAAATAGACATGTCACCTGATGCATGCTAGTTAGACTGCACATGTTGGCAGATGAATTCCTTAACATTGTATTGCTGCATCAGCAATATGTACAAGGATTTTCACCTGTGTGCAATTTTCAAGCAAGTCTTTTTTTCTTGGCCAAATCAAGTCACCCATTTCATTCTTGCCTGCAGTATCTAATCTTCATAAAGAGAGAAGACCATTAAAGGAAAATTAAGGATATTACAGTGAATCTCATTTATCACAAAAATGTCTTACAAACCCACCCGGTAAAAAAATGTAATGTGCTTAACAAGCTTTAATTTGGACTCTTTTAATTTTGACGAGACCTTGACATTTTGAACATAAATGGAGAATTTCAAACTCAATTCACCATTAAAACATTTATATTGAAGAATGCAAAAAAATCTTAATCAAGAAATATTGGGCTTTCCTAAATATGCAAATAAACTATTTAGGATGTTTCTGGGTTGCTGTTTTTTTTTTTTTTGTGGCATCAAATATTATTACAGACGCTCCCCTACTTACGAACATTCGAGTTACGAACAACGGTACATACGAACATTTCTGCGCGTACAGTATGTCGAAAAATGTTTGGAAAGAAATGCTGTAAGTTAGATTTTGTATTGCGCGTAGTGCTTCTTTCCGCCGTTAATACCGACGATTGGCGCTGTGAGAGCTCATTGGAGGCTGAGCAACGTGGCGAGGAGGAGGAGGAAGAAACGCCGGTCCCCATGAAGCAGGAAATAATTTTTGAAGCCGATTCCAGCGACGACGAAGAATCTCTCATGATATAAAATCCTCCTCTTCCTCCTCCTCCATCATCTCCTTAAGCATCGAGTACATCTTCCAAAAGTAAGTTAAACTTCATTTTATTTATCTTATTACGTACATGTACATACTGTGTGTGTGTGTCTCGCTCTCTCTCTCTCTAACATACGTAGTACAGTACAGTACTGTACGTATTCTCTCCATTTTATTAATTTTTTTTTCAGTACAAACCAATGCAGGTTACTTGTACAAGCCTTAAACATACTTATATAAACCTTCAATATACTTATATAGGCTTTAAACATAAATTATAATACAAAATATAGCACTGAAGCAACTTACGAACAAATTCACCTTACGAACGATCGTCCGGAACGTAACTCGTTCGTAAGGTGGGGAGCGTCTGTATTATTATTTTTCTTACAACAAAGAGCCTATTGGTCGACCACTGTTTTAATTTGTTTCATCATTGAAGCAGAAGATACAATATATTGTCTGTCTTCTCACTGTTACAAGAGAGCATTTGGTTAATTTGATGAAGGCTGACATAAGGATTTAAGGATGTTCATCGTGGACGCTTTTTCAAATGGCCGTGCATTTATATATACAGGGAGTCCTCAAGTTACGGTGGAGTTCTGTTCCTACACTGGCGATGTAACATGAATTTTGAATTAAGTCGTATTTCCCTGTTAAAGTTGATATTAACATCAAAATGCTTTGTACAGTAATTTTAAAAAGCATATATGCAAGGGCCAGAACCAATATTTCGTGTTTCCGGACATTCATTGCTGACGGATGACAGAGCGCAGCTAATTCAAACTTAAACACGGATATGTGACGTGCTTGATGGCGAGCCAACCTGCTCGTTGGACGTCCGTTCCTGGAGGTAACAACAACACAACTTTAAATAACTTTAAAATGGTGTGCTTGCTGTGGGGAATTAACAAAAAAGAGAGTGCTACGGACGAGGTATGAGCGCCGTAAAGTCGAAACGACATAGGTCACATACAACGGAACTCGAGGACTCCCTGTATTTGAAGATACGTTTGTATAATTTGCAAGTGTCCAAGCTACCGTTCCCATTTTTAATAAACTTGAGGCACTACTGCTAGTTTGATGCACAAACCAACCAACCGCCTGTTGATTTCAGCAAGGCATCCATCTTGTTAATGCCGAAACAGCCGATTGGTGATTATTTAAATTCAAGCTATAACCAACATTGCGAAGTACCGTAAAATCCGGTCCCCAATTTGCTGGTAAACCATAGTTAGATTGTTTATTGACTAGTCAATTCAACTCCAACTGTATGACCAATACAAAAACACAGAAAATAATTTGAGTAATTACTAATTACCAATGTACAAAGACCTTCCAGTCAGTGCATCCCAAGTAAAAAAATTTTGTGACTTTGTTGACTTTTTTTCTTAAAACGTTCTCTGTACAGTCAGTAAAGTCACTCTGGCTTCAAGTCAACCAAATCAAACAAATTGTGGTCAAGGTACTACAGTTGATAGTTTCAAAAGCGCGTGTAAGAGATGTTTACATTCGCGGATGTAAGCAAAGTCACATGTTCATAAGTCTTTTTGCTTTTTAACTGACTTCCTCCAGGATGAATCACACACACGCACACACACGCACGCACACACACACACACACACACACACACACACACGCACACACACACACACACACACACACACACACACACACACACACACACACGTGTCCATCTGGAAGACATCATCATGGCCTGCGTGCCCACCAGTGGGGACAGGCGTGTGACAGGCGTGTGCGCACCGTGGCCTTACCATGTGTCTTCCCGTCTCTCATCCCCGCCATGTTGCCTTCGGGGGGTAGGACCGCAGCAATGACAGCAACTATAATGAAGCTTCCACACCCCCCCCCAACCACACACACACGCTTGTGTCACATATGCAGAAACGTGAGCGGGTGAGAGCCTCGGGGAAAGTGCCACTCAGACGCACACTAGGGCCTTGTACCGAGAAGACGCCCAAGGACCGGATGGGTTGCTGAATGCAAATAAGGAGCACAAATATGTACACGGTTAAGTGCATAACTACATCAGGGTTTCGTTTTGTCACTTCTCCTGTGTGATTACACTGGTATGATGTCCCTAAGTGATTAAGGCTGTCCATCAGATTGTCTTTTCTGTCTGATGATAGAGACTCTCCAGTCCGTAGTGATTAAAGATCAACAAAGATGTATTTAAGTAGGGCTTAATTTTTTTTTTTAAATAAGACTCTGGTAAAGGTAGAAATACAGATTCAACTATTTTAGAATAAAACTAAAAGACTAGACTGGACTCTATGTCGTCCAAAGCGCTTTACCAAGTATCCTTTCGGAGTATACCGACACACTAACGGTCACTCAGCATCAACTTTTATTTTAAGATAACTAACTTTAACCTCCAGGATCCCTCCCCCAGGTTTTTTTTTTCAACCTTCAACTCCATCCACTTCCTGAACCGTTTTGGACCAAATTTAAATCCATCCGCCTGTGCACTTGCTGCTAGGGAGCACTAAGCCAACTTAGGTATTTGTCTCTGTTCCAACAAGTAGCCAAACTCCCTTGGTATGCCACTTTGATGGCATGACAGGCCAGCAATGAAGTTAACAAAAACAAAGGCATTGATTTAACTGCCTGGCTGGGACTCACTGACGGCTTAACGGTTAAATTTAATGGATGCTATCTAGCTAAATATTAAAAACATACACACACAAACGCGTCCGTGTGTTTGTGCACAAGAGTACACACGACACACACACACTCCTCCCATATACACAAGTCTCACATAAACCTGTGTGTGTGTGTGTGCGTGTGTGTCAGGTTCAAACAACCTAGAACATTTAATAAACAACAGACAAGAAAGAAATACAAGAGACTTAGATTATTTTTACTTGTGAGGAGAACGGACAGAGATGTGCTCAGTAACAACCTCCGACCCGCTCTGAGGCACACTCTCTTAAGCCCTCTCTGTTTATTTTTTATATAGGGCGTTCCAACAACAAAATGTTTCAGTCCTTATCTTGTAATAAGGGCACAGTTCCTGTTCTGCAGCTGCAAGAGCATGAGCCATTCTTTGCAATACTATAAGAGTAAATATGGGATAACTTATGTACATTTATTCAAACAGTGTGTCAAACATTCATCTGTGACAATAAACACGACAACTGCTGTGACACGATGTGACTCGAATGTAAAAAAAAATACTCATTCTGTATTCATTTTACATCTGATTGAATTGCAAGGTGAATTGAATGATCATTTTGAACCCATTCCCTCAAAATGAGTGGGGATTTTGGTTGGTGAAAAATATGCATTTCATCAGTGAATAATGAAGACTTTTTGTAAAGTTGGGGAATGTTGAAAACTGATCCCAAAGTGAATTAAATGAGTTGAACATTTTGAATTTTAAATAGGAGTGAATTGCTGAATGTCTCACTGGAAATTAATGGGAATTTTTTGGGGTGGAAAATGTTGAATTGTGGGAAAACTGTGAATATTTGGAATGAGAACAATAATAGCCCGCGGAGTGTGAATGTTTGGAACATGTGGAAGTTGCATTGATTTGAATCGGTCAAAACATGTAGAAGTAGTTGAAGGACAAAAAAAAGGTGGAATATGAAAAAGTAGAATAATGTGAATGCTTTCAGCAGTCACGCAATGAAGTATTTGCACTTTACTACATCCTACAACTGGTGAGAAAGAGTGATTTGACCCAACATGGCACACACACACAGACACTCACACCCGCCTACAATGTAGCTTTCTATTACGCTGTAAAGAGTAAAGAAAAAGAGCATGTCTCGCGTGGCCTCACAGAGGTGTGATTGGGTTGCGTTAGCCACCTGGGCCTTCTCCCAATGAGACCAGTAATAAGGGCAGCACTTATCAGGTGTTGCCTCCAGCCACCACACACAAACACACATGCACAGGCACACACACACACACACACACACACACACACACACACACACACACACACACGTAGCGGCATGCTGGGAGGAAAAGGGGAGGGGAGAGGGCAAGGCGAGGGCCCACCACAGTCAAGATGTAATTAATCACCACCGAGCGGAGAGCTGTCAAATCCCCAGCTCTTGTGAACTGATAATGCCCGAGCACAATCGAGTCTGATGGAGATGAGATTTTTTTTTCCTTTCCTTTTTCCACCTCTGGCGATGAAAATAAAAGGAAAAGGAGACAGAGGAGAATACATATTTGTGCTCTTGAACGGAGCGTTCTTTTTCAAGCTGAGTGTCCTGATTCATACTTTTCCTCTGCGGCAGTTTTTAGGGGAAGTAGATTGACTTGCTCGGTGCATTTGTTATTAAAGCCCGCCAGTCAGACAAATGCAAGAATGACTCAATAAGTCATTGGATATTAAAGTCATATTCACAGCCATTCAACAGCTAAACGCATCAATACGAACAGCTGCACTGCATTATTTAACAAATAAAGGTGACACTAAATTACATTTTCTCAATGCACGTCAATCAATAATAGACTGCAATACAGTGGTAACATTGTTTTTATTTTGGTTGTTTTTTTCAAATGCTGTTGGCTTGATCAGACTCAGAGTATTGAACAGCTTTTTGTGAACAAAGCACTTTGATTCGGATCTTCTGAGACTAGTATTGAGCACCCGTTTGTGTTGATTGACAAGAAGCCCTGAGTCAAGATGGAGGCCGCTATGGTAGCTTCTTGTGCTAGCCACCGACTCGCTAGTTACCATACGGATGTGTTATATTTTACTTTATATTAGAAATGGATTTTATTTAATATTTTTTATACTGACTGCTGACTCAATAGGACTTTTGGCCTGTACTGGCCAACTTTTTCTGGACAAAGGACTCGGACTCGGATCTTCTGTTACAGTATGTCCTATGGCAAGGGCATGGGCAACTTAAATGTTGGAGGGGGCCACAATTTTTCATCAGTGTTACTGGAGAACCACGTATGATGTTATAACTTAAAACTACAGTTAACTGCTGCATATTCACAGTAAGGCTTAACAATTTTTTTCCCTTTTTTGTTTAAAATATTTATTTGATTTTTACGGGGATTTTCCCGCATTTGCTGTTGAAAATCGACATTGAATATTTATTTGCGTTATTTTTTGTAAAAATATATATATATTTTTTTAATTTATACATTAATCCAGGGTCCACTCAAGAGTGTGGTAGCATGCGGCCCGCTTGCTGCAGCCTATGGAAAACAAATTGGGACTTTTTTTTTATGACTTAAATGCATCTAGATTGTAGCAATATTATACAAAAAAATAGTTGATATTGTCATCATATGTGTGAATGGGTTTGTCATTTAAGCGCAGCCCAAATATGGAATTTCATCACAAGAGCGACTCACTGTTTGATGTCCATCTTTTTCTGTTTATTTTGGCTTCAACGCTGCTTTTCAAAGTGTTCTGCCAGTGCCAGAGTTCATGACCTCTTCGGGTGTGTTTTGCCACTCAGGGCGCTAAGCATTGGCTTTAGTGGGGAGGGGGTGGGGGTTAAAAAAAAAAAAAAAGTCAGGCTGTAGACGTGCCGCCTGCCAGACAGACTTTGGAATGTTTTCTTACACGCTTTTAAACAAGGCTTTATTGGCAGATTGGGTGTCAGGAACAAATAAGCATGATGGGCCCTCCTGAATGTGTGCTTGATAAGAAGAACAAGGTGTCCACAATTAGAGGAAGGGCCGAGGGCAGAGATGAAAGAGGTGCTTTGGAACCAGTCTGGGTCCTTATCGGTCTGGCTGGGACGATTAGAAGTAGGGCACACTGGCCCATTAAAACAAATTCTACCGTATGTGTCTGATCTTATTGTCCATAAAGACTTTCAATACATAATCTTGGGGTCTCTTTTTTTTAAACATAAATATAAACATAAAACTTCAATCAACAATACCACTGAATCACATTTTTGGTGCCTGACTCAAAGTTTGAGCCACCCTGCTATAGCATGGCACAAACTGGATGTATACAAACCGTGCATTAGTGCATGATAAAGACAAATAATAGACTCACAGTTTGACGTCATCGTTTCCCCTCCGGAGTTAAATTAGCATGTTAACACTGACAGCGAAGCTGCTTCTACCTTTTTGTCCTAAGACTGCTCTCTTTGGAGGCTCGCCAGGCTACCCCTTTATTGCTGTGACATATAGTCAATACTCAATATAGTTCTCCACAGCCCACGGGCACGCCGACAGCCGCTTGTGTATAAAGAGTGTCAGCGAGTTATTCTGACCTCCTACTGTAATCATGACCTTTCCAATAACTCCACTCCCCCCGTTGAGCCCCCGCTCACCCCCCGAAGGCTCCTCAGACTAAACTGCTTTATTCCCAGCCTACATTCACAGCTCAGCAGCTACTGTTGACACGTGTATGAACGCAGGGTATGCACACGCATACACAAACCAGTTACAATGTTGTGACATTATAGGATACGCAATACAAAAGATGAATCAAATGTTATGCCTTCGCGAAGATTCTCAGATAATTTGAGCAATATTTATTTAACAATATTTTTTTATTCTGGCTGTATTTTGTACTGGTGTGCACCTGTTCCTAATATTTTGAAATTTCTTGTTTAGGTATCCAGACAATTACTGGTCTAATTATTAAGCAAAATAAGGATGAGCGAATACCGATACCACGTTCCAGAAAACTATCGCGTGATCACTCTAAAATGTTTTGAGCATCCATGTTTTTGTTATGGGGGCAGCTTGGTTTTTGCCGCAATTCAATAGTCCTTTGAATTAAAAAAAAATATACTTCATTTTCACCTGACATGAATTGCAATATGCTGTTGCTATTGTTTGATAGCATTCCACAAATACATTTGTACAAATAAGTGATCTGCAGTTGGGTGAATAACTTGGGCGACCAGACGTCCCTATTGGCCGAGACCGTCCAGTTTTTGAGCCCTGGGTAGTTTTTTCCCCCCCATGTGTATGTCAGTTACACAGTCATCATAGCGATTCATACAAACAAGTGTCTGGAATTGCAAAGAATAATCAAAAGGATTTCCAATCGACAAAGTTTACCAAAGTGTGTTCTGACCATTTTGATTAATGTAAGTGTCATTGTAAGATGGTAAAAATGCTTTCACCATAATGCGATCGTGATGTATACTGTATGTGAGCCACTAGCCGTGGCTAGCTCTGGCTAAAAATAGATCTGTTGGTCAAGATGTTCGATTTTGAGATCTCGCTGTACAAAAATAAGTGATGAATCAACAATGTCTCTTTATTACAACATCGATTAAGCGTCATAATTGTTTTAAAAACCCAATGATTTCCACCACCGTGACTGCCTGGTGGAAGGCACTAGAATTGACAAAAGCCCAAGTGGAGCCCTGTGGACTTTCTCCCCTATGGCATAACCCCGACTTTCAACTTAACAACCAACCGTTTCATTTAGCTGTGTGGGAGCAGAAAGGAATTACACATCTCCACCATCTCTTCTCAGATAATATGTTTATATCATATACATCCTTGCTCCAAAAATACAATATAAAAAACAGAAATTTTTTACATTATCTACAAGTTAAAAATATGATAAAGAAAAAAATTCCAACACTTCGGGGTACGCTCCAATCGCCTGTTTTAGCTAAAGATATTAACAAGCTTTCTCCGACAACAACAAAAAAACTTTCAAAAATATATAAGTTACTTTCATATACTGATAAAATGTCTTTACCCATCTCGAAATGGGAGACAGACTTGTCTATAGCACCGGAATCTGACTTTTGGATTCAAGTTTGTGAAAACGCATTTAAAATGACAAAACGCACAAATTTACAACTTATCCAATATAAAATTATTCACAGAACATACATTACTCAATATATGATGAAGAAAATGGGACTCTCAGACTCCGACATTTGTCTCCAATGTTTACAAAACACTACAGACACTTATGTTCATGCTTTATGGTTATGTACTCCGGTTATGTATTTCTGGACTAAAGTCTTAGAAAAACTTTCCGCTATTTTGGACTGTAGGATACCTTTATCTCCAAACTTGTGTTTGCTAGGTGACCTAACAACAACTGACTTACCACATAAACAATTTCAATCTACACTTGTAGCCCTTACTATCGCTAAAAAAACAATTCTTGTTAACTGGAAAAATAAACAAACTCTGAATATCGACCAATGGTCTAACCTCCTCATAAATCACATTTTAATGGAAAAAATATCTGCCTCAAATAAAAACCAAATATCAAAATTTATAGAAACATGGTCTACGTATATAGAATTTTTTAACCTAATTCCGGTTACTTAATTCTGTCTGTTAGTGAGAGCCACTACATCGTGATAACTTACATTGATGTTTCTGCATTTGGCAATTTATTATTATATTATATTATTAGTATGGGATTTTTTTTTAATGGGCTTTAGGTGAACTGATGAATACACACACGCTCGCACGCACGCACGCACACACACACACACACGCACATACACGTACTCACCCACATACAAAAAAAAAATATATATATATATATATATGTGTGTATATGTATATATATATGTATATGTATTTAAAAAAAAAAAAACATTTATTAAATTTTTTTTAATTGATTTGTTGTTTTTTAAAAAAAAAAAAAAAAAAGGAGAGCAATGATGATGTCAAATCGAATGAACAATACTGAGCTCTCCTGAAGAAAAAAAAAAAAAAAAAACAATGTTGTTGTTTTTGTTGTGACATGCTAGTGCTAGTAGCTTGCGCGGTCGGGGAACTAGCTAACTTGGTTTAAAAATAACCCAAGATTCTTCACCTTGAATTCACGAATGATAAACGCACATAACAACCAATAAAAGCCGAAAGTACAGAAGACGCGAGAATGTGTTTTGGGATCGAGCCAGCCTGTCTCAGAGCATACATGATGTTGGTATGTAGTCCTGTTCGCGCAGTAACGTCGGCAAATGTTTGTAATCCAAGGAGTGTTGATCTAAATCTTCCGCATATGTTTTTCTTACACAAGTAACGTAAGAGGAAAGTGTGGGTGACATTCAACAATAACAAAAGAGCATTCGGTGTAAAGACAATAGAAACACAGCTAAGTCCGCTGTTAAGTTGACCCACCGTGAGGGGCGGAGTCACGATCCCGTGACGTCTATTGGCGAAGATTGACTAGCGATTACGTTTAGGAAAGCAAACCGTTTTTTTCATTAAAAATTTTCATAAAAAATTTCATTCAAAAATTTGTCATTAATTTCATGTAATTAATAAAAATGCTATATTGCGATATACGCATGTAGGTCTTTATAGTACACACCAACTTGCACACGAACAAGACTTGCATACTGTATTCCAGTGAAAAGGGAAGAGTGCACATGTAATCGGCGATATCAGGCACAAATGAAAGGGAAAATGATATGGCATGCATTTCATTCTTTTGTAAGATTGCGTCCTCGGGTCATTGACTAAATAATTAGGCGATTGAAGTGACAGATTAAAGGCAGATTGGAAGTGACTGTGAAAGCAGGATAATGTTTCCCTAATCAGCCCGGTCGGGACCAATGCAGATTGTGAAATTTTCCAGCTACTTCCTTAGAAAAATGCATTTCACTTGTGATTAGGGATGATTAGTGTGTTGCTGGAAAGCGAGAGGGACGCAGAGAAGGGGAGGGCGGGTCAGGGCCTTCTGCTCCCGGGGCTCCGCCGTACATGCGCTTGGCGTGACTGGAAATGATAGACCTGGAAATAGTTTCGAAAGATTTCCTCGTGGGGGAGTGCTGATTTAGGAGACGATAAGATCTTGAAAGAGCTGCACATCCTCAAAAAGAAAAGAGATTGTTGTGAGTCAGGTCCCATAAGGCAGGAAGTCGACATATATGCGCTTATCGCAAGCTTTCAAACAGCAGATTTACGCGTGCTTTCAGAGCCACCAGGTACAAATCTTCCTTCCTTCTTAAAAAAAGGTTAAACGCAGAACAGATGTAAAATCTCAAATACAAGGTGATCAAAGGCGAAGTGCCCAGGACAGATATGCCGGCAAATGATGATGAATGACTCTCCGCAGGATTGTAAGCTGTGCACAAATGTTGCAAATTACAGCAAAAAGGTTTTAAAGGCTACGGGGACAAGCAGAGAGGCGAGCAGACATCAGGGAGCAACAACAGTGTCCAAACTCATCAGGATGATCCTACGCAGAGGGCCCCCGCCATTAAGTTCCTACAGCGCGAATCACAGCTCGGACAATGTGTAATTGATTTCCCAAAAGGCTCAAGAGCGTACCTCTTTTTTTTTTTTTGCCTGTGAAAGTTTCGCTTCCTACTCCCGGGCGTGCGGCCACGACTGCATGACATCATCGGCCTTTGCACATTTTTACTTTTATCTTTGAAAGATATATTATCCATGTGCTGGCCTCTAGCTGCCGCGGATCAAAGGCTGTTGGAGCACCACGTTGCGCTGAAACCTGACTTCGCTGGAAAAAAAAAATCAACAAAAAAAAATCATCTGTTTGTTTCCAGAAAAATTCCTCCTAACGTTGCTACAACGCAATTGAAGACGACGCGGGTGTTTTTCTAGCCAACGACTTGTGCAGCCCGCTGCAGGTGTTGAAATGGAGACATTTTGAAGAACTAACATGGCAGTACTTAGTTTGTGTTTACATGACAGTGATCTAATAAAAACAATGAACTGTTTGAAAGCTACAGACAATGTAGAAATATGCCTGGCCAGTAGTGGTTCTTGACTTGCTCAATGTGTAAAGTTCCTTGGTTGTGAATAGGCACTACGGCATATTAAAAAAAAAAAAAAAAAAATATATATATATATATATATATATTTTTTTTTTTTTCTGGAGATCTCAGTATGTTCATTGGTAATTTTAGCGATTTGACATGTCATCATCATTGCTCTCGTTTTTTTTTTTTTGTATGTGGGTGAGTATGTGTAGGTGCATGTGAGTGTGTGTGTATTCATTAGTTCACTTAAAACCTATTAAAAAAAAAAAAAACGTTCACCTAAACCGAACACTTCCAGCCAGAGTCGTGAGGCCGTCAGGAGACCCGAGGAAGGACCAAAGAAGAGAAAGGAAAGTGAAATCCAGCACCGACCAGACACCACCCACCAGGCCACCAACCAGAGTCCTTCACCAACCCCAGAAATATCTAAATTCCAACAAATCAGGGAGACCTCAAGAGACCAAAGGAGAGACTGAGGAAAGGAAGGACGAAGCAGAGTGAGATCCACAGACACGAGCCTCCACCGATTCAATGACCTGAGGAAGAAGCAGATTGTGGGCACTACGGCATATTAATAACATTGACTTGTTGACCTAGTTGGCAATGCCAAGAAACAAATGGTAAATGTACTGCTTTTTATATAGCGCTTTAACTACACCTTATGGTGCCCAAAGCGCTTCACAATTGAAGCCTCACATTTACCCGGTGGTCGGCTGCTGCCATGCAAGGCGCTGCTCGGTCCACTGGGAGCAAATCGGGGTTCAGTGTCTCTAGGACACTTCGGCATGGTTACCAGGGGTGAGACCACAACCTCATGGATGGGAGACGACCATTCTACCACTGAGCCATGCCACCTCTATGAAACGAACATGTAATCCCAAATTAAACAATCATTTCAATATCCTTTGTAGTCAGTAATCATTAGTCAGGTTTCTATCCAATTGTTTCAAAAAATTTTAAGCAAATTCAATTTATGCAATTTGTGCCCGTTTCCGTCTGTTCTTCTGTTGCGGATATTGAGACGGGACTCTGCCGATGTAAGTGGCGGCATACACCATAGTGATGGGATTCACCAGTAATTTAAAAGAAGAAGAAGAAAAACAGGAAGCGACTGCTATTGTAATTCTTGATAAACCGTAGCATCTGTTTGCCGTTTTCCATCTAAAATTGCATCAATATTCACTTCGTTAAATAAATTCCAAAAAGATTTCTGCTTCGTCGACCCCCCCCCAAACACTTTATCGTCCGCCATTGCTTTGTGACTACAAACGTACGTGTGACTGGTCAAAACGTGTGACGTGTATCCAGTCTCGGTTTCCACAGCTAAAATTCACATTTTCCTTTTTATCGATACGCTTCAAAATTTTGCGAATTTTGGGCTCTTTTTCGAATTTCTAGCGTTTCCATTCAGTTTTATTTTCGCATTTCTTGTAAAATCGAAGGGAAATAGGTGGATGGAAACCCAGAAATTGACTCCAATCGACAGAGTAGACACTTTACAGAGTGGGATCCACCATTTTTAGTAGAGGTCAGGGACTTGAGTCACATGGCTTGATTCAGGTCAGACGCAATTTACCAGTTGTAGGTGCTTGGCGAAAACTAGTGAAAGACTTAACTTTGGCAAATCTTGAACAGTCTTGCCTGTTAAAAAATATCTTTAAAACCCGTGGGCAGTATTTTATTTTGAAATGGCTTGGTCAGAACCAACAAAAAGCCCAAAAATGGACACAATAACGCCTAGGGGTTAAATCTTTTGGTTAATGCACAGTAACTTTTTTTCCCCACATATACCGAAAACCAATAACTTCCTGCTTCTCCAAGTCGATACCGGTAGCTTTTTTTCTTTGTATACAGTATGTAGTGCTATACAAATAAAGTTATCCTGGCAGTTAACAATTGAAAATCAGACTTGCTTATCACAAGTAATGACTTAAATCAAGCTGCTTGAAATTGTGTGGGGACATGACTTGCTTGAACTGTTTTTGTATGTCTGATATTTACTCCAATGTCCAGCACTTTTACAATATTGCATGTCATCATAGACGAGGAGCTTAATCCCACATTCTCCCTTTTATCAACGCGTGTCCTCTTTAATCTCCGTCCTGCGTGATCGCTGGCTGTTTAAAAGCGTCACGCTCAGAGAGAAAGCAGACAGAGGGACACATGTTTGTGCACTCCCAAATGAAGTGTGACCACAGTTCACCTCTGAAGGGGCTGGCGGGTAAAGGGGGGATTCGTCATTATAGCTTCTGACGGCAGGAGGGCGCTGTGATAATTTGATGTGAAGCGGCCTGATAAATCACGGCGTTTGTTACGTTGGCTTTAGTATCTGTTTATGTCTCTACAAATTGACTTGCGCAGGAGGGAGGGAAAGCGCAGAGCCACGCAAACTAACCCCCCCCCCCCGACGATTAGTTCAAGGTGGGGAGAATTTGGATGGCAGGGCTTCTATTGGCCATCTCCTCTCACCCGCCAAGGGAGAGAGCCAAGGACATGTGTAAGCAATAAAGCCCAAAAGGTCCGCCTCGCACTGAAAGGAATGCAGAACCAAACTATAAAATAATAATGGGCACGAGGGCGGGCAGGGCGGCGTGCAAAGGGGGCATCGCGAGAAACATCTGCGAGGGGAGGGGGTCACGCAAGGGCCTTCCCGTGACCCTCGGACGTCCCGTTATAAAAAGGCAGAGCGCTGGCACCACATCAAAAGGCTGCCGCGGGAAGGGCAAAGGGCAGCTTGACCTGGGCGCTAAGCTGCTGCTAAGCCTTCTTTTAAGGCCGGAGGGTGGGGGGGTGAGGGGGTTGGGGGGCTGAGTATCATCAACACACACTTCCTGTGCCCTAATCAAAAGAAATGATGAAAAGCTCCTGGTGTAGACAGTAAATACATAAGCGAGCGGGAGATAATATGAAGTTGTTGCACCTCATCTAATGAAGGGGACAATGAAATTGGTGATGGTATTTAATGCTCTGTGGTCCACAATTTTTAGAATACATTTATACTAGTTAAGTGTAACAAATATGAAAATCTGTGATTTTGCCTCAGGATGAAAAGAAGGCAATGAATGAGCTGACAGAAGCTGGAAAATTGAATTAGTGTAATTGCAAAACCCATTGGAATGTCCTGGCGAAAAAGAAACGACAGAAGTACGATACATGCCGATTTTTACAATGTAAAAAAAAAAAATGTTGGGTGAAATCCAAATTTCAAGGCAACAAATTTTAAGCTAGGCACTTCAATCAAATAATTTTTATTTTTGCTTTTTTCCCGCATTACTGCACAAAAAATAAGAGTTAACTGAAACATTGTGACTTTTACTGAGCCTCAATGTAAAGATAGAAGAAAAAATGCTTTCTTTGTTGCGCTAACATTGTTGTCATAAATATCACTCATTTGATCAAGTTTAAGTTTTTACAACGCAAATGACTGATTTAAGCCAACAAAGCCTACCAGTTGAGTTTTTTTTTTTTTTAACAATATAACATCTAAACTGTATTTTAAAATGTAAGATACATCATACATAAAAACTAGGCCCTGGTCGATTAATCGACTGGCCAATTCAATCGGTCGATTACGGCCCTCCAAACATCGTCCAAAATCCTTTTTTTACATATAAATCCATAACCATACCTTTTATCCCTAAATACTGGATATAAAACTTGTCACTCACAAAGTAAAGCAGATCCTAATTTTTACAGTCAATGCAAGGAATTGACCTGGAGGTCACTATTTTACGCACAACCGAGAATCACAATACATAAAATAATAAAAACAGTAGAACATAAAATCAAGCCTAAATGTGTTCAATATGACACACATTCAACAACTGGTAACACAAACACACATATGAGAATGTTTAATATCCTTATAACTTCATTAATGAAATGCATTCTGGGAACCGAAAAGGAGTTTGAAGTTGACCCCAGCAATTCTCAGGGCGTAGGAGCCAGGTCGCCCATGAATAGTGAACATCCATGTATAATTGCCCGTTTTATGCATTAGATATATATTTTAAATTAATCAGCGCAATTATCAATACGATTACTGATAATTGCGCTGTTTGTTTTTTTTGGTGTGCCAAAAATCACGCTATATTATATGACATGCTTGAAATGACTGACAGTCAGGAGTCTCCTCCCCCAAACTGACCAGTGAGAGGCACATGGCCAAAAAAAACGCTGCAAATTACCAAGAAGAAAGAGAAGTAGCAGAAGAAATGAAGCAACGTGCAAAAGGCAGCTTGACCCGGGTGCTCTTTTAAAGCAGGAGAGGAGGGGAGATTATCATCCATGCACACGTCCTGTGTTGCAACCCAAAGGAATGATAAAAGGCTCCCAGTGTAGACAGTAAATACAGAAGCAAGCGGGAGATAACATTAACTCGCTGCACTTCATCTAATAAACTAACATCCCAAAAGGCTGTTTTAAACGAGAGGTTTTCACCATCACCCGAAATAAACTACAATGGCGACGACAAGACAGACAGATGGAGTCCTAAGGCATTTATCTGCTTTAAACGTGTTTTTCTTTTTCCCTCTCTCTACCCCGTCAGAAGCCGCCGACTTATCGCCGCCTTGTCAACACGGTGACACCATTCTTTCAAATGAGATACTAATGCGCTGATCTGAGCGCGGCGCCCCGCTTATCTGAGGCGCTGATCAAACGCCGCCGCTGCATCCACTTCGGCGTAGTAAAGTGGGAAGCGTCACAAGAAAGGGGGAAACACAAGAGGAGCTGCGACAAAGCAAACAACAACGCAAAGGGGGCGGCGTGCGGGAGAGGTAGAAAAGAAAAACGGAAGCTGACATATCCCACAATGCAACAGGACAGGAAACGGCCCATCGAGAGGACGGACAGGAGCTCCCCGTTCCCTGCCGAGGGTTTGCATGACAAGAATATTGACATCATGTTGCTCGGTCAACAAGCGCGGGTTGATTGATGAAGACAAACGGTCGGGCTGAAAGCCAGTTGTCGGCTTTCCCTGGGAGAGGCCATTTTCAGCCTGCCTCCGCTTCCAGCAGAGTGTAAAGGGATATGAGCGGTCTTAAGGTGGCTCAAACTCAATGCCAGTCACGTCAATCAAAACACTCTCCAAGGGTTGTGTCCAGACTGGTGGAAGCGCAAAACATCACTACTGTAGTTAGTTTTTAATTCTCCCTATAAAAGAAGCATTAGGAACAATGAACATGTAAAATACAGCATTTGATGACCGATGCTTAAAATATGGGGAAAAGAAAACATTTTTTTTTAAAAGCATTTATACTTTGGGCTGACTTCACTTCTGTTGGCAATTTATTGCAGTTGTGTGCAGCATAACAGCTAAATGCTACTTCACCATGTTTGCTTGTGATCCACTAATTGACCTTAGTCTGCAGATCTCAGAGCCTTAGGGGGTTTATATTCATATTATATTAGCCTCTCTTTCATGTAATTCAGGATTCAAAGCATTCACTGATTTATAGACCAGTATCAGAATTTTTTTTTTTTATTGATTCTACGGCTGACTGAGAGCAGTGTAAAGTCCTTACAACTGGAATACCATAATGTGTTCTGATCTGATCTGTTAGTTCTGGTCAGTATTAGGAATGAGCTTCAGCTGTTTGATAAGAGGTATCAATATAACTAAGAAATATACAGAATAATTGTGTACAGTAACATAAAAGAATATGACCCAAAAAATTAGAAACAAATACTAATAGAAGTAAAACAATGACAAAAATAGATAAATAAGAACCATATATATATATATATATATATATATATTACATTACTTTGTGTTGGTTGCATTTAAATAATTTAAATATAGTATATAAGTTGGGTCAGTCCATTTTTCACCAATACTGGGTTATTTTTGACTGTTTTTTGAGTGTGGTCACAATGAAAAATTGACACAAACATATATCTAAGATTGCGTCGGTACATAATTTGTTGGCATATCGTCACAGACTGTCGCTGTTCATGTTGTTTATACATAAAAGAAAACGTATTAAAACTTTTCGTTCCCACTGCTTTCCATTTAAAAAACATAAACCTCTTCCCCCCACTACCACACACACTAAATAAAAGCCATTTTTAGGGGAATGGCATTTCACCAGACGTGAAAACATCACTTTCTCCTCAAGGTGCCGTTACAATTTTTTCAGTGCGAGACAACTGTTTCCATTCATCTTAAATTCTCTGCAGCTGTCGAAAGAAAGGCTTCTTTGATTTAGTAAATATCTCTGCATATCTCGTGTTGGGAGCATCAAAGAAATGTGAGTAGATATCAAAGCGTCCTGCTGGATCGTTGAGCCTTTGGCAGCCGGGCTGTACTTTCCATCTCAAGTGTGAAGTGCACTTACAATGTTGAAATGAGACGGCAAAACTTTTTTTTTTTCTTGGACCGGAGTGGCAAGTATTCCCAAGCAGCAATGGACATGCTGGGTCTGATTTTCCAGGCCTGGTTGAATGTTTGCCATTTTGCATTGTAGCGATAAAAGGCTGACATATTATTCTGGTATGCCGTGGAAAAAAACAGGGAAAAACAACTATACAGTGGTTTTGCTTATTGGTGTGACACAAAATAGAAATAAACATGTTTAACCCGTGGGCAGTATTTTATTTTGAAATGGCTTGGTCAGAACCAACAAAAAGACAAAAAATGGTCACAATAACGCCTAGGGGTTAAACGTATAATTTGAGTAAAACCATATTACAAGTTGTCCTTAATCCTGTAGTATTTGTTTTCTACCCAAAATGCATTAATACTGCAACAGATACTGTTCAAGTCTTGAAATGGAATGTTTGACTTTTGGACTATTGGTGGTATCTTCAAGTAAGCCATATCAGAAGACTTGCATTTACTGAACAACCCGCAAAGCAGTTCGAAACTCATGCAACAACACAAGAAAAACTATTACTATTAAATGTTAGATACCGTTAAGTTAGATTTTTGCCCCCACAGGTTTAAATACACGTAATCTCGGCTTTAAACCCATGAACAGCATCGATAGTTGAAGGGAAAATAACCATGGTTTGATATGTCCTCACGTAACCTCTTATATGTTGTTGTCCTGAACTGTTGTACAAATCCAGGTGCCCAACAATTTGTAAATAAAGGGCGGAATCAGCCTGGGAACTCTTCCTTGTTTATACTACAGCCTTCCCTGCTTCGCAAAACATGTTTTAAAAGTGTCTGACAAAGGGCTTGGCTAGCCCGGTTTCACACGCTAACGAATAAAAGACGGAGCGGCGCACGGTCCGGACAGAGTCAGCTGTGGAACCCGTACGATTGCCCAGCCATTTTGCAGCTCGTTCTACCCGGACCGTCGGCTCTCCGGTCTAGTGTCAAGGTAAGCGCTGTTGATGATCATATTATGCTGCTTAACGTTGTAGTGTATTGATTGCTGTTTGCGGGGAATAAAAGGTACAATCATTCTAGCAAAGCAATTTGTGATTATTGTTGTTTGCGGGGAATAAATGGTACGGTCATTCGAGCAAAGCACAGGTGTTGATTACTGTTTGTGGGGAATAAAGCGTACGATTATTCTAGCACAGTATAAAAATATTAATTGCTGTTTGTGGGAAATAAAAGGCACAGTTATTCTAGCAAAGCATATCAGTCTCTGTGTATTCATTGCTGCCGCCGACCACTCATGATCCTGCATAAAAATATAAAGGTGAAGTAGTGTTTTCCACAAAACAATAGTTTATATGCTTAATGGTCTTATAATGATCAATTGGAATAGTTTGCAAATTTCTGACCATGGAATTTTTCATTAATATCTGAGTAGTATTAGTAGTAGTAGTATCTGAATGGGGCTACTTTGAAGGGAAAGAAACATTAGAATTATTGAGGTACCGTTTGCTCATATACCGTTTTTCATGTTTCATTTATGCGATAGTGTTTTTCATATGTTTACTGTCATTACAACACCACTGCATTAGCTCAGATTAGTGACGCCGACTTATATAAATAACATGTTATTTGTAATTTGAGTACTCTGTAATGTGAATCAAGTATAGAATGTCAAACTTTGAAATGTCAGAGATTTCGAGCTTTGTCGTACTGCAAAATGCTGCATTGATGTTTTATGCTAGACAAAAAAAATAAAAAAAAATACTGAGAGTGTGTGTGTTTGCACAGAGGAGAGGAAATCTATGTTTTCCAAATTTAAGATAGCACAGGCCACAGGAGATAGACAATAATGTACTAATTCAGAATTCAATATCGATGACCTGGGGAGGAAACGCAACTAAAGCGCTTTAGCGGATGATTGGGAAATTGGGGGAAACTGTGCCACCATCTGCTTTTGAGACCAACACAAACCACAAGACAGTAGTCTGCAACATGCGCCTCAAGATGGCTGTCAGTTTACTTCAGGCGCAACACAGTGACATGAACATCGCAGCCTTTGGGATGTCGACGGCGGCGGCGGTGGCGGGCTTGGGCCAAGTGGCTTCTCCCTCGCGGAGCTTACGGGGAGCGTTTCCAGGAACACTGTTTGCTATTTCAAAAAGACGGCTGCGGCGGGAATCTGGCTGCGAGTCAGTAATAATATATGATGCTAAACTGCTCCATTAATGTCCGTGTCCACACGCTGCTTTGGAGGCGATCATTCACTGCGTCCCTCAAGTATAACATGTTCTCAGTTGTAGTTTCATGGACGAAAAACAAAAGATACAACATCAGATATAAAAAAAAAGAGGGGAAAAAAAACAGTATTCGGCTCTTTGGAAAAGAGTGGGAAACCCAATGCGGCGAGAGAGGCCGTCACTGGAGGAACCATTCTCCACACTTGGCACATACATGAAAGCAGCTTCTACTCCACTGAAGTAATGGCACATACATAGACATGCACATACTGTATATGCCAGCATACCTACACACACACACACAGTGGTGTAGATGCACCCAAGCCCAGGAAAAGTATGCCTGTCACGGACACGCAGGGGAAAGGGAGAAAGCTAAAACAACTTTTGTGTCGACAGAAGTAAGAAAAACAAGAGTTGAAAGGCGGTCTGCATGAGTGAGGGACAGAGAAAGTGGGAGATGAATACATACACTGTCAGAACTCATCAGTCGGCGGAGGAAAATGTGTAAGGGAGCGCTGTCACTGTCTTGCTGAACAGAACACTCTCAGAGAGCGGAGAGTCAGGACGAAACTTACTCCAGGCACTAAGATTTGGACAAAAGGTGTGTCCCAGCTAGACCTCAATTAGTCATTGGGAAAATCCATTTTCTTGAAAGTATACCCGAGTTAATCATGAAATGATTACGAATAACAGAATAGCCTGGTGGGCGGTGTCTGGTCGGTGCTGGATTTGACTTTCCTTTCTTTTCTTTGGTCCTTCCTCGGGTCTCCTGACGGCCTCACGACTCTGGCTGGAAGTGTTCGGTTTAGGTGAACGGTATGGGATTTTTTAATAGGTTTTAGGTGAACTAATGAATACACTCGCACACTCGCACATACACATACTCACCCACATACAAAAAAAAATAAGAGAGAGCAATGATGAGGACATGTCAAATCGGTAAAATTACCGAATGAACAATACTGAGCTCTCCAGGAAACAAAAAAAAGGAATAACAGAATAGTGACTTGATCCATGGCCAATCAGATACAATTGTGGTATGTGAACAACGGCACTACCAGGGACTCAATTGAGGACATACACGATCATCAATGGATTCATTTCATTTTCACTCAAGCTGCAGTCCATCCCTGTTGACTGAGGGAGGAAGTGGGACTGCTGGGAATTGAACCTAGCAGTATGTTGTTGACTCAATTGCAAAAATTCTGCCATCAATCCATCTATTTCGGGCTATTTACCCTGTTCAGGGTCACCCAAGCTGCAGGCTATACCACTTGACTGAGAGAGACTATATTGGACTGGTCACCAAACATGCCGATTATGAACAGTGTGTAAGAAGAAAAACCTGTGGCATGAAATCCAGTTATGTAAAGTACACTACAAATGGCTCCGTTGTGAAAATTTTAAGTCATCCATGCATCTATTTATGAACAACTATCCTGTTCAAGGCCACGGGGCGATTAGGAGTGGGAATTGATCCCATTGGCATGAAAGTCTGCTATGTCAACCACTACACTACCAATTTTCAACGGTTCATCAATTTACGACCACCTCTTATCCTATTCAGGGTCACCCAGACTGGAGTCTATCACAGATGACAACAACTTGGACTGTTCGTCAATTAAAGTGCGACTGCAAACAGAACAGAACAGAAACCGTCCGCATGAGTGGAGTTTTATTTTCTTTGGTACTTTTATTAGACTAGGGCAGATGGATGGAAGATGCCGTTCACTCTGTCCATTGAGGGAGGGAACGCTGCCTAAGCCCGGCCAATCAAAGCGACTTCCCCCATGAACCTACTTTAATTCAGTTAGTCTACATGGCAGAAGTACTTCGAGTCCTAGCAGGAGGCCGGATAAGGAAATGCAAGAAGATCTCCACTTACAGATGATGTCAATTGGATCGTGCGTTGGTGTGACAGTCCATTATTGTCGTCCTCATGTTCTTATCAGGTATTATTCAGCTCAAAATTGTGACCTATCACCTTCAAATATTGTCTCACTTTGTCTGATTCTGCTTTGTGTTTTTTTTGCAATTTCTCACTGTACTGTCCAAAAGTGGGACACCAACCACCCAGATCCATGCAAGTGATTCTGAAGGAAGTCGATACTGCGCAGTCAAAGGCAAGGCAGCAGTACAATTTAAAACAGTATACTTGTTACAGTATACTTATACTACGTCTCTCGGCTGGCCTGGGAACGCCTTGGGATCGCGTCGGAGGAGTTGGGTGAAGCGGCTTGGGAGAGGGAAGTCTGGGCTTCCCTGCTAAAGCTGCTGCCCCCGCGACCCGACCCCGGATAAGCGGAATTGAAGACGGACGGACTTGTGCGGTAATAACATAAAAAGACACTAAAATGTAGACAACAACAGCAAAACATTTTGCCGTATTCACTCCCTGCATTCCAAAGTAGAATCATCCATCAATTTCATCGCTGACCGTGGAGGCTAATACGCCAAGGGAACAAACATTTGCGATGGCAGCAACAACTAAAGAAAGCCTGTCTCCGGCACAAATAAATTTAAGGGGGAAAAAACTATATCCTAAACAATAAGAACACTAACTGCCTTGTATAAAGAGAAGTCAAACAAAGTGCGCTTGTAAAAACAACAGAGATTGCGGCTGAGAGCAAAACCGCATATGTGCAAGCCATCTAAACAAAACATTGTAAGTCCATCCTACTCTCTTTCTTTTGAGTAATGCAAGAATGTCAACATGTGAAATCAGTTTAGTGACAGTCAATAAGTGAAAACATCCACTCCAATGGTACTGCAAAAATTCTTTTTTGGGGGGGAGGGGCTTATAGTGTGTGCATTCAGTACCATCCCACCAACCTCTAAAGTTTTTGTTTTGCCTTGTTTGTTTGTTTTGCAGTGGGCTTTTTTTTGTGACGCTCCTAAAGCAGGTAAGTATGCTACTTAGAATTGCTCAAGCAGTTTACACGTTAACTTTAAATTAAATTCTTCCTATGCCAGAAATGTTCCAAAACAGAACAAATTGGAGGTCAACCAGAATCCCCAGAATGGATAGCCATGTTTATGTGGTTGTCTTAGCAGTTCAATTGTATGAACAGTCATAACATCTCACAATGAATGCAGTTATTTGCTGTCTTGAGATGATCCCACATCAAATGTCTATGGCCCGTTAGGACAGCAAACATGCTGAGACAAAATGAAATCATTCAGGCCAACAATAGAAAAACAAAATTGTTTTCAATCTTCAATTTGAACAAAAATGACAGTTTGGTGATCAAGAATTGGATGCTCATAAATCACCCTAATCCCTCATGAAAACACAAGACAGACTTAAATTAAGGAGTCTCTGAAGAGGAGACATTAACGTTTGGAAAGTAGTTCCTTTGCGAGAGAGAGAGAGAGAGAGAGAGAGAAAGAGAGAAAGAGAGAGAAGAAACACAAGAGGAGGATGAGTCAGTGAGGACCAGATTACCCAAAAGCCTTCAGGGCGGCTCTCCAAAAAAGAGCAGATAAAAGAGCTTATTAATAGCCCAAAGATTTACATGCACTAAGTGGATGTTTATGTTGGAACTTGTTGCTTATGTGTGAACATCCAACCACTGTAAACAAGGCCATTCATGTCCCATTTCCTTTACATCACTGATATTGTTTCCACTGACAAAATAGGCGGCCACAGTTTGAAAACACATCATTTGAGTTCTTTTCTTTTTCCTTCTTTTTAAGTGGTTCCACAGTTCAGTGTGCCCGGGGCAGTAATCACTGTCGCGCACTGCCTATTCTAGTGACTTCTGCACAAACAGCAGAGGAAGGCGCATTACCCGCACTATTTGTACCAATAGAGGCAACTACGTGCACAGCAGAGTCACATTAATGTGTGAGCCCATAATATTGACAGCATTGCATTTAACATTAGGGAGCCCCTCATCAACCACATGAATAGTGCCAAACAGGAGGGCGGAGTAGGGGGTCATGGGGCAGGCATTGGACATATGCCGTAACACCGCTGCCATTTATTGGACAAATATAAAATTAACAACAGCCGGGAGTTGCATTAGTGAGCCAACACTAATTTCCAATTTGAGGTCAGTTGTAGGCTATAAACATTTAAAGGGCTGCTTAAAGAGAGGAGCTGCCTCTTTACAAGAAACAAACTTTTCTAGTTAATCAGCACACTTTGGCCAAACCGAATGCATTCCTCTGTAACAAGTATAGAAAAAGCAAAAATAATGCAGATTGGCATAACTCAATGGAAATGTTGCCGTTAACTATTCAAAGACAAGAAAGTACAATGTGCACTAAAGAGAAGTGACATTGCAGTTGATATGTATTATTTTATACTAGAGTTTAAGCTCATGTTAAAATGGAGGCCTTATCAAAATGCACCTTGGGAGTACCAGTAGTTATAGTAGCGGGACTCGATGAGAAGAGAAAGATTGAGCAAGTTAAATGTTAGAATTATGGTGGGGAAATAAAGCGAGATGGAGCAGTTGTAATCTCACTGTCCAATGAAACTGACATTTTGTGGTAAGAATACAAGATAATGTAGTGTATTTTCTTGGTTACCTCATGATTAAAAAAACAAAACAGTTCTGTTCAATTAATATGACTGTGTTTTGGGTTGGATCATGGGCTCTTTGTGTTGCTATGGTCCAAAAGATACATTTAGGTTTAAAGACAGTCATCATAAAGGTTGTGAGGATTATATTGTTTGCTAGTTTTTTGGAACTTTGTTTTTGCTATTTTGGTTGTGACACAATGTGATTTAACTTGTATGTAACAGATCCGTTTAACGTCAAGAGTGCCGAGGTGTTAATGGACTGGTTGACACAAGCGTCATGTTCAGGATTCCAATCTGGAGTGTTCTCTTTAAGTGCATGAGGGCCACTGGCAGCTTTGTTCCGCCCACGACATCAAAAAAGGGGGGCAACCTGAGCTATTTGAACAATGGCTTCTGACTATATTTAGAGGAAGTGACGGGCGAAGGGATTGGGACGTGTATGAGGTCACCGGCAAAATGCGAGGCACATCCACGCTGACATCCATCAGGTGACGAAAGAAGCACAAATGCTCTTTCCCAGGGTCGGTAACTTGCTTCTACCTATTTAAGCCTTTTCAGTCCTCTGACATGAGAAGCATCCTTGATCACATCACAGAGAGATTAAGCTCCTGTATCATGGATCAGGCTAAATCTGTTCATGTGGACCAGGGTGGGGGTGAGTCTTTAGGCCTACCCTACCATCAATGCCCGGGCACGATGCCATGCGTGGTGTTTTGTTGATTGCAGGCACTGGTAAATGAGGCTCTGCTTTAATCAGAAGCATGCAGGGATGGTGTCAGAGTTAAATGAACAAATCACTTAAAGAAGTGATCCCTTCTTTTGAACAAAACGGTCGTGAATGGCACAGCACTATCTCATAGAGCAATTGCGTCAATGATATCGTCTTTGATGATAAAGCTTTTGTGAATTCATTCAATTTCTCAAGGTCATTATAAATAAAGCATTTATTTATCTATTTAAGATGTAACAAAAACTGATTTGAATTGGAAAAACAGTCATACCCTAAATGATCTCAAATGTGTCATTTAAAATATTTTTTAGTAGTCCCCAAATGGGAATCAACATTCAATCGCATGAAAAACAACATTTTTATTGTTCTTCCAGGACTGTTCAGTCAGCACCATGTAACATCAACTTTCTCAACGAGTCCACTTTCACGGCACTACAAATCATCGGTGTGAGACAGGAGACTGTCCCTGAAGCCTCTCCCGGGACCGCATACAGCGGTTCTTTTATTTACCCAGAAATCCCATCCTCCGCAGCGGCTTCCTGTTCTCTTGAAGTGAAACATCCTTTCCTGGGGGATCAACTGGATGAACCAGACTCAGCCGTGTGGACGCTGCTTCAGACGGGCCCATGCCCAGTTACAATAACACCATCATGCTGTTCCTCCCAGCAAGCCCACCCTGAAAAACGCCAGCCCCTTCCCGGGGCAGAAGAGGCAAAGCGGGAGGCCTTCTGCGTTCATGCTGAGACAAAGAGGGCCTTGCTGGAGGGTTTGTGTGAGAGGAAACTCAGCAGCTGATGCAAATGAAGTGGTGGGATGCAGAATAGGGGGACAATATTAAGGGGGACATGGACACAAAGGGTGGGGTGGCAGTTAGTGAAGCCTCCTAAAGCAGCACAGCACACAGGACCTTTTGAAATCCCGGCAGCAGTGAATGTCAATCAAGCGGTCAGCGTTAACAATGTTAGGCCAGGGCAAACCGGGCTAATGTTCCCCCTTGCAAATCTGGCACTCCACCCTTCCTCCCCACCCCCGATCCCCCTAGTGACCGCATGAATCTGACTAGTGACAGCTCGCCATCCTGTAATTTGCCAATTTGCACGCGTGTCAAAAAGCCAGGCGGTCGTGAATGATGGCCGCAAAGTGGGAATCGGCCGAAAACAAGGGCAAGAGATCAGACAGCGAGGGGGAAGATAATCGAGATGACGGGGTTGGGGACGATGAAATACGCTGAAGTGAAGGCCACTTAAAGTCTACTTGTTCTAAAAACAACAACAATTGTTTTGATCAGCTCAAAGTCATAGACGAAGGTAGGCTTTTAACTGCTCATCATTGTCCGTTCATTTCCGTCCCTGGAACAAGTTGACACAAAGCAGACTAAACACTGAAGAGCTGTTTTTAAAATATGATGGCCATCGTTTTGTTAGTTGTTATTTTAGGCCACAATAAACCACAATTGAATCCTCCCACACAATGAAACTATGGCAACTAAAACAAGTTCTAAAATAAAACACTTTTACTCGTCACTAAGACCAAAAGGAAGAGGTCCAAAGAACGACTTCATCATATATTTTTGCTGCTGGAAAAGTAAATATCTTTTATGCTTCTATGTGCATGTCGACATACAGCTTTCACATGAAGCTTGTATAAATCTCTATCAGGAAGCAAGCCAAGCTCGCGGTCTCTTGCTGCTTGAAAACCATATAATAGTCTCAGGAACCAGAAACACATTTTCTGGTTAGTTGGCAGCAAATGTCCCGTGATGGTCTGGGCTGGCTAACTATGAATGTTATTTATATGATTGGGTTAGAGATGGGGAAAAAATAGCCGACAAATGCATGTAGCTTCCCAGTATAATGTAAATGTTACAAGATAAACATATATTGTATGTTAATGTTCGTAGTCTGAGCCAAAAACAGACAATGTGAATTACCGCCTACCATTGCAGGAATCCGCTTGCTCGCGTTGCCCTTTACACTTGTTTAATAATGTTTTACTTCTCCACAACAATCCCCATCACTGATTAACATCTGACAAAAGCAGCGCTCCCCACTCTTAACTGCAGGAGATCCTTAAACCATCCGTGAAAGCGAAAATGAGAAGCAATTTGGTTGAACACTTCACATTGTAATGGCTATTTACCACACCATTGTCGCGCTAAAAGGGTAGCCCTTTAAATGTCTCACAAAAGTAATCTCGCCGTTGGGTACAGTTCATTGAATTTCCTACAGCTGGCCCTCCAATCTGTCTTGCGTTATCCCGAGCAAGAGAGGTTAGCGGTCTGAAAAAAGGAGCACAAAGCTGATCTTGCTTGTGGTTATGTCTTTTATTCAAGGGTCAGGACATAATGCGACGACCAAACATGACTCTTGACTTATGTGTTTGTGTTCATTTGAGTCAAACCATCTGGTAGATGGTAAATTTCATGGATTAGGATTAGGGTTGCAGAATTTTGGGATTATCCAATATTGGAAACTTTACATGTAAATACACAAATAGCCGTGACATTTTGGTTGAATTCATTGCTGATTAATCGTGTTTTGGGGATTTATGGAGGCAAAATGGAGTGTACTACTTGTCACTGATAATTGTTGTTTTAAGATAAATAACATTATGTCACAATATGACTTTTACTGTGTCAAAACTCATCTGGAAAACTTCTACTCAATATGACGGAGACCTATCGATCCATTTTCTATAGTTCTATAGTCCAAACTATGGGGGGGGGGGGGGGGTCCAAGATTCGAACCACAAACCTAATGATTGGGAGGCAGCGAATACTCTACCTCTTTGAACTATAGATTAAAATACTTAAGAGAACCAGTACACAATTCCTGTAAAATAGTTCACTTACGATATACAAGAACTAGAAGACGAAGTACATGAAATTATGGGAAATTGAGTGACCACATCGTATATCCCTGCAGACCACCACAATGGCACAACTCCTTCAGGCAGCATTACTCTGCTCAATACAACACTGTCTTAGTGACTATTTACATAAACGATATTGATTAATTTAAGGAAATTTAGTCAAATGTCCATCCCTAATGGCTATCTCTCAACAACCCACACTGTCAGACTCCTGGTGGGTTTCCGTTATGGTAATTGATGCAAGGGATCTGTGCATTTCAAAGAGTTGTGGAGGAAAGGAACTTGGGTCAGAACCTCCGGCGGAGTCTCCTTTGAAAGCTCAAAGGCTGTCAGAAACTTTGCTCAATGATTGCAGACCCCCACCGACCTAACACAACCCCTCCGAGTATGATAAAAGATGTACCCCAACAGACTCTGTGACCTGCTCTGTTGGGCCTGAACACATTTCGGGTTGCGGAGGCAGCGCAACGCCATCGTAACGCAGAGGGAATGGCACAGTCACTGGATATTACCCAGGGAGCCGGGGTGGAGAATCAGTTTCCATTTCACCATGACCTTTCGCTAGTCCCAACGGTGGTCAGCTCCACCGCTACCTCCTTCCTCTCAGATCCCCACTGAGCGGCCTCCGCCCCCGCTGCAGTCTCTCTCTTCCTTGCTCTCTGTTCATTTGTCAACCTATCCATCTCACTCTTCTTCTGGGCTACGACAGAACGATCCAACCCCCCTTGACAAAGAGATCACATTCCCATAGCTCATCTATCTTCCCATCAGCTGTCTACACAGTTTCTTGGTGTGTTAACATTGCACTTGGGTGCAGGCGAGTAATGCAACTGATGAACACTATGAAAATTATTTTGGAACAACTTTATATACATATTGCACAGTTCCTGTAAAGGTAGCTAGCTCTCTTATTAACTATTACGATGACTATGGGCAAGTGAAAAGTAATAAACATCTACTAATACGATGGCCTTGGGGACTAGGTTCTGAGGTGCTTTGTCAACTGGCACATCCTTTGTTGGGCTCCTTTGTTTACAGCATTGGAACACAAATTTCTATGCGTGCCAGAATACTACCAATGCTGACGAGTGACAGAGTAAGTTGTAATTACAGTAAATATTTGTAAGAAAATTACTATTGGCAATAAATGTGTAGCAAAAAACTAAAAGCAAAGCAGTAGCTGAGCATGCTTTCTTGAGCCACGTAGCGACATATTCTTATGCTATTCCGCAAATGTGTTCATGGTGCACCGTTTGTAACCCGAGTGTAAATTTTACATTTTGCCTGCTATAAAATATATACAGCGGATCCTCGATTTAACGGCTAGGCCTATATAGTACAAATTGGGAACACGTAGTGAAGAGGAATAAAATAATTTGTCCTCTTTGCGTGTTCCAAAATTTGAAGACAGATTTAATGTAATAAAAAACACCTTTGCAAAAATGATTTAATAAAAAAAAACAGAGATCTCTGGACATCGTGACAGACTCCAAACATCACGTAGCAGGTGGAATTTCCGAAGTGCCGAATGTGTCTCTTCCGCGTGGCAAATGGCTTCTTATACTTAAACAGACCGCCTCTCTTTCATTTGTAGACAAAACATACTCTCTGGGTACTTTCCCGTGAGCGATGGCGCAAACAGAGTCAGGGGTGTGTGTTCGAAGCAGATTCTGTTGTCAAGGACCAAATGTGTGTTTTCGCACAGAACACTGAGAAGGAATTTTTTAGACCAAACAATATGTTTCAGCTTAGTTCAAGGTCAAATTATACTGAGTTCAACACTATCTCACATCTATAAAACATTTCAACATGGTTAATATAAAGAATTTAAATGTTAATAATATCTAACAGTAGTAAGCTTTGTTAACAGGTCATAACTAAATCTCATAACGTTATCCTTTTGGTTAACTAGCTAACAACAGCATAGCTGTATTTTACAGTTAATGCACACACTGTGCATTGCTTAACTTTTCGGTTTTCGATTCGGGCTCCAGTGCTTCGGAATGCCCCACCCTCGGAGGTCAAAGACGCTGCTACCTCTGTAGAAACGTTTAAATTGCGTCTTAAGACTCATTTCTATACTCTCGCATTTGGCTGAATTATGTGTACCTGGTGACTGACGCTGCTTTCTTTCCCTCTCTTCTCCATGGCTTGGAGAGAGAGTTAGGTTCATTACGAGTTCTGTATCACAAACTATGTACATTTTTGCCAATTCGGCATTCATTGCAGCCTGATCATCCTGGAAGGGGGATTCCCATATTTGCAGTCCCTTCTCAAGGTTTTTCATTTTTCGCCAGTTTGTCAATTGCGGGTATGTGAAGCCCTTTAAGATTCTTTTGTGATTAAGGGCTATACAGACGCTCCCCTACTTCCGAACATTCGAGTTACGAACAACGGTACATACGAACATGTCTGCGCGCATGTCAAAAAATGTTCGGAAAGAGACGCTGTAAGTTAGATTTTGTATTGCGCACCTTTTTCCGAGTACTGTAGTGCTTCTTTCCGCCGCTAATACCGACGCTTGGCGCTGTGAGAGCTCACCCAGCATTGGAGGCTCAGCAACGTGTCGAGGAGGAGGAAGAAGAAGAAACGCCTGTCGCTCATAGATAAAGCCATCGCACTCTTCGAGCAGCAAGACCCAAATATTGAACGTTGCACAAAGGTTGCAAATCAATTGAATGATGCCATACAGTGCTACCGCATCATTTATGATGAAAAAAGAAGAAAACTGTGCAATCGTCGTTAGATCGCTTCTTTCGGCCAGTTTCTAGTAAATCCTTCAAGGAAGATACTCATCAACCCTCATCTTCTTCTCCTCGACCCTCAACTTCTTCCTACATTGAAGTTACGGAGGAAGTAACTTTTGAAGCCCATTCCAGCGACGACGAAGAACCTCTCATGATATAAAATCCTCCTCTTCCTCCTCCTCCATCAAATCCTTAAGCATCGAGTACATCTTCCAAAAGTAAGTTAAACTTCATTTTATTTATCTTATTACGTACATGTACATACTGTGTGTGTCTCTCGCTCTCTCTCTCTAACATACGTAGTACAGTACTGTACGTATTCTCTTTAAACATAAATTATAATCCAAAATATAGCACTGAAGCAACTTACGAACAAATTCACCTTACGAACGATCGCTCGGAACGTAACTAGTTCGTAAGTTGGGGAGCGTCTGTATAAATAAACTTGACTTGACTTAACTTGGAATAGACTAAGGGCACACTCGGGCCATTTCTTCCGTACCGTACTGAAGCCTGATTGCCCCCCTCTCCTGTCCCTTACTTTAACCAAACCGTGCCCAGGCGCAGTTGCCTCCGAAATAAATGTCATCACGTTGCTTTCGCAAGAAGAAGACGTCATCATAGGTGGACTGTTGTTTAGACAGCTCAGCAGCGCTATGGAGAGCGAACACGGTTGCACTAACTTAAATGTTTTTTTTTTGTCAGTTCTCTGCTAAATAGTCAATCCCAGATTTCTGCATTCATAGACTGTTTGAGACGCCGTTTAACAGTCAGTCGTGCCGCCTGAGTGGTCGCTCGCTATTCACGTCGGACGTACATACGTGACCTCATGGTTACGTTTCGCGACTATTCGCCGCGGCTGTGCGCATCTGCGGCCGACCGTACTGTTCTCTGGCCCACCTCTCCCAATCGTGCCAAACTGGAGATCCTAACTGTACTCAGGCGCAGATCGATTGTGCTCACACTACCGATAGAATCCAGACTTTAGCAGCAAGCGTGCTTGGGCACGGTACAATGGCCCTAGTGTGAGCGCGCTCTAAGATGTTCTTGTTGATTTTTGAGGAACTGTTTCACTTTATCTATAGTCAGAAGTTATTTTGATTCCAAAAAAGTCACTTTCACACAGAAATAGGTGCTCCCAGTGATGTTTGATAGATTCAGTGGATTACGCAGATGGACAGATAGCCTCTATTTGTTGTCGTCTGTGTTTGTATTATTTAGACATTTTATTTTGTATTGATATCTAGTGTTTTGTGTTTCCTGAGTCTGCTTTGTAACATAGTTGTTCACTTGTTTTGTACCATAGTCTTCGCTTGGTCTAATCTTGTGTCTGCCTGTCAGATCTCTCCCTCTTGGTTCGTTGCTCATCTGTTTGTCGTTATTCTGTTTGGTTTTAGTTTACAGTAGTTGTTCTTGTTGCTTGAATGCTGTTTTAGTGTTGAAGAAAGTTTAATGGTACCTAACATTTAATCAGTTTTTGTTCCTGGGAGTTTTAAAGCCTGGGGAAAAAAATCACAATATAATATAATTTTATTCAAAGGGTCAACACCTGTCTCTGTTCTGTTCTATATGGCCAGCATTTTTGCAAAAAGTTATTCAAACCACCATATAGCCAATTTTCCGATCTCAGGATGGTAGCTTACCATTTTCCAACACCGTCAACGCTTGTTTGCGCACAATCGCTTTGTTTGCAGCCTCGGAATGTGACTTTATATTAAAGTGCGTGCGGCAACTTTGTATCATGTTGACAATGCCGGGAAGTTGTTTGTCACACAGGCTGACATGCTGCGGACACGCCCTTCGGCTCCAGCTGTAACCATTTATGTGCACCTTTTTCTTGTGAACAACTCAAATGTATTATTAATTGTAAAACTTACATGCAACGTACAACATTGTTAAAAGTAAGAAAGACTATCTGAGGATCTTGTGTGCCTGTCTTATTAATACAACAATCGGGTCAAATAAAAAGACTAAAATATAACAATGTAAAAACTATGTCATACAATCCTTACTTTGTAATTTGGTCTGTTTTATTGTGATACAACTAGTCTGACTAATAAATCTGGTTCAAATGCCAAAGAGCATCTCTTACAATGTAATTTGGGTTTAATTGCGATTCAGGAAAATGTCGAGCTAAGGTCGAGTGCACATGTAAAAACAATGGGGTTGTTTTTGTTCTGATTCTGCCCTTTCCCAACTAAGGACATCAAACGGCCGACAATCTTATGTTTTATAAGATTATGTTTTATAAGATTATCCTTATGTCTGAGGTGTGTGTCAGTGGAATGTTCCCAATGCTGCAGGCCAACAATCTTAAAAATTGAACCTGACTACTTTTAAGGTTAGACTACTTTTGTCTAAGGTTTGTGAATGTTTCACTGTCAGAGTGTATGGCCAACATTTTTTGACCAAAGGGCCTTTGATTTGTATGTTCTGTCATGCATTTGTGTTGTTTTTGTGTTTGTTAAGGTGCACTGAGCAAAGCTAAGGCTACATTAGCAACTCACATGAACCACATCTATGTGTGTTTTTGATATGGTCATGTATGTTACATTAATGGATGGTTTCATTGTAGAACAGATCCTCAGTTTGTGAAGGCACCAGCATATGGCATTTCAAGGTTACAAATGGTACACAATTAATTAGTCTGTGAAGTGGCATAATGCTACATTGTCACACGACGCAAGGTAATATAAAAAGAAAAGAAAAGTGAACATTGTTTACTAGTTATTTGTCAAGAGCCAACCTCCATTACCTGACACACTCAAGTAAAAAAAAAAGGTCACAACAGTATAGCGACACCTGTGACATCATTGTCAAGAGAAAATAAAGATGCGTGCTAATGGCGCTAATGTCGTCGCTCCTCACATGCTGACAAATGAAGCCATTGTGGCGTTATTATCACAGTTATTCATAGCCTCTTCGCAATGGGGACAATGCATTTGTTACGTTACATGGGGGCGCACGCACAGCCGTTTGCCTGTCATTGTGTATTACGGGCAAGCCCGTGACATTTAGAAGCGCCGGGTAATGCACTCTGCTATATGCGTCGTGTTATTAAAACGCCATTATTTTTGACAGCAAGCCGCTGCGCCTTGTGATTAATTAGCGGTATTGAGTCGGAGGTGGCTCACGCTTTAACAATAGAAATGAACTGACAAAGTATTGGAAAGAGCTACGGGCAAGAATTAACTAATTGTTTGCTCATTAGATCCACTTTGGGCAATGACACAGCAATAAAACAGGATTTGTTGGATGTGTCAGCTTGATGTAGTGGAATAAGAGAAACCGCAGAGCTTGTTCTGGTGAAAATCAAACTGAGACGTTTTTGCTGTTTTTTTTTTATGTCTTGGACTGAGAAGAATGAACCTTGAGTCATGTGTCGACTCTAGCATATGACCTCAAGCCTGCACATGGCCCAAATGTAGCCCAAATAGTCCAATGATTTAGCTTTGATTTACAGTCAAACTCCTTTGAGGTTGTACACTATTTTGTGTGTGTGTTCGGAGGGGATAAGGATTGGGACACCTCACACAAAATCTCATTCCTCGAAGCTGAGCTTGACTTGAAGGCAATGCAAAAAGAGGCATACCACATGAGAGAATGTTTTTATTTTAGGTTAGTATGTCTGCCTCACAGTTTAAAAATTCTGGGTTCAAATTATGCGTCTGGCCTTCATTTGTGAAGTTTATGTTCTTCATGCTTGTGTTGGTTTTCTCCAAGTACTTTGGGTGCCACATTCCAAAAACAAATATTATGTTGACTGAAGACTCGAAATTGTCCTTAGGTTCGAATGTGAGTGTGACTCTTTTGCCTTTGCGTGAATGTTTTATGTTTTATTATTAACAGTCAACTTGTTGAACACTTGTGAAACCACAAGTCATTTCGCTCACTTTCATTTATGCACTTGATTTTTGTAAACTTTTGACATACATTTTTCCTAAGTTTAATATCTGAGTAATGGGCAGCTGTGAAAATAGTAAAAAAAAAAATCCCAATGCCAGTCGTGGGGCCTATCAGTTACGTGCAACACTCCAAACCACTGGTCCGTAGCTCTTCCAACACGGTTACAGTTACAAACATACAGCTGCAACTTAGCCAAGTAGAATGTTCCCACCTTGAGAACCTATGCCTCCATTTCTGTTGTTGTGTTTGTGGTCGTACAAAAAAAGATAGAAAAACACTACCCGCGATTCGAGATATAAATCTTAGTTGAGCAAGAAGAGGAAAACCAAGCAGGAAAAGAGCAATAGGATTCTATCCGTCCCTGGCTGGCCATAAAAAGCTAAGTTGCACATGAGTTATTGAGGGCTGGTTAAGTTGTTTTTTCACTTGCTTGACAATTCAATGTTACTTAAAACATTGCTGGTTCAGTTAATAAATGTTTTATAATGGGAAATATAAATGTCACTATGTGAAAAATGTTTTTTTGAAATCTGATAAAAAAGTGTCCTATAACAGAATGTGGGAGTTTCTAAGGTATTAGTCTATTAATTTAAGTTTATATGTTCTGTATTTTTCAATGGTCCCAGAATTGTAACATGAAAAATAAAATGGTAATAGAAGGATATATATATATATATATATGCAAAATTATTAAAATAATAATTGCATCATACGCATATCAAATCCAATCATTACACTTTAAAAATCGAGCCCTGTTTTGTTTTTATGTATGCCAATAGTTATTCAAGTACAGTATGCTATTTAAATACATACATTTTGTTAGAATGACACTTTTTTTCTTTTTTTAAATCGAACCATATCACAACAGATAATATTTCTGTTTCAGTCTACAGGAAGTCTAGAGTGCTGTTGTGGTGCGCATTGATCTCATTGCTTGTCCTATATCCTTCATACCTTAAACATACTGGAATTTTTGTCACTTTGACTCATGCCATCTGCTTGTTCTTCAGTGGTTTGCAATTACTGTTTTTGCTTCAGGGCGGTTGCACGCTGCACAATGTCACGGCCAGGTGCCAGGGATGTCGGCAAAGGAGTGAGGGAACCATACCTTCACAGGCCTTCAATCTCCGCTTTAGTTGAAAGCTGACTGGGATGTGAAGAGAAAGCCCGCCAGTCCAGTAAGCCTCAAGGGGGGCAAGAAACGAACGAGTGGTAGCCTCAAAACACCTCTCCCTTTCATAGCCCCCCCTCACCCCCCCCCCCCTCGGGCTTTAACAGAAGGTATGTATTTTTGGAGAGACCCCCGGTGATGTGATGGACACGAGTGCCGCGTTTGAAATGGAAACCGGCGCATTCTGCCTTGCCAGGGAGGCACCAGGAATATCCCGGTTGGGACGGACGGTGAAAGGAAATGGAACAAGCGAAAAGGGAGGTGGGGCAAAAAAACAGCCATCTTTATTGAGGTTTTCCTTTCAAAACATGTGCAAATATAGGAGCGACCCATCCCATTCAGCAACCTCAATAGAGTACCCGCTCGCCACCAAAGGCGTAGATGGCTTCTTTCTTCTCATATCAACTCACTCATGTATACACTGACGACACATGCTGGCTCAGATAACCCAGAGAATAAAAAAAGACACGATAACAGAAAAGAATGTAATTCACAAGGCGCGATAAACTAAGCTTAGTCTCTCATGCTCGTGTGCCGGTCTTTCCTCTTCATTCGCCATTTATTTCCCACACAGGAGCAAAATAGGACGTGATGATGCAGTGCCGTGCTAAAGGATGATGCATGTGCACTCACTCCTCCCTATAACTCACCTGGCCCCTCTATAGCAGGAAGTGGAAGAGCAAAGGAGTCATATCCTTCAGCCTGCTCCTCATCCAAATGGGCTGGCATCTGTAAACAAGAGCTGCGGCTATCATGTAGCAGTCAGATAAGCGAGGGGGAAGGAGTCCTCCAGAGAGATGGATCGCAAAGGGCCCAGCACCACCCTGCCACCTTAGGATAATAAACAGCCTTAGGAAGGGGTCCAGGGAAAAGGCGGAAGGGGGGTCAGATAAGAGCCATCACTCACATCGGCCGCGCTGATAAGGCGCAGACGCACTCCGTCACCCCGCGTGACATTTGTTTTTCATTCCACTCCGACGAGGGAGAAGTCAACCTGTTTCATCTCATCAATGGCCGCCGCGCTTCCACTCGGGCTCGGTGTGTGCCAGCCTCTGACACCGATTGAGCCGGAATGATTGACTAGTGCACGGGACACTCTCCAGCTCACAGCTCCAGTAGAGAGAACCCCAACCAAATGCATTTTCTATACTGCTTATACACAAGCTCACAAACGTGAATACATCCCTCACGTTTCTGCAGATATTTATATCTTTTCATGGGACAATACAGACGCTCCCCTACTTACGAACATTCGAGTTACGAACAACGGTACATACGAACATTTCTGCGCGTACAGTATGTCGAAAAATGTTCGGAAAGAAATGCTGTAAGTTAGATTTTGTATTGCGCGTAGTGCTTCTTTCCTCCGCTAATACCGACGATTGGCGCTGTGAGAGCTCATTGGAGGCTGAGCAACGTGGCGAGGAGGAGGAGGAAGAAACGCCGGTCCCCATGAAGCAGGAAATAACTTTTGAAGCCGATTCCAGCGACGACGAAGAATCTCTCATGATATAAAATCCTCCTCTTCCTCCTCCTCCATCATCTCCTTAAGCATCGAGTACATCTTCCAAAAGTAAGTTAAACTTCATTTTATTTATCTTATTACGTACATGTACATACTGTGTGTGTCTCTCTCGCTCTCTCTCTCTAACATACGTAGTACAGTACAGTACTGTACGTATTCTCTCCATTTTAAGTTTTTTTCAGTACAAACCAATGCAGGTTATTTGTACAAGCCTTAAACATACTTATATAAACCTTCAATATACTTATATAGGCTTTAAACATAAATTATAATACAAAATATAGCACTGAAGCAACTTACGAACAAATTCACCTTACGAACGATCGTCCGGAGCGTAACTCGTTCGTAAGGTGGGGAGCGTCTGTACTGAAGAAATAACCCTTTGACACAATGAAAAGTAGTAAGTAGCGTAAATGTAGTGTTCCTCAAAATTCAGCCATTAATGGCTAAACGCCTGGCAACAAATGTGAGTACACCCCTAAATGAAACTGCCCAAAGTGTCAACATTTTTTGTGGCCTCCATTATTTTCGGGCAATGCCTTAGCAGGCAAGGAGTTCACCAAAGCTTCACAGGTTGCCATTGGAATTGTCTTGGTGAATATTCAAGACCTTAGGTATGTTCAATAGGGTTTAGGTCTAAAGAGATTCTTGGCCTGCCTGTCCATCAACTTTACCCTCAGCCTCTTTAGCAAGGCAGTAGTCATCTTGGAAGTGTGTTTGGGGTCATTATCATGTTGGAATACTGCCCTGTGGCCAAAGGTGTCAAATCCAGGTCCAGAAAGTGAAAACCATGGCAGGGTGCTCAGGAGCTCGTTTACTTGACGATTTGGTAGAAGCACCTGTGGCTAGAAGCAAACTATGGCAGGGTATTTCTTTCTGGACCTGGATTTGACTCATCTGCCAGCGACCCAGCTTTCGGAGGGACGGGTTCATGTCCTGCAACAAAATGAACTATTATCAAACAAAGATTCATTCAAACACAAAATAGTTTATGGTCTGTGGGATTTTGGTCAAGAAAATCACAACCCTCAAGGCAAATCCCAAATCCATAGATTTGAACCTCGGGCCTTTCCATCACAGGCCACAGATTTACAGTAGAGCTCAGAGTTTGCCAAGTACAAATGTTACCACCTTGACGACTCATGACTTCATTTTTTACATCACACTATACAAGACGGAAAACCACAGTCGCGATGCTAACAGTAATAACCTTAGTGGGCCGAGAGGGTAAAACAAGCAGGAAAAGAGCAATAGGTTTCTATCCGTCCCTGGCTGGCCATAAAGAGCAAAGTTGGACATGAGTTATTGTGAAATCTCCTTGAACAAAAACTCCAGTTACAAGTTGTAAATGATTCTTTGGAGATTCATAATCCTGACACTGTGCAGTCGCTTCAGTTATTTTGTCTTTTAGCACCTTTTTAATTCCCCAAACAGGCTGGCCAATCGGAGGACATGCAAAGTGGAAATAAATCAAGTCGCCCTTGGCTTGCCTCCGCAGAGGTCGCCTACAAGTCACAGATTTGAGAAGGTATAAAACGCTAACTTTACAACTATTCCCAATTGTTGTACGTGGAACTTATGTGCATTGTATTACCACTAATGAAGGGGTAAATTTCCCCCTTTACGATCGGACCTTTACGAGGAGGGTTGTAAAACACTAACGTTTTTCTTTTTCTTGCGTTGCCCGTGTTTGTCACCGGTGTTGTGGGGGGGTTCAGACTGAGCACACACTGTTTCCATTAGTCAGGCACTGCTCCTTCAATGAGGCCACCGTCTGGACCGTGAGAGAGCCCTCATCCCGTCCATCACGTCGCGCTTGACGTTCGACAGGCAGGGGCAGAAAAAAAAAAAATCCCCGCAGGATGTGAGTGGTGAGAGATGAACAGAGGTTGACATCGGTGGTCGCCTGAATTGACCCTTGGAGTTCGGCAAATATGTTCCTTCACTTGAATGTGAAACCAAAGACACGCTCAAATATTCCTCATCCCTTTTCCAGCTTGAAACAAGCCAGGCAACAACAGGTTTGGTTGACCTGTCCTCACTAAATCTAGACCTTTGCACCTGCCTTTGCAAAAAAAAAATCTAACATCTGAGCAGGTAAAAAGAGAAACAGCCATTTTTATAGTGTGTGTGTGTGTGTGTCGCAGATGCGGGTCAGATTATATTTACATGGCAACACAAAGAAACTGAAATCTGATTGGACAAAAAAAGAAAAATCTACATTAGCCGTAAACGTTTGAAATCTGGGTTAGACAATACCTCTTTGACAGCCAGACGTTTTCAGAAAAGGGATGCCGTGGGTGCCAGCCGATTTAAGCATTTTTGACTGATCTTTCAAGGTTCACAGAAAATTATGTGTTTGGACTATGGAAACACACGTACTACCAAATGAAAGATTGGACTCTCATCAGAAAAAAAAGTTTGTTTCTACCTTATTCCGTTTTTCAGTAATCAACAATAGAAAATGGTTAGTTTCACCTCTGTTTTGAAAAAACGTCTTTTAACGTCTTTGGCACCCCTCCATAGGACTTTACTAAACGTTATTTAACGTTTTTGGCAGTCAAAGAGATACTCATGCTGGAAATAAATGTATGCAATTCATATAAATTGTAAATGTCAGTGCTTCTGTAATTGGGGCCAACAGAGAAACCCTTGAAGGCCCTAACTGCACGTCACCAAAAACGACATTAATTATTTTTACTCTGTTGCTATTCTGAGGCAACATCACCACAATTTTGTACTATCCAAAGTCCGTGTTAGCTTTGTCAGCGGGACAGATATTTGAGGGTGAGAGGATGGAGGAGGATTGACAAATCAAGCAATTAAAAGGGGAGGTGATTATGTCATCATTTTCCATGCCTGTGAAAAGGTCTTGCTATATTTCATATTCACTGTGAATGAATGAAGGAGGGATGTAGATGGGAGGAAGGGTGATGGGATAGGGTTTGAAATATCTCACTGGGACATTCTGCTTACTTTTTTTTAAATTTTTTTGTGTCTTATCTCTGCACGTTCAGCCCTGTTAATATGATGATGAACAATATTTCGTGAAGGGCGGTTCGACATGTCGAGCCTTGAGGGGGGGGGGACGTGTCTCCTCCCCATGTCCTTCCTTTGTATCACCACTTTTCTCTAAAGACGTATGAGGGGGTTAGGTGAGAGGATGGGGAAATGAGGTAGATAATCACCGGGGAGAGAAACATACCAGGCCGGGACCTTATTTTAGCCGTATCCCCTCCTTTGCAAAAAAAACCAAAACATTTTCATATCAATAATCAAGCAATTTCTCCACATGCTAATCCATCAAAGCAGGCTGGGGGTGTAATCTTCTTCCTCTTTTCAGGTGTGCCCCCCGCTCCATGGCAGACGTTTGTGCCACACACAAAAGCTGGCGCCCTGTCAGCACTGATTGATCAGAGGGGTGCCGCGGCTATAAAGGAGGAGCCTATCAATGATGCTCTACATCTGCACCTGAAAGGAGCCCCTCGTCTCCTTCGGCGACACAGATAATGAGAGCCGCGCTGTTAACAGCTCCTGGAGCTCTGCTTTTTGTCATGTGTATATAAGGCAAAGTGCTTAGCTTTGAGATGTGAGGTGGGAGAGGAAAAAAACAGAGGGGCCTATGCTAGGAAGATTAGCATAATGTCTACAAACGCTGACAGGGTTGAATTCCACTCACTCGTTTTGAGATTAGCGGGGCTTTTGGGGGGGGGAAAAGTGTATTTGCAGAACAATGCGATTTACGTGTTTGATTTTTAATTTCCAGGCAATTTTTTCGCAGCATGTACAAGATATATTTGCCGACGTGTGCATTGTTGGGATTCAAGCCCCCGTTTTCCATTGCATGACACAACGAGCTATGGGAGGTTATATCCAGAAGTGGGCACTTCTTTCGTCTCACCGTTGTTGACAGATGCCCATATTCCGCATATTGTGAGTGTTTAATGGCATTCGGAAAAAATACACAGACTCAGTTTGTACTGACCTGGGCAGAGGGACAAAAACCTGCTTCAGTCAGTGCTCACGGACAAAAAACTGCTTCAGTCTGCTCAGTGCGTGTATTTTTTTTCAAGCTTCGCGTCATAAAGCATTTACTGAAAATGTGGCCACCCGTCGAAAATGAGGAAATCCGTCAACGATGGGGCCGACGGACAACGAGAAGTACCTACCTCTGGTCATATCTTTGCCGTAACCAATCAAATAAATGGTCGTTTTTGGGTTCCAAGAGTAGAAAGTAACTCAGGGTATCTACGAGATTGACGATACCAAATTTAAGATATATATTTTTTTTAAGGCCACTTGGATCAAATTTAACGACATGAATATTAGGGTAAGGTGTCCGCGTGTGACAAGCGACAGGTCGCACGTCTTGACTGGATAGTATGTACGTTAATAGTCACAAAGCAATGACGAATAATAAAGTATGGTATGTTTGGAGGGACGATCAAACAGAAATCTTTTTGAATTCATTAAAGAAGTGAATATTAGATGGCAAGATAGCAAAAGATAGCAAAAAAAAAACAAAACACTACGGTTTATTAAGAATTACAAAAGAAAATTCATACGACGTCATTGCACGGCGCAGTCACGTCCTGTTCTTCTTCTTCTTCTTTTATAGTACTGGTGTATCCCATCTCTATGGTGTATACCGCCACCTGCAGCGGCGGAGTCCCCTCTCAATATTCGCAAAAGAACAGATGGGAACCGGCATAAATCGCATGTACATTTTGCGCATTTTCTGTTCATTCTCTTAAAAAATTTGAAACAATTGGAAGGAACCATGATGAGTTTAGTACAGTGTGGTAAAGTGTCAAAAAAAGGGGTAACTGCCTTTCAAGTTGTATGAAAACAGCAGGTACCCCATTGAGTGCTGGACAATCCTTCTGCAAGAGGAAGAGCACAAGATAAAATGCAGAGGCCTCATTAGTAGCACATTTATCATCTCCTGTCTGTGATTTAAAAGAATGACTGGGTCAAATCACTTTAAATACCTCGGGGGAAATCAACATTTGTCATCGCAAAGCAAACCTGCCTCGTCTCCCTCGTCTGGCATTAATTTATGCCGCTGAAGCAGCCCTATTCGCCGCTGCGCTGATTTTAATTTCACTCCTGCAAAAAAACCTTGGCCAACTGTCTCCCTCGATTCATTGCTTGAACACACAATTGTCCCTTTCAATTGGCGGAAGTGATACTCACCAAGAGCGTGCCTACCAACCCCGTCTGCAGACGGCGGGCATGTGATGCAAATGGCCTTTTTGTGCAACACTTAAGCATGTGAAGCATTTGCAAATGATTCCTCTGATGTCCACAATTAAAAACGGATTACACCCGTGTTGAACCGAACGGGGTACAAGCCAGGAACAAGGGGGAAGATGATGTATTATGAATGTGTTATTAATGCACAACTCGGCAAGGTCGGCAAAGTCAAGATGTGTGTTGAAATATGGATGTCACCCTCAAAGAGCAGGCTAACATTGCTGCAAGTGGACCCCCTGGACACTCGTTGGGTGATAGAATATTGATATGTTTTTGCAGCGTGCAGCTTCTGTGGACATTGGAGCCAATGCTAATGCTACTGGCCGGCACTACTGTAGGCTTCACATCTTAAATGTGAGTGATTTTACTTCACGGGTTTTGTTTCTCTCTTAGCACCAAACTGATTTCAGAAAAATAGTCTGACAAAAAGCCGAATAACAAAGCAAAGTGCGGTGCGGACGCAGTGTTGATTTTTCGATACCAGTTGACTGACTTTGTGGTGCACTGGCATCACCTGTGATGGAAGCCAAGAAATGTTTGAACTTTGAGTCATTTTTAAAGACCAAATTTTGGTTTGATTCCGAATTGTACAAATTCTGGTCCAATAGTTCTTAGGTTTTTGTTTTGAAGTGGCATTTACAGTTCTCTCTTATCTTCCATATGCTTCATGAGAGACTACAGACGCTCCCCAACTTACGAACGAGTTACGTTCCGAGCGATCGTTCGTAAGGTGAATTTGTTCGTAAGTTGCTTCAGTGCTATATTTTGTATTATAATTTATGTTTAAAGAGAATACGTACAGTACTGTACTACGTATGTTAGAGAGAGAGAGCGAGAGACACACACAGTATGTACATGTACGTAATAAGATAAATAAAATTAAGTTTAACTTACTTTTGGAAGATGTACTCGATGCTTAAGGAATTGATGGAGGAGGAGGAAGAGGAGGATTTTATATCATGAGAGGTTCTTCGTCGTCGCTGGAATGGGCTTCAAAAGTTACTTCGTCCTCCGTAACTTCAATGTAGGAAGAAGTTGAGGGTCGCGGAGAAGAAGATGAGGGTTGATGAGTATCTTCCTTGGAGGATTTACTAGAAACTGGCCGAAAGAAGCGATCTAACGACGATTGCACAGTTTTCTTCTTTTTTCATCATAAATGATGCGGTAGCACTGTATGGCATCATTCAATTGATTTGCAACCTTTGTGCAACGTTCAATATTTGGGTTTTGTTGCTCGAAGAGTGCGATGGCTTTATCTATGAGCGGCAGGCGTTTCTTCTTCTTCCTCCTCCTCGACACGTTGCTGAGCCTCCAATGCTGGGTGAGCTCTCACAGCGCCAAGCGTCGGTATTAGTGGCGGAAAGAAGCACTACAGTACTCGGAAAAAGGTGCGCAATACAAAATCTAACTTACAGCATCTCTTTCCGAACATTTTTTGACATGCGTGCAGACATGTTCGTATGTACCGTTGTTCGTAACTCAAATGTTCGTAAGTAGGGGAGCGTCTGTAGTCTAGAGCCACACCTGAACAGATGAAAATGCATGGATGGATGGATCAGAAGTCATTCCTACCATTCCATTGCTGTTGCATAGCCTACGACAGTGCTTCTCAACCCCGGTCCTCGAGTACCCCCTATCCAGCCTGTTTTCCATGTCTGCCACAGCCAACACAGCTGAGGGTCGTTATCAGGTTTCATGTAGAGCTTGGTGATTAGCTGATTGTTTGAAACACCTGTTTGTGTAATTTGTTGTTGTTTTTGAAGCTCAAGGACATGTATGATATCAAGATGGCAAGTACAACACATTTCCAGAGGATCTAAGAAGAATCCTTCCATGAATGCAAAAAAGGCTGGGAAAAGCACATTAGACTTCACAAGGATTACTTAGAAGGGGATAAGTTATGGCTTGTAGTTTGGATTTGAAGTACAAGGAGTCATCGAGTTAAGTCGTACGCGACCTACGTCGTTTCGACTTAACGGTACCCGTGCCTCATCCGTAGCACCTTCTTTTTTGTAAATTCCCCACAGAAATCACGCCATTTCAAAGTTATTTAAAGTTGTATTGTTGTTACTTACAGCAACGGACGCTCATCGAGGAGGTTGGCTCGCCATCAGGCGCATTTTATTTCCGTGTTTAAGTTTGACTTCGCTCCGCTCTGCCATCCATCAGCAATGAATGTCCATGCGGAAACACGAAATGTTGGTTCCGACCTTTCCGGGTCGCGCAAATATGTTTTTTAAAATTACTGTACAAATTATTTTGATGTAAATATCGACTTTAACAGTGAAATCCGACTTAAGTCGAAATTCGTCTTACATCGCCAGCCTAAGAACGTAACTCGGACGTAACTCGAGGACTTCCTGTAGATCTTCTTTGACGCCAGTTCTGTGACCCACTTCGCACATCGGCAAATCATGGGCAGCAGGGTATCAATCTCAAACACCCAACCATACCATTTGAGGATTGGTAATTTTGTTACCCGCTAAAGGGACTTGACTTTTTAATTGCCTATACAGACGCTCCCCTACTTACGAACATTCGAGTTACGAACAACGGTACATACGAACATTTCTGCGCGTACAGTATGTCGAAAAATGTTCGGAAAGAAATGCTGTAAGTTAGATTTTGTATTGCGCGTAGTGCTTCTTTCCGCCGCTAATACCAACGATTGGCGCTGTGAGAGCTCATTGGAGGCTGAGCAACGTGGCGAGGAGGAGGAGGAAGAAACGCCGGTCCCCGTGAAGCAGGAAATAACTTTTGAAGCCGATTCCAGCGACGACGAAGAATCTCTCATGATATAAAATCCTCCTCTTCCTCCTCCTCCATCATCTCCTTAAGCATCGAGTACATCTTCCAAAAGTAAGTTAAACTTCATTTTATTTATCTTATTACATGTACATACTGTGTGTGTCTCTCGCTCTCTCTCTCTAACATACGTAGTACAGTACAGTACTGTACGTATTCTCTCCATTTTATTAAAAGTTTTTTTCGGTACAAACCAATGCAGGTTACTCGTACAAGCCTTAAACATACTCATATAAACCTTCAATATACTTATATAGGCTTTAAACATAAATTATAATACAAAATATAGCACTGAAGCAACTTACGAACAAATTCACCTTACGAACGATCGTCCGGAACGTAACTCGTTTGTAAGGTGGGGAGCGTCTCTATACAAATTGTTGGGTCTCTTAAATGCCTGCCCACTCGTCAAGCGTAAAAATTAGACAACAAATTAGATACTTTGCTAGCTGCCTATTTCTAAAAATGTATTTTTGAGCAAGCCGTTCTGGGTTTTGCTGGATTGTGCCGTCACTATTTGACACTGCCTCGATACAGAGGCTAGTCTGGTTGGCCAGCGGTTATTTTCAAGTAGTAAAACCTTGTGTTGAAGCCAAACGCTAAGTAGGTTTGCACTAAGTGTTGTTGGAAGCACTGACTAGTTATAGCTCGCTGTATTAGCATTAGCTTCTGATAAGCATATAGTAAGGTTTGAAATTTTGAAAATAATTGCATAATGTATGCCTTAACTGAAACTAACGTTTACTGATTGGTGTGAAATATGAGCTCAGTATGAAAGGAAAACTGTGAGAAAATGACAATAGATAAATAGCTTGATGTTAGACATTATTAATCCCACAAGGGAAATCGAGGTCTCTTTGGTGTTGTTTTCATGATTTTAGCAGATTGCTATCTTAGCTTGCGCACCACCTGTCTTTCTATTAGCTTTGCTGAGCGAGGATAACAAAGACTTAAGAATGATGAGGCACGCCGTGAGGAAGGCGGCCAAGAGTGCAGACGCTGAACAAGTCCTGAAAGAAGCGAAGGATGGTGTTGAAGCAACACCAGAATGAGCGTTTATCTATTTCATGCCAGTTCAGACAGAATAGTCTGCCCTATGTAAATAGCAGTTCAATAATGAATGCACTTCCTCTGCTTTTATTTGCTTTAAGCCCGCCGCAGTCACACACACGCTGGCTGGCACTGAACGAGACACAAATTAGAGGACGTTTTAAAGGAAATATTCAAAGCGCCGCCTGCTTGCCGGAATATCAGTTATTATTTTTGATGTTGCAATTTCTGACACTTTGATGCAATCAGCGAGTAGCCGCGGCATTCAGCCCTCTCCGGGGAGGGAGCTGTCAGGAGTGAGGAGCCGGTTGGGCGGATAATTACGGGAGATCAAACCTCGCTAGTTAGTAGGCAGGGACGGGGAAGCAAATGCCAAAAACCAGCCAATGTTGCGCAAACGCTCGTTCAAGGATATCCTAATTGCTGTAAGTGGTTCCTTCAGGACTGGCACTTCAAACATTGGCTGCTGCATGATGTCATCGTTCTCTACCGCCCCCACGTCACTTTCACAATAGGCAAATTGGGGCGGGGGCACACCAGTGACAGTGACCTTCTTTTGTCATGACGTGACCCGCAATAGTAGTGGAAGGTGTATTTTGTAGTTGCTGGCTGGGTACACACGTACTGACAATCAGGCCAAATTCAAACATTTTCCCTTCCTTGTGTTCAAAGTCAGCAAAATTTGATTATCAGATGCCTCTAAAGTTAAGTTGTGAACGTTTTTTCACCGGCTTCCTCGCATACCATACTCCAAGTCTTCTTTCTTCTGGCTCTGTCCTAATAATGATAGCTGGCCGTTTTGTAGAGCTTGGATGACTACAGACCGCGATGATGATGTTTTCCTCCAGTTCTAAATTCCTCGTTATTGCTATGTTCATGCAAGCAATAGCTTAGTGCTCAGTTAGTTTATTTTACATCTGGCATGTTGTTAGATAGCTAAGAGGTCCTACGGTGCGCCATTTTATCTTAGGAATGGTTAATAACAGCTAAGGAGTCCAAAAAAGGGGAAGTATTAAGTCCATTGGCCGTGCATGGCAGTATTCCCGGTGTGCACGGTTATAACAACGCTGACGGACTGATGATTGACAGACTGCGGCCATGAAATACTATATATTGTTGGTCCTAAAATAGCGGCTGTAAATGAGCAATGACGGAAGCCTTGTTTAAATGGATTGACGATTACAGGGTGTTCCTTTACAGGATGTTCCGACTGTTGGCAATTGCCAAGAGACGCTCAAAATTAGATTTTGTCCTCACCTCTGCTGGTTATGAGTAAGTTTGATAAGAATCACCAGAATTTAAAGAGTTTAAAAACTTCTTTGTGGTTGGTGTGGGTGTTTTATTTACTTGTTTTAAGAAATCTTCCGTTTTTTTTCTTTTTCTATGGCAGATCATTTTTGCGTAAATTAAGTGATATGGTCTTTTTTTTTCTCAGCCCAGTTTCGGCCATGTTCTCTTCCAGCAGACTGCAGGATGCTCTTTAGCATCATGTTTCCTTTCACGAGTCAATATTGATACTATGACAGATATCCAGTTTGGATGGGTCTAACGATTATTGGTGGAGATATCGTTATGTGTGGGGTTTTGTAATGCGTGGTGGCTGATCAGCCATGGACGGCCCAGCAGGACAGCAAAAACGGGAGAGCAACTGGAAGTCCTCAGGTTCACTGTTATTAAAAAACAAAACAAAAAAAACTGTGATAATTGTCCCTCCCCGGCGTCAAAAACATTCAGAGCCAAAAACAAAAAAGCGCTAAACATGCAGCCCGCAAAAATAAAGAGGCGCCACACCATGGCGTGGTGCCACACTGCGGATTGTTACAGTCTGCTGTGTTGGTCATCTTAAGTACACCACACACTGTAAGGGCAGTAAGAACATGCATTCTTTTCATTATCATGTGTGCCATAGCTCACATCTAAAACGTTGCCGAAGATGTTAAAACAGTACGGGTGCAGCAGGCTTCACTTGACTTTGTATAGAGTGCAGGCTAATTCATATGCGCAACAACTAGATGTAAATACCAGAGTTGTGTGATCGCCAACGTGATCCGACAAAAGCTCATGCGGCTGTTAATTCAAAGTGAGAACATGCTGCTCTCTGTCAGTACTGTTTCCAACCTACCTTTCCCGCTTCCGTCCTACCCTTTGCAGTTCAAAGCAAAGGAGAGGCGAAGGTGAGAGCAATTAGATGAAAATCAGTCAGAACAAATTGTTGTGCAGCCGTGAGATGTCGGTTCGTTTGTTGCCAGAGGTGTGACCCAATTGGGGTGACCCCTGGTCAAAATAGCGAAAATATGCTATTGACTAATCAGACACTCATCGATTACAGGAACTTGAAAAAGAATTTTCGACCTGTTTGTGTCTGCCTCGCAGCTACATCAAAAGAAACGGCCTGCAATTAAAAAGACAGATTTCAGAAACAATTCGCATTTCCAAGAGGGCCCCTCGAACACAATCGCAGTTAACCCATTCAGTCCACGGCGCGTTCATTCTTTCCTTTCCGTGTTGTGAATGCGAATCTTGAGGGTCATTGATCATCTCATTAAAATCCGCCCCCGAGAAAGCGACCCTTTTCACACAGCTCAGGAATTCAGACACACAGTACCCCCCACCCCCATCCACCTCCTCTTTTGAGGGCACATACACAAACACGCTCGCGCTGTCAAACATCGGCGAATGACTGCCTTTCATGCGCAAGAAAGACAGCTATAAAATGGTAAAATAAGGTCTATTTGGTTGAAAAGGGACAAAATGGGGTGTAACTTTCAGCATAAAGTGCGGAACAGTTAACATAACAAAGCTTCAAGTCTGTGAGCTAATGGCTCCTCATCTTCAACAAGGGCCTTGCTGGCTTTTCAACCACTGTGGCACTCGTAAATCTGTGTGACATTTTCGCTTGCTCTTTCAGGCACCGAAAAACCCCAATGTCAAGCTCAGAATTTACACAACAGCATATTATAAGTGAGATGAAATAATACTCAAGTATTAGTAGATGTCCACATTGAATTTGGGAGACCTGAACCAGGGCTGCCATGCAATTGCCTTGTGAGAACTCAAAAGTTTCTTGGGTGTTGTAGCGCAGGGAGTCTATTCCTGAAGTTCGGACATTAGCAGCTATCACACAAGGACAATTGTAAGAGGCGAGCACAAGTTGAAGCACACTACAGGGGTCAGTTTACGAAGGTCCTGACATATATCCCTTTCGAGGTGACAAACAGCATAGCTGTAGCGGTTGCTACACAACGGGTTGAGGGGGCAGCAGCTTTAGGAGGGAAGCCTTGACTTCCTACTCCCCAGCCACTTCATCCAACTCTTCCGGGGAGATCCCGAGGCGTTCCCTCGTGTCCTGGGTTGTCTCCTCACACTGGGATCAACCCAGACACCTCAACAGGGAGGTGTCTTAGGTCCAGGAGGCATCCTAACCAAATGCCAGAGCCACCTCATCTGACGATCTACTCTGGGTCACTCCCAGATGAAAGAGCTTCTCACCCAAATGTTAAGGATCGATGGTATTTCAATTAATTTTAATGATGAAAACTGATCTGATTTATGGGTAAGTCATAGCACAAATTAAAACTCATAAATGAATGTATCACTGTAGATTGCTTTAAAGGCCGTCTCGGTTGACTATGGGCAAAAGGCACCCACTCTGGAGTAGTCACCAGTCAATCACAGGACATTATAGAGATAAAAGTCCAATTGCACACTCAATCAGTGTCACTGTGTGGGAACTGAACCCATGCTACACAAGTCAAGCTTGTGATCTGTGGTGGAATGCAAAATCCACTCTTTCTTATTTTCAGACCATATCAATGATCAGACCTTCAACTCTTTTGTGATGACTTCTTGACGGGTTTGATGCTAACAATTTTTTTTTTTTAGGTCAGATAAAGGACTATGGCCTACAGAAAAGAAGGTTACATAACTAAAAGCCAGTCTGGAATGGACGTGTAACAGACATACAGACCTACAAATATAGCAAAAGGTTTTTGGCATTTGTTGAATCAACAACTGAGCTCTGCCAAGATGCCTTAAACCAAGACACCAAACAACCCCATACTTGAGCTTGCACTCTGTTAAAGGTTCTGGTTCGTTTTAAACCTGACTGCACCACTTGGTGGATTCAGGGATGAGGTCATTCTCCACTCATCCAGCTTGTGCTGAGAGGCCCCCCATTCACTGTCACAGCTTATCTGCGACGCCGGCCTTTCATGTACTTTAATATGAAGGCTGCGGGTCTATCAGCTGGCTGTCAACTCCCTGGGGCCGGCAGTGGCATACCCGTCCAACGTCCTGCCGCTTTGCTGCTGATGGACCTGATTAATTCCCCGGAATGCCGGTTTGTCTTTCTGCAGCCCAGTCAATGACTTCATTCAGCAGGGTGAGGTCACCAGAGGCATTGGCAATAAAGGCGCCTGCACTTCACAGTAACGACAGCTCACTTGGTGTGCAGCTCCAAAAGAAAGCCTTCAAAAAGAAATGAACCATAAAAAAGATGAGGAAAACATCCAAGTATCTTTGGCTTGGGTGCAGCAGTCCTTTATGGGACCTTCTTCTTCTTCTTCTTCCTACCTCACCATTCTGCGAGATAATTATTGGCAGGTCAATGAATTATTAGTACACGGTAGCAACAGTGAGAACACTGTCCCTTTCTGGCGGAACCGCCATTAAATGTGACTTTTCACGCGGCTGAGAGGGATTCTTGAATAAAAAATAAAATGGCTGCTTTGAATCCGAAGCTTGAAAACTTTTTACTGTTGTTAATAATGTGTCAATGTGATGAACAAGCGCTCAGTACGACAGAAGTTGTCCTCCACTCTCCTTGAGTCATAACTGATGTGGTCTCATATACGTAACAATAGTTATCGTGAGGCAAAGACCTTCTTGAATATGTCAAATAAAATTGATGTCATTCCCTTTTTTTTTGGAAACTCAATGATGATCTCGGGAATTGGAGCTTCGGGCGAGGAAATGTTTCAAACTTACGAGCACACGTAACTCACTCTTACGCTTATGGGATTGTAAAAAAATGACAATTTCTTGAAATGCGCTATAAATTTGCTGGATTGCTCTTGACGTTGGCGCCACCCGTAACGGTTGCCTCGGCTCTGGCAAGTCCAGTCAATTCATATCGCGCGGTGTCACAAATCACAGCGGGCCCCCCCCATCAGCCCACGAGGAGTAATATGGCACTTGGGCGGCCTTTTGCCGCTTCGGGTTAACCCGGCCGACACGGGAAAAATAGATAGCCTGCCTACCCATCCGTCCTGCCGACGGGATGGAAAGTGGCTGAAGAGGAGGGGTCGGGTATGAAACGGCGGCCCCAGTCATGATGCACGGTGCTGCGAGCCCATAAACCAGACCATCGGCTGACCTCTGAGGCACAGAGGGGGGAGAACAGGCTGGGCCTTTACGACCATCACCAGATTTAACAGCCAATAATGACTGGAATAACCGCTTAAACCTTTACGGACCCTCACAGCCGCTCTGGAGTGGTGACGGCGGAGCAAGACGGGAATAAAAGGCAAGCAAGCGCCTGAGTGATATATTCAGCCGGTGCGCTGACAGCGGCCATGTTTCAAGCAAAGAGAAAATGACAGATGCGGGAGGGGAGCGCAGCCTGATATGTGCACGCGTTTAAGTGGAGCCAACTGGCTTGTCCGCTCTCATTCCTGATGAATGCATGGCAGGGAGACGTGGACCAGGCGTGAAGACAGGATTAATGGCGGAGAGTAAACAAAATAACATTGAAAGTACGCCATTAGGTTTGGACGGGGAGTTGAATTCTGTCTTAAAGTGAATCCATGTATTTGGTTTGATGTACATCAGATGCTGCAGCTTAATGAGAATTTAGACAAACAACCATTTACAGTACACACTCAGATGGACAATTCAAATAACCTAACATGTACAAAGCAACAGTCCAGTGCTGAATTGACTCCCACAGAGTTAAATATTTAACACTGGGAACGAGTACTTTTCTAACTCACATTAGAGTTAAATTAACACTACAGGATAAGACAAATAACTCTTCTCACACACCTCTGATTTCTCTCTCAGTCAGTGTTAGTTCAACTCCTTAAAAGCTTACCTTCACTGGGATTTGATCCCTGGTACCATTTTCCCATGTATGTTTTGGGGATGTGGGAGTAAATCCTCATTTAGAGTAGAACAAATAAAAAGTACTCCTAATGCAATTTTATTATCAATCAATATTACATTATATACAATTTATATTGTACATACTGTATGTACAAATTGCTCAATTGCCAAAGCTACAATCATATTGCCTTCAATAATACGCACCACGATAAAAGGCTATAATAAAGTGAAGTATATGAATCATCTTTACTGCTGAGTTAAAAGTGGAATTTAAAACAATATACAGTCTGTTTAATAGACCTTTCTCCTTTATTCTGACGTCAAGTTAGGTTCCAGCGCGCTCTCCTCCTTTTGGACTCACATCATAAGGCTAATTCATTAACTGTTGGCAGCAAACTTCATTCTAATTTCCAATAAACTCTCCAAAGCTAATACGTGCTCATGAAAAGGAGGCGCGCTTCACAGGCTGGCATGTGTTCAAGCGACATATGCTCGCATAATCTCTTTAAAAAGCGCCGTCCAAGTCCAAATTTAATTATGTAAGAGCACAAACGGAATCAGAGTGCCGACACAGCAGAGCTCTGATACGGAACACTGTGCCACTTCCGACGCCATTCTGCTCATTTGTTTATTGCTCCAGCCTGGAGTCCACCTAAGGGTCCTCGAGCGTAGCCTAGCTTCAGGATTGGATTGTCCTTTTAGTATGGTCTCCTTGAGATATATTACTATTGTTATATTATCCCCGTGCTTTTTAATGGTCTCTCAAGTCATTACATCTGCTGTGTTATGTTTTAACACATTAACTACTACGTCTTTAAATTGATTTTATTTTAGATGATAAGGATTTACAATCGGTAGTGGACAGGATTCGTTTTGAAATAGTTGTCCATGTTGGGGTGAGAAGTGTTCATGGTTAGGGGCAGCGGGGTGAAAGTGCGACACTAGAGTCAGGATTAAGGTGCTGAAAGTTAGTGTTGCGATGCTGAGGTTTCCAATCTCTGTAAGGTTAGTGGTTGAGGTTAGTGCTAGCGTTAGCTGCTTAGTCTTCCGGTTGCTGTGGATTTAATGAGAGCTAGGACTAGCTAGCTAGCGAGTGCTCAGTTCTAGGGTGCCGAGTCTTAAGATATGTGGAGGGTTGTGGTTAGGGTTATGATTAGTGTACCGTGGGTTAGCATTGAACTGCTGAGGCTTCATATTGCCAATGATGACAGTTAGGCTAAGGACAGGGTTTGGGTCTTGATGCTTGTAGGGTTAGGAATACGGTTCAGGGTTATAACTAGAGTGCATAGAGGAAGGACTAGGGCAGTAAAGCTCCCAGTCCGTGTACGGTTGTCTGCTGAGGATTGCGATTCCTGTAGCAAGTCGATGAAATGTTAGCAAGGCGCAAGCAGCCCTCAAAACACTGCTGAGGAGGTGTAAAAATATATATACCATCATAATAAAAAAAATCCCCAAACGGTCTCCGGCGAGGACTTTATCCAAGATACCAGGTCACCTTTTCTCCCTGTAACCGTATCAATAAATCCCGTGACAAAACTGCATATCTTAAGCACCTTACTGGCGACTTTCCGAGTCTTCACTTGGCACGATAACATTGCGGCCCTGCACAATGGTCTAATCTTCATGGCACAGGTAGCACCGGGATTGTCTTGGATGTGCACTCTGGTTTGTCGCGGCGTTAAAGCCCCCCTTTGCATTCCCTTTGTGTCTTTTTAACCAATAAATTAAAGAGGATTTCAACAAGGGAGGGGGTAAAATACTCAGGGCTAAACAAATCAGGCTAAATAAGTTGGAAAGAGTTTCGCAAACTCCTTCTGTAATCAGGGGTAGCTGCTTAAGATAACCACGTTTGATTTAGACATTTTCTTACACAAAGAATACGGAGAAGTGAACCTCTAAGCTCTAGCGGGACAGGCTTCATTTTTCTTCTTTCTTTTTTTTCTTTGTTGGATAGTTGACTTTACTATTTGTATTTATAGGAGCCAATAAGACTGTGAGTAAATAAAATGAAATTGTCAGTGAGCATTGTTTGTAGATTATATATCCAGGTCACTCTCTCCTTTGAAATTTTAATTTTTTTAATCCTTGCAGATGTTTGTTTTTTTAGGAAGAAAAAAACTTTCTCAAGTGCATCCCCGGATGAACATTGAAAGCGTTCTAAGTAGCTGAGTTGCTCTTCGACAAAATACCTCAAAGCGTCTGAGATAATACATGTGGATTGAAATGCAATCTGCCTCTCGCGTCTCGCCGAGATAAGTGAAGCCTCCGACAAGACCTGACTTCCTCGTCTTATCTGGCGAACACACTTGATACCAGGAAGTCTTTCGGAGATTGCAAAACGCATCCGATTCATTGCGACATCTCAAAACTTCCGCAGCCCTTTGTAAACAATGTTTCTTTGCTAGCCTGTGATCAGTCAGCTGCTGTGTTCTAACTTAGGCTATGCTAAGCTATTGTCATCATTTCATTTGAGGGAAGATTATTATGAACAATAACCTTAATATTAAAAGTCAAAACTGCTATTGAGTAATCTATGCAGGAGCTCTAAGCTAATTTCCAGTGCTGATGGATTTAGTGATGCACTCCGCCCACCATATGCCCCCACCTACAGCATGAATATATGTACTGTATATGTTACACCCTGAGGATACGTAGGCCGTGTTCACGTTTCATTACTGATTTCTGATTTTAATATTGTTAAACCCTTCAAGGATAATCTCTAGTCTACAGCATAAAAAGTTATATACAGCAGTCATTGAATCAGTCCTGTGTTCCTCCATCATAGTCTAGTTTGATGCTGCGACGAAAAAGGACAAAAGGCCACTACAACGGACAATTACGGATGCTGCTATCCACTCTTAATCACTTACACGCTACAAAAATCAAGACAGGCAGGCAAAATTCTCTCAGACCCTCCAGCTCCTTCCCACAGGTTGGCGCTATTGTCGAACTACGCACACTAAAACCAGCGAACATTCCAATAGCTTCTTCCATTCACTGCTTTATTGAAAATTGTATTAAAAAATTCAAATTCAAGATATAGGTATAGGATTTACTGGTGAACAAAATGAACTAGGAGAGTAGCCTTTTCATTGAATCTGGCTCTCATCACCTTGAATTCAAAAACCATGTTCTTGTAAGTGTTCCCTTAGTTTTGCTAGTAGCTTGTGTGGAGCTAAATATGTTCAACTTGTCATTGCAAATCATGCAGTTAAGATGCTGTCTACCATCGCTCAACGCAACTCTATATTTATAGAGCACTTTAAAAAAGAAAAGAAAAATGAGGATCAGTAGATACAAAGAAAACAATAGAGGACCCAGAATCGAACCTTGTGGAACACCTTACGTTCCGTTATGCGTCATCTATTGCACATATTCGCTAAACCACTTTCCTTTTTTACTTGACATACTATGAAAGGATTATAATAATAAACAAATCGCACGACATACCATCACAACAACAGTCACAAGTCGACTACTGAGTAGGGATGTCACAATAACTGCAATATTGCGCAATAGTTAAATTGCCACAAAATTGTTGTTGCCATGCTACAATATTTAAAGCGCCACATCTACTTAAAAAAAACTTTACTTTTCACCTACTTCAGCCAAGCACAGCATTATGTACTGCTGAGCAAATAGTAACATACGCTGTGCATTGTTTACAAAGTAATTCAAGATGGCGGAGGGCGGCAACCATACTGGCATAAGTGGCATGGATAAAGCAGAAAAACTCAGAGGTTGATATAAATAGTATTATGAGCTTTTTTTTTTAATATTGCCAACAATATTGTGATAATTATCGTATCATGAGGTTGGTATCGTGATAATATCGTATTCTGACATTTGGATATTGTTACATCCCTACTACTGAGCTCACCAAATTCCCTGCAGCACAGATATAGTGTGAAGCGTGTAGCATGATCACTTGCAGCCAATGATGGCCAAGCAGGGTGTATTAGCACAAACAATATGAGTTGGGTGTGAGTCTTGACCTCCACTGAACCCCCGAGACTGACTCACCGAACCCCTGGGGTTAAGGACCATATACTTTCACTTAACATTGTAATATGCCTGTTTTACTGTTTAATATTATTCATATCCCTCCAGCCCACAGTGTGGCACTCTGATTCTCAATGTCTTTCTTTTATGAGCCAAATCCCTCCCGCCCTTCTGCTCAACACACCATCAAATATCAGTGCATAAATGTATGTGGGTTTAATTAAGCTCCCTGGTAGCCACGTATTCTTCTGATTCCGTTTCAAACACTCCGCCACAGAAGCCATTTCACTTAGATCTTCTTAGAATATGTTTGAAGAATATGAAATGCTTTTTTTTTTTTTTTTCACCGTGTCCCCCTGTAAAGGTTGAGCGACGGACTTGAAAATTCATACATCGAAGGTGGGCTTTTTTATACGGATACGCTTCCGTATTTTTACCTCAACGAAAGCAGTTTCTCTCTCTCTCTCTCTCTCTCTCTCTCTCTCTCTCTCTCTCTCTCTCTCTCTCTCTCTCTCTCTCTCTCTCTCACACACACACAAGTTTGTTTTACTATCTTTGTGGGGCCATCTCATTGACATTTTGCATTTCCTAGCCCCTTACCCTACCCATCAAAAGTGATTGCCTACCCCTATTCCTTACCCTTACCCTAACCTCAACCATAACCCAATTCAAACCTAAACTCTAAAACCAAAGTCTTGACCCTCAAAAAGAGGTCTTGAGTTGTGAGGATCGGCCAAAATGTCCTCACTTCACAAAAATGTCCTCAATCTGTTGGTTAAAGACGTATTTTGGTCCTCACAATGTAGTATGTACAAGTACACACACACACATGGAAATAAATTATTCTTCATCCCCAAATATATAATGGATATCATTTCTGAGTTAACGCTTTGTTCTGGAGAAAAGCGAAATATTTCCACTATTTAAAAAAAGATGTGAGAAAGACCATTACTCACCTGAGAATGGATGGAATTTAGCATCTCTCTCCAGTATTATACCACAATACAGTTAATCTTCTGTAATTATAAAGCTTTACAGACATTTACATATTAATCTGCTTGGCCGGGCACCATCACGCTGTTTTAAATCAAGAGCGCAGGTTAATAGGCGGAAGAAAAGGAAGAAGGAAAGAAGGAGAGCAGATAAGGGAGATGATGGCGGCGCGGCGAGAGCAGTCACTTCAGGTGCGGCCTTATCGGCGGCGGTGTGAGCCGGCAAGGACCTTTTCTTATGTAATCTGTGATTTCATTCAGCTCGCGTATCAGATGATTGTCTGCGAGAAGAAAAAAGCCATTTTGAGGGGAGCGGGGCGGCGTGAAAAGGATCGCCTCCCCGGCAGCTCACCCCTCCATGTCGAACCAGCCGCATGGCGCGGAAGGTCAGCGGAATTATTGGAGGCGGCGGTGAGCGCTGGCGAGCAAGACAATGATACATACGGCCTTAACCCTCATTTAGAGGTGCCATTTTCCCACCTGACCCCCCCCCCCCCGGTTGCTAAAGTGTTATTTTTCCATGTTATGAAATGTGATAGCTCTCTGGTGAAACAGGAGTCTCCAGTTAGCGAGGTAATGCGGCGACAGCGCGCCCGGGGGGCCTCGCCACGCCTCGCATCGTTTCTCGACAGTTCAATCGGGGTAAAAAAAAAAAAGACACACACGCACACAGCGCACTAACGGCACGCCGGAGCCTGGAGATTGCCCACTTAGCTGAGATGATGATAATGTCGCTGTGAATTTCACCCAAACGTGTCATTTTGAAGCACGGAGGCCTGCATTGTTCATATGTGTGTGTGTGTGTGTGTGGTGGTGTGGGTGGAGGAGGAGGGGGAGTGGGGGCTCAGCAGCGCCCAGTGGAAACATTTACAGTCAATAATTGATGACGAGCAGTGATTAAGTGGCCATGAATATCATGTTCCTAATGCTTGTCCGCCAATTAAAAAGCTCACTTTTACCTGGTGGGTGTGGTATTAATAAGTCAGGTGGAAAAAAAATCATAAATGGATAATGCCTCATTAATTTCCTATCATATTGTCATTAATGTAAAACGACACGAGTCGGCCACTGAATAATTCAGTGTTCCGTGTGTGATGTTGTATGTGAATCTCGGTCACAGGACGGGATTAATTTTTCCATCACATCATCAAGGGGTTCTCAACCACGGGCCAATTGTTGGGAAATGTTGGTCATAAAAGGCTTCTTTGAAGGTGTTATATGATTTTAAACTGAATTCACTCAAATTGGGACACCTGTCACCGTGTCACTCTTCGATATAAACAGCTCCAGCATCAAATATAAAATTAAATTAAATTAAAATAAAACTGACATTTTCCCAATGTTTGCCCATGTTGACACAGAATGGGTTTGTCAAGGTTGATTTGTAATTTTTTTGCACTTCTTAGGTAGTATCAGAACCATAATCTCATCTGTGTAAGGGTACTTTTGAAATATGTATGAAATTGAACAAAACGACGCAGAGAAATCAATGTCAAGTTAGACTTGCTTATCGACTGGCAACGTAAGATGGCCGCCATGCATACATGAATACTCAAAAAACTAAGATTCCTTGTAAGTAGAGCATGCACATAACACAAGTAACCTCGCCAGCCAGATTGATAATTGTGATTCACTCGAGGGAGTTCTTCACATTATAAATCTGGTACTTCACTAGGCAGACCCGTTCGGGCAAGGCAGGACTTGCTGTGCAATACTTCGAGCTGATTGGACGATGCGGCATCTTTGCACATTTGTTTTGACCAATTAAGGCAACGGATGAAAATCCAGATAAAAATGCACAAAAAAAACGCCTTTCGCTGTTCAAATTCAACAAGGAAACGGAAACAAGTAATTCTGCGAAAACATAATTAACTCATTGAATCCCAGCCATTTTTACTGAAGCAACGCCCTTCAATACCAGCCGTTTTACTGGATTTGTACTGATTTTGCAAGGCCCACAGAATATTGTGTTCTGTATAATCTGTATAAACTGTATAATCACAGTACATATCAAAAGAACGATGAGACTATCTTCTTTCATCAGAAAAAAAGAAGCGCATTTTTATCTTTTTTCGTTCTTTAGTTATCAGCGTTAGAATATAGCCAAGTTTTGTTGAAATTCCAATTCCTGAGAAAAAAATGTAGAAAAAGAGCAACTTGGACTTTAACACTACTATTACACACTACATAATGTTTTTTTTTGCAATAGAACAATGTTCCAAAAATGGATTTTGATAACAAAATAACAGTTTATTGCACATAAAAATAAACAATTTACTGGTTTCAACAGCAGCTCTGCCGCAGCTTTCAGTCATCCATGGGTCGACGTCACCGGCGAAACGAGCCGTTAACCCCGCAGATCATCGTTCCACGATTGTTCCGTTGCGTTTGTTCGACGAACGACGCGTCATTCCTTGACGTGCAGCAACTCGATCGCCACCGTTATCCTTTGATGAGCCGATGAGGATGCTTTTTTCTAAGCCAAAAAACAACCCTTGCAGGCTTGACACCAGGCCTCGGGTCGGGATATCGGTGCCCGGAGGGCGGCGGCACGCAACACCGGGGGTCACGGGCAGATTAAGAAGGTGAGGGGTTTTGCTTTGTCACCTCGAGGGGGGCCCGCACCCACCCTCTCATTCAGACATGCAAAAAGTGAGCCCCACCAGTCAAAGCAATTGAGTTTTCATCCACTCATTTTTGAGGGGGCCTTTCTGGTTATTAGGCGTGTATTATGAAAACCACAGAAAACTTCTGGAAACCCGAAATGCCTCGCAGATGGTCACATTTCTCTTTCCCTCCTTTCGCCGCCTTGCTGTCAAGGATCGGAGCTAAAGAGGAAATTGAGATAGCTAGGATGACTTAAGGTGAAGACATGCATGTGCCGTGCCGCACGTCGACAGCTGTGTCACACAAGTTAACAATTTAGACATTTAGGCCCGAGGAGACACATTTATTATCCAGCTGCTTCTGCTGTCCAGATTTGACATGCATGAGACTATTTTCTCCAACACTATTTTCAACTGTAAAATGGTATAAAAAAAAAAAACACACTCATAGTGGACGGCTGTAAATCACATTACACAGTTGTTATAAGTGAATTGCTGGATCACATTGTATCGTTATTGACATTAAAGAAAAGAAAAAAAGAAATATTAATCTGCTAAATAACTTAATTAACATCGTTTAAACTGTCTAACTACAGTCAGTAGAGGTGGGCGGATCGATCCATATATCTTTATTTTTTAATTTTTTATTTTTTTCCTGGAGATCCATATATCAATATCGGATCAATACTGGCAGTATAATATTTATCTAGTAGTTTAATTTCAGTTTGGCTCTTTTATGCACTGCTGTGGTTTGGTCAAACAGATAACAGGTATGTCACATACAGTTTTGCACTTAAAATTTTTATTTTTTTTGTATGTTGTTTTATGTTTCATATGTGGTGCATGATAATCTTTAACATCTTTGTTTATTTAGGTTGAAAAAAAATCCACAAAAAAAATTTGTTCTTTTTTTTTGTATTTAAAGTTTCTGACACAGTATATGTTAAAGAATTTGTGCACTTTGTTTAAGAAAGTAAACACAAATATTTTGTTATGGTTGTGATTTTTCTGGGCAAAAAAAAAAAAGATAAAATATTTTCTATTTTGTCCTAAATTTGTCCTTTTCTTAAAAAGGAAACAACACAAAAACACTTAAAGGTAGAAATTTTATTGGGATTAATCAATTTGATGATATCGCACACCATTAACAGTATGACAATTAGAGTGCCACTGCCCCCTACTTGACTGGATGTGCAATTACACTTTATTCTAGATCGGCAAAAAAAAAATAGTTCACACACAGCCTCCTGGCATAAGGGAAAGATTTTTGACAAAGAAAAAATAGCGTCTGGGTTAACTTCCGCTTACGTTTTTATGCCTTTTTTTTTTTTTAAGTTAAAAAATTAAAGTTAAAAATGGCTTTGTTATGGGGGCAGCTTGGACTCTGGAATGAATCAGTGGAAATATAATAGCTCTCAGTGGGAGATGTCTCCGAACTTTGAGGTACCACTGCGGACCGGAAACATGAAAACTGCGAGAGGGTGCATCTTGACTGGGGATGAATCAAGCTCACTGATCCAAGCCACCCTGACAAATGAGTGAGGCATGCGTTAGCGCGCGGCCGGCTACGCACATGTGGCGGAACCTCACGCAAACACGCTCGGGCGTCGGGCGAAAGAGATAATTAGCGAGCACAGCTGACTCCTCAAATTGTCCTCCGTCATCCCCCCACCGTTTGCTTGCTAATAGGGGCGTGAGTCCCCACTTATTAGATGTGATTATCCACCCAGAGCTGTATGTAGATTAGTTTTATTACAGCCCCTCTGCCAGCTTTCCCCGCTGCTATTTAGACAGAAAATGTAATTCAATGATGTAACTTAGATATAAATCTGCATTTACAGGGCCGGAGTCCCACTCCAGCACCGGTTGTGACATGTCGGCTGATTAAACTATCAGGCTGACAAGCCCGCCAGCCACACAAGAGGACAGGCAAAAGTACAAAGGGGCCTTTTATTACAGAAAATCCCCCAGAATAGCCAACGGTGGGGATATGTTAATAATTCACCGCCTCTCTATCAGGATCTCAACGCAGGCATCGCAATTACAGAAATGTTAGCAGGCTAAAGCAGCCAAACTTGAGAAGTGTGTACTGTATGAATGTTTAGCCAGCCACAGTCTCTATATATAGTTTGAAACACATACACAGACACACTTATCTCAGCAATTCCCTTATCCGACTGAATATGATGACCGGCTTTGAGAATGACCTCCAGGCAAAGAGGACGAGGCCTTATTCCACGGCTGCCTCCCCCTCCCCTCCCCCCTCTCTCTCCCTCCCACCTCCCGCAAAATGAACCTGAGAGAGTGGGTGACCTTGCTGCCGGTCTGGGAGTGAAATGAGCTACATCTTGTCACCTGCAGGAACAAGCCCATTTGAAACCAGGTTTGTTGCCTTTGAAAGGGCCCTACGATGGACGGACTGATAAGCAAGAAAAGGGGCGACGGGGGGGGGGGGGGGGAGGTTTGTGCTTTTATTCCGAAAATTAAATAGGAAATAAAAGGCGGGCCTGATGGAAATTAGGCCACATTGCTGTGAAGCGTATTGTTACAGGACAAAATCAAATGAAGGTGCTCTGCTCTCAAAGGGTGTCATGAAATACGCAGCTTCTCTGTTTAGAATCCAATTTGCGTAAGAATCAACAATCATCCATGAAAGAGAAATATATACACAATAAATTATGTAGAGTACAGTAAACAGAGTAAAATTTACCCTTGGAAGAGAGTAAATTTCAGTACTCAAAGTATTTTTAGTGTGTGTAAGAATTTGCATATCCCATGAAATACCTACTAGAGATGTTTCACTCAGAAATTCTAAGTAATTTGTTCAAGGAGAGATTTTCAGTAAATTTTACTAGTTCATTTTATTTTTATTGTTGCAGTGTGCTGTTTAAAAAGGTAATATTAAATATTTTTCTACATCATGCATGCTCCAGCAATGCCCAGATGAGTATGAAGAGCCCTGACTGTTTTACTCTGACTGCACCTATCAGCTTTTATCTTCCTTTTATAGTAGAGTGTGCGGACCCTCACACTCCGCAGTTTCTTTGGGGAGGGGAAGGGCGGAGTTTTTCTTACCTCATTTTAAGTCATGTCTTCGTGTGTCAACTGTGGCTGTTGCTTTTTTTTTCTTTTTTTTTTTTTCCTTTTCTTGAGAGCTCAGTATTGTTCATTCGGTAATTTTACCAATTTGACATGTCATCATCATTGCTCTCTCTTTTTTTTTTATAATTATTTTTTATTTTATTTTATTTTATTATTTTTTTATTTTTTATTTTTGGATGTGGGTGAGAATGTGTATGTGCATGTGTGTGTGTGTGTGCGTGCGTGTGAGTGTGTATTCATTAGTTCACCTAAAACCTATTAAAAAATCCCATACCGTTCACCTAAACCGAACACTTCCAACCAGAGTCGTGAGGCCGTCAGGAGACCCGAGGAAGGACCAAAGAAAAGAAAGGAAAGTGAAATCCAGCACCGACCAGACACCACCCACCGGGCCACCAACCAGAGTCCTTCACCAACCCCAGAAACATCTGAAAACATCAGCTGTTGCTTTAAGATCGTGCAAATACTCGCACGTGCACCATGAACGAGCCTGATATAGATGCTGCAGTTACGCTTTTTGCCAGAGGTGGCAGTCTCGAGTATAAAAGTGACAAACTGCACAAAGATCCTTTTAGTTACACAAGGGTTAAGGAAACAAACTCACAACCCTCAGCTTAAGAGGCTACCACTCTACCACCTGAGCTAAGAAGACCAAAAAACAATGTTGTAGGTACGAAGATTCCAGCTGATAAAAGCCATATACTGACAGACTGTAGGAGTGGCATAGCTCAGGTGGTAGAGTTGCAGGCTCCCAAGCTGATTGTGAGTTCATTCCTCAACCCTTATGAAACTTTAAAAAAAGAAAAATAAATCAAAATAAAAAATAGTAAAATTCAGCCAAAACCTTTCCTTGCGAAATGTACTTAGAATTTCTGATTGTAAAATCTTTATTAGATTTTTTTTAAAATTCTCTCACACTCTAAAAATAATTTGAGTAAAATTGACTGAATATTTTACTCTCTTCCAAGTGTAAATGTTACTCTGTTTACAGTGGTAACCAAATAAACTCTGTTTAGAGTCAAATTTGCTCTATAGAATTTACTGTGTGAGTTTCTTTCAATCAAATGTACTGTAGTGATCCTGAAAAGTGTAAAGAAGATTGGCTGAGAAAAAAAGAAGACGGTTCTTATGCACGTGCTGCCTATCCACAAATATCTATAAAAACTAGCAATGCAGCTTGAGCGCAATCCTGCTAACTACCACACATAGCAGTGAGTGACAAACAATACCGTCACGTGATTTCATGCTTGTTGGCGCTATACAAGGCCAATAAGTCTGAATATGTTAATGATGTTCGGGAAGCAAATTAACTTTAAGGCAGTTTTCTTTCCAATGAGCCATCTCTGGGACAGGATTTAAATTTCATTATGTGCACAGATATACAAATCCACACAGAACACACACACAAAGTCTGGAAATGTCTCATTTTGTGTAAATGTGTGTTTGTGTGTGCGAGCTCTCCAAACAAAAGCTGGCATCTCCCGTCGTCCTGCACAAATGTTTGTCTAATGTAAACCACCCTATAGGAGCGTCTAATTAGGAGGCGTCAGGCTGCATGTGGCTGAGGAATCGCAGCCAACTGTCAGCCAATTCAGATCGCTCCCAATCAGTCTGGGAGGGGAGGGGGTCCGGTCGGTGGAAGATCCAATGAATGGGATGGGGACGGGAGGGGGGGGGGGCAATTAGCGGCCTTAGGTGCAGCCACTCGTTGGCCAGTCATCCGTGTTGATACTCGGACCCCATACGTGCGAGTGTCCTGTGACACTTTTGGGGTAATTAGGGTCCTGAATGCAACAGTGGAGAGCCCGACCAGCTTTAACGGACCAGCTTTAATGCAGGAGAGCAATGCTGGCAAAGGTGTCATTATCAAGAAAGGTTTGGTATATTCTCAAATAGCAGTCGGGAGCATCATCTTTTTAAATAAGTAAACGCTTCACCTCAAATAGCTCATTTCAGTGCATTTGCTGAACTTCCAGTTATCACACATGCTGGTGTAAAAAAAATATATTGAAAAGAAGAAAATACTGTACGCGTTGTAGCGTGTGTGTGATCTATGTGTAAGTGTCTGGGCGTGAGCTGTGGTTGACAGCAGCTCATGGAAACAACAGGATGGAAGAAGTGAGTGTCTGCTATTCCAATTTGACACTTTTCCTATTCAAACAGAGACTTTTCCATTTCTGTTTTACTTTGAAACTACTTCCGAAACCAGAAAATTGTTGCGTTGCCTTTGTTGCTCAAAACTTTCGTTTTACTCAAGTCACACTTCCGTGTGAAAAGCAAAGACACAGAATGAGGGTAACAGTGTCCCTTCCCCAATAAAAAAGTAACAGGTAATGCCAATTGGTAATTTTTTTCATAACCGGTATCGGCCTCCCTCTTGTGGTCGATTTCTTGTGGTGTCAGAAATTAGATGTTAAAAAATAGAATACAAAGTTGCCATTAATTTCATGCAATTTTAAGGTGAAATGTTATGTAAGGATATATTGTTTTTTTCTTTAAATGTATCTTTCATTGTTGCTTGGAAAGAAATTTTGGTTTCCAAAGTACAGGTAGTCCTCAACTTACAAACACAATGGATTCCAAGAGGTTGTTTGTAAGTCGAATTTGTTTGTAAATCGAATCACATTAAATTTTGTTTCAAAATTCAATTTTATCCAAATTTTTTTTTAAATAAAATAATAAAAATATGTTAAAAAAATGAAACAAATTAAATTATATACCTTATATATACTTACTATACAGTAAATAAATTAAATTAAATAACATACATTAAATTGCATCATCCATCCATCTGAACCACTTTTCCTCACAGTACATTAAATTTAATTTTTACACAGTACAATGCAATCAAAACAAAATAAATATGCTTACTGTACATAGATGCCGGAGGAGTTATTGAGTTGAGTTCATGTGAGGCTGCTGAAGTGGAAGGCATTACGAATTGAGTGTAACGGTCTCAGGAAAATATGTTTTCGGAATGTCCGTGAAGTGCACATGAATGTGATTGGCTCATATCACGAGTCAAGATGGCTCCTGTGCCGTTCATCGCCGGACAGAGAGGTAGTTGAAATGCGCAAATTGATGTGGCGCGCACTTAAATATCAATGTGCACGCAAAATACAGCTTTTATGGACATCAGTCAGCCTTTGTTCGTATCTGCGTATCTATGTTCGTAAGTCGGATGTTCGTAACTAGAGGACTACCTGTGGTAGTGGTATTGGCACTTGGTATCAGCGACTCCTCAATGTAGGTGGAAGACTGAGAACCCGAAATTTCCTCACAAGAAGGCCGGAGCTAAGGTTTGAACCCTGAAACTCAAATGTGCTAACCAGTAGCCACCTTGCGCTCTAGTTGCTATTCTTTATACAAAATACTTTGTTGAAGAGAAAAAATCGGAATAAACTAATACATGTCGGCAATACAATGAACTGAACTTTGTTTTTGTTAGGAAACAATAATATAATGACCGATGCAGTTAAGATTCCACTGGCATTGCAGCACAATAAAGGCCTCCACTGAAAAAGACGCAGACTTCAAATGAACACCCCTCCACTGTTGAGTATCCAAACCCCCCCTCAATAGCCGCTATTTGAGGAAATATGATAAGCGGGGCATGATCGGCTGGAATGCCACCAGGGTTGGAGATCCAAAGAAAGGTCACGGTGACCCAGCATGGCTCGGTGTCATCCTCATTAAAAAAAAAAAAAAAAAAAAAAACTCGTTCTAATTAACCGTTAGAGAGGCGAAGGAGATTGTCTGAACCGCAGAACTCTCGCTTTCAAGACCTAGTCGTGAATTAGGATACATGAATAGCGGCGAGTACGACTTGAAAGGGGCAAAGAGAGGGCATGAAAGGTAGCAGTGGAGAGCAAGTGAGGTGTTTCTAAACCAGCTCCCCTGATGTTGCTGATTAGTGCATGAAAACTACAAGAGGAATGCACTGTTCTTTTTGTTGTACCCCCCCCACCCCCACCCCCTACACCTCCACCCCCTTAGCTTAAAAACCCACGATTCATTTTGCATAAACAACAACAACAATAGCAAGGCAGGTTCTTCAGTAGAAGGCAGACAATGAGCTCAAGGGCTGCTCATAACATCTCATTATAGTTAATGAGCGCTGTGTGTTTACAATGTGTAGCTCCATAGAGCTTGCAGTGTTTACCCGTCCCCTCCTCTCAATGGAGATCACTCAGCACACACACACACACATACACAAAACAAAGGGGGATTTGTTTAGCCAAGGGCTGTGTTGCTTCCCATCTGGATCACAGGGCTCCATCGAGTTAGCACTAGCAGCCGCGGTTCAACAGTGATGCCCTCCATCAAATTGGATTAGAAAACCAAACGATGAGGTTGGATCCATGTTTGAAACGGGCACGCCGAACCGCTAAATAAATCAGTAAGTGAAATGAAAACAATGAAAAGTCATGTTTGCTTTTGGGTATTGTCAGTTGTGATACAGTGCTTTAAAAAAACAAACTATAGGTTAAACTGACAATAATGACCAATGGTTATTTTAGAAGGAGTGATATATGAATGGACGGTCACCTTATGTTGCCATTCACGAAGCGATCGTCTAACGTCAATACAATGATTTTTCCGTAGCGTTTCCAGTTTTCACTTTATCTGTCTCTATGGCGAGAAGACCACAATGAATGACATACGGTTGGACCAATAAGTCTGGGAGAAGCGCTACATGCACATTTCATTGTTAAGAATAAGACTTCATTTTCTCTAATAATGTATAACTCCAATTGCTTCTTAAATATTTATTTGCATCATGTTTCCAAAATGATCAAGACTCAAATGAAGGTTAAAGACCATCAGGAAAAAAAATTAGCTGCGAAATGTAAACCTAACTTTTCACAATTCTGAGATGATGTAGTCTTAATGGTCAATGTAGCGGCCGCGGCTCAGGGTGTATAGACGGTCGTTCAGTAACCAGCAAAATGGCCGCCTCCTGAGATGTGAAAAAGCAGGTTGGCTTTTGCTGCTTAAATCATGTTCCAAAAGCACAATATTAATCAAAATGCTGTGCTGACATTAGTAGGGGCGCATATTATTGTGTAGATTTTGCGAAATTTAGACAATTTTGAGATTAACTTCACCTTAAAACAGGCTAAAAAAAATTGCTTGTAAAATGTCTCATAATTCTGTATCCTTGCCGTATTTTGACGAGAGCAAAAATGCACATTATGTCTCCTTTGACATTTTAATCAGATTATCTGAGTGTGCAGTCAAAACTAGGAATGAAGCTAATCCGTCTCGCCTTAATGTTGCTAAACAGGTAGGAAAAAACAACAGGGAAAACAATTAAAGCCAAACACATTTTCCAGAACGTTACATCTCTGTCGGTACAACACATACCTGACTGAGTGCATGGCACGCCTATCCGCTAATTAACCAAAATAACAGATTATCAACACCTAAGATCCGTGAGTGGAAAGCTGCAGGAGAGTTCTGCATGGTGCGTTCTCCTCTTAATCACTTTTAAAGGAAGCGTGGCATTTGGGAGCCTGATTGAGTCTCACCGCCGGCGCGTAATAATCTTTCATTCAAATATCTGCGCAATCTCGTGGCAGCGTGGCACTAGTGAGGGCATGAAACATTCAAGCATTTAATAGTGTTTTATTGACCAAAAAAAAAAAAACGCCCCCCTATGTGTGCCAGCGCTGCCAAAACAAGGCCAGGTACTTGAAAATATAACATCATATCGGTTTGCTAAAAAGGGAAGAGGTTTAGCATTGTAGTGCGACGATAGCTGATGGTTAGCATACAATATAGTGCAACATTATAATCCTGCAGCAACCCTAACCCTAACCCTTACCTGGATCAGCAGCCTCCACGAGTACCAATACCCTAAAATAGGACTGGTCTCAATACTCACCCATCCTAAATTCATTTGCTCCCAAAAGCGTATAAAAAAGTTTTTTTTGCCCTTATCCCAAAAAACGTATTTGTACGTTTTTATATTTTTTAATCCTAAGGTATACAGAAAGCATTGATACAGCCTCTGACCTGAAGAGGTCGCTTAAAGCAATGGTAGTTATTACAAAAAAAACGGCCAGCAGGTGGCAGCAGAGTATAAGAGATCAACCAGGGCAATGTTGCAAAAAAGCTCTTTTCCCCTAGTGTTTTCAACAGATTTGTGAATAATGATGAAACTTAGCTATATTGTAATACTAATTGCAGCAAAACAGAAACAGATATAAAAATATATTTTTTTCCTAAGGAAAGAAGAGACTCTAATATTTCTTTTGGTAGGTTCTAGGTTTTTAGAGCAATAGTACACCTTCTTTGGGCCTTGCAAAATCAGTCACAAGACAGCCGGGAGCGAGGGGGTTGCTTCAGTGAAAATGGCTGGGAGTGAATGAGTTCATTAAAAGTGCCTATAGGCTGTGTACAGTACTTATAGAATGAAAAAAAAATTGCAAGCATTATTTAAAATGCAGCCTCACACTTTTACTATTAATTTAACTTTGTTTTACTCTTGTATAACAATCACTCATGTTAAAATGTTCTGTAAAATATTGGGTTATACAGGGTTCTAATGACCAAATTTTGTGCCTGCAACAGATTGTCTATTTCCATTATTTCTTACAGAAAAAAACTTATTTAAAGTCCATCATTTTCATTCTGAAACTACATATCTTATGTGTTAAATTATGAAATTAATCTTGAATTTCACGTGTGAAAACTCGCTGTTAATGGGTTACACACTGAGACAAACAATATTAAACATTACCAGAAAGCATCACACTCTTTTATTTTTGGCATTTTATTATGTCGTTCTCCTTTAAGAACTACAAAATAAATGCAAAAGTCCATTAGAGCAGAGAAATGCAGAAAACATCAAGCCTTCGTTCTCCACAAGATGATTAAAACAAAAAAACAAGTTACCGGCATCACTTTCAATGAGCGCTTCGCCTTTCAAACTGCTTTGGTGTCCTGGTAAATTAGCATATGAGAGGCTATTTACAAGCCTGCAAAAAAATAAAAAACAAAAAAAATAAAAAAATGCATGCATTTTTCTTCCACTAGAGTTCAGTCCCATCCATCGCAGCACTGGAGCAAAATGAAAAGCCTGCCTTCGGACTTGTTGCACGCAATTAAGCGCCAGCGAAAAAGACAGTCAGGGCAGTTTAACATTTCATAGGGGCTGTAATTATTCTTTAACTGTTGGGAAAGTGGCGTCCCCCAGGAGCCAATTACTTGAAAAGCGCTCATCACACGCGAGATATATACAAACAAATCCTTCAAGCACAAAGTAAATGTTTAAACATAAAAAGGGATGAGTGGGGATGGGGTGTGTGTGTGGGGGGGGGGGGGGGGTGCATAGCAATCAGTTTTGGTGCGAGCTAATTACTAATAAGAGCAGCAACCCCGGTGTGTTAGATAATTATGACACCAACTCTCACCTCAAACAACACACAGGGGCCCCCCTGCATGGCTGCCCTGCTATAGCTATGTTAGCGGCTGGAGGGTGAAGGTGAAAGGGGGTTGGGGTCACACGGACAGCAGAAGAGGGACGTGCACAGTTAAACGAGACGTCCACGTTACAATAAAAAATGTGGAACGTTTCAGAAAAAAATTTGAGGACCCAGGAGCAAATGGCCCCTAAATCGTAGTTTGGACACTAGTTTAGACAAATATTTAGATAAATATTTTCTAAATAGCCTACTAATTTTAAGAATAACAAGCAAAATAACAAGCAAATATTGAAACATGCTAATCATTGTACATACAGTAACATAATTAAAACTAGAATCTAACTCCATAAAACAAAACCCTTGCTAGTTTGTTGTGTGCTGTGTTATGCTAACGCCATATGGTAAGCAGAGTGATAGCTTCAGATACTCAAATGTTGTCAAATGAGTTATCAATCACAAAAAAAGAAAAAGTACCCCCAGGCTCCACCCAGGTTTGTCATGATGGAAAAAGTTGTACCGGGCACTAGTTTCGTTGTAAAAATGTCGTATTTACATGATTGACACTCAAAATAGGCTAATTTTAGCTAGGCTACAATCGTGATTAAAGTGTACTGTAATTCTTGGTCCTCGGTGTATGTTAAAAATATTGACATTATTGGACAGCTGGCAACTTTTTTTAATCATGAAAAAGCAACAATATTTCCTTTAACTAAAAAATATATCAATATATTTGACAACTTTTGGCTACCAATACAAAAAAAGTCATTCTTTTAGTACAATTGGTCCTTGTGATAATATTTGTTACGATAATGTTGCTACAAACTATCAAACAAAAACTTACCTATTATTTTCTTTGAAGTTATGTACACGACAGCCTATCTGTAAATATATAATTCATACAAGCAGATCGTAAAGTTATCCTTCTCTGTTAACTACCCAACAAAATTTCACCAGAATGATGGTTTTGCTATTATCTATGTGCTACCACTACTATCTATTAAAAAGTACAATAAAAACATAAGAGTCGATATGAAGTTAAAGAGTGGATAATTCTCTCGTGGCGCAATCACATTAACCTCCACTTACTCTCTTACATGTGCTTGGCCCGTTGTTTGCTCGTCTCTATCGACCTCTTCTTTAATGTGCGGCCGCAGCTAAATATGCGCTAATGCCCGGGCAACACCAGGCAACCAATGATAGCATTGTAAATCTGGAAATGTAATTTATTCACCACTCAGGCAAGCACTCGAGCTAAACGATTATGGTGAGCGAGTGAAGAGCGCTCTGTATGAGATACATATTGATTGGCTTGGAGGTTTTGATTCAATGATGAGGTGAGGCTACTTGAGCTAACAAGAGGAATGCTTTTCAGAGAGGTTGTATATCGACAATTCCGAACATCCGGGCATTGAAGTCTTTATTTGCACAAACACATATGAGGGGAATTAGGACATTTAATCATAACAAAATGGGGGAAAAAAACTTTTTTAAGAATCTAGAAAAAGGAATGGTTCACGTAGCCTTGTGATACCTAATAAAAATATAATATGTTTTTTATTTTTTTAAATATTTTTATTTATATTATAGATTTATTTAATATTTTATATATTTTTCATAAACCAAAATAAAAATAAATATGTATTGATTCTGATAAAAGGTGGGTTATACTATTGTCATCAAATATATTAATTAATTTTAAAAAAACATAGTAAAAAATGATAATAATATAAATAAAATAAATAATACAATATGATACAAATAAAACAACAAATAAAATGAACAATTCAGGTTACACAAAACTTTATCAGAAAAATGATACAAACTAATTTTAAAATACGAAGGGTCTTGGCATGGATGAGCGGATGCATCAATGTTGTGTTTGTTCTCGCGTAACCTTTTTCCGCAAAATGCATAATGCATTGCTGTGGCGTATGGCGGAACCCTGTTGCATATGTAGCCAGAAGTTCAACCTTGATTGTCCAATCACAACTCTAATAGTGGTTGCATTTGTGAATGACGTGGGTGAAAAAAGTCTGAAAATCATTTCATTTTAGTCTCCCTCCAAAACCTGTGTATATGTTATTTATGGAATGTAGCGTCTCTTAACGAACGGTTAATGTTGTTGTAATCATGTCAAAATAGCCATTACTGCATTAAAAAAAAAAGTTAAAAGTTTAACTACGGTGAATTGTTATAATTTAGTTTTGGGGTGGAATGGATTAATTGTATTTCAATTCATTCCAATGGGAAACATTACTTTGATTTATGAACATTACAGGTTATAAACAGGCTCAGGGAACCAATTGAGTTTGTAACTTAAGGTTCCAGTGTATATATCATTTTTATTTTTGAAATTAAATAATAAAATTATATTGTCATAAAAATGATTCTACAATACCATTAAAACATGCCTTATATATATATAAAAAAAAGAATGGACCTGTATTTACACAGTTGATTAAATATTTTTTAAATAAATAAATAAATAGAACATGTTAGAATAAATAACAATTTCAGAGGTCAGGTTATACTATTGTTTTAATAATCATGAATACAATAAAATAAAGCATTTGGCTAACGCAAAATGATTGTTTTTGGTGTGCGGTATAAAGTCCTTGTTATATTGCTTGAGAGGATGAAAGTAAGACTCTCTCCTCATTAAAATGCCACCATTACCATTTGTGATCACCTTGCACTGAAAGCCGCGCGTTCCATTGTACACCGAGCCTGCCTTCCCACTGCCAAATGCTCACTTAACACTGAATAAGCACATGTTAGCCAATAAATTAGCAGTAGCGGCATATAAACAAGACTGTGCGGTTGCTGATCAGAAACAAAGCTGTCTCCAAATCCCATTTGGGCTGAGAGGCGCCCTGATATGGAAAGTTACCAAAAATAGTGCTAATACTGCTAATAGGATGTTCCACTCTAAATAGGAGGCTCATGTTAATACCCAGATTTCCATTCACGGATGAAAATTGTAGTTTTAAATTACACTTTAATGCTTGAGATTTTTAATAATCATATAAAAAAGAGAAGAAATCCTTCACAGCAACCCCCCCCCCCCTAAAAAAAAGGACTTCTGAACAGAGCCGCAGCCTCCCTTTGTCAGCCAATTACTATGCAATCTCTTTCTTATGACTGAATAGCTCACTGTTAGCAAATAATGAAAAGGCAATTATGGCAAAGCTGTGTTCATATTACCCTCTTCATTTTATGCGAGCTGTAATTATTGTCAATCCTGGAGGCTTACTCTAGCATGTAAGAGGCAGTAGGGAAGAAAATGGAGTGGGCTGGTGCATGGCAAATTGGAAATGTCACAGCTACCTACTTTTTTTCCCCATGTTTAAAAAAAATATATATTTATATATCAGCACTGCTAGACCTCTTCACATGTGTGTGTCTGTGAGTGTGTGTATGTGTGTCCCAGCATGCACTGCAAACGCACGTAGGTGTCCATTAGCTCACACACACACACACACACACACACACACTCACCACCGGGGTATTTTATTTACACATTACCACCAAAACACACACATACACACAGGAGCAGTAAATACCCATTCACAAAACGATGTGTGTTTTGCAGAATCTTCACCTCAAGCAGTTGAGGCGGCAAATAAATAAATAAAAGGCGAGATGAAGCGGGTGGGAGCACACACACTCACTCACACACACACACACACATTCCTTTTGTCCCCCCTCCCCACCTCCTTGAAAACAATGACTCCCCAAAGACCGGCAGTTTTCTTCCCCTGCCAGCAAAGCGGTGGATATATTCCTTTTGCCTCGGCCCTCATTAGCTGTCTCCATGCTGTTCAGTAATGGGGAGTGGCACATAAATGATTCCCTTTATAGAGTTTGATGTGGCACACTGAGAGGACCACAGCCTCCGTATGGACAGCACCCCCTCACATCTCCCACACGACGGATGGAGCAGTGGGCTGGGTTCGATTTGGTGTGTGTGTGCACGTGCGAGTGTCACACATGAAAAGAGTCTGAGTCTGTTGGCGTTCATTTAACGGAGTAGGTACGACCCTTATGAAAACACACACAGAGACACATATTTAATCAATGCTCAAAGCTACGTGGCACCAACTTTTTTTTTTTTTTTTTTTTTACCCTTGGGTAGTAGAAGTTGTTCCAAAATTCATCTGGAGTAAAAAATAAATAAATAATCAGCTGTCTCTTACGTTGAGCAAAATTTCAAAGGCATTGCAAACAACGTCATGGGAGACTGAGCGGAAAATTGAGAATGAGTAATGATGTCATTCTTAAAATTAGGGATGGGCGCGTACCGATGCCAGGCATCGGTATCGGGCTGATACCCAGATTTATTTCAAGGTATCGGTACGCCTGATGGCAGCTGATATTCTTGTGGATGTTTTAAGATGGAGGGTGAGTGTATATTTTTTGTAAAAAAATAAATAAAAATAAAAATCTTTAGTCACACAAACTTTAATGTGGCACCATTCTGCCTCACCCACACATCCCCAAAAATAAATACATAAAAAACAAACTTTTTTTTTATTATATGGTGGAAGAAAGGTGGGGTAACACCGAACAAGAACATTAAAACTAGCACTCCAAAAAATTTTTTTGTACATTGAGAACCAATATAAACTGTGTGATTAATTTGTGATTAATCATGAGTCAGTTATGGAACTTGTGCAATTAGTTTAGGATTTTCAAGATTTTGGGGTGGCCGCGGCCCTGAAACCAAGTAGACTAGATCCACCCCTGCACTGAACATAATACGATAATCAATTTATAGATTTGTATCGGGACCTATGAATCGTGATATGAATCGAATCGCCAGGTACTAGGCAATTCACACCCCTAATATATATATATACACAATCTCCATTTTTTTCAAAATTGAATATTGGATGATCTAATCAACTAACAGAGGTCTGGCGCGAGTGCCTCTGCTCATGTCAATTAACAGTAACAGGGTTAATGGTGTGTTCTCCTGCATCATCGCTAGCGTTATTGGCAGTGGTGGTAATTGGACAGAGGACGTCATTACACAACAGCGCAACATAGCGTTTGCAAGTCGCCAAACAAACTCGCTCTCGTGAGTCCTGGAGAATCTTCAGGTGTAAATACCATCAATTCTTTCCCCCCAGCGTTTAATAAATGTTTCGGGAGGTTTATTAATGTGCAAATGGGTGGAAGCCCCCCCTCCCATTTCCCCCTTACCCAAACGTGTGCACAGTGGCGCAGAGCTGTTTAAGGAGAAGAGATTCACAAATCAGTCGGCGTGGAGCTATAAGCCCGTGGCTCTTGTGCTCCCGCTCTCACTCTCTTTCTCCACCAGGGGAACCACTGGAAGTACTTAATTCTCTTTCCTCTCTCTGCCAATGTGTGCATGAGAGTCCATTACCTGCTCAAGACCGTGTTTAGCAACTCTGTATGGCAGTGAATCAGGTTACTTACAAAGACTCAATGAGGGTTAATTAAACACACATACAGAAAATTGGGTCGAGTATGAGCATTTTTTATTTCATTTCATTGACTGTCTATAGATAATATTCACTGACGTCACGGGATTGTGAGTCCGCCCCTCAGCGTGTTTTTCTGTTGTGTTTACACTTATTGATAAATAGGTTAGCTTCCTCTAACGGTACTTGTTACTTTCAAGACGTATGCAGAAGATTTATCTCAACACTCCTTGCAGCGGATGGTACACATTCAAACGTTTGATAAGTGGAATTGATTGATCCAAATTGATTGATCACAAATATTTGCAGATGTTACAGCCCGTACCGGACTACATGGGTAACGTCACGTATGCTATGAGGTAGGATAGCTCGATCCCAAAACGCGGACATTCTGGCGCCTTCTGTAATTCTGGCTTTTATTGGTTGCTATGTGCATTTATCATTTGTGAATTCGAGGTGAAGAGTCCTGGGTTACTTGTAAACCAAGTTAGCTAATTTCTCGACCGAGCTAGCTACTGGCGCTAGCATGTTACAACAAAAAAATTGTTGATTCATTCACTGTACACTTTAACAACAATTTTAACTTTTTGGCTGCTTACTGCCGATGTTATTGTCCGGACCGGACTACATGGCAACGTATGCTCTGAGGTAGGATGGCTCGATCCCAAAACACGGACATTCTTCTGTACTTTCGTATTTTATTTGTTGCTAAGGGCATTTATCATTTGTGAATTTGAGGTGAAGAATCTCTAATCTGAATCTAATCTAATCTGAAATTAGCTAATTTCCCCACCTCGCTAGCTACTAGCGCTAGCATGTTACATCATCACTTATTTTTGTACACTTTAACAACAATTTCAACTTTTGGGTTGCTGGGAAAGGAAAATAAGAGACCTTATTTTTAGACAGAGCTAACCACGGCTAGCAGCTCACATAGTGGTAAAAGCATGTTCACCGTTTTACAATGACACCTTAATCAAAATGGTCAGAACACACTTTGGTAGACTTTGTTGATTAGAAATCCTTTGCAATTACGGACACTTCTTTGTCCGTTCCCATTCGACATTCCATGGACCCGTGAATGGCACACAAGTGTGGCACATGACGTCCTGTGAATACTATCTTTAAAGATTAGCGTGAGGAGACGGGGGTGATATGAATGATTTTTTTTTACATCTCGATCTTCTCATAAAACATAAAACAGTCAGTCAACAATCGTAAATGTTAAACATGTTCAACTGTTACAATCATAAATTCTTGTTTATGATCACCAACAAGTTGGATAGAGGTTGGGAGGGGGATGCTTAAAATTGACCAGATTATTGTTATGTATATGGTAAAAGTATTCCGAACGTCTTCCTGTGAACGCAAATGGGATTAATGTGGCATCTTTCAGAAGCTGATACACAGCCTGGAAATGGTGAACGTGCTTCTGAAGAGCACAAGGACGAGTCGCTCACTTCATCTCATCTTTCAGGTGCCCCCCCCTCCCCCCCGCTTCCGCCTCCCAGTCAATATTAGTTTGATCTACGGTACTCGCGTGGAGTGGAACAGTTGATTGGCTTGATGTGGCGTAACAAAGGAGTTTTCTTTTTTTCTCTCTCTCTCTCTCTTTATTTTTGGGTTGATTTTAACAAGTGTTTAAACCGACTGATCTTGATGAATAAAGTGAATGTGTTTCATGCTGTGTCTGTTTAACAGAATATTGAGTGCAGTCAGGACCTCTGTGTCCGTAACCTCTCAATGATTGCTGATCGTGATAAATGGAAGCTGACGTTCCGCTGCTTTCTTGTCTGGTGGAGGGGAGGGCGGGTGCTAAATCACGTTTCCACCATTCGTATTGTCCAGTTTGATACCTTCTATTAAAGATGGGGGGAAAACAAACTTGATGTTCACTGAAATAACTTGTAACAACTCAAAATGTATAGGACGACTACTGCATATATGTGCTCGTTTCATAGATTTTGAATTGGGTTTAGATCAAGGATTATTGTAGGGCCCTTCTAAATACTGTATTTATTTATTACATTTTTTTTTTTTTACCTATGGCTGAGACCAAACTTGGTAACACTGGGCAACATATTTCAATTCAGAATACATTGAGAGTCTTGAGATTTGATTGTACCAAGCACAGATTTAAGACAACCAAGTTAAAAGTATGTAATGGCAAAGGCAGTATTTTTGAGAAGCCAATGTATTCTTACCTACTGTTTTGTCTTTGGAAAAGTCTTGACTTTTTTCTTGCTTTCTCAGCCAGGCTTTATATCTTTATGAAGAAGTTAAGAAAGGCACTAAGCTTTAAATTTTGACACCCTTCATTAGCAAAGCTCCCCAGTCTGTAATCTATCTCAATTCTCGGTGGTCTTTATTTTTCTCTCTGAGGCTATAAAGTACTGGCAGTCAGCTATAAAGTGCTGGCAGTCATGGGAGAAAGAGTGGGGTCACCATAGAATGGTTCATGTTTGAGGGGGGACCATCAAGAGGATCTGTGACGCCCCAGGGTCAGGTGACAGATCGCGGTGTGATATATGGACGCCGGCTTGACAAAGTGCTAACGAGGCTAGCTTTTACAATGAGTCTCGGTTTCCCCCTTAGGCTGTGTTTTATAGTACCTTTAGTTAAAATTCATTCGTGCACCTGCACTTAATGTTATATTACCTGTAAAGTTGCCTTCTTACTGTTGTTTGTTTTCTCTGGTAAGAATTAGTTGATGAACACCTGTAAAATTCCAAGCTTACCTAAACCATGTGATGACATTGTCTTCTCTTATTGGTCATACAATTGCAAACAGGAAGTAGGTTTGATGAGAGATGACTAAATAAAGCAGAACAAATATATGCAAAATGGAGAAAGTTTTTTGTTAAGAAAAAGAAAGAAAAGTAAATAGGCAAACAAGCTACCAGGCTAAAACTAGCAAATAGCGATGCCAACTGCTCGCATGGAAAACCGAAGACTTGTCAGCTTAAGGTAACTTTTAACTCTTTGACTGCCATGGACGTTAAAAGACGTCAAGTAAAAACCTACGGGGGGCCGGCAATGACGTTAAAAGACGTCATCCAATTTTTATTTATTTTTTTTTTTAAACGGGCAGAGGGAAGCCATGCCCAGCTGTGGTGAAAGTTTCAAGCAGATCTTGTGAGCCTAATGACCATTTTTGGCCCCTAGATGGCAGCAATGACTCTCTTTTGTCAAGATTGGGTAGGCGTCAGTAGAAGACGTGAGGCGGAGCTAGACTGTTGAGGGGACAATGGCTGAAGAAGCCATAATGGCGACTGGTTGCAAGCAGCTCACACTTGGGAATTTTTTTCAAAGACGAAAGGCATCGACCAACGCTAAAGAGCACATTGATGACGACGATGATCATCATCGATGATGATGATGGTGACTCCGAGGTTGACGGCGAAGTTGGAAGCGTTGACGCGGCGGCTATGACGACGTCATAAAGGTTCACGGGCAAGCGATGCTAACACCGGAAAACGCGGAGCACAACCGAGCACGCTCAGGCGGCCGTTCAATCGGACGACGAAGAGTGCCCCGAGTCCAATGCATATTCATCGGAGGAGTGTGTACAGTCTGCTACTTGCTATTCCCCGGAAAAAAAGGCCGTCAAGAAAGTCCGCACGCGAAAGGACAATCGAAAGTGAAACTAATCTGTTGTGCAAATCCCGCTGCGTCTCCTTGCACGCAGGGGAGCGTTCTAAAAAGAAAAACTGTATTTGAAACATCCACATAATTGTAAATAGTACCACAGTTGCACACATTTTTAAATAGTTTGCGAAATTGTTTTGTCAAATTGTTACACTGTTGAATGGAAATAAATGTATTTTGCAATCTAAAAACACTTTTTCATTGTTGGTGAAAGCGTTTTACAGAAGTAAAGCACTATTTAGGTGTTTGTGGCATCATTCATGGACAAAAATAAGTGTACAATTCACTAGAGTGCATGAAATAACATTGTTTCACCAAAAGCTCTTTTTCTCCGCTTTTTGTTTCAAAACAGAGAATTTCGGTGAAAGTAACCATTTTCTATTGTTGATTACTGAAGAACGGAATAAGGTAGAAACAAACTTTTTTTTTCTGATGAAAGATGAGAGTCCAATCTTTCATTTCCAAACACAACATTTTCTGTGGACCTTGAAAGATCAGTCAAAATGCTTAAATCGGCTGGCACTGGCGACATCCGTTTCTGAAAACGTCTGGCAGTCAAAGAGTTAATAGAATATGGACCCTATTTTTTATTTTTTTGGGATACAAATACTTTGATCTCTGGAGTGGCACCCAGAAAACATTTAGAATTTCCACATGATTGTTATGAAACAGATTTTAACCTATAACCACCATCACCACCTTGGCTGTGTGAAGAAATATTGCCAGGCTAAAGCTAAAGTTTAATCATAGGCTACCACAAGCACAGCTGCTTCACACAACATGCCACAACGGCGAAGAGAAGGGGCTTCCTCATTTGAAAAGAAAAAAATAAAATATGAACTTTACTGGTCAGTCAGGTGGTGGTTGTGCTAAAAATGTGGCTAATGCTAATTGCTATTTTAGCTCACAGTTCAACAGCTTACGGTGCTTACCAGGTAAACCAATTTCCTGTTCCTACAAATTATTTTTTTATTATTTTTTTTTACAGCACTTCATCGCACTTCATCGCAAATTGAGTTGCCTTTTTTTTTTTTTTACAGTGCAGACTACAGTATTAACCCAGCAGTATAGATAAAGTAGAAATTGTGATAATTGACTGAAAAAGTGTCTAAACACTTTCATATCATTTCAAACTGATCTTTCAGCGTTACTGGAAAAAAAAATAATAGCTCATATAATTTCAATTTTGGTACTATTTCCTTATTATGCACGGTTTTGGCACCTTCTTATGAAATCCCACAGCATTGTAGAAAGATGACAAAATCTGTTTTTAGTGAGTTGTTATGTAAAAAGCTAAGAGATTCCACAGGGGGGAAAAAACGCAAATATGTGTTCTATTTTCATCGTTTACAATGGAGGAAAATACGTTCGACATTAGAGGTTCCACTGTGTTGAAGATCTCCTGGCTGCTCCAACAGTATTATAGACCAACAGGTGGTCAAGGTTTACCATTACAACACTAAATGTTGCTCACCTCATTCTGAGCCAATCTACTTTTATTTCAGCGTCAACTATGCCTACGTGTCGTTGCTTAAGCAGAGCGTAGCGTGTAACCGGCATACGAGGGTCTCCGATGTGTTTTGACACTGTCACTACAAGCTATTTCAATTTATGAGGAGACAAGCTAGCACGCACGTCCGTGTGAACTCAATCTAACTATGTGGATTCTCTATTTTTGACCCCCGGGTATGTAGTATGATGGACGTCAGCCATCTTGGCTGGATGGCAGCCGTGCGTTATTTAGAGCCGTTGATCCCGTCCGCCTTCCGTGCCCGTTAGGGGGCACTCGTTTAGAAGGTATGTGTCTTTGGAGGGGCTTCTCACATGTGATTGCAAGGCAAACATGGCATCTCTTCCTGGAGATCCCTTTGTAAACATTGGCTACAATAGAGAGGAAGGTTTAACGTCTGTGGAAGTCTGACGAGTTAATTATGACTAGTCTTAGGGAATCATCTACTAATTATTCCGCAGCCCATCCAAGCAGGCTTTTATGGAGTACAAAGTTGGAAGAATGACATTTTTTCTAAATATTCAATATGAGCTGACCGTATAATTTGAACCTTACTGATGTTGATACGCATAAACAATTGGATGAGGTCTGGTGTGTTGTATACATTAATACATTTACACGTTGATGTTCAGTCATTCACTTCACTGTGCCGGCATCAAGATAGTCAGACCAGTACAATATGTTTTTATAGTCCTGGAAGTATGTGGTTTCACCAGCTTTGAGGTTAAAAGACAGGGCCTCTGTGGCCTAAAAATAGGACAAGTCTTCAGATGCTGTGCCACAGGCGCACAGGAAATGCTTTGTTTTTCTCTCTTTTTTTTTTTTATACGAATATTTAATAAAGCCCTTGGATCTGGTGAACAGGTGGCAGGGCTTAGCTTCCCCCCGCGGTGCTCAAGCAAACTTCCCCCGCCATATTTTAGCATCACAAAGCAAATTCAACACATGCCCAAAAAAAAAGTGATTGTCTTTTTTGCTGTGTAATGACAAGCATGCCTGGTTGGGGATGTTTATTAAAATAAAGAGGATGTCGGCTGCTCTGGGACATAACAACGTATGAATACTTTGTGACTTTTTCATGTCTCTGTACGACATCTTTGATCTTTTGATCGAGTCAGCAATTCCAAAGAAGGGACGTTCCCATGAGGACAGCAATGTCCGACTTCGGGTTACGGAGGACCACCGGTTTGAAGGAGGCATAAAAATAAGCTATAAGGCCCTCTCTCAAAATTGCGACTGTAAATGATTGACTGTTAAAATAAATTTTGTACTGAAGTACATGTCACAGTATGTTAGGAATAGACCGATTTTCTTTTCTTTGGTCCTTCCTCGGGTCTCCTGACAGCTTAACGGCTCTGGCTGGGTTCTGAAGTGTTCGGTTTAGGTGAACGGTATGAGATTTTTAAATAGGTTTTAGGTGAACTAATGAATACACACTCACACGCACGCACATGCACATACACATTATGACCCACATACAAAATAAAAATTTATCAAAAATATATATATATATAAAAAAAAGGAGAGAGATCAATAATGATGACATGTCAAATCGGTAAAATTACCGAATGAACAATACTGAACTCTTCAGAAAAAAAAAGGAATAGACTATCGGCTAAGCCAATTATCACTGCCGATTTTCAGCATTTTGCAGAATATCGGCATCGGCCTTTTTGAAGAATCATACGGCCGATAATATATCAATTTAAAAATGTCTTCAGGAAACTATTTAAAATTTCAGTTAAAGTTATAAGAGATGCTGCTGATCCAGGGAACTCTCTGCACCTTCTGTTTTTGTTTGAAATTATAACTAAGATGAGTAAAATTTTAATACTGAAAGATATTTTGAAGTTTTAGAAAACTTTATTTACTGTAGAAAACAATAGCGAGCTATTTAAGTTTTTATTTAACTTTCGAAGACATGCTACTGCCCTTGGGAGATCTCTTTTTTATTTTAAAACATAGATGTCTATTGACTAAGATTTTTTTTTTTTTAACGCCAACATTTTGCAAATCCTAAAAGTTGCTCAGTAAACATATGCTTAAAAATTCAATAAATTTAAGAGCTAGAGGTTGTATTTTTATTTTTATTTTAACGCCAATATTTTATTACCAAAATGAATATCGGCTCCAAATATCGCCGTCCTTGACTACTACTAATCGGTAAAGTATCTGTACTTTTGCCACTTCTGGATATCGGTGAAAACGGGAACAGCATATGTTGTTTACTTGTTTATGTATGTAGTAGCAACAGAGGCAATATTATTGTATTGACGCAACCTTAAGAAAAAAACACTGTCGAGCCGAGCGCATTAAATTGCGTGTTTGTGTGTGTGTTTTGTGATTTTCATGTTGGCATGACGCACATGGCTGCTCGCTTCGGGTAATTCAACGCCGCCGCTTTGGCTGCCCCACCTGTCCTTTGACGTGGACAGACGAGCGCCGGCTGTTGCGCGCGTGATCCGTCCATCTTCGTCGCGAATACTAACACTAATGCTAACATTAGCGATAACATTAGCTACCGTTCTCATTCCAGTGCGTCGGAAGCCGGCCAGGCTTGAGAGTTGATAGCATTCTCATGATGATGACACAGCTTAGTCTGATATGAATGACTGTATTAGGTTAATTGCAGAATGCACGGTATCGTAAACAGCTGACGGGGATGCATTGTGGTTGTTTACGGCCAATATTTTTATTAACAATATAACTTTAATGTTTTATTATTTTAACATTACTGCTATGCAACTAATAGTTTTTATTTATTTATTTATTTGTTTGTTTATTTTTATGATTTTTTTTTGCACTTCTATACTGCGTCACAACTTGACAAGTAACTTTTGACGCTTCTTGGGCAATTAGTACCCAACTTCAGGTTGTTTCACATCAAAACAACCCAGTTCTTTAACAACTTAGATAGTTAGGTCAAATTGACCCAAGTAGCGGGTCAGTCCAATATTAGTTTTTACCAAAATTGGGTTATTTTTGACCCAGCAGTTTTAAAAGTCTTATAACAGTAAACCTAGGTATGTTTGATTCCACTTCTTTTTTTTTCAGATCGATACCAGTACAAGTACTCAACTCATGAGTAGTCAATGATGCCGCTAGTACTTTTGACAAATATTTTTAGACCTAAAATATCCCATTATAGCATTTTTTAAAATTTCATGAAATGAATGACAATTTTCTATTAAGTACTTTTGACAAAATATTTTTAGACCTAAAATATCCCATTATAGCATTTTTTTTAAATTTCATGAAATGAATGACAATTTTCTATTAACTTTTGTTTCATTTGTTCATAAAATACATATTTTGTATAGAACACACAATAAAATGAATTTAAATAAATAAATTATTTAATTAAATCAAACTAATTATCTAGTGGCCAGAAAAGGTCCCAATCAAAATATGTGGTTGTACTAGTGATGGGCAAGACAGTTCTTTTAAGTGAACTGAATCTTTAGAAGCAGTTCATTAAAAAGAACCGTTCAAAAGATTCACTTCAGGAAGTGATCCGTTCGCTCACGTTCACTGAAAAGATTTGTTCTTTGTGAACGAAACCTACGTGAACGACAACACTAGGGTGTACATTTTAACTCATTCACTGCCATTGGCAGCTATAAAAGTCCAAAATTCATTTGAACTATTTTTATTAGTTTAACTTTTTTTTTTTTTTCATTTTTGTTAACAAGAGTATGAAAACCTAGATTTTTTTGGTACATTTAGAACATATATAAAATTTGTGATTAATCGTGAGTTAACTAGTGAATTCATGCGATTAAGTCCGATTACAAATTTTAATCACCTGATCCCCCTAATTTTTAATAATGTTTTTTTTAAAGAAAAAAATATTAAAAAACTAGGGGCGTCGGGCGATTACAATTTGTAAACGTAATTAATCATATGACTTCACTAGTTAACTCACGATTAATCACAAATTTTATATCCGTTCTAATACAAAAAAAAAATCTAGGTTTTTATACTTTTGTTAACAAAAATGGGAAAAAATGTTAAACTAGAAATAGTTATGAATGAAAATAAAAATGATTTTTTTACGTCTATAGCCGTCAATGGCAGTGAATGAGTTAATGGGGATCTGTCAGACATGTATGCCTTTAGTTATAGGTGGAAACTTCACAAAAGAGAGTATAAACATAGTATAAAGTATATTTTAAGTTAGATATTTTATTAAAAATGTGAGTGTTATTAGTGTGAAGTATTATTAAATTGCCAGGAAAATTGGTTCCATGTAGAAATCCGTTGTATTCTTGTTCATGTTCTTGTTCATTGTGTTCTTTTAGGCGGCCCTTCACCCCCCCCAATCTCTTGTAATTACAGCATGTTTTCTCTTCGCAACGTGCCTACCTAGAATTAGCAAATGAACGTTTTAACCTCGGTGAACCTCGTCGGCGTCGAACGCGCCCGCCCTGCCGTCACATTGCCGCTAATGACCTTTAGCTGCGCTGGCAGCTTTTAAGTGTGATCACTTGAGTGTATGTTTTTTAAACGCGTTGCCCTCCCCCTGCTGGCTTGCGCCTCGGGAGATTACAGTAACGATGGCAATTAGCCCCATCTCATTAGCTAGTGAAACTCCAGAAAGTCACACAAATTAAGGACCTGCTCTAATCTGACAGTCCTGGAAGTTCACGCGTACATGTGTGTTGCGCTCAAACATTAATTACCAGTCTGATAACACAGAACTCTACCTATGGACAAGCACACACACTTAAAACTTAAAACTTAAAAACATTGCTTCCAAGTTGATGAGAAGATACTGTACATATGCAATAATTTTCAAAGTGATTTAAGGAGTGAGGAGTCTGTGCCATTAGGCAGTGACGGCCTCACGACTCTGGCTGGAAGTGTTCGGTTTCGGTGAACGGTATGGGATTTTTTAATAGGTTTTAGGTGAACTAATGAATACACACACACGCACGCACACACACACATGCTCACCCACACACAAAATAAAAAAAAAATAAAAAAAGAGAGAGCAATGTCAAATCGATACAATTACCGAATGAACAATACTGAGCTCTCCAGGAAAAAATAAATAAAAAAAAAATAATTAAAAAAAAAAAAGAAAAAAAAATAATTTAAAAAAAGAAAAAAAAGGAGGGGCAGTGGGCACTTAACAATAATAAACATATGAAATGAATGTCTCGTCGACTGTGTCAATCAAAACTCAGCATTATTATATTTACGGAGGTTCAATTTATGCTGCAGTTCTTTTATTGGATGTCATTAGATTGTGTACTGTAATTTACTGCATCGGCCCTCCGCACGCTCATGTAGTTGGAAAACCTCTTCTTCTGCTTGGTCTCATTAGGTCAGGATTAACAGGGGATTATTGTAGCCGCGGGCCAGTCGCTCTTTAACACTAATATCTACACGAGATGCGGCATAATTTCATTTTGAACGCCTCCAATGACTCGAACCGGGCGGGGACGTCTGAGCCTTCTGCAGCTAATCAAGGCAAATAACTGCAGGATGGCTTTAATAGCCAAGACACTTGGGCATGTTTATTTATCGTCCCCATAGGTAGGACATTAAAGCAGTCGGCTAGTAGCGTAATTGGTTATTTTTCCTCGGTCGCAAAGTGTCTAATCAGGGATTGCGAAAGTCCCTTGTGGTGGAAGTCACTGATGATGAAAAAATATTATATTTGCTGCTTCGGCCTTGTTTCCACCACTGAAGACAGTTTTGTTGTTGCTTTTAAAAGGAGACATTTTATGCTTCTTTCACTGTGCAAAACAGTTCCCAGGTGCATTATTAGTGGCATGCTTTTGACAAAATACCCCAAGGATCAAGAATTATAAACATTTACACCCTCTTTTGTTGACCTTGCTGAATTCAGCCTTTCAGAATGTCTCCTTTTATTCCCATTGCTTTCGACTTACTAGTGTCACTTTATAAACAGAGTTGGACTCTTCCATCTTTTTTTGTTCATTTCAGGTTTTTTCAAGGCTTCGTGTTGGTGTCGTAAAGTACTGAAAATGTTGGCCGACAAAAGTCAAACGTGCCTACTTCTGTTTATGAAGTAGCATTTTGTTTTGTATACAAATGTTACAGCCGGAAACATGAAGTCATCTTCTGAACCTCACTTTAATAGCATTAGCATGTTGGTTACTCAACTGTTCGGTTCGCAAAAGAAAATCGTGTCAACTTCCATGATTCTTGCTAAAATTTGTTGCAAAATTTCAAATTATATGTAATAAATAATAACTCTGAAATTTAGCAACATATATATTTTTTTATTACAGATATTACAGTAACCAAAATTAACAAAAGGCTTGGACGGTGTCAAGGGGGTAAAGTTTGGTGGAGGACCCAAACGCAGGGAAACAGGGCAAGGAGGCAGAGGTCACGTAAAAAAAAGGAATTTAATTACTCAAAACTAAAGCGAACTCCAAATGGCAATGAAACAAAACATTGGGAGGACAACAAGGCAAAAAAAAACTGGCAGCATGACGGGAGGAAAACGACAATGAATCAACGCAGACAGAGGGGAGACAGGAGACAAATATACACACAGTAACGACACAACAAGACACACCTGGGGCAGGACACAAGTTGCTGAGGGCACTGATTGGTTGACACGAGGAAGGGCGGGATTACACTTAACAAGACCAAGGGAGACACACAAGGGAAAACAGAACCTAAACATGACAGGCGGCAATTTTTTTGTCTTCATCCAGAGTGTGCTTCTTTTTTTTTAAACAATAATTTCCATATAAAAGCACAAAACTATTTTAAAAGTTTACAAAGCACCAGACTTTTATTCTGTGTTGTGCTGTGATTGGCCAATCCGCGATTTGGGGGTGTGGCTTTAAAACGATAAGCCAAATAGCTACACTCTGTTGTTATGGATCCAACCTTTGATGGATTACTGTCACACTTTGTCACCTCAAATCCAAACACAGCGAAATACGTAAGGCGGTGTCGGAGACTAAATTGTCATCTGTGTTCTGTTTTTTTCTTGTTTTGTTTACGCCGAGGCCGTGCAGCGGAGGCGCGATCCGGCATACGCATCACAAGCGGAGCAGCGGGGAAGGCAGCTGCTTGCCAAAATGACACAAAAGTGACTGGTAATGACTACATTGTTCCTCTCTCGCCAACTGTTCTTACTTCACGGCAGGCGGGGGCGCCGTCGTAAAAAAAAAAAAAAAAAAAGAGAAGAAGCTGCGGGCGCACAGGCGTCGCTTGGAGAACTTGAAGAGTTCGGAAAGTTAAAAGAGCCCCCCCGTCCCCCCCACTCCCCCGCCCCGATCCTGTTGTGATGTTTCCCCGGCTCGTCGGAGCACAACGGTGTTGCATTCCAGGTGAAGTCGTGTGACTGTGACAGGCGTCCCGAAGACGTTGAAGCGCAAACAGGCCGCTTTCTGAAATGCACTTTTCCCTCCCTTGCATACGCACTTTCAAGAATCGTGTTCGACACCGAAAGGCTCCGGCTTCAGCAGGGGGGAAAAAAAAATACAGATGCAACCCTACTTAACATCGGAAGTTGTTCCTCTATTGTAGTTTTCCTCAATGGTGCATACAAACTTTGTACTACTGTATAACTAACTACATTTTTAAAGTACTGTACCTTGATTCAGTAAAGGTTGGGAACCACTAACTGATAACTGAGTAATGTGTCATCTTGGTGAAGAAGAGCTGCAGCCATGAGTGAAAATACAATCCACCCTTTTATTGACTTCATGAGGGTTTCACGGTTCACTTTTTTTTCCAGATCCTTTGCTCATTATTTTGTATCTGAGTGAAGAGTGGCTCATTTGTATGAGGCAAAATCACCCCCTTAAATCAGGATTTCAAAGTATTGTGTAAATCGGGGGTCACCAACCTTTTTGAAACTGAGAGCTTTTTCTTGGTAAGTGATTAATACAAATATTTGACATATCTGAAATTCTAAAATAAATGTGTTCACATGACATTTAATAATGATATTATTAGGGCCTGGCCTATTTAATCATCCAATACTAACTCTTAAAAAAATAAAAAATAAAAAAATAAAAGTCAGATTTTTCTATATGTATTAATTTTTGTGTCTTCAACCACCCCGGAAAAATTCAAATAAAAGTATGCGGGAGACCGAGCGATTTATGCCAATTTTTCTCTCTGTTGTTAAGTTAAATACTAAAGGATATTATTTAAAAAATTAAAAAATAAAATGTTATCTTCTCTTTTGTTTGTTTTTATTAATCAACCAATTAACTTATTCACTCCCAGCCATCTTCACTGAAGCAACCCCCTTCGCTCCCGGCTGTTTTACTGGATTTTGGCTGATTATTGAATATTGTGTTCTATTGCTATAAATACATGGAACCTACCAAAAGAAAGATTAGAATCTGTTCTTTCTTCAGGAAAGTATATTGGCTGATCTCTTATACTCTGTTGCCACCTGCTGGCCGTTTTTGGGTTTGAATTATTGAATATTGTGTTCTATTGCTATAAATACATGGAACCTACCAAAAGAAAGATTAGAGTCTATTCTTTCTTCAGGAAAGTATATTGGCTGATCTCGTATACTCTGTTGCCACCTGCTGGCCGTTTTTGGGTTTGAATTATTTAATTAGTTATTGGAATTGTATTTTGTCAAATATTTGTGACCCCTGGTTTAATAATAGTGTGATAATTTTTTTTTGTATCTTGGCATGTTTTAATAACAGGCAGCACACTTAAGATACCTGGAAAAAAATTTAAAATTGTAAGGAAAGAACATTTCTTCTCTAATGTCAATTACGTAGCGCTAGTAATTAGTTATATTAGTTATATTTTTGTTGTGAGGAATGTGAAAATGATAAATCCAATACAAAAAATACCAAAAATTGTCACAAATAATACCAACAATAAATGGTTCATACAGTATGTCATTTCGCAGAGCTGATCTTCCATCTGTGACGTGACACACGCTATTTACCTTTATCAATATTAATGTCAGGCTAAGAAGGAAGCCGCGCTTCACAATCTGCAAATATAATGCCCCCCGCCTTATCAATTCATAGCACAGGCCCCGGCCTGCTAAACTGTCAGAAAAATCTCAAGTCACACTTAAGCGCACCCAATAGTGACTATTAAGATGGCTCGACATAACAGGACGCCTGCCAATAATTGTACATAAAGATACGGAGGAGCCGCAGTCCAGCCATGAATATTGCATGAATTCCGACACAAAGAGCATGCTAAAAGGATCAAAGAGGAGAAATGTTTGGATGGCGGCAGGAGGAGAGGGGAGCGGCATCCGTGTTGAACGCAACAAACAATATATGCAAGGCAGCCCCGCAGTATAGGTCACATGCAAAAAAGAGCCGGGTCACGCCGAAATTGTCCATCAGTCAGACAAGCAGAACTGATTCGGATGCTAAATAATGCTTTAGATATTCAAAAATTCCATATATATGCGAAAGGCTTCAGTGCACCGTGCGTGAGGGCCTATCGCGAGCAGGCCACGCTCCCTTGAGCAAGTTGGCGGGCAGACACTCTGCGAGTGTGCGGACAACACGCTCAAACACACGCTTACGTTCATCTTAATCATATTTACAATCGTAATATACTTCCTTTACTTAAAGTCTTATGTGCAGAGTGTACAGTTGCGCTGTTTTGTTTTGAAGAAAAAGTGATGTATCATTCGTGTTATTTTGTTTACAGAGAGTAAACAAAATTAATGTTAAGCTATGAAGGCTTCATTCTCCTTTCAGATTAAAACATGCTGTATTTATTGTATAAAGCCAATAATTGCTTGAAGATTTTGCTAAACTAACATTTTGTTGTAGAATCACTTTCTGACAACTGCTTCACAACTGTGTTGCATTTGAATGTTTAATGTATGAAGTCAAAAATGTGTGAAGAGTTTTCATTCTTTTGAATCACTGAACTAATATTTAGGCCACAGGTGGCTAACTTAGGGCTCGGGGGCCAGATCCGGCTCGCCACATCATTTTATGTGGCCTTTATGTGTCTTGCCAACATTGCAGATTGCTTACAGTTTTAAAAATATTGAGATATTGCAAGCATTTTGTTACAATCACTCTTTAACATATATATATATATATATATATATATATATATATATATATATATATATATATATTGAACAAACCCTTTACTGGTCTGTGATTTCAAAACTAAAAAAAAAAAAATGTTATTAAGTGGTTGCACAAAACAGATTAATTTTAAGCAGATGTATAGTTTCTAAATATTTTTTTTTTAATAGATGTATAGTCCACTCAAAAAATGTATCTGGATTCAGATATTTTTATTTCGTGCAACCACTTGAAAAAATAAAAGTGAGTAAATTCAATAAAAATGTTTTTTTTAATGTAGTACTTCATTAATTTGTTGTGTTTATGTAATTAAATGTGATCATGCATTTATTTTGGTTCTCTGTCATAACGGCCCTCCGAAGAAGAATTAAGAAAAACATAAATATCATTAAATTGTTCCATTGTACCTTTTTATTTTTCCTTTTTTTTTTCCATTGTACCTAATGATTGATATATAAAGTAGACTTTACACCAATCTGACCGGCCAGATCGGGATCTGACAATATTTAGCATTTTATGCAAAATCGGTGATCAACATAACATAACATTAAAAAAAATATATTCTAATGTAATGTTTTAATTTGCCCTATTGATCAATGATGTAATTGATCGGCTCTACGAAAATAAGACATTGCATGTTACAGGCCCACAAATTGAGTCGGTTGACTGTAAAGTGCAGTAAATATAAAACTTTTAAAAATAGCTATATTGGTCCATCTTCTGATCGAATCGGTTATGGGTTTTTTCAAACTTGTTGATCGCTGATTGATGATCGGCTAAAAAAATCCTGATCGTATAAAGCCTAATATAAAGTAAATGGTGCGTTTTTGAACGCAACCTCCAAACTCATGAAACTCTAATTGCTTTAGTTTAAAATGAATGACAGCATAAACTAACACAAGCGTTTCTTGCGATGAAAGCTAGGTTTAATGTTCTTATCTTACATAGCATTTATGCTCTTGAACAACGTTTTTGACGGCAGAATTGATACAAAAAAGAAAAAAAACGGCATGATGCTGAGCTTCTATTGTGATCTCGTGTTCATTCATGATTGTCATATGCCACTTGCCATTCAAAATGTTTTTTTTCTTCTTTCCACGCTAAATGTCAAACATCTCTTATTGAAGGAGCACAATCCATCTGATGATTTTCCCCCCCCCCCCCTTCTTTTTTTTCTCTAGACCACTCAGATGGAAATGGTGCATGTGACAAAACAGTGCTATTAACATAATAAAGGAATTCCACTTATGAAAAAAAAGTGAACATCTGCTAGGTTGGGCGAGAGCAATGGTTAGCATTTCTTTGAATGCAATTGACGGATCTGATGGCGCTTCGACAGTCATTCATGTCGTGGAGTCTCAGGAGAGGCCAATAATAGGAACAACACGGGATTCATCTCGACACCAGCCGGGGAAAATATGCACGGATGCATAGATGTGAAAAGACATTGTTATAAAGTCATTTGTTTGAGAGATTCCGCTTTATTTCCCTTCCTTCATACATGGAAGTTAGGAATATTGCGCTGAGGTAGAACGTATGCCATGTAATCTTGTAAACCAGTGCAAACAATGCGGCGGACTCTCTACATTCAAATTAATGTAAATGTCATACAAATCCTGGTCGGACTGACATTTTCTGGGAAAAAAATAAGACTAAATTCACACCAAACTTTAAAATACAAGTTGTAGTCGCATGCGAGACCTGTTTTTCCAGCACTTATACCCAAGCAAGCTCAGTTCAGCGAGAAAGAAGGTGAACTGTGCATGTTTTATCCTTTTTCTTTGACATTTTATTCAGAAAGTGAAACCTCAAGTATCAATTACTTTTTGTGTGTTTGTTTAATAGTGTTTTGTGTGTTTTTTTCCGGACATTTTTTCCGAATGTGAAACCTCAATTCAGCAATCATCTAAGGATTTACTATGCATGTTTTGCTTTATATTTGGCTTTTCATATGTTTTCCTAACACTTACCCTGAAGCAAGAATAACAATTTTTTCAGACTTTTAGGCCTCTGTTTTTGTGCCCATTGAAGACTTGCACAAGCTGTGTTTTTAAATCTGTGCATGGACTATACATAGTTTTGGTATTTTTGTAGACCTGCGCAAGTTGGTGCAGTGTGCCACACTTTTGGGCCGTTGTGGGCGTGAACACAGCCGACTTGATTCACAGCCAATCAAAGCGGCTCTTCTCACTCCATTTAAATGTAAAATATAATAAGAGACAGACTAGGAACAGAATTCGGCCCAGGAAATTTTTCGGTAATGGGCGGGGGCAACTGACAACATGCGGGGGTTTGTGGGGGGGTTAGGGATTAGATAATTTGACAACTTTTTCTCCTCTATTTTTTTTTATTTATTTTTATTTTTTCTGGAGAGCTCAGTATTGTTCATTCGGTAATTTTACCGATTTGACATGTCATCATCATTGCTCTATTTTTTTTTTTTGTACGTGGGTGAGGATGTGTATGTGCGCGTGCGTGCGTGCGAGTGAGTGTGTGTGTATTCATCAGTTCACCTAAAACCTATTAAAAAATCCCATACCGTTCACCTAAACGGAACACTTCCAGCCAGAGTCATGAGGCCGTCAGGAGACCCGAGGAAGGACCAAAGAAAAGAAAGGAAAGTGAAATCCAGCACCGACCTACCAACTTTTTCTCCTCTAAAGACTGTTCAGTGATAGGGTTAGGGTTTTGTACCTTCATGAAAGCATAGAGGAATACTGTCATCTCGAAATATGTACAATTGTACAATGGACAATTGGAGTTGGGAAAATTTTCTGAATCTAAACAAACTGGATTTTGACCCTTGTCCTGTTGAGACATAAAAGATTTGCTGTCCGAACAACAAGGCTTTGTCGAGCAGAAGAGTCCGCTGATAAAAAATCCCTTTAAATCCCCTTTTGACAAAAAGACAAAGACCATCAGAACCCTGTTCAAATATCTGGGACTCATTCTGAGATTAGTTATTATCCGTCAGGCAAGTTAATGTCTCAAGTCGCTAAAAAGAAAATCCAACAGGCTTGCGTGTGATGGCGAACATGGGACCGAAGCACAGATGTCGGGGGCCAAAGTCCTCCGCTTGATGAGGACCACATCACTTGCCTGCGAATGTATAATTCTGCTCTGACCACTGTCATCTGTCTCTTTGAAACATCCCCCTCCCTCCATTCATGTTTAATTCTGGTCCCACTCCTCTTCTCTCTGATGCCTCCGACTGGCCTGATGGCTTGTGACACGGGAGGCGAATCAAAGTGAATAACAGACGCGCGGTAAAACTACGGATCAGGATGTACCCCGGTTCATCTGATGGGCAGACTCCTCGCGATCTGACCTCCAAGACAATGGTTTAATAATAAATATGTCTGGATTAGAGATGCCACTCTGCATATTTAATGTAAATGTATTTCTGCATGCCATTAAAAATGAATGACCACGAAAGAGGCTGACTCCCTCCTGGAGACGAAGCACGGAGACCTTCTGCCAGACCGGGCTTGAAGGAAGAGTGACTGGGGGTTGTGAGACTTCCACAGAACTGTCCAAGTAAACCGCTCAGGCTGGTGATGAAGGTGCAGCCTGGAGGTTTAAATCCACAGTTTGACACTTGTGAGAACCACATTACTGATGGGCAACTAAAATGCCATTGCAACGAAGCCCGGGCATGACCTGGATGGGTCTGCGGCTAACATAGAGGCTATCACATTAACCTCATGAGGGGCTCCCTTAATCGGGTCCAGGGCTTAAACCGATATATCAATTCCCCCTGGTGTGGACAACTTCAAAGGCCAGGCCACTTGGGTTGCCCCCAAATCCATCAATCTCTTTCTGCTGTGGGCATCATCGCCTCCTTCCTGAGATGAGCCAGGATAAAGATTGGCTTGGTTTTTTTTTATTGTAGGTCCTCATGTCTTAAAGCAGATCTTCCAGCGTATACCAGCTCACGATGCAGATGTCCCGGGTTCAAATCTCACTTTAGGCCTAGCTGTGTCGAGTTTACGTGTGCTTTCTGTACTTGTGTTGGTTTTCTCCAGCTTCTTATATATTCCAAAAATGTTCATATGTTTGAATGGGATTGAAAATTGTTGTCTCACTTTCCTTTCTTTTCTTTGGTCCTTCCTCGGGTCTCCTGACGGCCTCACGACTCTGGCTGGAAGTGTTCGGTTTAGGTGAACGGTATGGGATTTTTTAATAGGTTTTAGGTGAACTAATGAATACACACACACTCACACACACATACACATACTCACCCACATACAAAAAAAAAAAAAGAGCAATTATGATGACATGTCAAATCAGTAAAATTACCGAATGAACAATACTGAGCTCTCCAGAAAAAAAAAGAAAAGAAAATTGTTGTCTCTAGTATTCACTGACGTTACGGGATCGTGAGTCGGCCCCTCATGGTGGGTCAACTTTCCAGCTGACTCAGCTGTGTTTCTAATGTGTTTACACCGAATGTTGTTTTGTTATTGATGTAAGTCACCCCCAGCTTCCTCTAACATTACTTGTGTAAGCAAGACATATGCGGAAGATTTAGCTCAACACTCCTTGCAGCGGTAAACGTTGAAACGTTTCATTAGTGGAATCGATTGGATTACAAACATTTGCCGATGTTATTGCCCGGACTACATGGCAACGTATGCTTTGAGGTAGGATGGCTCGATCCCAGAACACGGACATTTTTCTGTACTTTCGTCTTTTATTTGTTGCTATGGGCATTTATCATTTGTGAATTTGAGGTGAAGAATCTCTAATCTGAATCTAATCTGAAGTTAGCTAATTTCCGGACTTCGCTAGCTACTAGCGCTAGCATGTTACATCGTCACCTATTTTTGTACACTTTAACAACAATTTCAACTTTTGGGTTGCTGGGAAAGGAAAATAAGAGACTTTATTTTTGGCCTGAGCTAGTTAGCCATAGCTAAGGGCTCACATATATCACAATCACATTATGGTAGAAGCGTTTTTACCATTTTAAAATGGCACTTACCTTAATCAAAATGGTCAGAACACACTTTGGTCAACTTTGTCAGTTGGAAATCTTTTCGATTCATCTTTGCAATTCCGGACACTCCTTTGTCCGTTCCCATTCAACATTTCACGGACCCGTGAACAGCACACAATATGGGGCGCATGACGTCATGTGAATACTATCTATAGAGTTCTGATGACGTCACACATCCCACAAACACGCTAATTTCGTCACATTGCTATTTAATTGGCGGGATTTGTCCACCTCGGTGAATCCCTCAAAGGCGCATAATCGCTGATAAATGCTAAAAATCACTCGCTACTCTCCTGCCAGCATGGCAGCGTAAACAAATGGGAAGAGGTGGGCAGTCAGTATTGACGGACTAAGAACTGACTGAAGTGTTTTGGTTTTGTGGGGTTGTTTTTGGGGGGCAGCCTGTCAGTGCTCATAACATACGCCGCACACTGTAGCCCCACTGTCACGAGATATGGAAGTCTCAGATTCACATTGTCAGAAATAGGCAGGCAACAGAAGATTGACTTTCCCGTTTATTTTACAATTGATGGATGTCACCTATAAATTGTGAGGAAAATAAATTGTTTCAAATGTTTGTGAAGGCAGTTTTAGAACACATTTGTAAAAAAAGAGTAGCAAATCCCATTTTAATGTAGCAATGATTGCACACCAGCAGTTGATGAGGTTGCGTTCACGGCGCAACATCGCAAATTGGTTTCAACATGTTAGGTCAATCAAACAAAAACACGGCTCCGTTTTACAATCACAGAATGATTGCGAGTGTAATCACGGCTGACAAACACGTCTTTATCCGTGTTCCCCAATGTCGGCGTAATTACCTTTGTCACAGTAAAAGTGTAATTTAGCGTCAGCCGTCCCGGCTTTTACCTCAACTGACAGCCACCGTGATAGCGATTCGCTGAAAGCACCTTTCGTTTCACCTCCAGTGTTTGTATAGAGTTTATTCTTCCGTCGTTCTCTCCAACAACAGAGACACCAGCAGCTGCCTTTCTTTTTTCGCTAAACTCTCAGTTCTCAGAAATCATATCAAAAAGCCTCTCGCAGAGTGCAAGCCCTCCAGGGTTCTGATGTCACATTTGCTGTAACACCTCGCTGATGACTGACATGCGCTCCGCATGAGCTTGCGGAAAAACACACACACACACACTCAGATTTTTTTTCTTGTTGTTTTTAACGCTAACTTGTTTTGTCAAAACAATTCCCGGAGAAATTAAACGACACATTACTGGAGTCAAACCTGAAACCCAGATCTGCCACAACAAACCTAATCTACTTTGAGCCACTGCTGTGTTGAAGTGTCCTCCGGGTGTCTCGTCGCACCGCTCGGGCTTTCGGGAAGTTTTAGGACAAGAGTCAGTCATCCAGGTGGGAAGGAGAAATCAAGAAAACGATAGCAATCTTGTCCACGCTTAAAAGCGCTTTATATAAATAGTGCAAAAGAGAGAACAAAAGTCTTTTTTCAGTTTCCAAAAATGGCGCATCATAGATGTTAACAGAATGTTTGGCATTTGGCTTTGTATTTCACACAGACCACAGTGAAGTGTATATTGTACAGGCACACTGCACAGACAAAAATAAAAATCCTTCTTATCTGACGTGCCGGGTGTTCCACGCCATTTTAAAGAAGAGCAACACGAGTGGGGAAAAAAATCGATTTTACAGACATTTACACCTTTCACACAAAGATCCTGCAAAATTGCCACATCAGAGACGTTGGGTTAGGGTAACCTTCCCAAGTGTCTTAGTAGCATGGCTGTTGCATACTTTTGTCAAGGACCCCAAAAATCAATAATTATGGTACACTTTGACCCTTTGCACTTTTTTTTGCCTCGCTAAAATTAGCCTGTTTTAAGGGGGCGGGTCTGTCTCATAGAAATGAGTCATTGCTCAACCTACTAACCATTACTGGGGCCAATGCTGAATAAGTTTTTTATTTTACTCTATTGTTACTCTGACGATTTGGGGACGTACATTTTATTACTAGCCCAACTGTAAAGAAAGCAGAGAGCATACATGAGGGAGAAAAAGTGAGGCTTGTATTTTCACTTGAGGTGGCAGCACTTCGTCAACAAATTGCCGAATTGCAGTTGTCAGGTCGAATAGTGCGCTAAACAATGATGGCTCAGCATGGTTGCCAAGTCATAGCTGGATAAACTTGGCAATGGTGGGGATAATAACAATGAATGCAATTTTTACGGTAATTATAAGAGTAATTTATAATAATTAATAATTGTATCAAGAAGAAAGTAAAATTTGAGTCACCGAAATAGGCAGCAGTGGTCTGTGTGGGTGTTAACCACCTTAATCTTTTTCATCGGTGTCCACCATTTCCATACAAAATAATTGTTCCCTTCAAATCTCAACGCTGCCCCCGTGGTTTTCCGCTGGTACTGCAACACTTGGTCGACATCCGTAAGGAGCTAGAGTTATCCCAATAAATGAGCATTTTCCGTCATTTAGGAACAAAAGGTGGCAAATATGTTTTCACGGGTGCAAAGCAAAGGGGAATAAAAGAATGTAAAGTGAGCAGGGCGGCGCGCCAAAAAGAGCCAGGCGTCGGTGCGGGCTCAGGTTTTGCGGCGGCGGCGGCGGCGGCGGAAACAGGCGAGATATGTGAATACAGATCAGGGGAAGATGTGAGGGAATTTTACAGCAGGTATTGTCTGTCACTCACCCCGTCTGTCTGTGTGATCACTCTAGCTCCTTGGCGGCTGTTTCATCTTATACACATACACACGCAGACACACACACAAGAAGGTAGACCTGGCACTGGGGTGTACCCTTGCCATAATAAAAAAAAAAAAAGTGACAGGTGCTCCAATAGGAAATCTAAAAATCAAAAGGCCGTCGCTGCTATTATACATTCCCTGCTTATGTCTGCTTTGGTACAACTCCCCGCCATCTGGATTCTACTTCCAATGCAATTTACAGCATGAAAAAAACATTTTGGCATGACAAGCAGAGAGCTCCACTGTTTTATTCTATAGCTCATACTTTTTTCATCGTTTTTTGAGGATACAGTTTTGCTAGCTATACTGTATATTTGCATTGCTCGGAGGCCCTCGAACGCACAGTTCTAGCTATCACTTGCCTCGGCATATTTTTATAGTGAAACAGAAGAGTCGTCAAACGGATTTTTGGTACACAACATTCAGGGTTGTAAAGAGGTGTATTAAAGTTCCTTGCACTGTAGCCACATAGCTACCGGTACTCTGTACACAAATACTTGGATGGATGATTTGCTGTACCTAGCAAGATTTTTTTTTTTAGCAATAACTTATCAAACTTGTTACGTAATTTCAAGGGGCATCACATGAATATCAGTGCATACAACAACAAAAAACAGCACTTAAGCTTCTCTGAGGCTTTTCAGATGGAGTCAAATAAAGTTTCAACTGTAACTGTTGTACTTCCTGAAGAGAACAATACATCTTCATTTTGCTCTTATCTAGAAATTGTGGTTATCTTAATTATTTGTAAAGTAAAAACAACAATAAAAATGTGTCCTTTCAGCAGTCATTTCAACATTTTCGAGACCTAAAACACAAACACTTGAAAACAAAGGGAGGGCTTGCGGTACAATGGCGCTTATGTTCATTACAATGCTAGCATGACCTAACTACGTTACTATCCTACATCAATTTAAATAAAAAACAAAATGTAATGCAGATGAAGGGTTTTGAAAACATGGTTTAAGATAAACAGTAAAAGGTAACTGCTACATACTGGCTATTTTTGCTCAGTTTTTTATTTTATTTATGATGCTTGTACATAAACTCTTTTCTAAAATGCTACGTAGTATTATGCTATCAACTTCCCCAAGCTAAGAAAAGCTGCAGTGCTGTTGGTGGCGCAGATTGGAGGGAGCAAACAGATTTTCAGTGTTAGCTTTTTGCTAACTGTCTCATAAACACTATCCAGGGCCTCCTCTGTTTACAAAGATCCCGACATATGACGTTTTCGATGGCTAGCTTGTGCAGCGGCATTAGACTATGTCGTCATGTGGAACTTTAAGCTAACTATGAACTTATGGCACATTCGATTTTTTTTTATGTTTATGATATCAAAGCGTTTTTCTTTACAAATATTGTGTCTATTTATGGCTTAACTTTTGTGTTAGCGTAGCGTTGTGATAGACTTCCAACTTAGGTAAAAATTTAGGTTAGCCGTAGGTGAGCAGTGCGCCGTTGTGAACCAAAGTGCTCCTGTAAATTGTCACAAGCATAACCGCCATAACCAGAGGAAAATGCACAGTATAAACTTTACCAAAAATACATAGCTGTCAGTATCAGAAACGCTAAAGTGGCTAAGTAGAGATTCAGTAACATTTTATCTAGACACCTGATATTTAAATTGTGTAATTGTGGAACATGTATGTCTATTTTAAATTTCGAGGGACCAAACCGAAGTTAATCTTCCGAGCGGGGAAAAAGGGAAAGACCCGTAAAGGCTACCCCTGAGTTCACCCTCAGTCAGCTAACTGTAGCTAGCAGCTGTTGTGCTGTGGACGGAGTGTGTCATTGATTCCTTAAATAGACACTTTCCGCTTGTGTCTGACAGTCACCCCAGTCACCCCAACATCTGGCAAACGCAAATGACTCAACGGTGTAGAAGCTTCTTATTTTTGTTTTGCCGGGGAATGTAAAGACATACGTTGGGAGGAACGGAGGTTATTGTTGTCGCTGACACGACGGAGCAGAACGGTCAGTGGTTGGCCACAAAAACTTCCGGGAGGCGACGCATCCAGCCAAGGTGCCTTTTATGACAGAGACATGACGCTAGTGACTGTCAGGGTGACCAAGAAGCGTGATTTAGTGTCGAAAAATATTTCACTGCATGGTTTATTTTTAAGTATTTTCAATAGCTGTCCATTTTCCCCCTCAGTGGCCACCTTCAGCAGCTTCGATTTGCTGCAAATTCAGCTCAGACTTTTGATGGAATGGAGTAATCTCGGGTTTGAGCTACTTTGGGCGAACCCCAATTAACATATTGGCCTCGAGAGAAAAATATTGCCTGAAGTTGAATGGGCGCTAATTTTACGCTTGGATTTTTTATTTTTTTTTGCCACCTCCCATCCCAATTCTCTGAGCTTTAAATAATCCCCTGAAACATGGCTTTGAAACACTCTGAAGTGCTTGAGCCATGCCAGAAAACGTTCTGTCAAAACAAGTAACACAGCGCTACCATGTTGTTACGTTAATTGAATTATTCTTTTCGATTTTTAGGAGCCAGTTAACCTTCGGTTTGGCTCATTGTGGTAGTTTGGCAAAAAGTGGCGTTTGACATGTAAAAACAACAACATTGCATTCATTAAAATGAGAACAAACTGTGAAGCACATGCAAACCACAATCAAGACAATAAAAATATTTATTGTATTTTCACTGGTGGAGGCAGCACTTCTGCACCAAGCCACTAAATTACACTTTGTCAAACAGTGTAGCAGATTTGAGCGTGTGGTGCACACTGTGTACACATCAAACAACTTCAGCAACTAACATTGATAACAATGTAAAATAATCTTTGTTTCCAACACTGCAGTTCTGCTTACCTTTTGATTTTGACATTGTATTTCGGTGTAATCTGACAGTCGCTTGAAAATGGTGGTAGTTGGGCCAGCCTAGCTTTCAATTTGCAGGCAGAGAAATAATAGAGAGTATGGAGGTGGTATTATGCAAATTAGATACCCTGATACATTCACACTTGACAGGTGGGCCACTTATTCAGGGTTCACTTTTCAAACATTCAACAGTTTATGTGTTTGTCTGTAGACCTTATCCACAGCTATTATAGCAATATAACACAATATTCTGTGGGCCTTGTAAAATCAGTCAAAATCCAGTAAAACAGCCGGGAGCAAATGGGGTTTCTTCAGTGAAAATGGCTAGTGAATGAGTTAAAATGCTAAAGCTAGCAAACCACAGATCTTGTTATTGCGTGGCTTTTATGTTATGTTATTTCACTTTATTTTTTACAGGTTGCAATGGTGGCATACAAACACTTTTTCAAAATTATATAATCCGTAAATCAATTATTTTCAACATTATGAGTTTGGTTTTTGTTTTTATTTGTTAAATTTTCCTTTCGGACAATCATTATAATTTTCAACGTAATTTAACTAATTGAAAGGCCATTTCCATAACAAGTACCCTTTAATAGGTGATTCCTGCTATATTGACCTTAGTGGATTGTTTATCAACTCCCCCTTGAGTGACTAATCCAAGGTGTCCATTTCAATGGAACCTCTATTAGGTTTAAAGTTGAAACAAGAGATTTTAATGACTTGCAACGCTCTTTGAGTGTAGTTTGAGTCCAATAACACACCTTCCCCTTTAACTTTGTGCCTAAATCCCTGAGCGTGCACAAAAGATCAGGGTCTTACAAAGTTGGGATAACCCTTATTTTGTCTCATTAGTGGGTAACCTGACGCACGCTGCCAAAGCTGACGTCTCCGAGCGGTCCGCTTGACCAGAGAGGCTTTTTTTTAAAAAATGACATTTTCAAAAGTTTGCCGTCCGGCGTTACACATCGTTAACACTGCAGCGGAGTCGCTATATAGGGCAAACATGTAATTAAAGTCGGAGTAAACAAAAGCCCTCGAGTCCTCTCAGTGCACATTCCTCTCTAATTTTTCATCTTTGGCTCTCTCTTTGCCTTTGACACATATGAGCGGAAATTCCCTTTTGGCTGCCGCGGCGGTGGCAGGCGTGGACGAAGGCCTTCAGCCTAATTAGAAAACTAAATAGTCAGGAGTAACGCCGCGGCCCTCGGGAGTACAACTGCCATATCTCTTACACGTGTGATGTGGAAGGACCCCCGGATGCCGCTGGGGGGTGTCTCACCGTTCCCCTCTTTTGCACAGCTGTCCACACACACTCCACACGCCCCAGACAGGCTCTCTTTTCAGAGTTAAAGAAGAATTTGTGTCCCGTGCGCTGCAACGCAGCTAATGCTAAATATTTAATTCCCGCGGGTGCTAATTACAGAGCACTGACAACACAGATTCACCATTTTTTTTTTACTCCCACCCCCCCACCCCATAACAACTGTAAAAGCAATTTAAGCATTTTTTCAATTAATTAAACACATAGTCTTCCAGTAACCTCTTGTCATTTTGCCCTCAAGGACCAGAGCTAATTTGTGTAGAGTGGAAACGTGTGCGCGCGTGTGTGTTTTCATCTTTGAAAAAACGCTCTGACAAAGGAATTAAAAAGGCAAGACGCGTCATTTTCATGAGACGGATCGCACTCCCTGCCCCGTGGTATTACTGCATGTGTACTCTGCACATATCAGATGACTGCAAGCGGCTGCCATTATGTTATCAAAGCCGCCTCGGCCGTGGAGCTAATCCCTGATGTATTTTTAGTCACAAGTGACTGATGAAGTGAAATTACTATATCAGTGATAATAAAAAAAAAAAAATAGCGGGCTCTCTGTGAAAAGCCTTTACAAGATCACTTTTGAACGCTGTAGCGGCAATCTAAATGAACTTGTAGGACAGCAGCGAGCGGCGCCACAATACGTCCGAGATGACTCGGAGGTGAAGCGGAGATAAGGATATATTATGCGTTCATAATACGCCGAAATGATCATTTCGGCTATAAAATGTCCGTTTCCATTGTGCCAGCGGGCCGGCGGAATATGAAAACAGGCCCTCCATTCAGTTAGACATAACTCAATCAGCGGCAGGAATAACGAGGCAAATCTAATCACGGTTTTTAGTCATTATAAGTGTGGGCATTTTTTCAAGGGCAAAATGGACTCCAACTTCCTGTTGCCGCGCTAAGTCCTTCCTTTGTGTTTGCTAAGGCTCTCCCTGCCATTGCACTTTTAAATCATCTGTGTATAAATCATATAAATGTGTATACTTACAGAAGCGAGGAATTGACAATGTGGAGTAAAATGTTTCTAATGTATTGGTAAACTTGTTCAAACATATTGGTAAAGTAATTTGAATGTCTTGGTAAAATGTAGGCTAAATGCTAAAAACATTTAGCATAATGACTTGCGGATGCGTAATTGTGGGATTACCCCATGAAATTATGGAAAAAAGGCTGTTTTTAGCATTTGGCCTACATTTTACCAATACATTCAAACTTTACAAATATCTTTGAACAAGTTTACCAAGACCATTAGAACGACTTACCAATACGTTAAAACGACTTTATTAATACGTTCGAACAATTTTGCAGTACGTTTGAAGGACATAGACCAGTCAAAACTTTTTACTCCACATTGGCAGTTGAGCATTTGTGTATTAATGACTTAAGTGTTTGTTTTGTTAAGAACTTGATTTTGAATATTATGTGGAGGAGGTTGGACTTTGTTTCAGCGCCGAAGAGTGCGAATACATCACAGCAAATGAACACATTTGATCGATTCGCGGTCAATGGCAGCCTTTCCAGACCCACTTTCTGTATTTCAAGAAAGTGGGTGTGGCTTGCCAGGATAAATTCATTCCCTCACCATTACTATTTGCTTCTTGTTCCTGCTAGTTAGGACACCCTGAAATCAAGAAACTAATCGCAAAGAATTTGGATTACAAGTGTCATGGGCAATTTTTTGAAGGGCAAACTGGACTTGGATGTTGCCGTGTCAAACTTCTTGTCACTGCCTGTTCTTCCTTTGTTTGAAGCCCAAGTGTGACTTATTAAAGAAGGGTTTTTGCCACACCCATCTTTCTTGGGGCACCCCCCCCCCCCCCGCCCCCTCCTGTCATTGCGGCAGATCACAAGCAGGCTATGAAATCATGATCATTATGGGATACCGGAGCTTCCCGCAGCCTACCTGCTTGACAAGGCGGAGTCGCTCGCCGCCGCCGCACATTTGCATGGTGTCATCTTACGAGCAGACAGACGACGGGATCAGCCGCATGGCTAATACGAGTAAATAGGAGGGAAGGAAGACGGGGATTTGTGTGTCCTGCACTTGGCCACACATGAAAGGAATTATTATACAACAACAGCACGACCCGGTGACACTGAAAACAGCCGGGAGAATGTGATTTTTCTCCTGATGTAAAATTAATGAGCACACAGCTTGTAGATGCCCCCCAAGTGTCGCATGTTGGTGAGCTCTAAGAACTCATGCAGTCAATAAGTCTATTTCTGATCTCCGGATGGCTAAGGTTTCAAAGTGCCTTCAGAATGGGATTCCACAAAGCCGGAAGCACCGATCTCACTTCTCCTCTTCACCTCTTAACCCCCCCCCCCTTTTTTTTTTTTTTTTTTTAAGATTTCAAGTACAACAACATGAGTAAAAGCAGCAACGCTGTCATTTACATGCCAGGCCAGTAGGTGGCACTGCCACTATGAAAAAGGGTCTAGTCTTCATTTGACAATTTTTATTATTATTTTTTTATTGAATCAAAGATCAACAAACAGTTTTGCCCCTAGTCGTCATGGTAACAAAACACAAACTCATCTTTGGTTTAGAGCAGATTAATACTGATGTAGACTGCTGCGTTAGCCTCCAGCGCTAGTCACTCACCGCTGGTTAGCATGTTTGTCACTTATGATCAGACAGTTGAAAAACGTGTTACATTTTTCACTGGCTACCTTTTATAGCATTTCAAACAGAAGCAGTAACGTTATCGTTACTAATGTAGAGCTTTCACCTTCTTCTTTTTTTTAAATGAAAATAAAGGTAATGGCATTTCTTTTACAAACTGGTCTCAAGCTTGATGTTTTTGAAAATGCACCAAAAAAATGCACATGTGTTACTTCTAGAGGTGTAACATACATGTATTCATGTTTCAGAATTATCAATAGAATCAATAATATCATGTAGTGTTATGGCCTCATGCTCTGTAATCAAACACAATGTAGCTTAGCTTTGGCTAGCTGACCCCGTGGCTAGTGTTGTATTTATTTTGTTGTCTACAAGATGATTTTATTTGATAATCTTTCATTTATTGGAGAATGTACTGCTTTTAGTTAGCGTTGTCCCTGTTTACACAAAAAAAAGCATTTGCTTGTTTAGTTACTGTACCCCTTGTAAACTGAACTATGACCTTTAAACCAAGTTACGTACTTAGCCTACTAAGGTTTTTGGCATACTGGTACCCTCCTAAGGGAGTAGGTACCTCAAAGAGTAAAACACACTTTCAGATAAAAATGGCCTTATGTCAACAGCTCTTAAATACTGAGAAGAAGCTCAGCTTTGTGGAGAATAAAAAAAACAAAAAAACAGGGGTGGGGGTTTCTTAGGGGGAGCCGTCCTCCCCTTCCACATGTAGCGTGGCGAGGAAAGACGAGGAAGCGCGGGGGTCAGGGCTCACGGTGCTAAGCTGTGAAAAGGCAAAAACGTTTGGCGGAGTAATTACACGCCGCACTGCTCCGGGAGTGATTAGTGATAGTTGTCTGTGCCGAGTGTTTGCAGCTCGCAGCCTTTATGGGGCCACGCTTGCCTTGCTTTGCTAACGTCTCCATTGCATTTGCATCAAGAGACGGGGGAAAGACTTGCATGTGTCAACATAAATAGTGGGAACTCACCCGACCTGAAACGCGTAGTGTGTTTTTATGGAGGATCTATCGCAATATTTAAGTTCCACCAAGTTCTTCTTACTTGTAAATGTAATAAGTCTAAATACTGTTTGGTCAATGGACAAATCTATAAGTCTAAATGTACAATGGTTTGGAAGTATATAGAAAACTAATACACAAATGTCAACCCAAAACGCTTTATTAACTTTATTGAGCCCTGAGGTGGAGAGAAGTTGTTTACAGTTGTTTTTAATGCAAAGAAGTCATGACACTTTATTCACTTTAGTCATTTTACAAATTGAATTGAATTTTTATTTATGTATTTTTTATATAAAATATATGACCTACAATTTTATTTGTGAATTTATATCCAATTATATTACATTGTATTATTTTATAACGCTTTATCTTTTAAGAATTAATTTGGTTAATAAAGTTTATTTTTATTATAATTTTTTTAAAATAAATTTTAATGAGTTTTTTTTTTGTTATAATATCTCACAAAAGTGAGTACATCCCTCAAATTTACGCGGATATTGAATTAGATATTTTCATGGGGAGGAAAAATGACTAACATTTTCACTTAGGGGTGTACTCACTTTTGTTGCCGGGGTAGATCTAATGGCTGTAATTTGAGTGATTTTAAGGGAACAATAAATGTATACTGTTATAAAAGCTGCACACTGGCCACTTTTTGTTGTGTCTAAGTCTAATTTCTTCAATGCTGTCCCATGAAAAGAAATGTGAGATTTGTAAGATACTGTATCGGCCTATAATTTTTTTCAAAAGTATGAATTAATTAATACACATATTAATTTTTCTGTTTCTTTGCATGAGTTTTCCAACTCCTGTTTTGGCCCCATGATTTGGTGCTTTGGGATCCCTAAACTAAAATTAGGGGATCAGAGGTTCATGAGAAAGTAAAGATTCTTGCCTAACCACCAGTTAATAATTTAGATTAAATTAAATACGGTGCTATATTTAATCCTCCCCAGTATATACTGTACTGTATGTCTGGCGGAGTAAACAATGTCACATACAGGTGATGTGACACAGTGATAAAGTGCCGTGAAGTTGATAACAGAATGAGAAGAAATTTTTCGAAATGATTGTGAACAAGAGCATAAATCCTTTAGTTTATCCGTGTAGCAGATGTTTATTTGATGTTCAAAATACACGTCGACATTGCATGCACCTGATTAAAGCAGAACAACAGCAAAAAACTGACAGAACTTTTCTTTATGTTTTTCTTGAGCTTGCTGCCTTTGAAACGACTGCCAATAATTACATAGGCCATCAACATCAGTCGTGAGACTTAAAAGAAGCGTTTGATTCCAAGGTTGAATGTATTGTGCTTTCAACACCTTCTTCGTGTATTAACGAAAGCAGGGACCTCAGAATTCTTGACTTCCAAGCCTCACAAATTTTAAGTCAACTAATTGGTTCCTTGAAAGAAGCTCAGTTAACATTTGAGAATTCATAAATCTCACTTATAAAGTACATCAAGAAAACATTAAACAAGGCTTTAAGAAAACAAAAATGTAGCTAAAAAATAACCTTGGAACGAAACAGACGAAACCATGCTAGTCATTAGCTAGCCTGCTTTCAGCTACATGCTAATTGTTAGCATCTACTTGATAAAAACAAATCAGTGCTTGTAATTTATTTTAATAGATTCTGATACTCTTATTGTACTGATTACTGAATAGTGAGGTCAATTCCTGCATTATGTTACTGTAAGTTATACATATTCACTGATAGTGTAGTGGTTCACTTGGTTGACTTCTCTGCATAGGTTTCAGTGTGGATATGAATGTGAATGTTTGTCATCATGACCCCAAATAAAAAGCAAAGTATACTAAATGGAGTTAATCATTTAGCTCACCGTTGCCAAAATAATGGCAAGGGATCATGTCTGGCTGACTGCATCATTTTTTGTGCTGCTGCTTAAATCTGTACCAAAAATGTTGAGATACTTTATTGCAAGCATTTTTTTAAAAGTGATTTCTGATTTCAAAACAAGTTATCAACTGATTTGTTGTGTAATAATACGATGAGGCCATTACACATTTTTTGTTTACGGTTTCACAGTCGTAATAGTGCTCTGAGGGAAACAAAAATGAGTCTGACAACCCCCGACTTCAGACACTCACTGAGCTAAATACTACGTTCCACTTTTGGGATTCTAGTGTTTTGGGGATTGTGGACATTTGTGTGGCACATCAGAGTGGAAAGAGCCACGAAAAGTGAGGGGAAATACCTTCAAACACCACTAAATATGCACCAGGTGTCTGGTATTTTCTGCTTTGGATGTCGGCTAAAAACATTCTTCACTCTTTCGAGGAAGACTTGGCAACGTCTGAGAGGAACATCTGCGCCTTGTCCAAACACAACTCACATTATTTCGACATGTTTGACTTTTAAATATTCAATTACACCCGCAGTTAGCCCTCGGAGATGGGAGTTTATAACAAAGATGGTGAAATATGGAGCATGAAAGGATAATGTATTAAAATAAAATATAGAATAACATTAGGTGGTACCCTTGGTTGTGATGATCGGTTGCCTACAAAGACAACTGAATTGGGTTTATTCCCACAAGTGATGCGATATGAAAGCAAGACTTACACTTATAAATATCCAAATAAATATAAATAAAACAGACAACCTCCGCAAATTGACGTTTATATACACCTTTTTGCATTTTTTCTTTCTCTTGAACACTCCAAGACTTCACAAGAAGGTACCAAAACCCCGACTGGTAAGAAAGTACTAATTGGCTTTAATTAACTCATTTGCTCCCAAAAACGTATAAACACTTTCTATTTAGAGTTTTGCCATGGTCCCAAAAACGTATTTATATGTTTTTTAAGAGTATAAGAGACCAACCAGGGCTATGTTGCAACAAGCCCTTTTCCCCAGTGTGTTCAACAGGTTTGCAAATAATAAGCAACGTTAGCTATATTCTAATGCTAATTGCTTCAAAATGGAAAAAGATGCAAATATACTTTTTTTTCCTGATGAAAGAAGAGACTCTAATCTTTCTTTTCATAGGTTCCATGTTTTTACAGCAATAGAACACAAAATTCTGTGGGCCTTGCAAAATCAGTCAAAATCCAGTAAAACAGCCGAGAGCGAAGGGGGTTGCTTCAGTGAAAATGGCTGGGAGTGAATGAGTTAAAGATGTGGAAGTATAAACAACCAACCAAACAAATAAATACTAATAATAACATAAATAAATAAATCCATCCATCCATTTTCTTAACCGCTTATTCCTCACAAGTGTCGCAGTAGGCGGGGTACACCCTGAATTGGTTGCCAATCACAAAAAAAATAAAAATAAATAAATAAATACATGGATGGAAGGATGCTACCCACATACTTGGGTTGGGGACACCATGTCAACATTGTTGTTGCCATTCATGCATAACACATGAGTGAGAAAGATTTCAATTGCGAAATGTTTTGTTCAAAGTTTATTGGATGGTTATATTAGCATCGCGCAGAAAGTAATAAAAGTCGCTGACTCATGATGAAAAGTGCGCTCATTTGAATTTCTAACGGCATTATGAAACACAGCTGGCAAGGAGCACAAAGGTAAAAGGACACGGTATCAAAGTGCGCCTTGACCAAAATAAACAACAACAATGCGGCTGCTGCGGAATGCAAGAGAGAACTTGACACCCTCCCTCCTCCAAGCACGCTGCTTTGATTACAACCGAGCAGGCCACAGTTTAAAACAATACAATACAATCCATTATTTAAACCAAATATTTGGCAAAATGTACACAACTGTGCAGTGGTTGACTTATTTTTCATCTTCACTGTTAAAATGATTTAGAATTTAATTAAAATGGAGTTAGTAAAGGTATAATGATTGTGACAGTTTGATTCTTTTGAGGGTTCAGGGGGCAGAGCAGTGAGATACTGTATGAGACAAGACCACCCCCTCAAAACAGGCTGAAATCAGCAAACTACAGATGCATGCTATCTTTTGTTAAGACATCAGGGAATGTTTTGAAATTTTTGAGACATCTAAACTTTTTTTCCACGCATGTATAACAACAAATGTAAATAGCAAAATTAATCACTTTTGTAGCAGCTTTGTCATTCAGTTTTCAACTAAATATTAACTCATTCACTGCCATTGGCGGTTATAGACGTCAAATATTCATTTTACCTATTTATTAGTTTAACATTTTTTTACACTTTTATTAACAAGAGTATGAAAACCTAAAACATTTTTATTGTACATTTAGAACAAATATCAAATTTGTGATCAATCGCAAGTTAACTCGTGAAGACACACAATTAATTACAATTAAATATTTTAATCGCCTTACGTTGCTAATTTTTTTATTTTAAATTTTCACTTTTTTTTAATTGCGTCAGGTGATTACAAATTTTAATTGTAATCGCATAACTTCAATAGTTAACTCACGATTAATCATACATTTTATATCTGTTCTAAATGTACAATAAAACATTTTTTCTAGGTTTTCATACTCTTGTTAACAAAAGTGGAAAAAATGTTAAACTAACACAAATAGTTCAAATGAATTTTTGACGTCAATAGCCGTCAATGGCATTTAATGATAAAATGATAAAATGCTACAAACTAATGTGTGATGATGGCAGCATCATAGAATAGATAGAATAGATAGAATTTTTTTTAAAGGTATTAATTGTACATGAAAAATAATTAAGTTATCACATTCATTATAGACTAAATATTAACTTTTTTCTGCTGAAAATCGCTCAATGAGTCAAGTATCCCTTTAATTGCAAAATAAAAGCCCCTAAAGTTTTATGATTTGTAGTTAAACCACAATTTGTTCAGTCCAAAATTATGAGCTTTTTATGTGTGTTTTTTTTCCGATATCATCAGAGCCACTTGTATGGCACGGAAGAATGTTATTAGGAATTAAGAATGTTATTCTTTGCGTTCAAACTATCGACATGCGTGAAACTCAAGTCGAAATGACTAAAGGCCTTTTCACACTGCACTTAGAACATTACAGTACGCTGTCAACCACCCCAGTCATTGTGTACAGTATGAGCTGCAGGCGTAATCTAAAAATCTAAAAATGTTCAACTGGGACGGCAGCACCTTGTGTTGACATCTTTGAACATCCAATAGGAGAGATTGTGGCGGAGTGCAAGTAGTTCGACTGTGAAAACAGCAGAGAAAAAAATGGCGCAAAACTGTAGGAGATATCTGTTTCCTGAGCACAGACAGATTAATGTATTGTGGCGCGGTACAAAAAGGAGGAAGATCTAAATTTCTGATGTTTCAGGTTGGTTAAAAGAAACACATTATTCCTCGAAAACTCATTTCCACACTACATTTTGTCCACAAGGCCGAAGTCAAGTTGTGAAAATGCCTTAAGGGAAAAGTGGGAAAAAAAATGGAACATGTGAAGGGTTTCCCAGTCTTGTTTTTGGTGACCGTAATGGGGAAGGTAGGGGGGAGGGGGGGGATGTCAGATGGCAGCGGCATATCGTTTACAAGCCCCCTCACATGCCCGCCCTCTACTTAAAGGCAGCTCTGCATTACAAGCCTATTAAAAGCTACTTTTAATTATGCCTTCCGAGCTCTCGTGGGATGAACTTCCTTCGTATGGCATGTGTGCACTTAGGAATGGCACCATTTTCTTTTCTTTTTTCCGGTGGTCCAATTAAAGGCCATGTTGACATATTAAGGCTGCTTCTGGTTTCGTGCTCCAATAACACATTTAGGGAAGATGATGAGCATGGGGTGGAGAGGGGAAGGTGGGGAGGGCTAGAGAGGGAGGAAGAATAGGTGAACCCTGAGGGATTAATGTGTTTACATTACCTGGGCTGTGATCTATCACCAACCTCGTCAAATTTCATTATGACTCACATACGTATGCAGGCCTGGCCGCACGCTCCTTTTCGATCGGATTATAGTCGGTGCAAATGCGTGCAGTGCGGCGGTTGTTAGCATCTCACTAGTTGTTTTGATTTGAACGAACGCGTTGAATTAAGTGCACACCTTGAGATGTTCAGCAATGATGTTTACGTAGATGTTCAGTGTGGTAGTGAAGGCCTGAGGATGGCTAGCTTAGCATTTAGCTATCCATTTTTCTATCGCGCTTATCCTTATTTGGGTCACAGGTGAGCTGCAGTGAGAGAAGCACTGTACATCATGATCTGGTCATTTTTAGGGTGTATGTAGACCAACAACAATTCACACTCACATTCACGCCAAGTTTGACCTTGCGCTTAAAAGTTGACAAATTGAGCACAACTGTAAATATACAAAAGCTAAATGTTCCTTGAACTCATTCACTGCCATTGACGTAAAAAATTCATTTGAACTATTTCTATTAGTTTAAAAAAAAAATCCATTTTTTTAACAAGAGTATGACAACCTAAAAATTTTTTTTTGGGTCATTTAGAACAGATATAAAATTTGTGATTAACCGTGAGTTAACTAGTGAATTAATGCGATTAATTACAAAAAAATGATCGCCTGCACCCCTCATTTTTAATCATCTTCTATTTTTTTAATAATCTTTTCTTTTAAAAAAGAAACAAAAAAAACGCAAATATAACAAATTAGGGGCATTAAGCAATTTTTTTTAATATCATAATTAATCCCATGACTTCAATAGTTAACTCACGATTAATCACAAATTTTATATCTGTTCTAAATGTACAATAAAAAAAATCTAGGTTTTCATACTCTTGTTAACAAAAGTGGGAAAAAATGTTTAACTCATAGAAATAGTTTAAATAGCCGTCAATGGCAGTGAATGAGTTAATGACACAAAAATGCTATGATTTGTCACCAATATTCACATGCACATCCCTACTCATGCCAACTTCAACTTCTGAAAATATCAAAGCAATTACCACAATATTTTGGATTTTATGTACATTAAGTTTTTTTCTCACCATATAGCGTGCTCATAAGTTAGTAATTTAGGGTATGTAAACTTTCAAGCAAAACTTAGGTAAGCTAGATTTTCGACAAAGTGTTGACTGTGAATTTGCTTTAGTCTTATAAAATGTTTATCTCCATTTTGCACTTTGACACACTTTCTTAATCATTTCAACTTTATTTTCATTTTTGATAGTAGTTTTCAAAAGTGGGCCTTCAATTGCTGCTGATAACTGAATCATTTGGATAAGTTACATCGGTTTTATCAATGCCATTAGTATTGTGTTAATAAACACCTTTTACAGCGTTATTTTTATGTGGTACCTCATTTTTAGTTGATTTCAAACTGTGATTGGAAATGCTGACTTGCATTGAGTCATTTAATGTTGTCTTTTTACACAGCGGTTCCCTTTTTCTGCACATGGTAGGTGGTGAGTAGAGAACTACTATTTTAAGTGCAATGAATTGTTAATATATAGGTTAATAATTTGTTGCCGTAATAATCTGCTATAAGTCGTTAAAGAATAGTGCGAGTGACCTCATTCTTGCTACATAGTGAACCCACAATTATCTGGCTATAAATACTATAGTGATAATGACTAATAAGTTTGCTATTTCAAAAATGGTCAAAGCTTAAGACAACCCTAGGATAATTGAAGGAATAGTCAACTGTAGTGTGTGGGAGATTTTGAACTTGAACATTTTACTCTAGTTTTAATCCTCTTTTTTTACATATTTATGACAATGAAGACAGATGTGAGTAGGCTAATTGTATTTATAATAATTGTACAGTGGTTAACTTCATGCTGCTCTAAGTCCAGAACCCAGAGGTGACGACTAGCTTGCCAGAAAGTGAACCCACTTTTATCTTTTTGTAAAGACCATTCTGTCGCGCATAACAATTGATTTATATGGACAAAAATGTTTATTTCATTAGTAATGTATTGATAAACTGATGCTACAGTATGAGGTGTCCGGAAGAAAATAAATATTGCTCAAAGCATTCATTTTACAGTAATAAAGGTTTTATGATGGGGACCGCATGAACCTGAAATGGATTATTTGTTTTACACAATTTCTGACAAGCAAATAATTGCTTTAAAATATGTCACTGTTTGACTTTTCGCTGTATTTTCTCTGCGTAGTGTACGTCTGGCATCATCACTTACGGCTGCTGACTGCAAGGCTCCCATCCACACTCAGGCATCATTATAACCAATCAATATTCATTTAGTCATCCCGCCCATTGACTCCCGACTGAAATAATATTACAGGTCATTTGTCACGTCACCGAGCAAGGACAATTAGATCCTTTATCCTCCCCTCCCAAAAAGTGGATATTGAGTAAGTCTGGATAACACCCAAGTGTAAATAACTATTTTCTTCATCAAACACTATAGGCAGCGAGGGGGGAAATCAATAGCTGCTTCCTGTGATCCATCTCCAGCGAATCAATCATCGCGTGTGCAGCAGGCCAAGCAGCAGCAGCAGGAGGAGGGAGGAGGACGGCGGCGGTGCGCAATCTTTGGCCGATACCCCCTCATTTTGGAGCCGCTTCTCATAATGGGGTCATCATTTCATCACTTAGTGCATCCAGCAGTCTGCCATTCAGCCCCATGAGGGTGGGCGGCGCCATCAGATGAGCGCCATACATCTTCATGCAGGTCAGTGGGGGGAAAGGAGATCAGAAAAGAACAGTTTTTCATTGTAATGCACGCGAAGGGGAGTCATACAGTGCAGTGTGCGTGCTTTATTGATTCGCCCACCCCAACAGCCATTTACATTCACATCAAGAGAGAAAAGAAAATGCGTACATATTTCGTACAATATGTGTTTTTCGTGTGTGTGTCAGGTGAGTTCCTCTTCATGCATCTGAATGAATCAAAAAGCAAAATATAATTAATACAGTAAAAGCGACTATAGACACAAATGAAAAAGACAAAAAAAAAGTTAAACCATACTGTACAATATCCCACGTAAAAAATATATTTTAATAAAATTGTATTATGTTTTACACATTGAATGCCATAAATTCATTAAAAAAAAGATTTTAAAAAGATTAATCAATTAATTAAATTATTTTTTTACGTTAATGGCAATGAATGAATGAATGAATGGATTTTTTTTTTTAAGAAAACATTATTTAAAAAATTGGGGCATCAGGCGATTACAATTTGTAATCATAATTAATCTCATGACTTCACTAGTTAACTCATAATTAATCACACATTTTATATCTGTTCTAAATGTACAATAAAAAAAACATCTAGGTTTTCATACTCTTGTTATAACAAAAGTGGGAAAAAATGTTAAACTAATAGAAATAGTTCAAATGAATTTTTGACGTCTATAGCCGTCAATGGCAGTGAATGAGTTAATAATAATAATTATAATAATGGATTTGATTTATACAATTTTATATTTGGAGATTAATCTCAAAGTGCACATATAGGCAACAGTTTTCAACCAGACTAAATTTATGAAAATATATGGTTAATTTTATTTAAAATATTTTTTAAAAATTGTTTTTCTGATGTTGTATTTGTTGAGCTGTAAATACTTTGACAGGCCTTTTATAGCCCACGTGCCTTATGTTGCCCACCCCTAATCCATAACACATCCTCCCTCAAGCATTTTAATGGTCAAATTAATAATGATAATAATAATAATAATAATAATAATAATAATAATAATAATAATAATAATACAAAGAAGAATGCAAGGCAAAAATAAGTCACACCAATTTGAGTTATTTTCGATCCCCCAAAGCATTATTTTGGATTGGGAGGAGGGGAGGGGGGGGTCGTTTAAGGGGGGCTTGAGGGTAACTGTTTTGAATTTCAATTGACTTCCAAGTGGCAAAAAGCCCTCAGCTAATACATCAAAGAAAAATTGGTGTCAACTAATCGGTTTAGGACAAAATCCCATGAATACTTGAAGCATTTTTGTGCAGCACTAAAAAATAATAATAATAAAAAAAAAATAATCCACATCCATAATTGCCTCTGAATGCATTTTTAAAATAAGTTTCCAAAGGTGCGCAAAGTAATGAAATAAATAATCTTAATTATGCATAAGCCATACAAAAAGACATACTCACCTGTGTGCCTGCGGTTGTCAGAACGACTCCCAACTCTAAGGCAATTATCACTTTTGCTTTAAAATATAAGTATAAATAAAAGCTCCCATTCCGGTGAGTCTTGTCCGCGCATCATGATGCTGCACGCGCTGTCATCTGATCATTAGGCGCTCGACTCGCTTTTGTTTAGCCCTCCCTGCTTCTCTCTCTCTGTTTTTCCTTCTTTTTGCTTCTCCCACTCCTCTCTGTTCCGGCGTCATCACTCTTTTCCCCCCTTTTTTTTGCGCTGTGTGTGTGTGTGTGTGTGTTTTTTTTTTTTCCTTCTCAACATCACGTGATCACCAGTCGCGCGCACACGCTCTTTAGCAGCGCCTACAGCGATCCCTTTCGGCTTAACTGGGACTTGAACTAGACGGTAAAGAGGCAACCCACACACGCACAGAACTGCGAATGTATCATAATAATACTACATAAAATATATTACGTTTGTTTGTTAAAAAAATTTTTTTTTTACACCATTAATATGGGCTAAATCAAGTAAACATGATTAATGCTAAGACAATAAATAATATTAGGATACATATAGCCTATATATAATAATGCACAATTTCTGTGTAATAATATGTGGCCAGTCTAACACGAAATCAATTAAAGTAAACGTGAAAATGATCATTAAAAAGAAATACCTAACGCATGCGCAATAATCATGACAATATAACAACCCAAAAGTTTTTTTTAGAAAATAACATGAAAATATGTAGCACACTGTTTCCAAACTAACAGACTGACCCAAAAAAAATAATTCAATCACAGATATGTGGGGAAAAAAATAAAAACACATGACGTGTGTTTTTGTTTTTTATATAAATAAATAAAGGTGTAAAAATATAACGGAGCCTGAAGAATGTGCGCAATATTTTTAAATGCGACAAAATATTGCGCTCACACACTCCCACACGCACACTTCTGCAATTACTGCCACACGCTCACAGACACACACACATTTTTATTTTCACTTGTTATCGCGCACTATAAACAAGATTTTGAATCTAAAAGAAAGAAAAATGAAAAAAAAAAAAATCCACCTGAATGGTTGGATAAAACGCCTCCATTGCAGATTCTCAGCTGTTTTATACGCGCAAAAACGCACACAAAAAAAAATCATATTAAGAGGAGCAATTGATGAAAAAAATTAAAACAGATGAAAAATAATCATAAATCCTGGTTTGCGGCTCTATCTTGAGAGCAGCCGAGCGGAGTGCACGGGAAGAAAAAGTTGACAAGACTGCTGTGATGTCGCCATCCGAAATGAGCCGTTGCATTGTTCCACATGCAGGAGGGAGCGTGTGAAGACCAATAAATATATATATAAGTGAGAGAAATGAAAGAATGTTAGTTAACGCGAGAGATGTGGGGAGAGGGAAGAGAGAGAGGGCGAGCGAGAGAGAGAAAGAGAGAAAGGCTCCCTCCACTTTGCAGCGACTACACCCCTCAAGAGAAGGAGGGAGGAGGACGAGGAGGAGGAGGAGCGTGCGGTGCGGCGAAGTAGGCTCCTCAATTTCCAACTTAGCATCTTGGCATACGCGACTAGATTTTCCCATGCAGGGCAGGCGAAGCCCCCCTAAAAAGTCTGCTTGACGGCCGAAAGCAAAACAGCCACCAAAAGAGAGGAGCTGCAACTTTCACCCCCAAAAAAAAGACAACTGGAGAAAGAGAGGAAGATTTTTTTTTTGTGGGAGGGGGAGGAGGAGGCAGCAGGTCTCCCCACACACGGCTGTCTCTATGAGAGGCTGAGGAGGGGGGAAAACAACAAGGGAAGAGGAGGAGAAAAAAAAGCTCAAAAGTGGAGGGGAGACAGTGTTAAACTTGCCGCAGCTATGGCGTACCCTCAGGGCTACTTGTACCAGCCGTCCGCCTCCCTGGCCCTCTACTCGTGCCCGGCAGCTTACGGCACCAGCGTCATCTCGGGACCCAGGACGGAGGAGCTGGGCAGGTCGTCGTCCGGCTCCGCGTTCGCACCTTACGCCGGGTCCACCAGCGCCTCCACCGCGGCCGCCGCCGCCGCCGCAGCAGCCGCGGCCGCCTTCAGCGGCGCCTCGCCGGGCTACAACTCGCACCACTTGCCGTACGGCGCGGACGCGGCGGCGGCTGCGGCGGCCACTTTTACCTCGTATGTGGTGAGTACACATTATGAATTGTACAATATTTTTTAAAAATAATTGGGAGTAGTCGATCAAGAAGTAATCATTTAGAAAAGTGCGCATGCGTTAATTAGCCTTGTTAGTTTAATGTTGTTGTGTTTTTTTCTCACAAAAAATTATACTTTATTAGGCTTTTTTTAACGTAGGTTAATTGTTGAAATTTTAAAATATTTGCATGTTTGATTTTTATTTATTTTTAAAAAATGTAGTCATTAAAATTGCGCAATATTTTTGCATTGTGCTACCCAGAGCTCCCCCTACGACCACTCATCGGGCATGGCCGGCTCCATCGGGTACCACCCGTACGCGGCGCCCCTGGGCTCGTACCCGTACGGCGACCCGGCCTACCGCAAGAACGCCACGCGCGACGCCACCGCCACGCTCAAGGCCTGGCTCAACGAGCACCGCAAGAACCCGTACCCGACCAAGGGCGAGAAGATCATGCTGGCCATCATCACCAAGATGACCCTGACCCAAGTCTCCACCTGGTTCGCCAACGCCCGCCGGAGACTCAAGAAGGAGAACAAGATGACGTGGACGCCGCGCAACCGCAGCGAGGACGAGGAGGAGGATGAGAACATCGACCTGGAGAAGAACGATGACGACGACGTGACCCCGAATAATAATAACAACTTCAAACCGAGCGGAGACAAGATTCAAGAATCCTCGGATACTGAAGCAGGTCGGTGCAGGGAGAGAAAAGGGGGAGAGGATGGGAAGAAGGGAAAAAAACATCAATTTTTCATCGCAGTCGTTTCTACTCAGGGTGCAAAATTGATTGCTGGTTAATGGCGGTGTATTATTTATAATGGGACAATCGCTTTAAATAATAATCACCTTGAACTGCCCTCGTTTGAAACTGCTGCTCATGCAAAGTGTTTAGCGCGTCATTTAGCATAAAAGTGTGAACTGGCCTCATTAAAAGAAAAAAATATGATTTGTTTGTTCACATGTTTTTAATTAATGACTTTTCATGCATCTTGTGCGCAGATGCCAAAGCGCTGCACCCCGCGGACGTGTCCTGCGATCGCTTCAAGGAGGACCCCCTGCACCCCAAAGACGCGGACCCCCTCCTGAGCGACCCCGAGTCCAAAGAACCGGACGACTCGCAGGAGCGGACTACGGACTTGTTGTTGGATTCTTCTTCTTCCTCAGCCTGCGCGGGCGGCAAGCCCACCACGTCGTCCCCGCGCGCGGCGGGGGCTCCCGCGTCGGACCTGAGCCACGCTCCCACTTCCGTCATCCACTCGCCCCCTTCGGCCCCCAAACCCAAACTGTGGTCCCTCGCGGAGATCGCCACCTCGTCGGACCGCTGCAAAAGCGGCGGGGACGCGCAGCAAGTCCAGCGGGGCGAGCAGCAGCCTTGCCCGGTCGTCATGGGCCCCGCGTCCGGGTCTCCTTCTCGGTCGTCCCCCGGCGTGCTGTCGAGGCCGCTCTACTACGCGTCGCCCTTCTACCCGGGCTACACGAACTACCACGGGGCCACTTTCGGACACCTCCACGGAACCGGCCCCAGCAGCACCCCCTCCTCCACGGCGCACTTCAATGGATTAAACCAGACTGTGTTAACTAGAGCCGAAGCTTTGGTGAGGGAGAGCCACAGAGTGAGGGGCCAAATGCAGGTAGAGCTTTGTAAAGATCCCCCTTACGAACTCAAGAAAGGTATGTCAAACATTTAACAGCTGCGACAAAAAAAAGGACATCTTTTTAATTTATTTGCAAAAAAACAAACAAACAAAAACAATCCAACATCGGAACATTATATTCTCCCCCCCCCATTCATTGAAGAAAAAAATGTTTAGTTTCTCAAGGAGTGTAAATGAGAATGGTCTTAAGGCTGCAGCCCAAGTTATTTGTATTAAACATGTATATTTAATGTAGCATTTTTTTGTATTTAAGAAAATGGACAACACGCTATCTTTGAAGTAAATTATGGAGAGAGGAAAACTATATAAATATATTTGTGCAGCGGTTATTTTGTGGGTGCAAATGTGTTTCTATCAAACAAAAACAAAAACAAAAAAAAGGAGGGATGTGCAACCTGGCGGGCGTGTCGAATTATATTAGCAAAAGAACACCAACAAATAACATTTGAAAATGGCAGTTTGTCAAAGAAGATTTCTTAAATCGAATCTTTTGAAGTTTCCTTTATAATAAACCGTTGAAAGCCAATTACCTGGCCTGTTTTACGCACTGCAATCAGGTGGCGGACCGAGCTAATGAGCTCGATTTTATGCCGAATTTAGACCTCATTACTATTGCAAAGGGACGCTGCTTAAAAAAAAAAAAAAGAAAGAAAAAAAAAAGAGAGAGAGCGTGCATTCACAGCATAGTGGCTCCATTAATGCAAGGCGAGCGACACACTCGCTATTTTTAATGGCTGTTTGGACACACGCGCACGTACACACGCACACGAGTGAGACGAAAAGTGGGTGGGTGGGTGCGTGCTTGTTTTGTCACGCGTGTCGTGAAAACTCTTCCAACTTCCGCAGGTAGGTGTCACACTTGCTCCTGATTTCACAACAGGAGGCCCCCCCAATGGTTCTGGTTCTGCTGCTGTTTTATACTAATGACATCCGGGTCACATACAGTACTGTATAATAATAATAATAATAATAATAGAGAGAATTAATATATTATAGTTAATTTAATGTAATATAATAAGTACATAATCGTACAGTCTGATAAGATCATTTAAATTATATAATAATAATATTACAATTAATGCAAACTATCCAAAACATTTGTCACAACAAAAATTTTGTTTTTTACTTTTCATATTATTAGTTTTTACTATAAAAATGTGCAGGCCATCACCGCAACAATGTGGTGCAAAAAAAAAAAAGTCAAGGAAAAAGCAACACCTTAAACACGTAATATTCGTGGAGTTCATCTCACTGATGCTCACTGAGCTGAATTCTCACGAGATTTCAGGCACATTGCCTAATTGTAGCATAACATCTAGGCTATATATATGTTAAATAAAGGTTAATTTATGATGATGAGGATGACGATGATGACAGTAAATAGTTTATGACAACTCTGAAAATACAATTTAAAGAAAAGGTTATATGAATAACAATCACAATATTAATATATCATTACACTTATTTTCACAATATGACACATTCTTCAAATTGTATTTGCTGCAAAAATGTGCAGGCCACAAATCATGAACAGAAAGGCCTCGCAAGCGAACGCACCCGTTCATAAATTCGTTATGCCAGTCAATATTTATTATAAGGGAACAACCATTATTACCGTCATCATCATCATTAATAATCATTATTTTATTAAATATTCCCCCAAGGCCTCCTACGTGTCACAGATTTGCACACACACACACACACACACATAGAAACACACGAACGTGTAACGATTCTGCCGATTCCTGCGGGGGTTCAACTGCTCTACGTCACTTGCTCTAATTTATGATTATTATTGTTGCTATTATTATTATGGTTACGATGACCGTTTTTATTACTAAGGGAGAAAACTTCTGCGATGTTTTTCTTTCTGTGACAAGTAATGTGTGCGCGTGTGTGTGTGTGTGTGTGTGTTTAGTGTGTGTGGGGGTTGTTATCTCCCACCCTCTGTGAGGTGTAAATCACGTGACGAGAAAAGTGGCCCTCACGTTTACGTGTCAAATGGGCTAGCGTGCATGTGTGTGTTTAGTTAAAAGACTCCAAAAGTGTCATTTAAAGAGGGGGATTTAGACCAAAAAAAAAAAACATGCATTTTTTTTACTATTATGTCCCCTTTCTGTGCTGAGTGTACACACGTTGCCTGCCTAATATTTTGAGTTACACTCATAACACTAAAATAACAACAATAAAAAATACTAAAACATATTGTCATCCGAAGAATATGAAAATCAATCTATTATTATTTTTTTTAAATTAAAGTGACTGTAAAAAAAAGAAAGAAAGCTGAAATGTTAGCACAAGACTTGACATTCATAATGAAAAAGATGTTAAATGTTGGCTTTGCCTCTAGTCTTTTATTACCTGGTGTTATCTTGTCAGTGTACACAAACAGAATACTAAAATATATCATTGACATGCCCTGTATGCCAACAATATAACAAATATACATATTTCACATTGATCACTATTTTGATTAACCCTTTGTGTGCGAAATTGTAGCCTTAGAAAATAAGTGTAGCACAATCGAACTTTATTATTGTTATTATTATTATTTTTATAAACTAATTTAGATAATATTCACTATCGTTTACGGTGGCCTGTCTGCGTCTCAGTCTGGGTTCGAATCTTGCCTCCGGTTTGTATGTGCTAGCATGGATTTTTTCCCACCTTGCACAAATATGCACAGTAGGTTCATTGAAGACTTTCAATTTTCCACAAGTGCGAACGAACGGGTGTGTGAATGGTTGCTTGTCAGTGCCGGCCGGGTGTACCCCGCTTCTGTCACAAAGAAGTCCGCTCATGTGACCTTTAAAAGAGCAAAGTATAGAAAATGGATGTATTCTTATTTTTAAGACTTTTTTTTTTTATGATCGCCATTCTTCCCTGATTGAATCACATGACCTTAATGTGAGGCCATTTAGGCCAATCATGCTTTCTTTGCCTTATAAGTCAAACATGGAACCTGTTGATGGGCGGTAACAATGACAAAAGAAGAGCAAGCACGCACCCTGGGGTGAAATGAAGGCTAAATGACATGACGGGTTACTCATTGACACAATTGTTGCCAAACAAGGAATGAAATAGTGTAGTAATGGAAAGCCTTCAGTTGCCGGGATATTTGATTCCCAACAATTCAACCCTGGCTCTTTTGTTTCTATGCTGTGTATCAGAACACAGAATTGCGATGTTGTGTGTCCTCATTCGGGGTCACAGGTGAGTTGGAGAAAACTATTCACACCCCAAGCACTGTGAGGTTGATGCTAACCACGACTCTGATAGCCTCCGTGTTTTGATTGTTGGCTATGCTTTTTTTATTTATTTATATTTATTTATTTTTATTTTTATATTTATTTATTTTAAATTTTTTTGGAGAGCTCAGTATTGTTCATTCGGTAATTTTACCGATTTGACATGTCATCATCATTGCTCTTTTTTTTATTTTATTTAAAAAATTTTTTTTTTTTAATTTTGTATGTGGGTGAGTGTGTGTATTCATTAGTTCACCTAAAACCTATTAAAAAATCCCATACCGTTCACCTAAATCGAACACTTCCAGCCAGAGTCGTGAGGCCGTCAGGAGACCCGAGGAAGGACCAAAGAAAAGAAAGGAAAGTGAAATCCAGCACCGACCAGACAGATTGTTAGCTATGCTAATAAAAAATAAAAAAAAGTCTAAATTTTGTAAAGGATCCAAATGGGACCCCGAGCCAGATTTTGCACACCCCTAAATTTAAAAATAACTCCACTCCTAATATCAATAACTTCACCACTGTTATACACGCGCACACTTAAACTGGGGGAGCAAAAATAAACATGTCAAGGTGAAGTGTGGCTTCTAAAAGCTTCTCGGACACACTGTAAAAAGCCACCTCAGATAACGTGACGGCAGGGGAGAGAGTGATTTAGCTCTTTGTATTTTTTTCGCCGTTTTCTCTTGCTCGCTCGCTTCACCGACTGTTTTTCTTATTTCTGCCGAGAGAGCTCCTCTGGGGAGAGATTACACGTGTAATTTTCTGCAGCGAGATGTTTTAAGTGACCTCCCCCTACATAAATAAAACATTTGTATGAGGAGCAAGAAGGAGAAGAAGGGGGGAAAAAAAATTAAGTGAGAGTGATGAACTATGAAGTCCTCTAGGAGGCTGAAAGGGCAATTGAGGTTGCGCAAACGGACGGATTCTGTTGCATCGGTAAGTAATAGAAGCTGCTTTTTAGCAATCTGCGTTATTAGCTTCACTTGCAAAGTACGCACAATGGTCGACATACAACATCATCGTTCCCTGACTCGTTAACTGCTTAAGGGGCTGTGTTCGGTGGCCATGTTAGCACCCACGCCGAGGGTCTCTGCCCTGCCCTGGAGGACGAGGAGCAGCAGGAGGAGGAGGAGGAGGAAATGACAAAACCCAACAGGTATGCACACAAGTGGTCAACCTCGGATTTGTTCTCATTGACGTTGTTGTTGTTGTTAAGGAAACTTTTTAACGCCTTGTTTTCATTATTTTGATGGGCCGGGATTGAGCCAGCCAATGAAAGCAAAAACAGGATTTATTTATTTTTTGGCTGATCACCAATCAGCGATCCAGTTTTTGAAAAAAATAAATAAAATAAAGATAATCACGGAATCGATCGGAAGATCGAGCAATATATCTATTTATAGCGAAAACACACGTATAATTGATCCAATAATATATTTGAATACATCAATATATCAGTGTAATTGAACCAACTGAAATGTATGGAAAAAACAAAATAAATATTCACAAAAATGCTATTAAAGATTGATCGATCGGGTAAATTAAGACATTAAACCCGATCGCCGATTTAGCTTAAAAGGCTATATAACGTCCGATCCCGATCCAGCCGATTGGTTTTAAGTCTAGCGTGCAGTTACTCATAGACAGACAATATAACAATACTGCATATTTAGTTATTCGATGCAAAAAAATGAGCATTATTACTGCAGTTTATTCAGACACTTAGTTGTGTAACTCTTCTTCGTTTATTTTGAATGATTGTATCATACTGCCCCCTGGTGTCCAAGGCACACCAAAATGAGCACAAAGTCATTTGGCGTTGAAGCATGAAATCATGATGCAGAAAGTGTTTAATTTTTTTTTTTTTTAAATATTCAGTTTAATTATCTAAATATTCTGTGTTTTTGTGATTAAAATTTTTTGGTCTTTTGTGGAGATGGAACAGATTAACGGCATGAGATGAGACATGAGTGTGCCAATGGGAACAATACAAAGATATTTTCCTTTAAAACCAAGGGCCCTATTTCTGTGTCCAGCGCATTCTAGTGCAAAGTGCAGTCTAAAAGTGTTTATGAGTGCAGTTTTCTATCTTCATCCATTGCAAAAAATTCAAATAAAAAAATAAAAGGAACAAGTTTAACGGACAGAGACGCACAGAGCACTTTTGTTGCCACCGCGACTGCACATTTAGGTCTACTTCCTGTAATATGCACCTGTGGAGTTAATCCTTTTAGAAGCGCACTAAGTCAAAGTCTCACTGGATTTCTTGCATGATGTCATAATTCATTTTTGCTTGATTTGTGTCTTTTTGTCCATTTTGAGTAGCCAGGACAGACATGCGGCAAAACACAAATAAATTGAGGCCTTCAACTGCAATGTCCAGATGACATCAGCGCAGCCCAATTGGATGTTAATCGCTTTCCTGTTTGGCATTTTGTGCAGAAATTCAACAATTGTGTTGGAATATGCACTCTGACCAAGAAAAATGGCTTTTCATGGATCATTCACTCGTGAGAAGCAATAAGAAGAAAAATGATGTTTTTGATTTGTTTTGATTCTCAGCACAAAAAGTGTTATTACAAATACAATTTGTGAGGAAAACATTAACGAGGCCATTCAAACGAGACCCCCTAAAGATGACAATATTAACGGCGGTGATGGAGATTGATGAAGTGTTTTCTTTCAGCCCCCTTCAGAGGGGGTCCGGTGAGGGAGGGATGTTTATTTACATTTGCCCTTTTCAAATGATCCCTTTCTTCTCAACATCTGCTCGACATTAGCACACTGATATGAGTCCTAATGACCGCTCTAATAAAGCCTGACACACACACTCCAACACACACGCACACTGTGTGTTACGATACCACAACACACACAGTTCACTCGGGACATCGCACGCTTCTCCCGCAGCTACGTTATACACAGCAGTGAACCTTTTCTGTCTTCGGTGCAGCCTGATGAATGCAAATGGCCACTTATGTAATTGGATCTGGTCCCAAGATGGAGATAAACAAGGCAGCACTTTTTTTTTTTTTTCAAACCATCCTTTTTCAAAGTTATTTCGAACCTTGCTCTGTGTGTTAGGAGGAGGGGGTAAGAATTCAGACCTCTTCGGTGGAGAGCTCCAGGACAGCCCCTCCCTCTCACACAATAAGAGGAGGAAGGGTTGCAGGGAGGCATCAAGGGGCCCCATAAGTGTAATGGCGTCCCAATAGCAATTTGGTAATGTGCTGTCGGGCGATGTCACTCAAAGCGTCACAACGCTGACACCTGTTTCTGGCGTGTGACAGTAGTAGAAAATGAACAATTCTAAATTGCGTGTTGACTCGTTGATGGTACAGAGAAAGCAGCACAAAGGCAAACATTTGAAGTGATGGAATTGGAAGTGTTAGTGGAAGAAAAAAAAGGAAGAAAAAAAGGGAACAAAAAAAGAAAAAAGAAAAAGGAAGTGTTAGTGGAAGAGGCAAATAAACATATTACTGAGTTATAGAAAATAAATCTATCATGATCATTTTGGGTAGGACAGCGACTACATAAATCCCATATTTTGTTTATTTTAACAAGCATGTGGAAATTTGATGTACAGGCATGTAGAGTATGGTCTCTCCCAGAACCAAATATCTTTGTGAGTTGAAATCAAATGACTCACCTGTGAGGATATGCAGACTTGAATTGAGTTTTGTCATAAGGGACATGGCATGACTCCTTCTTGTGATTGGTTCCAAGTCAGCCCTTAGATCAGGTATGACCAACTTGATTGAACACGTTAAAACCAATCAATCAAGCAAATGTGTGTTAGAGTTATTTTGCATATTTTTGTAGTTATTTCTAACACCCGTTAAGGATGCATTGTGCCGTTTAAATCATTCACTGCCATTGACGGCTACAGACGTAAAAAATTAATTTGAACTATTTCTATTAGTTTAACATTTTTTCCCACTTTTGTTAACAAGAGTATGAAAACCTAGAATTTTTGTTATTATACATTTAGAACAGATATGAAATTTGTGATTAATCGCGAGTTAACTAGTGAAGTCATGCAATTAATTACAATTAAAAAATGTAATCCCCTCTTGCCCCTAATTTTTAATCATCTTTAAAAAAAAAAAAAAAGAATTTATGGCAGTGAATGAGTTAAAAAGGTAATATTAAAGCTTTTTCTACATCATGCATGGTCCACCAATGGCCAGATGAGTATGAAGAGCCCTGACTGTTTTACTCTGACTGCATCTATCAACTTTTATCTTCTTTTTATAGTGGAGTGTGCGAACCCTCACACTCCACAGTTTCTTTGGGGAGGGGCGGAGCTTTTCTTTGAAGTCATGTCTTCATTTGTCAACTGTGGCTGTCACTTTAAGATTGTGATTAAGTTACGCTTTGGGCCAGAGGTGGCAGTCGTGAGTCCAAAAAAAAAAAGGTGTCAAACTGCAGATCCTTTTTCATGATTTTGGTGGTGCTCACAGCCCTGTATTCCGCTAGAATAGATCCGCTCCTGCCCTGATCAACAGTTTATATTCAGAACCCAAGTAATTGATAATAAGATGACACTTTTGAAAAATTTTGTGATATGTTCACAAAACAGACATTGACACAGAGAGTAAAAAGTGGATTAAAACAGTTTTGCTTCTAAATTGAAATGTCTTACTTCAGGAGGATTTTTAAAGAGAAATGTTGCTACCATTTTAATTGTAGAGAGTTTCTTTGCATATCTTGAAAAGTTCTTCAAGTCTTACTATTTTATTATCCTATTGAAATGCAGTACAACGGTTAACTTTTTTTTTTTTATACTGGCATAACAGTAGGAATGTTAAAATTATCTTGTATACACAGCAAATTCCGTAGAGTAAATTTGACTCATTAGAGTGGGACCAAATAGACTCAGTTTTAGAGTAACATTTACACTTGAAAGAGAGTAAAATAAAGAATTGAAATAAAAAAATAAAATAAAAGTCACTCAAGGGTTGAGGAACGAACTCACAACCTTCAGTTTGGGAGAAGCCAATCTATTCCCTTGAGCCACGCACCTCCTGCTGTGTGTTAGTATATCGCTCGTGTCAGCTGGAATCTTAAAAAAAAATCTCTTCTCGGATATAAGCAAACAGTAGGTAAGGGATAGCTCAGCTGGTAGTGTGGCAGTTTCCCAACATGAAGGTCATGAGTAAATTCCTCAACCCTTATGTGACTTTTATTTTTTTCCCCAATTCTACATTTTTCTTTCTTCCAATTGTAAATATTACTCTAAAACCGAGTCTGTTTGGTCCCACTCTAAATAGGGTCAAATTTACTCTAAATAGAGTCAAATTTGCTCTACAGAATTTACTGTGTAGTTCAAAGTCAAAAAGTTAAAGATAAAGGCTTTATGATGGCAACAGTTGGACCCTGGGAAGGGTTATTATGAGTTACGTTATGTCCTGTGAGAATTTTTTTTTCGTAAAAAAAATTGGACGGAAAAAATGGATTGTAGCGATTCCACTGTAAAACTGAAGCCAAATTGAAATGAGCTATATTAACTCATATGCCTTTCATAATAGTGCCCCAGATGATTAGGAAAGAAAATTGAAGTGGTCGCTCCACCATCTTCAAAAACAGTGGCTCCAAGCCAGTGGGAGTGTGTTGGCTTGCTGCACCCTGATTAACAGTCTGCTTTACAGCCAATAGGTAATATCATCAGATAAACAGATAAAGACCACCACTCACTCTTAAGCCCCTCCTCCTCCACTCCCTGATGAGTCTTCCCATCCAACACACCGAGGAGCCTGGAAGGAGCTCACGGCGGATCAGGGAGTCATCTATTGACCTCCCTTTTCAATAAAAGGAGCCGTTTCTGGTCTGATGGCTGATTTGTTGGTCGTGCATGGCACGGCCATCTGGATGGTAGGATGTGATCGCTGCAGTAGGTAAGCATCACCTGCCAGCTCGACTCCTCCTCGTGGAGATGCAATGGATCTTAGATTACAGGACACAGAAATAAGCAAACATCCACACTCACATTCTCAAATCATGGACAATTTACAGTCTTCAGTGAACCTAGCAAACACCACAAACAAGGGATTCCAACACAGAACGTAAGAACTGTGAGTTATCTTAATGTGCAAGATGATTATTATTCATCAAACTGTGTTAGTTGTGCTTTTTTGTAGGGATGAGTATACCAGGTATCCGATATTCGGGTATCAGTACTCACGATCCTCTTGTGACCATTTTTCGATCAGGAACTAGAAATTAGAAAAATATGACCTGATTTCAACAGGAAGTGACCCGGAAGTGGCCTAATATCAACAGGAAGTAACCTGATTTCAACAGGAAGTGAGCCTTTCTCCATCCTTAACTCGATCCGTTGCTCTTTACTCTATTGCTTACTCAATTCTACACTTCTAACTCCATTGCTTATTTGATTCTATGCTCCTTACTCCATTGTTTAGTCAATTCCTCGCACCTTTCTCCATTCCGTGCTTCCTTACTTCCTGCTACTTTATTGTTGTTCTTTCACTGTTTTCCCGTCTTTAACTACGTTTACATTTCTCTTCAAGCCATTCCAACTTCAACATGTTCAGCTAAGGCCGTTGTATATCATTCCTTGTCTTTCAACATCTTTCCAAAGTAATTTCATACTGCTTCATTCAGACTCACAACTTTCACATGCTATTTCTCCAGAAATTGCACTCTCTAGTTTATTATGAAAACATAAAATATGTGTTATTTACTATTATACAATTTAGGACCTCTATAATTTAGGACACATATCCACCATGGAAAGCTTTCTATAATGGTTGCACCCGATATTTTAAACTTAAATCAATGTTATGAGGCTAAAAAGTAGCCATCTAAACAAAATAAGATAGCTAGCCACACAAACAAAACTATAATGAAAATAGATATTTGTTGGAATTTTTATTTTTTCCAAGTCCTACTACATGATATCTAATACTACATACTAGATGCTAAATGGGTAACTTTTGTTCCTTTTTTTTTTTTCTTCATAGTTGTGAGACAGCACAAAGTCCCAAATTGGTTATTTCCTTTTAGTCACACCATATGATAATTCATGAAATGGGCATCAATGGAAAAACTCATCCATCAATGACCCTTTTATATTTTATAACTGTTACAAATGCCAACATGTTATAGCCCACATAAGTAAGATTTATGGTGTGCCAAGGCACCTTCTACACTTAAAAACACAACAAATAAAATAACAATAATTAATACAAAAACATTTATTTTATAATATGACAAGCAATACTGAAATATAAAACTAAATATATTGACTGAGCCTCGGCAGATGCTGTTATTTTGGTTATAGCAATGTGACACATGGTGGTATTAGTAAACTTAATCGCCTACATCCTACTGGCACCACTTTGTTTTATTTTTTATTTTTTATTGGTGGGGTGGAAAAAAAGGAAGGGTTTCAAGTGGCAACACACCCAGTGATTAAGTGAGGCCCGGCATCTATTACAGCACAGGCCTCTGATAATTAAATTGTGCCCCAAATGCCCCTATTGACTATGCCTCAAGTCAAACATGAGCTTATTTTCAGTAGGAGCAGTTCATTCTGCCCGCCAAAGGCTTTGTATTAAGGCCTCTTTTGTGGTACGAGGAAGAATTCACAAATGAATCGGTGAAAGAGACTCGACTCTAGTAAAAAAACGGGAAAAAAAAACTCCTCCCCTCGTTATTTGTGTATGTTTGGAGTTCACAGTAAACGTACTTTTAAGTACAGAAAGGTGTGATTTATGAGCTTGTCACGGGAAGCATTGTCGAAGAAAGCAATCAAAAAGCACTTACCCGGCTCCTCTGAAGTGACTGCTTTCTCTCTGGCTAATTTGTGTAACTCCCATGGAGAGGCTGGCAAAGGGTTTGATGAGGCATATAATGATGATTAATGAATTTATTGCCTCACCGCTCATCAAACGCTTGTAGTATGTATATACTTCTCCGCTCTTTCTTTGGCTTGCTAATGTGGACCGCCAGGCCACGAAAGGCCAGACGTGAGATAATGTCACCCTGCTCCTCCCCCCCTTACGGCTGTTAAACCTGACTGACCCGATGGGCATGAGAATGCGGGCAAAGAGGAGCACAATGGGTAATTTAATGCCTCCAAGTGCTACTCATACTGGTGTATGGAAGGTGCGAATGTTTGGTGGTGGTCGGAGGGGCCGTAGGCGCACACTGGCAGCCACGCTTCCGTCAGCCTGCCCCAGTGTGGATGTGCGAGTGCATAAATAATGTATCCATTCCATTGTAAAGTGTCTTTGAGTGTCTAGAAAAGCGCTATATAAATCCAATGCTTTTTTTTTTTTTTGCTTTGCCCATCGGTGTAGTCCAGGGTATACACTCCTCTGATTGGCTGGTACCCTCTGCCTACGCTGATTAGATTGGCTAACTTTTGGCATAAGGACTGATGAGACAAAGTAGGGCGGGTTATGTCGAGGAAAACAATCCTTACACACTAATTACATGCTCTAGTTAAGTTTTATAGTAGCTAGAGGCTGCTACTTCATTTTTAAGTACCGGTAAGTTAAAACACAAGAATGGGGACAAATAATTTAAGATTCAGCACAAAACAATACTGAAGTCTAACCAGACTGATTTTCACAATTTTTAATTGTTCACTAAATATTGTAATTAGTTTTATGACATATACTTTATGTTTGCCTCATGATAAATACATTTTACGTTAGTTCAGGCTGCTTGTGTTACCAAACTGTTTTTGAAAAGGCATGACCATTTTATTTTTGTGAGCAAGTACAAATGACAGATTTGTTAATTCTTACTAGTCATCGTTTGTAAAAGAAAAAAACTGGTTAAAAGTGAGAGTATATAGCTACCTTGCCACTGCTAAGATTAGCTGCTTGCATTAGCCAGTTAGCCAAGAGACGAAGTACAGTGGTAAAACATCAATGTCTTATTGAAAAACTTAATTAAAGAGAATTTCTAGAAATGAACTGTTGGGGCTCTGTATTTCACTAGCGTTGCTCACGTTAGCTGCTTGCGTTAGCGCCATGTTAGCTGCTTTCACTAGCTTAAGTTTTACTAGCTTGTGTGTTGTGGGTTAAGGGACTGAGTATTCTTCAGGGCCCACTCAAACATTTATGCCAGCAACAGCTTGACTGGCTAGTGCGCCGTAAGCCGAAATATGAAGAATTTGAGAGCCACTGCTAAGTTTATGTTCTCGTACTGGCTTTGATGGTCTAGATGACGGTATCTAAGAAAAAAAAAAATGAAAATGTTAGCCGTTCACGCTAGCCCCGGACGACTGGCTAACGTGGCGAAATAAGAAGAGATAGCACATTTCAGCTTCTACTATATAGTAGAGAGTATTTCAGTATGATACAGCAAACTAGCATTTGCTTCTCAATCTGGCAGTCATTTTCCCTCAGTTAGGTTAGCTCTTTATCCACACGTAGCAGGTTCTGGGTCAATATTATTGCCGGGCTAAGAATATCCTTCTTATAGTAGTTTATAGAATTATGAAGGTTTTTTTTTTTTGTTTTTTGTTTTTTAAATGTACACGTCTGTCTGACATTAATAAACTGATGATGTGTGGAAAGTGCATTTTTGTGTGCTACATTGCTACTTGTTACTTGTCAACCTCTGACCTCTGTAAGACTGCTGTTCCTAATATTTAATTAGTATACTTTATCCTTTTTATGTTGTTTTATTCATTTACTTTTACGAGTTTCCCCCATGACCCTTCAAAGACCAACAGGCGCACGTTTCTGTCAAATAAAGTTTTCTGAACGTCAATAAGCCCCTCCTGCCCCATAAACTGTTGACTCATGCATCAGAGCCGTGTTTACACCCAATGACACAGCCTCATCTAGTCCTCGCTTGTTCGCCACTGCAGCTCCACTAAAGAACGCATTGTTGCAACACCACACATACCACAACCTCCCTTTACCCCCTCATCAGCACACACACATATCCCCCACCTCCCATCATCACCACACCCCCCCCCCCCCTTAGAGATCAAATCCCTTTCTTCACTCATTAGGATGCTCCCTTAAATACATCAAAGAGCTCCTCGGCTGGCACAATAAACCAATAAAAGCAATTATAAACCCATATCTTCCAGGCACTCTTCATCTCTGGGGTGTTAACATTAGATAATGAAAGAGTTTGATGACGTGTTTTATTTCCGTGAAAGCAGCCTACACTCGGATGTATACGTGCAGCCATGGTTTCAAAATAATATGGTCATGTATCATAAGCCCTGAATTCCTGAATCAAAATTAGTAGCCATATGGAGCCGGGAAAGTATAGAAGGGGCAGTGAAGAATGAATGTCAATGTTTCGTTACTCTACTGCAGAGACTTTGCATGTATTTGGGGTTAGAAATGCATATTTATAAAAAGATTTTAGAAAAATGTGAAGTCGATCACACCAAAAGAGGCATCATTTGGAGTTGTACAAATTTTTTTGTGGAAGAATATGTCTCAAAAGTTGACCCAAAAATTTGGCAGTTCGAACCATCATCCTTATGACATCACAAAGGAGAAGTTATCATGAGCTGTGTTTTTGTTGATTTTCGTGTCGTTTGGTTTTGTCATGTTTTCCTTGTGTTCTTTTGTTCCATGTCTTATCTGTCTTGTTAGGTTTTTGTGTCCACCTGTTCTTGTCAGTCCGGTCGCTTGTGTCTACCAATCAGATCCCTCAGCCAGGTGTTCCTCGTTGTCTCGTAAATTAGCTTGTCTTGAGTTCCATGGTTTATCTTTGTCTTTGTTGCTTTTGCCATGTCATAATCCCAGTTATGTTCATTCTCTTTTTTGTTATTTTGAAGTCTGAACTTGTTTTTCGTTTTTTTCACTTAGTGTTTTTGAATATTACACACTTTTCTTTTTTTTGGTTTGATGATTAACCATAGATCAGAAAATGACATAACATAACGACAAATGCAGAAAAAGGGGAATCATTTGGAGTTCAACCCACATTTTGTGGAAAAATTCAAACAAAAATATTCTAACAAAATTCCAAAGTCACGCAAGACTTAAGACTACTGCGATTCTACTGCAAAAGTAAACATGATGAAAATCATAGAGTACAACACCAAGACCAACAAATACAGATCAATTACAGTACACAAAGTAACTCTACCCTCTTTGCTTTTTTTTTTCTGGGGCGTTTGATGTTTTTTTACTGAAAAAGCTGCCGGTTCTCTTCCGACGATGTATGTACTATGTAGCCTCAGTTTCAAAATCCTTAAATAACATGGCTGTAAATCATAAACCCTGACTGGGAGTCAAAATTAGAAGCTATAGGAATGGCGCGGTGCTTTAAGTGTTCCCTGTTAGAGGCTGCGTTTGCTCTGATAAGCTCACAGAGGATGGAAACAAATGTATAATTAGAAAGTAGAATAGAAAAGCAGATTGATTTATAAAATGGATGTGACAATCATTTATTGAAGAGAAACAGTCACATGATGCAATTATGTAATTATGCTGTATATCAGCAATGCCGTCTTCATGTCAACTTCACAGGGGGTTAAATAAATAAAGGTTTTGTGTGTGTGTGCTCCTCTTATTTGAAACACATTGACCCGGCGGTCAGCAGGTTCATGGCTGTGTATTACCAATAAGTTATAATCACACTGTTGCCAGTGGGAGTCCTGGAATTTGAACCAAACGCAAATAGGCGGCAGGCAGAACTTACGGCAAAAAATTTACAATGCTGGGTAATTAGTTATTTATCAAAGTAAACACTTGATTATTGTTAACTCAATCAGTGCCATTGACGTCAAAAATCCATTTTAACTGGGCTGGCAGTAAATGAGTTAATTAAAAAGAAAGTAAAAAATATATCCATTCAAAATGTATTTAGTTAAACAGTTTACATTAAAAGGGAAGTCAAACAAAAAAATTGACAATAATATGTTCTATGCAGCCCCACTAATCTAAATATGGTATTTTGGTTAATATTGCATTAGTGGAATATGAGTTAAGCAGCAAAATCCAGCCGTTTTTATTCATTTCAGGGGGCGGCCATTTTGCCACTTGATGACATCGATCACAGCGCAGATTCAGAAAACAGGTGAGCTGTGATTGGTCGTTGCCTGAGGCCTGAGCCACATTGATGTCATCTTCAGTCGACAGCAAGTGGCAAAATGGCCGCCACCTGAAATAGATAATAACTGCTGTTTTCTGCTTCATAACTCATATTCCACAAATGTAATATTAATCAGACAGTCATGTTTAAACTCGTGAGGTCACACATAACATATTATTGTCAAGAAATGTTTAAAGTTGACTTCCACTTAAACAGTTCAAGTGAAAATGTTAGACTAGTTTAAAAGGTAAATGTAATTGTGATACATGTTTATGCACACACACACACACGCACGTTTACCCCAAATAAATCCCAAACTGCTCAAATGTCCTCATTTGCATCATCACAGTTACACGAGGACGAGCACGACACCTCTTTGGGAGTCCTTGACCTGTTTGACAGACTCTCAAATGCGCCGACTTCATTAGCGGGTCAACCACTTGGGTGCTTGCACCGTCATTAGTAAATACAAGAGTATTGACACATACATATAAAAAACCTTATGCACATTATGTCATCGACTGGGACGGTTTTATCTACAAGACGGGCGCGGCCACGAGCCCATGTGGGGTCACCAAACCAATTACAAGAGTTCCACCCCGGGCAAGTCAATACCAAGTAAAACACTGATTCATTATCAAAATTGCATGGCTAAAAAATGCAAAGTAAAAGCGAAGGAGAAAGGAAATATGGATTGGCATAATATGCATGCAGTTAGACAGTCCCAGTTTGTGTGCATAATTGCTTTAATGTGTGCTATTAAGCCTAAGTGGGTATGATTTTACCGTCTGCCCTACATTCAGGAACATCCCCGCCGTGATCAATACTTATGATTTGTAAGTCAGTAGCCATCGATAGTATTTGACCTTATCTCGTTCTTGCGGATATTATCCAAAGGGTGGACTGTTGCTGGAGGACAAAGAGGAATGTGGACAAAAAACTTTAAATAGATTCCTCCCAATAATATTAGGAGGGACGGAGCTGAGATTCGACCCCAGAACTTGAGCACTGTGAAGCAGTCGTGCTAACCCTAACCTAACCCCAACCCTATGTGGCCTGTGACATAAGTCGGTTTCCCACAGACTTCATGTTGGGTCTTCTTCAGCGAGCAAACTACAGTAGTTGCAGCCAAAGTAGTGCACTTCGTTTTGCCTTTACTGTCACAAGGCACAAAAATTCAACCGATAAGTGTTTCCGAATTATTTTCTGTTTAATTTCTTTGGTCAATAAAACACTGTCAACAATGCCCTTCCACTTGTGTCGAAGTGACACAAACACGCACTAAGCTTGAGTGACATAAACAAAATACCTCTCGACGATAACACAAAGTTAAGAGAAGTTATCTTGGGCTGTAATCTTGAGAAAAGTTTTGTGTTTTGGCAACAGACAAGCTTGACATGCGATCTGCGCGCTCGTGAATGAAGGCGCAATAGAGTTTCAAATGAAGAGAGGGGTCTGTTTTTGATTCGTGCCGTGCCATGTTTTTACAAATGTGGATCACCTCCAAATACGACCGAAAGAAAAAAAACGCTGGTTTGAAAATTTGAGCTGATACATGTTTCAGATTCTGCATCAAAGTTGTAATTGTAAGATGTTATGTTATCATCTATACTGCTATCATTAATGTGCAATCCGTCGGCAAAACGGCATGATTAATACATCTTCAGATCATTCATCATTTTGAAAGTGACAAGTTGTTTATCCAGAGGGATGACATTTATACCTGATTAGTTAGCTGCCTAAACGGACTGCTATAGACCTTGGGGACCGCTTTGCATTGTGGGTAGTGGCAGACATGTTGTAGGCTAGCAAGAAGGTAAACAGGGGCTGAACAGCAAATGCTGTGCAGTCGCCGTGTATTTGTCACAAGTGAAAAATATGTTAAAATGCAAGAAACGATGGGCTTTTATAAGCAGGAACTAGACTGCAAAGCCAGAGACCGTTACTTGACAAAATAAAAATAGCGGCGTTATTTTAAAATATTTTTGTTATATACATTTTTATAAAAAAAATAAAAAGCTAGTGTTTTGGCATTCACGTGTTCCCTGTTTTTAAGCAATTTCTATACCTTTAGAATATACTCTGAATTGATGACCCTGATGTGTCAAAAAACTGTAGAGAAAGCCTAAACTATGTATATATTTATATTAAACTATCAACAACTTATCTATTTATTTTCTATGCAAACCTTTCTGTTTGGCAAAACATATATTCAGAATTGACTGGTCCAACACATGCTTACTGTTAGCTTGATGTTCAAAAATGAAATGGTCTAATATATTTAAAATAATATTAATAATAATAATAATATATTTTATTTGTAACATGCTTAACATTTATAAAATAAATCTCAAAGTGCAGAGGCAACAAAAAAAATTAAATAAAAAATACCATAAGGAAGCTCTGAATGTCAAACTGTTTGTTGTAGATTTTTTGTGTGATTTCTTTTCCATGCCTCACGCTGTGCCCCAGCACTGATGAGGTTTTTTTATTTCATAGGACAGCTCAGTTGAACAAATGTGGCATCTAACCTCCAGAAAATAAAATTATTCATTTAAACCAATAGCTAATTTGAAATGGGTAATTTTGGAGGCTGAGTATTGGATTAGTTCAGCAAGGAAGAGAGGAAAAATACTTCACAACGAAATCATAACTGTAACCCATCATGGCGCCATGGCCACAGCCTACAAAAAGTGGCGGGAACAACATTTAAAGGTTATACTGAGGAACAGAATGAAACAAGGAAATTAAATCAAATATCTTACTTGCTAATATGGAATTGGCCCCACACGGTGGCCAGACCTCACTTTTTCTTTCGTTTTTCTCATCACAATGAGTTTAAGGGAAGAATTATTCTTCAAAAGATCGGGCAGTTTTTTTTTTTGGGGCAGAGTAGACATGCATCCTGTTGACAGATGCACTTCCTTCTCAACGCAGTTCGTCACCTTTGACGTGTAATGATGAGCAACCCTGCGGCTGTGTTGGTCTGGTGACTTTTTCCCAAAATTGATACAAGCACCGGCATGGTGTTTTGTGCCGTGAGCTCGACACATGCGCCAACGCATCACTAAGGTTTGGCCTCATTATGGTCCGACTTGGTGTACTTGAGTTTATATCAGCTGATCCGATTCCATACTGATTCTTTTATCAGTTGGGTGAGGGATTGAAATGAGAAAAATTATATGATATCTCTGGTATGACTAGTGCAAAATTGAGGGTACACCCTGGAAGAGCCATTTAAGGTCACATTCTCACCAACATGCATTTTATCATAACGCGGGAGGAAGCCGACATATCTGGAGTAAACCACTATTCCGCTGTGCTGACATTTGTTTTTGTTCTTTTAATGGTGAGCAAATGCTGCGTCTCTCTCTAGCAAGCATTCCTTTGGCACGGTATAATCTGAGCAAGAAAAAACACAGGAAACCATCACGTGCGATCACGTTTTTATTCAGTTTGCCACAGCCTCCAATTGTATGTTGGCTCGTTTGTTAGAAATGACTCCAGCTCATTTGGTAATTACGATAAATAAAGAGAGGAAAAAACCTGTCAAACTCCTCTATTATTATCAAAGGTTTCCCGGTAAAAGTTAGACGGTTGTGAATGTCAATGTTCTCGTTTTTCCTGATCCAACACAAACCTCACAAAGGAAAGCCTCCGACTCTTCAGGGCTCCCCCACCTTCGCACACAGTGAACAAAGCAGCGGTGTGCCAAGGATTACACTGTAAAATATGCATGTCCCGATGAAATATGCATACAGCCGTGTGTCATCAATGACACGCTTTCTACAAAGGCAAGACCACATAGGAAGGGAACGCTCGTTTCTGTTTCGACTCCCGTGACTTTAATGGCTGTAGACATATGAAACGGCTCATCGGGGGGAATGATTAAGCCTGGCACGGCTGCGTTTGTTTTATACTCTCAAGCGTTTGTTTGCTTTATTTCAGTTAACTCCAAGAATGGGGATAATAGAGCATGCAGCAAACGGGAGGGCTCAGTGCGCCAAGCGGCATTGTTTTAGTATTAAACGCCCCAAATATCTGCAGGAAATAAGAGTGTTTGCCTGTGGATGTGGGCCTAATCGACTCAGTCATGGTGGTTTGACGAGGGAATGTTTTCAAGTTTTAACAGGGTCGGTTCCAGCGTTGCAGCCGCCACCAGTGATTGAACTGCAGAGAAGCCGTTTCTCATTCACTGAAAGGAAAAAACGTTTATGTGGGTATACTGACATACTGCGGAAACTGTAAAGTCAGTTTGGGCTATAACTGAACCATATAATAATTATATTATAACTTTTTTTAATTTATTTTTTTTACAGGAGACAATAATGTAATGTATTTGCTTATAGAAATAAACTTATGAATGAAAAATAAATGTATGTCTCTATCTATCTTGCTATCTAGTTAGCTATCTAGTCAGCTAGCTAGCTAGCCAGCTATTTAGCTACCTAGAGTAGTATGAAAGCTAACTAGATGATTCAGGTGAAACTGTTTTTTTGTTTTGTTTAACGGAGACATTGTAATGTCTTATGAATAATATCTATCTATCTATCTGTCAATCCGTCCGTCCGTCCGTCCGTCCGTCTCCATCCCCGTTCATCCGTCTGTCTAGCAAGCTATCTGGCTACATGCCTATGTCTATCTATTTAGCTAGCTAGCTAGGCTATATCCCTATAGCCTAGCTAGCTAGCTATACAAGTCTGAAGACTGACAAACGCATCCTTTTTGAAACGGTTGACGTACTCACTTTGTTACATTCATTCGTGAATGGGAGATCAGAGGGCTGTTGAGCGCATGCCACTCAAGATAGGCACTTTATAACGCAATGTGAAGAACTTTTAATCCGATTAATCAAATTCTGAAGTAAATATAGATAAAAAGACAAAAATACAAAAAACAATTTGCCATTGTTGTATCTCTGTGTGAACATGGGAATTTATGACAACGTTGCCCCGCAAAGAAAACGTCACACTTTTGTGTTCCAGAACTTGTATCTAATGTGTACACCGTGGATGAAGTTTGCCCTTTAAGTCTTGTTTTGTGTCTATTCATTACAAGAGCCTAAGGCAGCAAACTGCGCCAGCAGATAATCTCCCTGTGACTCCCACAATCGGCACAAAGAGTTTGACAAAAGTGAAGTACAAGAAGGTTCAAGCAGATGGAAACTGTGCTCTTGTTCCCTCTAGCCGCCTGGCTTCAGTTCTCAGGTGGCTGCTCTTACAAGGTGTGTGTTACCATAATGGGACAGTTAAGAGGGGCCCTTGTCCGGGGGCCCATCCATCCTGTCTGGACACAGTGACTCCACAGTCGAGAGAGGTGCCTGGACGATTTATTGGAGTCTTGTTAGGTGGATAATTAGTCTAGCGTCGAAATTATTATTATAGCACATTTATCAACTGTACAGATAATGTTCAGGTATGATTTTAACATTATTAGAAAGTGAAACAATCTGATAGTAATGAATGAATAAATTACAAACTTAAAATACTCTTAACACTCTTCTATGATAAATGAGGGTAGTGTAATTTAGCCATGTATTTTATTTTTTAACCTTTACTGTAATACAAGTGTACAATTGGGGGGTGTCACTTCAAACATGCACATATTTAAGACTTACTGTACCTTTTGATCATAAGTGGCAAGAATATGGCCGCAATTCAGTGGCTAACTAGCTAAAGGTTAGCATGACAAGCTAATGTAGCCGTTACATCTTTACTCGGTGTTCCTTCTTTTCTAACAGCACAAAATGATGAACTACGTGGAAGGCATATTCAAATTCAGACCTACGGCGGTTTTGGGAACAAAAAGCAGTCTGTACTTGGTATGTCCAAATGTTTGAAACTTGGATGTAGTGATTTTGACTGAAGTAGCCTACCATGTTCATGTAGGTAAGTTATAGATGCTACATTCTGACTTACGGACATATTCGGGTTACCTTTCCGCCATGTTGAAAAAATTGCAACAAGGCACTCCTTTTCAGGACATTTGACTGTGATTCGATTGGGTTTCCTTTGGGGAAAAAAGGCCAACTGCATTGCTGCAGCAAGGTTAACTTTGAGTCTAGTCTCTACAGGCTATTTCCTCTACAAGTGGCGTTATGTCCCATAGAGTTGTCCCAGAACCACCACGGAGGCCTGAAAACTACCACACAACCCCATCTGTGTCCTCTGGAACTTGAATCATGACAGGAGGTTATAAATACAGCACCCTTCCAAATGTAATTTTCCCCCTTCAAAGCAGACCATTAAAAAAAATGAATAAAAGCAAAGTAAGAAAACAGAGCGACCGCAGCATTTACACAGAGCTGCCACAACAGAGGCCAACGGTGGCCACGCTTACACTTACAACCCTCTTGGCATTAAGGCTTTTAAAAAGGCAGTTTAGACTCTCCACATGCGCGGGCATACAAGCCTTTTAAACATTTAAGCATATCCACATGTATTCATGAGAAGTGTAATAACAAATGGCAACCAGCGCAAGGAGCAGAAACAAACCCACAGACAGACATAATCCATTACGTCCGTTCTTGTTTATTGACCGTACCAGTTTTAAAAAAAGACGTGCGTACATCTTATAAGCCATTTTCTTATTTATTTCGTACCCGCAGACAATGATGACATGTCCCCTTTAAACAGCCCCCTTCTGCTGCATGTATGACTCAATGATAATTACAGTATTGAGCGCTTTAAAGAGGGCCATAATTACAATCATCTGAGCTTTCATTCTCAGGGAGTTTATGTCCTCCTCCACCTTTCTTTCCTTCTCTCCATCTTTCTTCCCCACTGACAGCTGCATTTCCCGGGAAGGACTTTTTCTCTCTCCCTCCCTCCCTCCCTTCAGACTATAATCTATTGCCGTCCTCCCGGTGCTTACATGTAGCTACACGGTGAGTCAGTGCTGTAATTCCATCATTAGCTGGATGATGTGAGTGCTGTCTTTAAAGTGCCAGCTTTGGCGTGACCCCCGCGGGGGGCAGATTGTGGCTTTGACTGATGCCAGTCTATACCCGCCACGCGTCATCCCGGCAATAATGTAATAATAAGCTTTGGGTTCGGCTCTGTTAGGACCTGCCCGGCTTAAGGGGGGGTCCTGTGGCCATTTATGTGTATGGCAACACGTTTTACGGCTTTGGGAAAAAGACAGAAAAGTATTTTGAAGTTTTCCAAGCTACAAATTAGCAAATTAAATTGGCACATTTTTAAAGCAAAGCGTTTAAGGAAGATTACATTTAGGAACTCATCATGTGCTACGTTGAACCATATGATGCCAAGTCACAGTAGTGGAACTTCTAAACTCTAAAATTTCCGTTTGTTTGCATTTAGAGCAAAAAATGTTTTATGAAATCAATTCATTCTACAATCAAAGTATCATTAAAATATAGACTTACTGCAAAAGTTTTACGCAACATTACGCAAGTCTTACAAGCACTACAATGAATGAAATTAGCCATGTAACAAGGAGTTGAAATAAACCAAATATACAATCAATTCATCTTGGTGATATGATGTATGTAGGGTCATCTTACTTATTTATTTATCTCCCCAATTTTCAGGGTCTCAAAGCAGAGCTCCAGACTGCCCCGAAATGCCAATATCCCTAAATTCAATTCAATTCAATCTCTAACTTTTGCCAATATAGTTTGAAACAGTGCAACCACAATCTCTCTTTCTTTTCTTCTTCTTCAATTCAGCCACCATAAGACTGCTGAATAGAAAACGAAAGGGACAAGTGCAATATATAATGAGTTAAAATTCTCCCAAAAGTGTAAAGTGTACATTTCAATGTTATTTTGAATTTAGGGATTTATTTATTTTTTATTTACTTATTTCGGGCTGTGCATTTTTGACATTTCGAGTCTTTTTGCTGCTGACAAACTTATATTTCAGAGTAATATAGTGAAAATGAGTTGGGTGAATAACTCAATTTACAGTGTGTAATTAAGGGCCAACAGGGAGTAAATAGTTCATTTCTAGACAAATGTTGTTTTATTTTACTAATCTTAATCTTTATTTACACTTGAATGACAGTTATGAACGTTAAAAAAAAAAAGGCCCAAAAATTTCCCGAAGTGGTAATTATGTTTTTATGTTGATGAGTGTTTAAGCCTGGAACAAATTAACTACTTTTTTTCCAGTGAAAAAAAACATGGTTTGAGTTCTGCTTTATTTATTGCCACTTGAACCCGGGATTGAGTATGTTTCAGTGATGGATGGTCAAAATACACACAGTGCATGTGACCACACAGGTGCCAGCAATGGAGAATCTGCCCCAGGGAGTCAGGTGGACTTCCCAAGAGAGAACAGTTCCCCGGGGGCCCGCGTTGCGTTTGTTGCATCGGGACCGCCTCGAGTGCTCAGGTGAGCTTCGATCATCAATCACTTGATTCTTTAGCGTCAGGTGAGCTTCTCCCATCAGTCCGTCCGTCAGTCAGTCAGTCAGTCAGTTGGTTGAAGGGAGCGCCTCAGGTGAGGAGGCCGAGGGATCAAGGCGAGTTCCCGCACGTACAACAACAACACTGATCCTTTGCACAGGTGGAGATTTGTCATGGGCTGCTTGAAGCTCAGCTGGGACTGACAGACACGTACACACCATTGCGTTGATTGTTCTCGCAGTGTGTAATGACCATGTAGAACAGGGATGTCCAAAGTTTTTCCACTAAGGGCCACATGGGAAAAAAAGAAGAAGGAGGAGGGCTACTTCAGCTTGTGTTTGTGAAACATGCTAAAACCAATATGGAGGTCAGCGTATGCTAAGCAGTTAAATCTTTTGGAAGAGGGGGAAAAACGGTTTCCATTTGAGCTTGGTAACACTAAAAACAATTGGGTCAAAAATAACCCAGCTATGGGTCAAAAATGGACCGATTCTCTACTTGGGTCAATTTAACCCAACATTTTTTTTTTAGTGTAAAACAATTCATGAATATTAGTCAGATCCTTTACTTGGGTCAAAAAATTGGGTCAAATTACCCATAAAGTGGATCGGTCCATTTTTGATCCATAATTGGGTTACTTTTGACCCAACTGTTTTTAGAGTGTGTTGTCAGTGACAAGGCAAAAACGTTAGTAGCATTAGTGTGATAATTTGTAACAGTAATGATGTATTTAAGTGTACTAGTTGTGCCAAACAAAATAAATGAATGGATGTCTCTTTTAACATAACCATGCAAAGCAAGCGGTTCACCCAATTTAAACATTTGCCATTGTACATCTACAGTACATGTCAATATATAATCTGTACATTAAACACCATTTTTCAATCATACAAACGTGCAGACCAAAACAACATTTTGTTGTAATAAAGTAAAAATGTCTCAACGCCTGAGGGAACTTTTTTTTTTTTTTTTTAACGTGTACGGTACATCGTAAGATTTATGTGCACAACTTAATTGTTCGGGTTTGTGTTAAGAAAAAGACAAGTGAGGACTTCTCTGTACTTCGTCTGTTAGCGTGAGGTATGTCTTTGACTGTAATTTTACCTTTGACTTTGAGGCGTCTGTCTGGGAGGCAATGTTTTGACTGCTGCTGTTTTAATGGAGAAAGTGACTGTTGTAAAACCCTTTGTCGGAGATGTGAGAGCAAACACGCTCAAGTTCATCAGACAATTATTTTTTGCTATGAGTGAAGTCACATACTGCAAGTCTTCCCCCCCCAAAACATTTTAATAAAATAAAAATGACAATCTGATCGCGAATACTTTACCAGCGTGTTTTGCATTTTTGTTGTTGTAGTTTGTACTCTGGTCAAACTTTTATTTTTGACTGACACTGTTGTAGAATTATTAATTTAACAGTATGTTTAGTATTGTGTTTATAGCTTGCATTGGTGTTAAACTATATTGGATCATCATTTGGTCTGTGCGGGAATCGGGTGGTGACTCGAATTCAGATGTGAATTGAATCCTTTTCAGCCCAATGTAGTGAAGTTCTGCACATTAAACATACACATCGGGTATAATAATGATGATAAGAATAATAATTAAAAAAAAAAAAAATAATAATAATAATAACAACAATAACGACGATGATGATGATAACAATAATAATAATAATAATAATAATAATAATAATAATAATAATAATAATAATGCCCTGTGATTGGCTGGCAACCAGTTCAGGGTGTACCCCGCCTACTGCCCGAAGCCAGCTGGGATAGGCTCCAGCACCCCCTGCGGCCCTTGTGAGGACAGAATATGGATGGATAAAAATAATAAAAATAATAAAAATAATAATAATAATAATAATAATAATAATAATAATATTAATGCCCTGTGATTGGCTGGCAACCAGTTCAGGGTGTACCCCGCCTACTGCCCGAAGCCAGCTGGGATAGGCTCCAGCACCCCCTGCGGCCCTTGTGAGGACAGAATATGGATGGATAAAAAAAATAAAAATAAAATAATAATAATAATAATAATAATAATAATGCCCTGTGATTGGCTGGCAACCAGTTCAGGGTGTACCCCGCCTACTGCCCGAAGCCAGCTGGGATAGGCTCCAGCACCCCCTGCGGCCCTTGTGAGGACAGAATATGGATGGATAAAAATAATAAAAATAATAATAATAATAATAATGCCCTGTGATTGGCTGGCAACCAGTTCAGGGTGTACCCCGCCTACTGCCCGAAGCCAGCTGGGATAGGCTCCAGCACCCCCTGCGGCCCTTGTGAAGACAGAATATGGATGGATGGATAAAAAAAAAAAAAAATAATAATAATAATAATAATGTGTTGTTAGACTGGTGAAGCAGTATGTAGCCCCACATGTGGGATCATATTTACAATCTATAATAACGATAATCTCCCTTAACTTTACAGTTTTATTGTACCCATATCACCATTTACGCCGGCAAAGTTTTGTAAGTATATAAGTATCACACATCATCAGTTTGAATTCCATTTTTTGTTTGCTTTTGAAGTGTGATTTCTCCAGAAAAAAAATCAAAACATGTAAAAATTGACTCAACAGGTCTTGGGAGAAATAAACCGGGGGGCTGTTTTTGTAACTCACTTGAGAAGTAAAATTGCACATCATTAAATATGAATCACAACCAAGAAAGATCAAGCCAAGAAAAGAACAATTAGCACGGAATCAATCCGTTTTCCCACTCCCTTTCTTGTCTTGTTGTTGCTTTATTTTAGCAGCATAATGACGGCTGGTGCAAGAACACACGTAAAGCTGCGGATTCTTGGAAGAAGAAGACAGACAAACCCCCATCTGGCTCATAGCTATGTCTGGATTGCCTTCTGCGCCCCAGATAGGAGTCAACATGTTTAGCGACATCAAAAGAAAAAACCTGATACCTTAAGTATAAGAAGATTAACACTTGCGGTGATCTCGAGCTTAGGCTTCCACCAGCACTTTTCAACACGACTCCGCCAGAAGGGACAATTACTGACGAATTGGCACCGGCGTCGTCTCATAGTTATTTAACAAAATATGGCACACTGTATAAGCTCTCGTCCTTAAGACTTTCCTTTTAAGTCTGGCCCCCCCTATCGCTAACTGGCTAACAGATTGAGGGTGTGTGTGTGTGTGTGGGGGGGGGGGACGTGACGTGAGCCGACAGCAGGGAAATCTGTGGGAACACTGGGAGAAAGGAGGTGGAAGAAAAAAGAGAAACAAAAGGAGAGTGAGAGATAAATAAAAAAGGAGAATGCTATCGCTCCGTGGTGATGTTTCACAACTTCGGGCCTGTGTGTCATATCTCAGGGTGGATATTTGCGGTGTGTCTAAGCTCGCTGGTATGCCCTCTGGCTTTTTTCCCTAAACCGTCAACCTCGCCGTGGACGCTGGGTGACAACCAGAGGAATGTGATATTGTGAAAAAGTCTTGCTGACAAGATGACTGCTAGCAAAATATGCACAATCTCGCACACAATCAAAAGCAAACAAAAAGGAAATACCATATTAGCAGCGTGTCTGGTTTTATTCTTTTGGAACGAATGCAAAGAAAGCCAAAGAAGAAGCAACAATACATAAAAATACAGTGACATAAATTGATGTAATAAACATGACTGAGCAAATGTTAATGATTATACATTAGAAGCAAGTGTGGTTAGATATTTGGCGGGGGAAAAAGAGAGACAGAAATATGGACACACCCATGAAACTTAAACAAAAATGCCAAGGTAAATAGCGCAAATTGCAGTTGGGCTTTCTTTCCTTTTGCTTGATTAGCACAGATAAAATAGGGCATTTTGCTACGTTGTAAGATAGAATGCAGACAGCTCTCTGCCAACCGAAGCGGCTCCCCTCGTTCCCATCCCTTACATTGCAGAAGCAGAAATGGACTCGCTGTGGCCCGAGAGATGAGATTGCCGTGCGCAAAGTGCATTTATACAGCGAAACTGTAAAAAAATATACAATTAATCTCCTTGTGGATGACGTAGCACCCACAACCGTGCGTCCGTGTGTGACCCGAAGTTAACGCGGTAGACTAGCCCCGGTGCGCCCGTTTTTACGCCTGTCTAGGAAAAAAGAGCCCAAAGAACAAGCAAAACAGATTTTCTTAGTTAATCCATCAGATCGGGGTATAGGTGAGTATGTACATAGTGTTGAAGAAAATAATTTTTTTCTTCGCCTGTTCATTTTCTTTCGGGTAGTGAGAATGTTGGTTGTCCGAATGCAGGCTGGAGATCGATGAACAGTCACTTCGAAGCTTTTATTTCTACAGAATATCCCGGGCACAAGTGAGTTTCCAGAAAATGGCAGCCTCTCACTAGTGCCCCGATTACAGACACTTACAACCTTTTTTATACTATCTTGAAGGGCGGTACCACTGAGCCCCCTCCAAACAGCACACCTGGAGATCGGACATAAGATAAGACTTTAAAAACATCATTGATTACAGACACTTGGCAGAAATTGCGATAACACTCACAAAGCTTTACTGAGGAAATAAGGAAAATTAAAACAGTTATGATTAAATCTGGGCAGAAAACCCTCTTCAATAGGTAGCTAGTTAGGTGAACAAACGCAGTGCAGTTTTTCTTTAATGGTAACAGATGATGCAATAGCATACACTGAAAAAATGGAGAGTGATATTTACTTGAAAAAGCTTAGTAAAGGTTGATACACTGGATACAAGGAGTTTCTGATGTGAACAAACTTTACTAGATTTTTTCAAGTAAATATCAATCCCCATTTTTTCAGTGTATTAATGCTATTTAGAGCTACCTACATGTCAGGTAGATGTCACACGTGAGTTCTCGGTTAATTCTCAGCTCCAACGCCGCACGCTCGCCACGGGACTTCTCGAGGGTTTTAGGAAGCATTCCAGTCTTTACATATAAATTATCACCCGCTATTAATCCAAAGTACATGCCGCATGCTTGTACCTACAACAGTTTTGTACAGGCCGACCTAATCCGACTGTCACCGTTAAAGCCAGGAAGAGGAAGCCGCCACGGGGGAAGTCAGGAACAAAGATGTCTCCTTCCCTGTGGGAAACTCTGGTACAATCCTTGCTTTCTACCTCCATAGCTATGTGATTCTTTCATTACCAAAATTGTATAATTTACTAATTTATATATATAAATAATAATAATAAAATAATTTATATATATATATATATATATAGTTGCTATAGATTAGGGGTGTCGCAATTAGTGTGTTAATTTTGAGTTAATTTAAAGTTCCTTTAATGTCACAATTTTTTTTAACGCACGATTAATGATCGCCACTTACTTGGAAAACCTGTACTGGGGGGATTGCAGTCACAACACAGCAGACACGTCCATGTCAAAATTTAGCAGTAATACATTTAATAATAATGCATATATTTGTGGAGACTGGGGTCAATTTGTATTTTGCAATTTAAAAAATGTGCAGAATTTATTTCATGGAAGTTATTTCATGCTTAAGATTAGCTAGCTTTTGATATTAAAAAGAAAAATGCACTGCGCTGCCACCACTTTACAAATGCAATTATGCCATCTAGTGGCAGAAAAATGACCTCAACACAAATCAATATTACACTCGTCTTTTATAGTACGGTACATTTTTTTTAAATTTTAACTCGAAACGAAATTACTATATCAATGACTAAAAGCTGCAGCCACATTTCTATTACTTTAACATGTTTTTACACTTTTATGTTAACAAGAGTATGAAACTTATTTCATTGTATATTTAGAATAGATAAAAAAATTACAATTAATCGTGAGTTAACTATTGAAATCATGTAAATAATTACGATCAAAATTGTAATCACCTGACACCTCTATTCTAGATGAATGAGAGACTCTAAAAACAGTTGGCTTAAAAGTAACCCAATTATGGATCAAAACTGGACCAATCCACTTTATGGGCTGTTTTATACAAAATGACCTATTTTTTTTGACCCAAGTAAAGGATCTGACCAATATATAAATAGGAGTTATTTTACACACCCATTTCTTCACTCAAAGTTGGGTCAAATCGACCTAAGTAGAGGATCAGTCCATTTTTTTACCCACGGTTGGATTAATTTTGACCCAACTGTTTTTAGAGTAAGTGGATTGTAAATGGATGACTGTCGCAGCTATGAGACTCATTAACTCATTCACTGCCATTGACGGCTTGTCACGGGTGGGGGTGAAACTCTAAATAAACAAACCCAACTAAGTTAAGAAAAGACCAAAAATCAAAGTAACAACAAAACACAAGAGTGGCGACAGCGACAATGATCCAACAAAGACTGAACGAAACCAGGAAACTAAATACAAGCCAACTGACGAGACAACGAGAGACACCTGGACAAGACACATGTGGCTGGGGGAGATGATTGGATGACACAAGAGAACAGGATGACGAGTACAGGTGCAAACAAAACCTAACAAGCAAGATACCAATCATAACACGGATATTGACGTCAAAAATTCATTTGAACTATTTCTATTAGTTTAACATTTTTTCCACTTTTGTTAACAAGAGTATGAAAACCTAGATTTTTTTTATTGTACATTTAGAACAGATATAAAATGTATGATTAATTGTGAGTTAACTATTGAAGTCATGCGATTTATTACAATTAAAAATTCTAATCGCCTCACGCGATTAAAGAAAAGAAAAGATTATTAAAAATTAGGATCGTCAGGCAATTAAATGTTTTAATCGTAATGAATTGGATGACTTCATGAGTTAACTCACGATTAATCACAAATTTTATATCTGTTCTAAATGTACAATAAAAAAATCATACTCTTGTTAGCAAAAATGGAGAAAAAAAATTTAACTAATAGAAATAGTTAAAATGAATATTTGACGTCTATAACCGTCATTGGCAGTGAATGAGTTAATAATTCAAATATGAATTTGTCTTTTGTCCTATGCTTGATAACTGAACATGTTAGAGAAAATTCAATGGCAAAACTTGGACGCTACACACAAGCCATCCGCGTGATCCAAGATTGAAACCCAAAAGCTCAGAACTGTGAGGCAGTTAGGGTTAACCTAACCCTCAAATTTATTAGTCTTAATCGACGTGAACCAAAGTCAAAGCACTCAAGTCGTGCGTTTTTAAAAGAAAGCTGCGAGTGATCAGATGCAGAAGCGCGAGACGCGGCGGAGATAGCAGGTGACAAGACATGCGGCGCCACTTGCCTGTTGGATCAAGAGGCCGCCGTGGGACAGCGTGACAGACGTCGGCTCCTGACACGTCTTCCGGGGTGGGGGTGGGGGGTGGAGGAGGAGCCGGAAAAGTGAGTGATTTGGCGTTGTTTGTAGGGAAAGAAAAATCCCTCCAGTGGTTCGTAGAAAGGCGTTTGATGGATAGATGATGTCGACGTGACCCGAAAGGCGTTTGATCATCTCTGCATTGCTTCCGTTCTGTCACTGAGATCCATACAAAAATCACTTAATATTACAGAAGATTTCAGTGTTATTAGAGGGAAAATAAGCTCGCTGCTGTCGATGCATTATACATCAATAGCGGGTGACAAAACCGATTTTGTAAGTAAACTGACAAGCCCGAGAACAAAGGGAAAGTGTGACGAGTTTCAAAAAAGGGGTCGGACAAAGATTTGGCATATGCCTGTATGTGTTAGAGGGAGAGACAATTCCTGAGTGGATCCGAGACAGGGTCAAATACGGATTCTATTATTAATTGCATCCACTTTCCAAGAAGAATCTGACGCGTAAAGTTATCTAAACACTTTATAAAATCAGCACGCAGCTATTAAACGGCACTCACAGGTTGTTGGTATAATGCTGTGTTGGTAGAGTGGATTGTCCCGTGACCTAGTATGGCAGTGAAGTTTGCCCCCCCCCCCCAAAAAAATCAAATAACTCAAATAACTCAAACCTGAAACCAGTTTCACTTATCAACATGAAATTTGGAATTTTGTGTTGACCCACAAAAAGTTTCAAGGAACCGTGCCTGAAAAGACAAGAGGCCATTTTGGTTTGAAGTGGCCATTTTAGGATGTCTTTCAAACGATGAACTCATCCTAACTAGACAGATGGGTGGCACTAAATTGCAAAATATTAATTTTCGTTGTTGCGTGTGGGCAAAGCATTACTGTAAATACAATAATCAAATAACTCCCCCAAGTCAAAAGTCATTTTCACTTGAATAACAAGAAATTTGGACCGCACGTATATCATGAGTAGACCTTCAAAAACTTTAGAAGAACTCATGCATGAAAAGTCACGGGAAGTCTGCCATTTTGGTTTGAAGCAGACCTTTTAGGGTCTTTTTGGCGTAACTGTTTGTTGCAAAAAACAACCAACCAAAAAAAAAAAAAAAAAAAAAATCCAAATACTTTACCAGAGATGGGAAGTAACGAAGTACAAATACTTTATTTTACTTGAGTAGTTTTTTTCAGTACTTTCCTGAGTACTGTATTTGTTTTTTTAGACTACTTTTTACTTTTATCCATTACTTTTTATTTGATACATTTTCAAAACAAGGTAGTTACTTTTGTTTGTAATGCATGAAAACAATTAAAATACTTGACCTGGAAGAAAAAACAGCCGTCTATGTATCCTGGCTCTGCCAGTAATATGAAGCGTTTCACACGGTCCCGCACATCCCAGCTTGGCATTGGCTGTATGACACGTGATCACATGACGTGCAATAGGCTAGATAAGAACAACACGTCAATTTGAGCGCAATGCGCGCCGCCACGACAGAGGATAATATGAATTTGATAGCCGATGTATCCCCATTTTTTGCTCCATTAGCTAATCTTTCAAATTGACATAGGAGGAAACATCCAGTAAAAATACTTTTTTATTTTACCTTGAGTAATTATTTGAGTGAGTACTTTTACTTTTACCAAAGTTGTTTTTTTACACAAGTAATTGTACTTTTACTACTAGTACTAGTCAGTACTTTTTCCCATCTCTACACCTCAAAAATGTATATGCAAAGCAACAACATAAGCCCTGACAACTCTCCTCCGCCGCCTGTACACTCTTCTCCTGCTGACTTACTTGGGATTTACGCAGCCCAGTCACAGCGTCTCCATTAATTGCCGAAAGTGACACTGTGCACAGTTATTACGCGATTACAACATGACAGCGCTCATTTTTCACCTTTAAGATGGCGACGGAAGTGTCGGCACGCAGGAAGAGACTATGGACAGGTGACACCACAGTGTGCTTACATTGCGTGTTATGTTTGCTAGCATCTTTCCAGCGGGCTAGTCAAGACCAAAAGATGGCATTATTCAGTCATTGTAGCCCAATAAAACTGCCACTATATGGTAAATACAGACTCAAGTCAGTGCAGACAAAGACCACGTGTCAGTCTACTGGAACTTAAATGTTCCTAAATGTTTTGTGGGAAAACACTACTTCACCTTTATATTTTTATGCAGGATCGTGAGTGTTCAGCGGTAACAATGAATACACAGAGACTGATATACTGTGCTAGAATAATTGTTCCTTTTATTCCCGGCAAACAGCCATCAACACCTGTACTGTGCTCGAATAATTGTACCTTTTATTCCCCGCAAACAGCAATCAACACCTGTACTGTGCTAGAATAATTGTGCCTTTTATTCCCCGCAAACAGCAATCAACACTCTTCAACGCTAAGCAGCATAATATGATCATCATCAGCGCTTACCTTGCCACTAGACCGGAGAGCCGACGATCCCGGTAGAACGAGCTGCAAAACGGCTGGGCGATCGTACGTATCCCACAGCTGACTCTACCCACACCGTGTGCCGCTCCGTCTTTTATTCGTTAACAAAAAGTTGTGAGCGTGAGAAACCGGGCTGGCCAAGCCCTCTCCCAGGCACCCTCGAAAACATGTTTGCGAAGCAGGGAGGACTGTAGTATAAACGAGGCATTCAATCCCAGGCTGATTCCGCCCTTTACTTACAAATTGTTGGGCACCTGGATTCGTACAACAGTTCAGGACAACAACATATCCTTATATAAGAGGTTACATGAGGACATATCAAACCATGGTTATTTTCCCTTCACTTAATCATCTCTAAGATCATCTTTAATACAGTGCATGGAACTCGTTTACTTTAATTGAAACTATTTACATCCTTTGGTGCTGCTGTTTTGGGTTGCAGCAGACTCAAGTTGGGCTCGTCATTTGGCTGTTTTGATGTCTTCTTCCAAATAATAGCATCTACGAACTAGGGTAAATAACAGTTATTAGCTGTTGTTCCACACCCCCTCACTGGACAGTTTATTTGTGGAAAGGCATTTATTCAAGTCAGTCACTGTGTCTACTAGATTAAGATCCATTATTTGAGGAAATAGAATAATGTGTACCTTAGGGAGCTACAGTCTGATTCGTCATAATCACACGCATTCATGATAGTGATTTCCTTAGCAACAGTACGCCTGCTGACATTTGAGTACATCATTATGTCCTTGCCGTTAAGTACAAGAGACAAAATATCCGGCAAGCGCTTGTGTTAATTGGCTGCTTGAAGCAAAGACGTCAAGGCCGTATGGATTACCTGCCCGGCGAGTACTGTGCGGTTGCTCCTCCGGTGATGCGAGAGGGTTGAGCAAGCGAGTGTTGGGGCGGGAGGGGGAATTGCAGGAGGAGGATGTGAATAATGCATTACAAGGTATGAGGCTGGTAAGGAGCCGGGGCTCTGGGAATTTAAAAGCATTTGTGTTTGTCACACAAATCAGGGAAGTCTCGCCGCTTTCGCGTTGCAAATCCGAAGCGACGGCTCGGAGTTGATGGCAACGTCGCCTGCGCACCTGCACGACTCTGGCCTGAGAAGGCGACGGTTCTCAGGAAAATGATAGAATGAGAGTGCGTACCGTGCACATGGAAAAGGGGAAGCTGGAATGTAGTTTTTTTTTTTTGGTAAGCCATACCTGAAATAATCGGAAGTGACGTGGAGCACAAGCCAGCGCTGTATTATTTCCTCTCATAGTCTCCTCTACTCAAATAAACACCATGCCTTAATTAGTCAATAGTGCATTATACAAAAGAAGAAATAGTAGCCTCCGCTCTAATAGACACCCAACCCTTGGCTTTTGAATGCTCCGACTTTGTTTCAAATGATGTTTTTGCTTGGTGTTATGAGTCGAAATTTAGGTTATAATCGAGCCTCAGCTACAGGATATTAAGACCAATTAGTATGTTAACTCTTTTACTGCCAAACGTTATCTAAAAAAATAACCCCAATAGTGCCAGCCGATTTCTGACATTTTCACTCATCTTTCAAGGCAAACAGAATATTGTGTGTGTGTGGGGGGAGGGGGCGGTGACTTTATAAACATACCATATAAAAGATTGGATTCCATTATTTCATTAGCTCTTTGACTGCCAAAAACGTTAAATAACGTTTCGTAAAATCCTATGGAGGAGTGCCAAAGACGTTAAAAGACGTTTTTTTTTCCAAAACAGGTGAAACTAACCATTTTCTATTGTTGATTACTCAAAAACGGAATAAGGTAGAAACAAACTTTTTTTTTTCTGATGGAAGATGAGAGTCCAATCTTGTTTTGGCAGTATGTGTGTTTCCATAGTCCAAACACATAATTTTCTATGGACCTTGAAAGATCAGTCAAAATGCTTAAAATCGGCTGGCACCCACGGCATCCCTTTTCTGAAAACGTCTGGCAGTCAAAGAGTTAGAAAAAAAGTATGTTTCTTCCTTATTCCGTTCTTTAGTAATCACCATTTGGAAAGAGGTCATTTGAGTGAAAATAGAAAAAATAAGGAGAAAACAAGCTTTTTGTATAGTTTTAATTAGTTTTATAAACGTAAAATGTATTTTCGTCTTTTTAGAAGCATTTTCCTTTTTTATTTTATTTTGTTAACGAAAGGATTTAATTTTCATTAAATTTAATAATTGTGCATTCAACATAACTTTTACAGTACTGTAATTCATAATTACATTTACAGTTACATTCTCTTTGATTACGTTTCTATACAATATCATTTATCAATATATATATATATATATATATATATATATATATATATATATATATATATATATATATATATATATATATATATATATTGATAATCAATTATCAATATTAAGAGGTAGAGTGATCTTAGTAGTTCACCGGTGGACCTTCAGTCACATTCCGACACAGTTTGACAGCATCATGTGGTTGACCTCTCGCTTTTGAACCTTAACCCAATGAACCATTTTCTGGTCACACCTCAAATGTACTCAAGCTATAATGATGTTTACGTCACAGAAACATATTCCCTTGGATGGACTTTTAAAAGCAGCGACTTATATGGGAGACTATCAAGCGAATTGAACACACCAGTGAGGTTCAGACACGGTAACGATAAGGTCGTTGACCCTTGCTGATGGGGAGGACTTATCGTGCCTGGCTGCCTTTGTTGCTCTGTAGCCTGTCATAGTGGCAATGTGTCAGTGCACACGGGCCTGCATATGATCATGTGTGCGTGTCTTTCTGGGTGGCAGGAGGCGAGTAGGGTGGGTGGTGGGGGTGGGTCTTCTTTAATGAACCAATAAGGCGTGTCGGAGGCGGTCTGTTTTTCACCTGGCCTGTTTTTTGGAACAGGATGGAATGACAGAGCGACGGGAATGGACAAGTGGGTGGAGGGCGACGGCTGGTTCTCTGCCAATGATCCGGTGGTGAGGAGTGGTGAGTGTATGGTGGTGGTATGGGTGGGTGGGGGTTACAAAGGTGCAGACAGACAGGAAGCAGATAAGACTCTCTGAGAGACAGAGCCAAAACAGTCTCAGTCTTTTTAAAGCTTTGGCTTATGGTGTAGGCTATGAAGGACTGTTAGGGCCACATTGAATAGAAAGAAAAAAACAAAATCTGAATTGAATTTTAAATATTGCATATTATTATAAGTGTAATTTTACATGTCAAAAATAGTCATGGTTTAATATTATATTAGGTTTGTAATTTTCTTTTTGCGAGTGAATAAAGTGGTAATATGAGAAATGGCCGATCTTAAACTATTACAGTAATTTATATTTTTCAGAGAGCAAACTAACAACATTACAAGAATAAGGATGCCGTTTTGCAACAAAATAATTTTACAGAAAATAAACTTATAATATTAAAATACTATGACTATAATATTACAAGAAAACATGTGAGTGAAAAAAGTTGTAAACTTGCACTAAAAAGGCCATATAGAATTATGACAATAAGGTTGCAATACTACATATTTTTTTTTAAATTATGTTCAAGATTAGAACTTTACTATGAATACAAATTTTATCTAGTAATTTTAAAAACATTTTCATTTATATTTAACTATTCAAACATTAACAACTTTTTTTCCTCATAATTTACTTTTTTCTCTTAACTTTCTGTCTTTTACTTCTCAATAGTATGATTTTTTATAGTTACGTTGAAAGACTTTTCAACATTTGAGGTCTTTTAATATTATTTTTTTCCCACTTTGAAACTTTTCCCCCACAATATATTTTTTTCCTCATAAAATTACATTTGTTATGCCTATTCTATCCTCATTTTTTTCCCAATCAATTTCACATTTTTTCCCCCTTAAATTTTTTTTCTCACAAAATAGATTTTTTAATGCAATTTTACAATTACTTTAAACACTTCAGCTATTTGAAACAATTGCTACACAATACACGTTCTGACTGCTAAATATAGCATCAGCATCAATGATTAAAAATTTGAGTATTTGAGCAACTGAAATTTTCTATATGAGAAAACAAACGGCAACAAGTTGTTTCGAGTCTTGTGAGCGAGCACCCGACCCACGCCCCCCCACCCCCCCGCCCCCCATGCCCCCCACCCACCCACCAACAGGGCTTTGCGTGTTACTTTAGGTAATGGCACAAAGCCGTGTCTGCCAAGTGCAGGCTGGCAGACACATAGCAGACCTTCACTTAAAAGGCCGTGTCAGGGGTTAAGTGGTCATGGAAACGGGAGGCCGCAAAGTCACGGCTGAAGTTACGAGCCGGCAAAGTCTCCGCCGTCAGCAGGTGGGAGGTGAGATGTGGTGTGAGGAGCAGGTGCAGTTTGGGAGGGTGATGAGGGTGGGGGGGGTACTAAAATTACACCACCGCACTGCTGTGACCCTGCAGGGTTGGCGTGCGTGTGTGAGAAAGAAAGTGAGAGTTGAGTGTGTGAGTGTGAGAAACAAAATCTGACACGTGAGGGCATGAAAATGTTTTTTTTTTCTTCTCCCCAAAGCCAAACGGTTGAGTAGTTATTTAGTGTATACACAGTGGCTTTAACAAATGTCACAGCTGTCCTCATCTAACAGTACACTGTAGGTAATTCTGTAATTGTTAATATACCACTACATAGAAGTTTTTTAGCCCAAAATATACTGATAAAAAAAAAAAAAAGAAACAAAGTGTTCCCTTAATTGTTTTGAGCAGTATATATGCTATGTACTGTATATGTACTGCTAAAAAAAATCATTTAATCTTTTTGAGTAGCGTATATTTTAAAATGATCAACTATCAAATCTATAGGGTAAGGATAGGGTTCGGGTTATTGGAGGGGAAACAAATAGATATCAATTAATTATTGTAATTTAAATTCCTGAAAAAAAAAAAAACTTAAAATGTAAGTCAATACCTCCCATTTTTTTGTGTGTGAAAATAATATGTTCTATGCAGCCCCACTCTTCTAAATATGGTAATCTGGTTAATATGGCATTAGTGAATTATGAGTCAATTAAGCAGCAAAATCCAGTATTTTTTTCTAAATTCAATATCAGAAGGCGGCCATTTTGCCACTTGCTGTTGACTGAAGATGACATCACAGTTGCTCAGGTCTCTGGTAACAACCAATCAAAACGCAGCTTCACAAAACAGGTCAGCTGTGATTAGTTGTCTGAGCCCTGAGCAACTGTGATGTCATCTTCAGTCGACATCAGGTGGCAAAATGGCTGCCCCCTGAGATGGATAAAAAGCGGCTGGATTTTGCTACGTAACTCATATTCCACAGATGTAATATTAATCAGAATGTCGTTTTTAGACCGGTGACATATTATTGTCAAGAAATGTTTAAGGTTGACCTTCCCTTTAAGTGCTTCAAAGTTATGCTTGATGCATCTCTGTTTAAATTTTAAATAGAGTCCACATTAAAGCTGAGTAAGTGGACTCACATTGAATAAAAGAAATAAAGGAAATGTAGTCCAGTGTCAATTAGAAGTTTGTTTATGCCATCCGTTTTGTTATATCTTTTACAATTATTTACTGTATTTATGGCAACTGCCTTAGCATAGATTAGTGACTAGCTAAGGTGCATTCTGACTTTTGTATTAATTTATGTTGAGTCATTGTCGCAGGAACTGAACTCCATTGTAAACCTAGAACACCTTCTAATGCCACTTCAAAATTGTTTTTTAGGTCAAAAATTCCTGTCCGCTTAAACCTTGACTGTGCAACAATCAAAACTGAAGCTTTTTCACCCAAGAGAACCCTGGATTCCATAGCTGCAAACTGTGGCATATTTTCCGACAAGACCGTTTTAATGACATTTTTAAAGAAAAATCAAACAAAAGGTTGCAAGTGTCAGAGCCAGAAGCTAAAGGAAAGATAGCAAGGGCAAACACTGTTATTTGATGATTACCCTTTTGTTATTTCCAACCTCTGGAGACACCGACAGCAGAAAAGAAGCCCTTCTTGGCAAACAAAAATCCGACAGACAAAAAACAAACAAACAAACTAAAAAAGTGGGAGCGCGAGGGGGGTGGAGGTGCGAGGAGCTTTGAGGATGAGACGAGGTGATGTATCGATCATCCATTGACAAACACAATAGAAATTTTAGATGTGAGATGTGAGAGGCCCACATCCATAATTTATCGGTGGGCCAAATGTGAGTGACGTGGGGTGTGGATAGAGGGGAGTATTGATTAGTGGGGGGGTGGAAGGAAGGACGGTTCCGGGGAGACATGAAGTGGGTGGGGAGGAGGGGGGGGGGGGCTAGGAGGTGCAGAGGCGAAGATGGAGCATGAGAAAGCCATTAAGGATAGCAGTGTTACCAGACACTGGCAGAGTGCAAAGAGAGAGGAGCGCAAAGATTGGAGAAGCAGCAGAAAGAATGATAAAGAGGTCAACAAGCACCCCCTCCCCTCCTGCAAACCTACCATCTCATCCCAACATCCCCAATCAATACGACCATGTCAAAACATAAAATGCATGCTTTTGCTCTTAAGTAAAAGATTTTTAAAAGCATTGATTCAAGAGCTGGTCGATGGAAATCAAGGCAGATTTGGCAGCGCCAAGAGGGGTAATAACACTCGGCTGATAATAGCACAACAGAGGGGACTCGGCGGTGTCAGCGTGGAGTGGTCCTGCGCAGATTATTGGATCCCACACGGCCAGGAGAGAGGCCAGGGTCAAGGGTTTGAGTAGTTTCTAGTTTCTACAGAGTCTGGCTCTGAGATTTGTCTATGGAGAAATGGATGGATGGAACCAGAGCTTCTTTCTTTTTAAACTTCAACGTGAGTATGTAGGCAAGACGTTCTCATAGGTTTGGTCCTGGGGACATTACGGTCCATGAAAGCCAGAGACCTAACCTAGTAGTTGTTGTACTTGATATGGGTCTTGGTGTTGACCTTAGTCACAAAACCAATTGTGGGTGATCTCTGGCTTGATTTCAACGCATCAAAGTCTTGGACTTCACTTGGTCTCAACTATCCAAAAGGTCGGGATTTTTCAACTCAGACTAGTCTCTGAACCTTATATAGAGGTCATGGTACTTAATGTGAAGACCAGACAAAATCAAAACAAATCTTCCATTTCACATTTTTACTCACATGTCTACAAATGTTATCCTTCACACACGAGCCTGACCTTGTTTTGTTGGTGACGACGTCAAAGTATTGGTCTTGATTAATTTGGACTCAAATCCTCAAAGTTTTTGTTTTAAACTGATCTACCATCACCATGGATTTGGTCTTGAGCTGCCTTTGTCTCATTCTTTACTTGCTGTCATATTGCTTCAGTATTGGTCTTGAATTGTTCTCAACTCCACAAAGATTTTAATTTGGTCACACGTTGCTTTGATCTTACCTTTCACTTGGTCTTGACCTGCTTCAATCTTGATCTCAACTTGGTTTAGATCTGTTTTAGTTTTGTCCTTCACGTGGCCTTCCATAGCCTCTGGATTGTATTGGACCTGATATCAAACCAACAAAGTCTAAGGCTTGACATGGTTTCAATTCCTGAAAATCTTGGTCTTAGTTTAATGTCACATTCCCTGACTCTCAGTCTAGACTTGGTCTCAATTGCTCAAAGGCTGGGTTTTGACTTGGCCTTACATTGCTTCAGGTATGGTCTTGATTTGGGCTTAACCAATGGATAATTTATTATTAGTATTTCCCTTCCATTTATTTGGTCCCACTCACCAGTTTGACTTGGTCTTCTTGATTTTGATTAGCGTTCTTGGTCTTTACTTACCCTGACATTTCCTCAGTCTCGGTCTCGACCAGGTCTCAACAACCCAAAATCTTGGTCTTTGCTTGGTCTAGGTATTGGTTTAAGGGGGTTTGAGTATACCACAGGAACATACATTGAGTGTAGCCAAGCGACCTCTGAGGAGTAAAAAAAAAAAGACTTAGAGAGGATTTCCTGTGAATGATATGTTGTTTCAAGCAAAGATATCCTCCAACCTTGATGTGACATTGCTGCACCCTTCTCTGAATTTCAAGCTGACTTTATTGATTCCTATTTGGCTGTGAGGGTTCTGTGTGTCCTGAATAAAAGCCACTCATCAGAAAGAGAAGGTAGTAAAACTCAGGGTGAGCTCAGTGTTAGAAAATAAAAAATCTCCACTAATGTGCACATAAGTAAAGTAGTGACAGTCCTTGTGTCGGAACAGTGTGTTTTTGTGTATCACATTTTCCGACTTTCATACAAATTGGGGGTAACGTCACCACCGCAGGAGCAGAATTCCGTCGTAAAGTGAGGACCCGCTGGAGATGAATTGATGTACACTTCTTGTAGCCTAAGGAGTTTTAAGTTCATGATAATGAACATATATTGATTGTTTGCGGATGTGAACTCCACAGGTAGGCTACTTTAGGAATGCTGACAATCAACTGATGAGTTGATGTGATCTGGAGCACCGAATTTGATTAGGGAACACAGCTCGCTGATAGCAGTCAGTCATTATTGCACAAACACATCTATATGAGCATCTTGTATTTTTAGAGCGGCACAAGATAATTGCCCAAAAGCGATAAAGGGCCAGGCCACCTCATAAATACAGATGTTATGCTGATACGTGACAGATGTTTCCAGGCTAAGCTCCTTCCATTAAAAGCCTTCTGCAGCCCTACCAAAGAACATTTAAGGAATCCGGCGTATAAAAAGCGCGTTAGCAGCGTCAAGGAAATTCAATTGCGCACATTAGATGGCAGTCTGTCAGCAAGGGCCGGAACGTAACAACATCAACAAATCATGTCCTGATTGAAATGCACTCAAAACGGATCATGCTGACAAATGTGATTGTATCAGGGCGCTAATGTGTACGGCCCTCTCCGCCGCTGTACACTTGAAATCCAATGAAATTCAAATATCCTCTGACACTTCCTGATACCATCAGCTGGCCAGTCAGCAAACTGGCACTTGCGTTGCGGGGGATGGAACGATGAAAAAATAGGAAGCGGGTAATTAATTTAAGTCAAAGCATCTCCCTGCTCTTTACAAGGTCTACACGGCGTTTAATGAGATGGTTGAATGTTACTAACTTTTTCATGATGCTAAACTTTTTGGATCTATGCAATGATTCATTTGCACATTTATGTACATCATCTATGTTCTTCTCATAACAAATATGGAGTTCACCAGTGACCCTGGTTCAGGTCATAAAAAGACAAAACCTGGCAGCGAGGGGGCAAGAAAAGCTTATAAAGCACTGGGGGAAACCTCCACATAGGTACATTAAAAAAATATATATATACATGTCACATAAAGTATACCTTTCTTCTCTATATGCATAAGAAATTGTAAAAAAATGTTTACATGAGTATGTGTGTTTTTAAATTGACAAGAAATACACTACTAAATAAATACATAAATAATCCAAAAATCACACATTTCAATAAAAAATGTGCAAAACAGTTCAACAAATATTATAGAATGGAGTAGGCCAGGTGTAGGCAAGTTCGGTCCTCGAGAGCCGCAGTCCTGCATGTTTTTGATGTCTTCCTCCTCGAACGCACCTGAGAGGCTCCTGCAGAACGTGATTATGAGCTGATGATTTGAAGCACCTGGGTTGGAAGCAGGAGACACCTCTATATATATATATATATATATATATATATATATATATATATATAAATGTATATATATATATATATGTGACAATATGTGTGTATATGTATATATATGTATATATATTTTAAAAATAATAATAATAACAAAAAAAAACATTTATTAAATTTTTTGAATTTATTTGTTTTTTTTAAAAAAAAGGAGAGCAATGAAAAGAGAGAGAAAAAAAAAAGGAAGCAGGAGACACCGAAAACATGGAAGACCCTCTAGGACCGAACTTGCCTATCCCTGGAGTAGGCCCACCCATTATAACCACCCATCCATCCATTATTTGAACTACTTATCCTCAAAAGGGTAACCATGAATGGATATTTATCTATTGCTTTAATCAACTACTTACCTTATAGCAACAAAAAGATGCAAACTTCAAAGCATGCAAACTTCAAACCTCTGTTTCTGTTAAAAAAAAAAACTGGGAAAAAAAAGCTGCTCAGTGGAATTGTAATGGGAAAAGAAAGCATAGAAATCAATGTTCACACTTAAAATTTGTGTACACGTATGTCTCCCTCAACGCTTGTATTTTATTTAGTAGTGCATGATGAGAACATTGTAGTTACTAAATAGCGACACAGTATTGGAGCTTCCTGCAAACAAAGCTTTCCTCCACAAATATATATATATATATGTAAGCAAGCAAAAATAGCCTGCTGTTATGAAAACAAAAAAAGTCATGCGTTTGCTATTTTTTTGGTTCCATTAAGTATGTGTTTGCTGCTGAGCTGAGCAAAACTCTCCGAGGTAACTCTCTGGAGAGGCCACTAGGGGAGCTTCTAGCCCCCTTTTCTCATTCCTGCTCAAACTTGAACACACACTATGGGCAAAGGCTTGCGGGTGACACAAAAACTGAAACAAAAGAAGGAAAATGTGTGCTCACCACTTCATCTTTTCGGTATCAAGCGGTAAGCTCGTTGACGAACAAGCCACACGAGTGCTACGCGGTATCGTAATAGGAGGACCTCCTTTATGCATTACACATTAAGATATTTAAGCTCTTTGTGCGGGTTAAGACTTGGAGCCGCGCCGTGTCATTCTGTGGGGGATGATAGGGAGCTTTAGTCGTGTCTGTATTAAGCGGGATGACTTCCAAAAGCCTGTGTTACGAGCCCTGTAGCTCCAGTCACTCGCCGTGTTGACACCCAATTCTGTCTGGGCCTAAGCGCCAGATGAGAGCCCCACATAGGCCTCGCAATAAAGACGGCCTTACCGCAGGGAAGCGCTCTTTAATTCGTCTTTCTATTGTAACCCACAGAATTTCCTTGTAATCTGTAAATAAACCGCTCAATTAATAAAATATATGGCAAACAAAAGACACTGGCGCAGTCTTGCAGCTGTGTAGCAAGTGCAAAGTTCAAGCGACATCCCATTATCAGCATTGCTCACATAGGTAACGCTGTAGATGAATTTTATTACCTTCACAGCTCCTCCAGACCGTAGGAAACCGTAGAACTTGCGAAGGGTGCTGCTGTATGTATGTGGGGAGTTGATGTCGTGTGTGAAAAAGAGTGCCGCACTCAAATGAGCATGCAATTCAAACTTTAAGCAGTCGATAAAGCACAGCTAAGCAGGGTATTAATGATTTTGTTTACTCGCTGCTGGCCTCTCACGCCGTCCTAGCAAAGGAGTTTGTAAACTTGGACACCGGAGCGGAGAGGAAAATACCCGGGTTAGCTTAGCAATTAGCACCTGGTACGGCACAAGTGGATGGATTTCAAATTGTCCAAAAGACAACTCTGGGTTCTGCCATAGGCAGATCCTGGAGGTTAAAAATAAGTTAATTTACCGTAGGTTGACACGGCTGTGTATATACATACCGTTATTATATTTACCTTTATGATCATTTTTTTTAAATTATGTGTTTTTTGCTACAAATACAATTAATAACCATATCAATTTGATTTGGGATTTGCTGCCTAAACGGTAAACACAAAGCAAACGTGGGTTTTAGGTGTGAGTCTGTGTTCTGATAAATATAAAATAAAACCAATATAATATATATATATATATATATATATATATATATATATATATATATATATATATATATATATATATATATATATATATATATAATATATATATATATATTCACCCCCGGTGACATCTCATAAAATGAAATAATAAAATGAAGGAAAAAAAACAAACAATTTTTATTTTAAAATTAATTTATTATACTTAAACAATGACATCATGAAATAAATAACAATGTTGAATATCTATGTCACATTGTTTATTTTACAAATATATTTTTCTTCTGTATTGAGTTATGTAATGAAAACATGAAATGAATAAAAACTTAACAAATGCCTTCGAATTAAAATATTTTCAGAGAAAAATGGAAAAATTAGTATTGAAGAACTCTTGATACTGTAAATGTATGGAGGGCTGGATTAACGAACAGAGCTGGCTGGATGTGGCCATAATTCGCTCACCCTGATCCATCTGATAAAGGGCTGATCTCAAATGGCCTTACTTCAAATAAACATCTGGTACTCAGCAGTTGAGTAAATAAACGTGGTAAATATTTGGTAAATTAAGCCACAGTTGAAACACTTGTGATTTTTGAACATAAAGATAGCAACATGGCAAAGCGTGAACGTCAAATGACACAAATTCCAGCACACGCGTCGTCTTTTTGAGCGGCAGGATTTTCCCCCTCTTGTTTTCTCTCTCTCTCTCGGAGAACGAGAACACGATTCTCATTCTGTTATAAATACCGCCCATCTGTCTGGTGTTGTACGGCGTGAGTGCCAACAGCCGAGTCCTTCAGGAGACACTCGACGTCTGTGTGTATATTTTCAGAGTGGGATTGAAGTAAAACATTGCCTGTTAATGTATCGTTTCCAGTCAACACTGTGCCCAAATGAAAACACCTACAAACCTCCACTTAATTGAAGGCTACAGCTTTTCACATTCAAGGCATTTTTTTCTCCGAGGGGAGAAAAGGGAGCACTTTTTTGAAATCAATATTCTCAACTTGTTTTCCAACAAATTAAAGCTGCCATTCTAAAGGCTGCTCTCACCAGGGACCAGCAATGAGAGACAGACTGCAGCGCTAAGTTTTGGATTTCAAGCAAGGGGGGGGAGGTTTACGGGGTGAAACCTAATCCCGCATTATCTCAAAACGACGGGAGAGATGGTGAAAAATATATATACCAGAAGGGAGCGGCGGATGCTATTCCTGTTTTCTGTCAGAATGGGTACGAATGTTCAAAAAGATGAGGAGTAAAAATATCATGACATGATCACAATTTCAATGTTTTTTTTAATGTTCATCGTACGTTTATCTTCATAATATAACATTATAAAAGTGTGTCACCATAACTTCCAGTTGACATACTTTCATTCTTTGCCTCATTCCCGTCTCCAAATTCAGCTCATCTAAAGCAGGGGTGGCCAACTTGAACAACACACATGAAGGCTACACAGAAAGGACATAGCCATGATTCGAGCACGAACCGCTACTTCATCGGCCCGCCCTCACTTGAATACATACACATGCAAGAACTGTTTGGTTTTCGAGTTGAATCACCACAAAATGCGATCCTGTCAACACTCCACATTGCCATTCCACCAGCTGCGCTCGAGTGTAGTAACAATTGTTTTGTGCGTTTTGTTTTGGTCTTTTTACAATTCAGTGCTAGCTTTTTACAAAAAAAAACCCAGCTGTTTCTTTCTTATGGAATGTTGGAACGTATTCACCCATTCACTCCATGTCGTTTTCACTGAAGCAACCCCCTTCGCTCCTGGCTGTTTTGCTGGATTTTGACTGATTTTGCAAAGCCCAAAGAATATTGGGTTCTATTGCTATCCAAACATGGAACCCACCAAAATAAATATTAGAGTCTCTTCTTTCATCATTTGTATCGGTTTTCGTTTGGCAGCAATTAGCATTAGAATAAAGCTACATTTCATCATTCACAAACCTGTTGAAAACAATGTCAAAAAGCGCTTGTTGCAACATGGCCCTGGCTGATCTCTTATACTCTGCTGCCACCTGCTGGCCGTTTTTTGTAACAACTGTCATTGCTTTAAGCCACCGCTTCATGTCAGAAGCTACATCAAAGCATTCAGAATGCTTTTGCATTAAAAAAAAAAACGAAACTAACAAAACACATGTAAATACGTTTTTGGGAATGAAGGACAAAGTATTAAAAAACATGTTTACACGTTTTTGGCTTTGAATGAGTTAATGGCCTTTTGAGCCTCTCCTCCTATCCTCTCCTTGCTGTATTTAGCGATCACAAACAAGATACGCCTCTACAGGAAGCAACGTGCTACCTAAAAACCTCAATTAGGTTCATCAATATTTGATGGAATGGCTGCAGCGTTCCCTCCTTCCCTTTCCTCTGCCTCCTCTTCCTCTCCCCTCCAGTTCCCCTGTGCTGATGCGCGATGTCTTTAATTGTTGGCCCAAAGCGCAGGAGACAGACACGACTTTGTTTTGCTCCGTAATGGAAGGCTGTGTCCCGGACACAATATTGAGTTTGGCTGTCTTGTATGAGCACGGCAGGTGCACTCCTGGCCTGAAGGGACATTGGAGAAAAGAGGTGTGTGGGGGGGATGCAGGGGGCGGGATTGAAGTGTTAAGCATTACATGTTAGGCAATAGTGTTTTTTTGCACTTCGACTTCGAACAACAACTTGGAATCTGAGCCCGTTATAACACACAAAAACATCAGTTCAGCGAGCCAAATTGAAGATACTGGCTTCTTCTTCTGCTTTCCCTTTGACAACCACATTGCTTCCACCTCACTCTTCCACCGTCGCCTGCCAGGACCCCTGAGCTGTCCTGGGAGGTGCCTTCACTCAGGGATTTCTCTTCATTGACTTCTCGGCTAAATTGATTTAATAGCCAACATTCTGGCCCCATTTTTTCCCTCCTTCTCTCTCACGGTCTCCTTTTTCAAACAGTGGCTGGCTCCGTCACGCCCTGCCATACCCCCCCTTCCCCACTCGGGATGTCTGGGCTATTTTCCAGGGCTATTGGAATAAGAACTGACGAATCCCTTCCAAGGTCCCAAGGAGATAATCTCCTGTCATTTCTGATTTGCATAATATTATTTAAAATTTAATGTAATGGCATTAAGTTATAGAGGACCCTCCCTTTCCTGTGAGCCCACATCTGTTTGTGATGTGTGTGCAGGAACAATACCGGGCGAGTTTGCCTCTGATTGGGTAAAAGGAATCCCCTCCGTCTTTTCTGAGCGACCCCCACCTTCCAATCTGCGGCAGCTAACACAGACCCGGGCCGCAGTGTGCAGAGATAATCAACAGATAGCTCAAAGCAGATGAAAGCGGCATCAGATCTCTCCTCACACACACACACACACGCACAAGCGAGACACACGGCAAACAGCTATAACAAAGCAGTGTGTACTGTAGCAGGGGTACGGGGGCCAAGGCAGAGCCCAGAGGACAAGAGGGCCGGATAGCTTTCCATTTGTCAGATGTGTACGTGTCCTACTTAGACGGCTGCGACGGGACTCAATTAGACAGCAGGCAAGATGAGCCGGTAAATGAACGTAGAGTATTAATGAAGACAACGGAAAGGGGAATGCGGAGGGACGGGCTCGTTCGTTTGTTTTGGGGTTGGCCGGGCCAAACGGTTCCGCTGCTGAACAATGCTTAGATGATTGGGAAAGTGGTTATGCAACGGAGAATTCTATGACTCATCTACAGACAGCAGCAGGTGTCTATTAGGGCAATTTAATGTTTTCACCCTGGGCCCGTGTTATGTGCTCATTAAGTCCCTGATTGCACATTTGAATTTGATCTTTGAATTGATAGTGCCGTTTCACAAACAAAAGGCATCCATGTCTGAAGGATGCCCATTATGATGCAATATCTGTAAGTATGATAAGAAATAGAAAAACATAGTAGAAAATTGCCAGTATTTTTTTTCCAATTTTAAGGAATAATGCTGTGTCGGGATAGATAGGTCTTTTTTTTTTTAATTATCCGTCCATGATTTTTTTTTTATTGTATGCATCAAAAGTAATTGTGGTATCGGTGCTTGGTATCGGTATTGGTGACTACTCAAGAGTCGAGTACTAGTACTGGTATCGGTCTGAAAAAAACACATAGGATATTCCTAGTGGTTAACAAACTTTTTTTTTTTTTTTATTGTATGTATCAAAATTAATTGTGGTATTGGTGCTTGGTATCGGTCTGAAAAAAAAAGTTGGGTTGAATATCTCTAATTGTTAACATAGATTTATTTTATTTGGCATGTGCACTAATTAACAAGTGTCATCATGAGGCACGGTGGTGATGAAGTGCTGCCTTCACGAGTGAAAACACAATCCATATTTTCACTTTATCTTTATGGATGCTCACTTTCTTCTTCACACTTGCCTCATTGCAACTCCCTAGCTCAACCTCGTGCGTCATGGTACCCAGCATTGACCCCGCAGTAGAGGGAACTGAGTGAGGTCAGCAGCAGCTCATGGGCATTGTCTTTCAATTCTAATTTCTACTGAAATGATCAGCTTTACAGACGCCACGGCAGGTGTGGTTGAATATGTCTCGCTGTTATCATCTATGAGTGTGGACACGACATCGAAATCTAACATATTTTAAGAAGAAGGGAAAATATACAGAAAATATTTAAAAATCACATTTGGAGAAACACGCTTTTGTTGGACAGCAACTGTTTGCCTTGCAGATCTAAAGTTCAAACTTGAAGGCAAACGCATGCACAAAAGCAGGAATATACGAAACACACCGAAACACCCTGGCACACGCACGCGTGCGCACACAAAGAGCATGTCTATTCTCCATGGTAGAATATTTTACACACATTAGAAAATAAATTCATTCCGAGTTAATTTGGTGAATGTTTGCCAACGCGGGGCAGGAATACAATGCATGTGAGCTCTGGGAATTGCAGATTGCTTTCCCTCTCCCGAAGGCATTCCCTTTGTCTATCTATTTGGTGTGATTAAAAATACAATGATGAATGCATATTTCTTCCAGATGAATAACTTGAAGCAGTTGGCAGCAGATGAGTCGGGGAGCAGACTGTTGGAAGTCGCTGGGTGTGTGTGCGTGTGTGGGAGGGGGGTCAGAGTGTAGCCAGGTCAGGCAGATTCACAACCAGCCAATCAAACGGTCACCTGGACAACAGTCCTCCCCTACAGGCGTGGACTTGCTTACATTAAATCATCTGGGAAGAATGTTCTGTTTCTAAATGTTCAATGTCCCGGATAAAATTTCCCAAGTCCCGCACGGAACGCGCTGGGCAAAACCTCTGCGATGCCTGGGGAGGGTTTGCTGCTTGAAGGGGAGCGGTTGAGGCTCGTATCCCCCCGTCGAGATCCATCCAGGCTGGGCTGGAGCGAGTCGAGAGGGGGCCCTCCCCTCCCTTTACATGTCAACTTCAGAGAGCATGCCTTGCGCAGCCTCTGAGCTTTGATACCGAAATAGTTCAGGAAGTCTCTGTCTAAAAAAAAAAAAAAAAATGCCCCAACAGACCACGAGTGCAGGGATGGATGGGGGAAAAGTGGGAAGATTGATATAACACAAACAGAATGGGAGAAATACTACATATAGTATATGTGGGTTTGGTGAAACTTGACACGTGTATACAGTTGAACCTCTGAAGTTGGACTGCCCGCGTAAGAGTGAAGGATTTCCTGCAAGACCTCAATTCAATATGCAGTGAATGGATAATTGTGCATTACAAAATGTGAAGTAATGTGCATTACCTTTGGATCACGGCATGTCATTAAAATATGTATTTGTGACTTGTAATTTATTTGTTGTATGCGTTTCAATTAGCAAATAAAATATGGCAGCTTGGAGATGAAGTGCTGCCACCTGGAGTGAAAATGCAATTGACTATTTCTTCCATTTGGGCAGTCATCTTTTCCTTACTTGTGCTTGATGTTGCTTGTCTCGTTGCCAGGGTTATTATAGTTTTGGATTTTTCATTGTACAGTAGTTAATTTTTAGTTTGTTTTGACTTTACTTTTGAGTAAAATGTTATCTTTATTTTTTTACAGAAAGCTTGTTAGCTTTTATTAGTTTTTATTTGTCTAGAAATGCTTTAGTTTGTTAGTTTTAGTATTAGTTTTAGTTTTTTTTAATATTCATGTAAAATTTGTCCAGTGTAATATTTAAAAACAAAACAAAAAAGGACAACTGAGTGGTGTGTCATAAAGTAAGATAAATAATTCTCAAACACCCGTTTGACTTATTACTTTCCTTATTTTATAATAATAGCAATACCGAAATAAACACATTTAAAATGAAACCCGAAGGCTCATGTAGATATTAATTGACAGGAAAACAAAAACATTCTCATTATGGTAATATAGTTAGTTATATTAACGTAAAATGTACTTTCAGTTAGTTTTCATTTGTTTAAAAGCATTTTTGTTAATTTTATTTCATTACTGAATTAAAACAAAGGTTAATTATAGTTGTTTAATTACTTTCTGTTGACATTTTTTTTAAATTTCATTACTGAGAATTAGTATTTTTTAAATTTTAATTATAGTTATTTACTTTCTGTTATTGTAAAGATCTAGCTCCGCCTCCAGTCATCATGGACTTAGATTTGAACTCGGCATTGGCTGAGGGTGGGGTAAACAGAGTCTCATTTGCATGGGACATGACTCCTGCTCAAAACAGGAGTTCAGTCAGACTAAAAAGTAGCGCGAACGTGAGCTGCAATTCTTGATTGGATTGAAGGGAAAAAAAATATGAAATGTTACATTGTTAAAGTGGAACCTTGAACATTTCTTGACAATAACATGTTATATGTGACCTCACTAGTCTAAACATCACATTTTGATTAATATTACATTTGTGGAATATGACATATGTAGCAAAATCCAGCCGTTTTTATCCATCTGAGGGGGCGGCCATTTTGCCACTTGCTGTCGACTGAAGATGACGTCAATGTTGCTCAGGACTCAGGCAATGACCAATCACAGCTCACCTGTTTTTTTTTATGCTGAGCTGTGATAGGTTGTTACCTGAGACCTGAGCAACTGTGACGTCATCTTCAGTCAACATCAAGTGGCAAAATGGCCGCCTGAGATGGATTAAAAGGCATAGATTTGGCTGCCAAACTGTTAACTCATTTGCTCCCAAAAATGTATAAATACTTTATATTTTAAGTGTCCCAAAGACATATTTATACGTTTTTTATGTTTGTTTGTTTTTATGCTAGAGCAGCCTCTCAACGTTTGAAGAAATGGTAGTCATTACAAAAACGGCCAGCAAGTGGCAGCAGAGCAGAAAAGAGCAACCAGGGCCCATAAAATGGATTAGAAATGGCTGGATTTTGCTATTTAACTCATATTTCACAAACAAAATATTAACCAGAACACCACATTTGACTTTCCTCTTAAAATCATAACATACAGATATTTGCCAAAGCCAAACAACTCATATTTGAATCAGCACCAAATAGTACAAGTATTTTTATATACACCACAATCACCAACATATGAAGTGTCATGAATTGTAATTATCTGGAATCTTTCTACTGATCGTCATAAACATTTCATGTAGTCCTGCTAAAAATGGTCAAAGATAGAAACCGGCTGTAATTAAAAGGGATCACATTAAAACATGAAAGCATTTCATGATGCTGGATGGTCTTTCTTTCTGTTTATGAAGGTGGTCTGTTAAATGATTTAGGCACAAACTGAAACTTTGATAAGACGAGGACACTTTAAACCGCACATGATAATGTTAGTAAATGAAAACGCTTCATACAAAACCGGGGCTTGATTTATTATTATTTTTTGTGTGTGTCTGTGCAGCTTTAGAGTGTTTTCTCTGTGTGATTGAATGTGGTTGTTGAATGTGGTCGGGGCAAAGAGGGATTTGTATGGGCCTTTGAGAAAAAAGGAAAATGGTGTCAAAAAGGGGTTTGTAAACAACGCCGAGCTTTGTGGGCTTTTCCAGCGACGACATAACTCTTTGAGTTGTCTTCGGCACATTTTTACACTCATCTTCCGAGGTGTTGTCCAGCCAGGCATTGTGATGAGGCGCGCCTCATCTGCTATGCACATATCCGCATCCTAATGACCGGGCTCCACCGCCGGCCTTTGATCACAACAGAGGGAAATTAAAATCATGATGTTGAATTATGAATCCAATGACAACATGGACTCTGACGGCTCTTTCCAAACACGACTCTCCCTTTCTTGTTCTTTCCCGTCTTTCCCCTTTATTCAACGCCACCTCCCTTCTCTTTTGGCTGCTTTCCTATTCTTTAAGAGAAGGGAGCGGAGGAGTGCGGGCGGGGGGGGGGGAAAGTTTCAAACGCCGATAACACGCAGTTTGATAAAACTGACAAGGGACTCAATTAAGGCCTCCCCCTGTCAAAGCCGCAAGTGATATTTTATTAAGTGGCACCGTGCCACGCGACGGCTACATCAAGCGACAACATCTGTAGACGAGAAGGCTGCAGCCGTTGGGTAAGAGGGACACGTGTTGCCACTTTTGGGAAACATCAGTCATGGAGCATTTCAGAAAGGCCGCCGTGTTTGGATGCTCGTCGAAATGTTCCTCATAATGCCCGCAAAGTGCGTCTGAGGCAAGGAAATACGGTTGCCCTCGTTTCCTCTCTGCGTTTTCAACATACTCAAACACAAAAGATAACTGCTGTTGGCTTTTGTACGAGTACCGACGGAACAAGTATGACGAGCGTTCGGGCAAATGTAGGAAAAAGAGAGAAACAATCATAGGCTGCGTGATGATGGGGCTGGGTTAAGCATTGCATTACAGTGTCATTTTAAAAGAATACAAGAATTATGAAAAGCTAACCAGTTATTCTGTGAAATGGTTAATTTCAACTCTTCCCTGAAAAAATTGTGAATTTATGTTGAGCGATTATGATTTTATAGCACTTTTTATGAATATTGCTGCATTAAGTACAGTATCGGCCATTTTGGACAGTCACGTGATCATCGTGTTGTGGCCGCTAATGACAACAAGTCGAGTTGTAGAAGATTGACACTGTAGATTCAAATAAGACTGGTAAGTAAATAATAAAGAAGTGTAGAGGTATGTCAAAATTCTATTTTCTTTTATTACTCCTGGCTCAGCTAGCGAACGTCACATGACAAAACTCAGAAAACAGGTGAGTCGTGATTGGACGTTAACTGAGCCCTGAGCAACTGTGATGTCATTTTCAATCGACAGCAAGTGGCAAAATGGCCGCCTGAGATGGATTAAAAGGCATAGATTTGGCTGCTTAATTTATATTACAAACTATAAACTCACTTGCTCCCAAAAATGTATAAATACGTTATATTTAAAATGTGTCGCAAAGACATATTTATCCGTTTTTTTATGTTTGTTTGTTTTTATGCTAGAGCAGCCTCTCAACTGCAGGGAACGGTTGAAAAAAAGTGTAGTTATTACAAAAACGGCCAGCAAGTGGCAGCAGAGCAAAAGAGATCAACCAGGGCCATGTTGAAAAAAAAGCTTATTTACCCACAGTTCTAAACAGATTTGTTAATAATGATGAAACTTAGCAATGCTAATGGCTGCAAAACGGAAACAGATAAAATGATATATGTTTTTCCTGAAGAAAGAATAGAGACTATAATCTAACACAATATTCTGTGAGCCTTGCAAAATCAGTCAAAATCCAGTAAAACAGCCTGGAGCGAAGGGGGTTGCTTCAGTGAAAATACGTGTTTAGACTAGTGGAGGCGCATAGAACATAGTATTGTAAAGAAAAATTTACTTGACTTCCCCTTTAGCCTTAGATTTAAAAGCATTTACACTAGGGATTGATTTGTGTGCAGCATAACAGATGGATGCTGCTTCACTATGTTTACTTTACTTGAGTACCTGAATTTACAGCTAAACTAAAACAAAACTGGTGGCATTTTATCAAATCATTGCTGATGCCCAGGAGGCCAGTCTCTTACTTACACACTGCATTTGCGCAACATTCCCCACCAACACAAACGCTTCCTTTTTTTCTCTCCTTCTAAATAGTCGAATTTGTAGCCGCATGTACTTGTTTTGGTGCTGAACATTCTTTGCTATTCAGTTGCATATAGTGCACAAATTAAAAGTCAGTCTACCGTTGCACTCATTTGATGTTGCTTTGGTTGAGAGACTCTGCAAAATAAAGCAAATGCAGCTTTCTGAATAACATTACAAACAGGTCTGGTTGTTTACGAGGACGACCACATCGTATATTAAGAAAGCGCCTTCCTACTTTCGATTTCTCTCTAAATAAAAGTGAATCCTTGTGAGAGCGAGAGGAAGAGAGCAAACACTGGTGTTGCAGTCAGATGAAACTTTAATGTCTTCCTTGTAATTGGGATTGATCTTGCAGGATGCTGTGCTCACATAAAAAAAAAAAGTGCGCGTGTGTGTGTTTGTGCTGAAGCGTGTCACCTGACCTGCGGGATGTTTGCGCACGTCCGCCTTCATCTTCAAAATGCGTCGGCCTGAGCCCGTGGCGGAACTGACACTTGCTGCTACAGGATCTCGCTGCTGCTGACCATACATAGTCTGTTTCATGTAGAACAAAAGCGCCAGCGGAGGACACAAAAGGCTGCGGGTTCAAAAGCAGCGTAGGCGTAGGGTTGCCCAGGCCCGGGAAACATGAAACAATCAGTGTACAAGTGTCCGCGCATAAGAGGACCACGAGGCACCTCTGCAACAATGATGCTCAAATAAAGGCAGGTGTCAGTATAGGAATGGATCAAATACAATGTTGGTGATTAGACCAAATGATGTCATCGTCATCATCAGAGCACCCGCCATATTTCCTCACCTCTATAGACACTAGTGTTCATTTTATCAGCCATTTTTAAATGTAGTCTTTAGTTTTAGTCCAGTTTCAATCACATCATTCCGTTTTTATTACGTCCATTTTTAGTTGACTAACATTTTAGTCCACGAAAAATTATTTTATTCATCTAGTTTTTGTCAACATTTTGTCGTTTTAGTCAGGACAATCATTTTACCCCTGTCTATTTTTTTTTGTAAGCAGATAATCTTGAACATTTCAGATACAAAACTATTTCACATAAAATGTTATCTCATCCTTTTGATGAAAAACAATTTGACACACAATTGCAGTGTATCAACAAGTGGCTATTATGGCCCCTTGCTAAGAGCTAGTAAATTAGCCAACATTAGTTAGCGGTTGGAAAAAAAAAAAAAGGGAGAACAATGATGATGACATGTCAAATGATCAATACTGAGCTCTCCCCAAAAAAGAAAAAAAAAAAAGTTAGCGGTTGGATTAACATTATTGTTAGAACGCTATAGCCGTTGGATTAATGTTACATTATAACTATAATTTCCTTCTTCTTTTTTTTTTTTTAGCTGTTCACCGTAAATCCACCTCCTGTCTCTCCCATGTGTTTGTGCACGTTGCACTCGCTAGCTGCACATTTGAAAGGGGGGTGTGTCACATTGACATAAGATTTTACAAAAACATATCATTTTCATCTAGTTTTTGTTCATAAACTTAAATGTCCATAGATTTTAGTCCAGTTTTTAATTAAGTGAAGTACATTTTTGTCTTGTCAATGAAAATGCATACTGATTTAGCCCCAGTAATAATTTATTATTGAGGGTTTTAGTCCGGTAAAAAATGTGTGTTGATGAAATAATTTTTGTTAAGTTTTCGTTGATGAAATTAACACTAATAGACACAAAGCTGAAATTAATAACCTTCGATTGAAAAAAAAAAAAAGAAGCCAAACTTCAAATAAACTTTTCTACTTAAGCAGTCAAGAAAAGCACTACTAGGTAGCTGCAATTATCTTTTCCTTTTGTGAAATATAGTGTTTACCAAATTCTGTATATTAAGGATAACATAGTGGATAGTTGCTACCAATGGTGGCATGGAACTAAAATGATCACACCTATGGTATATAGCAACTACAAAAATTCCCGCGGAAATTTTGAATGGGAATGCTGACTCTTGCAAGGTGGAAAGACGTATGTAGTACTTGGAGCAATAGTAGTAGTAGTATAGTAGTAGGACTTTTAGTAGTAGCACTTGTAATAGCTAAAAAAGCAGTATTTAAATAGCAGTCCATTCCATTTAATAAAAATGTTTGTTTTTTTAAATAATAATAATAATGTGTTTTTTTTTTTGAAAATGTAGTATGACATTAATTGAATGAATTGTTTACAAATAATCAATTAACGGTTATGATTTTCTTCTTGGAAACATAATGAGCATTTAATGAAAAAACATAATGACCGCAATAATGGTGACAAGTGAGGGTTGTCGTGTCCACATCTCAGCTCTCAACTCAATTCAGGCACCGACAAGCACTGCTTCTATTTTTAATAAAAAGCATAATACCATCATAAAACAATAATCTAACCCCCTAATCCCCTCTTCTTCTCTAATGTCTTCCTCTATTCTGTCCTCCGTCCCTCTCAGGTTATTTATGACTGATGGATGCGCCCACACTGGCGTGCGCCATCACGACCGCCTCTATCATCAGCGTTTGAAGTGCACCGACGCCGGACGTGATGAGATAATACCTGGGAATGTGACATTTCCATTCGTACACCCCGTGCAAGGACGTGTGTTTATTTTTTTTCAGCCACGGGAACTTGATAGGGTATTACAAGTCTGTCATATGAGTGGCCAATATAAAATTAATTTTAGCATGACCGCGCTTGGATTCTTACAATATGATTCATGGTGGCGACATTGAGGTATCGAGTAGCTACATGTGAAAGCTTCACCTCTAATTCGTTTTTGGGAAGGAGGATCAATGTGGCAAAGTGCCTCAGCTAAGGACTATAAGTGTGCCTCAGGTCCCAAATTTCAGGCAGTCATCTAAAAGGGGGTAAATATACTAGAACTAATAAAACAGAGCTAAGCTGCAATTGCGATTGAACTAATACACTTTCTTCTAAAAGTATTTGAACAGTGAGGTTAATTGCTTGTTTTTTTGCCTTTAGAGAATTTGGCATTAAAAGATGAGACAAGAAATAGAGACAAACAGTTTAGCAGATTATTTAGCAGGATTAGTTGCACTGTAATTGCTTGCATAGGAATAATTTGCTCTCCGGTTTGCCTGCCCACCCTTAAGAATGACATTAAACAACCAAGTGAATCTTTTGTTAGCTCTGCTGCCGTATGTTATGGATGTCATCATATTTCATTCATAAATATGACAACAAAGTGTGCCAATCCCTGTGAATCATTGTAGAAATCAATTAATTGAATGAATTATTATTATTATTATTGATTGCATTACCGCTGCACAGAAAAAAAAAAAAATCCAACACAATGCCTTTATTGAGAGTTTAGACTGATAATATACCACAAACCATAATCTCAAAACATTTTCATATTATTTCAAACTCATTTTACAACATTACACTTAAAATTTAATGTAAGAACGCAACGGAAGTATACATGCATACATCAAAGCCTCTCTTGTCTCTTTCACATACAACTCACGCTAAACTTAACTCTTCCCCAACAAATAATCATATTCTTTTCTATCTTTTTTTTTAAACGCTCAATAGCACTTTGAGATTTCTTTTAAATGTAGTGTATTACAAATATAATCTGCTATTATTATTATTATTATTATCCATCCAACCATTTATTATTATTATTATCCCTCACAAGGGTCGCAGGTGTGGTGGAGCCTATCCCGGCCAGGTTCGGGCAGTAGGCGTGGTTTACCCTTAACTGGTTGCCAGCCAATCGCAGGGCACACAGAGACAAACAACCACCCACGCTCTCAATCACACCTAGTAGGGACAATTAAGAGTGTTCAATTATGCATGTCTTTGGAATATGGGATTAGACCAGAGTGCCCGGAGAAAACCCACGCAGGCACGGGGAGCTTTATTATTATAATTATTATAATAATAATGATTATAATTATTATAATAATAATGATTATTATTATTATTATTAGTAGTAGTAGTAGTATTAGTATGACTTCAGTCAAGATGTGTTACTTCAACATACTTCCTTGATACCAATTACAATTTTCCCACAAGCCATCTTCTGGTATATTTGAGTCTTCAAAAAAAAAAAAAAAAAATTAAAAACATTGCACAAAAGCTGCAAATTAGTGAGTTTTCAGTGGATAGCTGAGGATAGGTTGAGTTGAAGTGTTTTTTGAGAATTTATGATTAGCTAAACCACACATAAATGTCGGTTCACTGTATGATGATTTTGATAGCTTCAACCATTAAGTTTCCAATGTATTTGTGATGAGTTCTGGAGAAAAACAAAGTCACTTTGAAAGGGGTGTGTGATAGTGTTTTTGTTCTCTGCTTCTACCTGCAGGCTGCTGTGTCCTAACAAGCTAGCAGGTGTGTTGTCAGCCCAGGGGCACCATGTCTGTTGTCAGCCAAGCTTTTGGTTCCCTCACTGAACGACTGTTTTTTTTTTTTTTTTTTTTTTTCACAACTAGAAGACTTTCACAACTCTGCAGCTGCTGATGGCTTTTTGCTTTGTTCTTTTTCTCACACAATGTCACCCTGATGCTGGCCATATGTGAGCATTAGCGGCAACACTAAACAAATCGAAGCGTGCAAATGTGAGGGGTTAGCAAGTTTAAACAATAACACTTCTCCGAGTGAGAAAAATAACTAATTACTATTGCTCTGACATAAAGAGATGCGGAGTAAAACTATGTACAGTAAGGAAAAAAAATACAAACAAAACAAATCATTATTAGCTCTGGTCCGACGGCGCTAATTGGACACACACATACTTGCGGAGGGAACACTTGACAGTCCTTTAAATGTTGCATTAATCAAACGGCTTAATGTGAACTGACAAGAAGCTGGGCAATCTGGCAGCCATCTGGAAGACAAGCCTGTCAGTCACGGCGAGGTGAGAAAGAGGGATGGCTGAACTTTGGGTTCACCCCGCAAGGAGGGACAACCAAGGAGGCAAACGACAAAATAGCTGAGAAAAGGCAGAAATAGAAGACACATACGTTAAGGGTGCTAAAATGTGGACACAGAAGTAATCCAAGTTTGTTTCTTGTCACATGTAAACACGGGCTGCAATCGGCATTCCAGCTGAACAGCCTTACAGCTGAACACACTTAACTTGACTTAAGACTTGTGGTATGACTGACTGTAACCAGTACCTCAGGAATCTTGTTTGCACGCAGCTATTCTGTTGTTCTTAATAACATTGTTGCATGCAGAAGGCTGCGGAAAGACATTCCCAACTCTTGTCGTAAAGTTCAACAAATGGAAAACGGTTGGATTTACGCTACATAAATCAGCTGATAAAAATCTTTTTTTTTTTTCCTACCGCCGTAGTTCAGAAACAGATAACACATAAACACGTGAAAAACAGTTAAATTTGGAATCTAATTTAATACACAGTTTTTAGATCGGAATCAGGCTGCTAACATTTTGCATAAAAATTTGATTGGCCAATGCAATGGGTCAAATGCAATCAGACAGATCAGGTATACTGTCAATGTGAGACTGATTTAGAAAAAATGTGCCCATGCGACGACTGACCGTCGGGAATTTCCTCTAAAACGTCTGCACCACAGAAAAGTCATTGTCACTAGTTGCTTAAAAACAAACAAAAGACATTGAATTGGCAAAAATTCAGACTCAGCAATAAATTATTAACACTCATTCACTCCCAGCCATTTTCACTGAAGCAACCCCCTTTGCTCCGCTCTCAGTTGTTTTTTGTATTGCTATAAAAACATGGAACCTAACAAAAGAAATATTAGTCTTTTCTTTCACTAGGAAAAAAATATATTTCTATCTGTTTCCATTTTGCAGCTATTAGCATTAGAATATAGGTAAGTTTCATCATGATTCACAAACCTGTTTAAAACACTGGGTAAAAGAGCTTTTTGCTACATGGCCCTGGTTGATCGCTTATACTCTGCTGCCACCTGCTGGATGTTTCTGTAATTACTACCATTGCCTCAACTGTTCTCGGCAGTTCCGAGGCTGCATCAAAGCCTGTATGCTTTAGCATAACAAATACCATATAAATACGTATTTGGGAGACTTAATTTTTTTTAAATAGAAGATATTTGTACGTTTTTGGGAGCAAATGAGTTAAGTAATAAATAATTGATTCAGTAATTGATTATTTCATTGATTACTCGAGTAATCCCTCGAGTAATCTTGTGGTCAACTCACCATGTTGAAGTGAGTAGATGAACCTTATGTTGTTGTTGTTTTTAAAGTATTTTCCATCATCTTGTGTCTTCTAAAGGAAATTACAAAACTTTTTTTCGGGTGTGTCCCAATGACTTGCAGACTTTTGCTATCCGCAGCAGTGCTCATGCCTATCGCCCTCAAATTTAGACCTGAAGTGCGACTCCATTTATGCTAGCAGGCTAAGTCACTGGCGGTGTCTGCCTGCCACGCTAACGAGGCGAACAAGAAGCAAAGTGACAAGACTGTGATACAAGCAACTTAGGATTCTTCTAGTCGTCTCCTTTCTGCACTTTGATTCGCTCCCTCCAGCGGTTAGAGACATTTTGATTTTTACTCGCCCGTAGCGTACTTAAGACTTTTATATGAAATCCTGGAGTCTGATTTCACATTGTTCTCAAGCTAAGTTATGTATGACAAACGCCCGGGGCCGAATCACCATCAAAGGAGCTCATGGCAGGGACGCAGCACTTCCAAAGCTTCTAAAGCGATGACAGATGTCACTTGTGAAGCACGAGCGAGGGGATGAAAGTGGCGGGGATGTGATGGGGCGGCGCGAGGACGGCGAGTCCGTCGTGACCTGCCGTTGAGGTCTAATGGGGAGAGAAGCCCGGGCGGCCGTCTGTCTGGACGAATGCCGAAGGGGGCCGCGGTTCTTAAGTGTCACAGCCACCTAGATTACAAGTTAGCTACCTGGCAGCCCTGCAGCCAGACGCCGGGCCGGTCGGGCAGCCTTCATCATCCTGTCACCGGATGGGGATGGAAGTGTCTCCCTCGGTTACTCTGGCGTCAAATTCGTCAGGGTATACAGAGAGAATAGTTAATCTGAGGAAATGAAAAGGGGGCCACGGGCTTCTCTATTCCTTGTGCTCACCTGGGTACTCTCCCTGGTGTGACAGCGCGAGAGGACTCGACAAACAAGGAAGAGCAGCGAGCAACTTTGAAACAAACAGGCAAGTGAGTGCAGGCGAACCAAAACAAACTTAACTCGAGAAATTCACAGAATGCGCCCTCCCCTCCTCTCGCGCCCACCCCACCCTCTTCCACTGCTTTCTCCACTGTGTCTTTATTGTGGCTTGATATGTCACCACTGTCTATATCTTCTACTTACTCAGGACTTCAAGTGGCTGTCTGTATTTTGCTGCGCCATAAATTATTCAGCGCCATGTGTCTTCTTAGTATCTGCGCCTTCCGCTGGGTTGCCATCTTATATCCCCTCCTCTGAAACAGGGGGGCTTTGAGAGAGAGTTTGCAAAAGGTAACACAGGAACTTCAGCTTCGACAACCACTTTCTTAGTCGCGGCTCTTGTCAAGCACATATATTTGTTCCAGCACAAGGAAAATGTGTAAAAGAAAAACAGGGGCGGGAAAAAAAAGTTGTACCTGAATACGACAAGGAGACCAACAAGCTCCACTACTACATCTACAACAACTTGGATGAGATGCACAACTCAAAATAATGACAGTAGCGGAGCCTCCAAAGACGACCCTAGCTACGGTTTGTGCTTGTTGCTCTAATTTCACAACAATTTCCTCACATGTAAAGTGATTGTCACTATCACAAAAGGCTTTGTTAACTGCACTGGTGATTTTGGAGTCAGTAACTTTACTTTTAATATCGTATAAGTACTGTATACAAAAAAATTAACACTAATGTATAATAAAACAAAAAGAAAATCCTCTCATTGAAAATGGGGTAAACGTGCTCTTTAAAAAAATTATTGACCTTAAAAATACATTTAACTCATTCAAACACAAATAAGTGTAAATGTGTTTTTTAATACTTTGTCCTTCACTCCCAAAACCGCATTTATATGTTTTTTTTTCATGCTGGAGCATACAGAAGGCTTTGATATCGCTTTTGACATTAAGAGTTGGCTTAAAGCAATGGTAGTTATTACAAAAAATGGCCAACAGGTGGCAGCAGAGTATAAGAGATCAGTCAGGGCCATGTTGCAACAAGCTCTTTTTGCCAGTGTTTTTAACAGGTTTGTGAATAATGATGAAACTTAGCTTTTCCCTGATGAAAGAAGAGACTTGTTCAATGTTTTTATAGCAATAGAACACACTATTCTGTGGGCCTTGCAAAATCAGTCAAAATCCAGTAAAACGGGAGCGAAGGGGGTTGCTTCAGTGAAAATGGCCTGGTCCCTACTGGAAGTTTTTTTAGAAGCATTTTAAAATATACAACTGTCATACATACACAGTGCTTTAATAATTTGACTGTCAATAAATAGCATTAATAGTTTCAGAATTTTAAAACATATTGGGATGTGTATGAGACAATTACCATTGTATGATGTTACTTGAGTTTGCACAGGTGTCAAACTCAAGGCCCGGGAAATAGATCTGGCCCGTCACATCATTTCATGTGGCCCGCGAAAGCCAGATTCTTGCTAAAATCTCGGAGTTTGCTCCAAAAAATCGATAGGGCAATAAATCATTGTGGGCCTCTTTACAATACATGCATCGATACTGAGGCATTAGAATAAATTTGCTACATTCATTCATAAATTTTCTCGGAAACCGGAAGTGCCGCTAAATTTTGAAGAAGAAAACATTTTTGCCCTCCACTATAATGAAAATATCCGTTTTTTCCGGGCTCGGTTGGTGGGCGTCAAGCCAGGAACTGTCAGATGCTCAAGGCATTGTGATCAGGCTCATTGTCATGGTGAAGCATCCATGGATTGTCCTGCCACCACTCTTTTCTCATCTTCAAATGCTGCAGGGACTTTATAGATGTCCGCTTGTGGCCCCCACTGAAGTAGAAAACTAAGTTTGTAGCTTAGACTTTGGATATACACCGTTTTATAGAACCAGTCCTGGAACTTTTCTGACACACCACATATGTAAAAAGCCATATGAGACTGCATACCATTACTGTCCAGATATTGAGAGCTGACCTGATCCCAATTAATCACACAATCCCGGGGAGAGGTGTCACATCCCATCTCCATCAGCCATAGCACCCTGTTCTGTCAACCCCCCCTTGCTCCTCCGTCTACTTTACTCTGCTTTTATTCTTTATTACACACACACACGCACACACACACACTGCATGCATAACCTAAGCGAGCCACATCCTTGCATCACAGAGCCCCCCTCCCCTTCTTTTATTTAAAACACACAAGGGTCTGAAGCTGACAGGTCAGCTGGCATGGGCCAGTCGGTCCCCACCTGTCCCCCGGCCTCTTCCCCCAGAAGGCAGAGCGCCAGAAGAGCTGCCAAAACAGGATGAAGCCTTAGGCACTGTATCCCCAAAAGAGCTGTGGTGTTTGCTCTGCACTACAATCAGTGAAGAGAAGGTATTTACTTGAACACACTACACGACAACAGCACATAAACTTGTGGATGGAAAGTGAAAGCTTTGACATATGCTGTAGTATCTATCTATCTATCTATCTATCTATCTATCTATCTATCTATCTATCTATCTATCTATCTATCTATCTATCTATCTATCTATCTATCTATCGAGGTCCTGCCGGTTTTGGAGGTTTCTCACTTCCAACACAAGCTGATTCCAATCAACAGGATCGTTATCAGGCTTATGCAGAGCTTGCTGATGAACTGATCATATATCAGGTGTGTTGGAGAAGGGCAACATGCAAAATGCCCACCTCTGATCTAGGTTGACTTAGTTGCCATATTGTATTGAGCAGTCTGGACATACATAAGCATAACTGACATTAACTAGCAACCGAATACACTTTTTTTTTTTTAACCGCTTGTATTCATCTTCAAATGTTGAGTAGTTTTACACTACTTTGGTTCTACTTTTAAAACTACAAGCCACCTTACTGCTACATTACTTAAATGCAGCGACACGAATGCTAAAAATGTAAATGCTAATGACTAGCATGAACATGACCAGAGAAGCTTTCCAATAAACTACATATTTTCAATTCATCTTAAAACAGTGAGAACTTTATTTTAGTTCTAAGACAACAAGCCAACTGGTGACTTCCAGTAATTGCAGTGATGTAGCTAAAAGCAAATAGGCTAACTACTAGCATAGACTTCATAGACCACAAGGCAACACAGGATAAGTAAGGGACGGATTTGGTAAGAGTGTATATATATATATATATATATATATATATATATATATATACGTGTGTGTTTGCCGCTACGCAACCAATATTTTTGCAATGCATTCCATTTACAAGTTCGACAATGATCAACATGTTTTAGTTCTTTTTCCATCACTGATCACAAAAAAAAAGGAAAGCAAACAAAACACTTGTGGAATTAATCCCTGAAATGAAGACATTGTTAGAGATTAAAAAAAAACAAAAAAAAACAACACTTTTTTGCGACTTCAGAGAATTGTTTTCATGTTTTGTCGAGATTCAATACACAGATACACGTATCATAAGACAAAGGGTCCAGGAAATGATTTAATAAAACATACAAGTCACCCGACACTCTACGTGAGTTAATTTACATCGCCATTAATATTCACCAAAGAAATCACTGTTGTGTAACTCAAAGGATTGCTTTAATAAGGCTTGTCAGTTGATTCCTTGGGCAACTATGATTAAACATAGCCCATATGTATTTTATTCTATTTGCAAGCGCAGATCAAAAATGGGAGGCAGGGATGTGGCGCACTGGATACAGGAGTCGTGTCGTAGCTTTGTCTTGATTTATCCCGATATATCCGTTTCTGGTATTCCCTTTGAACAGCGGAAAACTTGCATCTTGTGAAATCACACACACAAAGTCGGCAGAGTGTGTATTACACGTCGTTGTTCCGCCTAGCTGTTCCCCCCCCCCATATCAGTGTGCTATATGTTGTCAGAAGTGGAAGTAAGGGGGAAATTCAGTTTTGTGTCCTCATTCAATCCATACATGAAAGTTGACGGTTTAAGAAAGTTGCTGTTGTATTTGTGTTACTGCTCCGCCAACTCCCAAACTTTAAGCTTAAGACTTATCCAAACTGAATGATTCTCATTGGAAACAATGTAAAGTCAATTTGTTCCAACTTTTATTAACTGAACAGGCAATGATTTATGTAACATATGGCGTTCATGGCTATCACCCAAGTGGAACGTTAACTGTATAACAAAACTAAAATTAAATAAAACTAAACTACAATTGTAATGATGCTATCAATTCAATTCAATTCAATTCAATTCAAGTTTATTGATCAGACTCAGGTCCATATGGCAAACACACAGCACATTATAAAAGAAGAAAAATAAACCAATAAATCAATATTATGCTATCAAAAGTAGTAGTTGGAGGTTGCCATAGCTGCGATTTGAACAATATTGGCTCCTATTTCCGTGGCTGGTGCAAATCCGGCGCACCGAGCGATGTAAATCTGCACAGAGGCCTGTTAGACCGCATCTTGGTAATTTCGCAGATGCGTGTAAACCGGTGTATTTTAAAAAGGGTGGTTTCCATCTCTGTGTGGAAAAAGACACTTTTCTGTGTATATGTACATGATATTTAATTGTATTTCTAATAATGTACTGCATGGCCTGAACCTTTTTCACCTTGCAGTACATTCCCTTTCCTGTTATATGGTTACGGTTACTATCGTTGCATTTGTTTTTACTGGTACTCAACTTGGGTGGCTTTACAAACAACAACAAAAGTCAAGCACACATATAAGCTTACTATGGTGTTTTTTTTTTAGATTTGGTGACTTTTCGCATGATGGAGGTTTGCACTCCAGTTTGTTTATATTGGTTGAACTCCAAATCGTACCACTTTTGGGTGCTTCCGCTTTGGAGGTTTTCGCAGCGTTTGAACACTTGCAGCTGTTCTTCCTCGGTTACCTTCAAAGTCCTCATTAGTGTTTGTTTTTTGGAAGAAGACTGCAATGGAAGTAGAATTTGAACGGGAGCCCAGGGAAAGTGATCTAGGAAGTAGAGGGGTCCAGGGGGGGGCATTGAAAGACCTACATAGGGACCTGTGGAGGAGGGAAAGCCCGCATCCTGGGAACCAACCTTGGGGGAGAGAAGGCGGAGTAAGAAAGGTTTGCATTCCCCAAACAGTTGAAACTCCCCCCCTCCTTTGCCATTTCTACTGCCTCTGTCTTCACGCTGCAACACAGAAAAGTGAGAAATAGTAAAAATGGAACAGTGGGATATGTATTTACCATGCTAATGAAGCCCCATGTGTTTTCCACAGGTGTAAATCTTGTTAATCATCCGCAGGTGAGTGAGAGCTGTTCTAAAAGAAATCTACAAAGGAGCTCAGCGAGAGGAGATGCGCCAAATAATCAAATATGCATCTTGGATAAAACACCAGAGAAAGTAGAAGGAGCACTGTGGAGACATTAACCTCTACCAGCGAAGGAAAATTGTGAATCTTAACATAATGAATCTTAACTTCTCCCTAAAGACAACTTCCATGTGTCAGTGGTGTTTAACAGGGACAGTGTGTATTATTTAGCGCCATATAGTAGTGAACTAAAAATTTATTGAAAAAAGCACAATTAAATTCAATAATGGGCTATGCAAAAAACGTTCTATGGCCTCAACGTACTGTACATTAAAAAAATAAATAATCGTAGGTATAGTAATCACTAATTATATTACATAGGTCATGCCGCACCAACAGGTGGCTGAAATGTTTCTCCGCCATATTTTTGCTATGGATACCCTTGAACGTCGCGAACATAGTCAGCCTTCGGTGGTGCTTGCAGCTAGTGTCGGACCCAACATCGTTGGGTCCCGTGATTCGGGCTCCCCCCGGCTTTTCTCCCTCTGCTTTGCTCTGGCTAGCTTTTACTAGCTTCCCCCGTTAGCCACTCTTGTTAGCAGCTCCAGCTAGCACTTGTTAGCCGCTTCAGCGAGTTCTTGCTAGCCACTCTTGTTAGCAGCTCCAGCTTGTCTCATCCCTTCTCATTTTCATTCATTTCGTTAGGGATTCTGATTTCTTTTTAGACCACAGCATACCAAAAAACCCAACAACAAACAAAAACAACAAGAGTTAATACACTAAAAGGCCTTAGAAACTCATGCCCCAAAAAAACAATGGAAGTCTTTCATTTTAGTTTGAAGCTGCCATGTTAGCTTAATCTTGACCATTTCCAGAGTATCTTCAAAGACAAACTTGTACTAGAGATTTTGTCTGATTAGTACAAAATTTGAACCACATGCAGAGAACTAAAATACAAAATATTATATCTTATGCCATTTCATGAGCAATGAAAGTCAAAGAGATTAATGAGGTGCTCCTCTTCTGTCTGGAATGTATACATTTAATGACACCGCTCCTGCCTGCTTTAATTTCAAATTCAGTTCTACCATTTGACCAACTTCAGGTTCATCTCTATCAACTATAGCAAATTGTGTGGGCCTTCCATGCTCCAGCTGTTTTGACATATCTACTGTAGACCCAGACTGGGTAATTATGAGCTACAAAGCTCACTGACCTTGTCAAGATCCCCCTACCCTTTCCCGGCAACAGGCAGCGGAGGAAGGAGGGGGCTGGGGTACATTCTGTGGCTTGTCTAGTTGCCCGTGACGCACACATACACACACACACGCACACAAATAAATACACACCTGCAACATAGCGCTGTACCAGGCAGGTTAAAGGGCGTAAGTCAGTGACAGAAGGTTTTTTTTTTAACAAGGAAGCAGGGAGGGCGGAATATGCAGCTAGACGGACAGTACAAAGAAAAAAAAGCGGGCGGAGCAGATGAATGGGGGTCAGAAAGTGATGCGGGGGTTAAATGCCACAAATGCCATGCCTCAAAGCCTCATAAAGACAAGCTCTGCTGTGCTCCCAAGGTCAGGCCGTGCACCTGTGAAGCGCTAGCGGCGATGCTAGCATGCACAAGTGCTTCCACGGAGCCTATTTGTGAACGCTGTGTGCGACAAACAATGTGCTCAATTATTGATGCTTGGGGTATTTTGATGACAAACTGCCACAGCCATATTAATAAGACATCAAGGGATGGTTTAAATTGTTGAAAGACATGTCAAATGTCTTCAATCTAGCAATACTTTATACACTGGAGGTAAAGGTATCACAAAGATTGCTTGTAAAATTAAACGTTTTTGTAAAAGTAAAGTAGTTACCTCTAGCCACTCTATACTATTTCCTTACAACTTGGAATTCAGGCCAGCATCAGATATCGGATTATGTTCCACGAGAGGAAAGTGCCAAAAAAACAACTAGCAAGGACCCCGAATGATTGGCCAAACTGGGGTCAGCAGGACTCCTAGCATGACAAGCAAAGTTCTAAAGCCCTCCTTGATCGCGACAGTGATTAAAAGATCCCGAATTATCCTGATGGCTAAGTCTTCAATTAGAGGTTGTGGAAGGAAAGAGCTTAGCTTGTGCTATCTTCAGGCTCGCCCAAATTAGAGAATGGACACGAGGACTTTATGCTCAAAACATACTGAACACACCCTCGCATGGCAGGCCCTAAAAACAGCACCAAGGCCAGACAGAAAATGTGAGATGAGTCTGATCCGTTTGTTAGGTCCAATATGCGCTAACGTTCTCACCTAAACCATTATTGTCTCATGAACTTAACAGGCGAGGGGAGCCTTCAGCCAATTACAGGGTGGCATTTGTGTTAAGCAGGAGTGTGTGTTATTTGAGACAGCCAATTAAAATCACTTATGGCTCGGGTAATATCCCATGATTTAGGCTGGGGGAGGATTATCCTCGGCGTAACCTGATCTCATTCTCGTTCACTCCAACACACACACACACACACACACACGGGAGCTACAGGCTCGCCTTACACACACATTTCAACACACACCAGACAAATGATGAGGCAACCTTGGCCCGTGTTGGTGCGCATGCTTTTGTCATTCCCAGACAGGCAATGATGCGGCTCACTCGAAATCGAGACTGTAGTCATTAACAACACGCGCACCCACATAGTTGATTCAATTCGCAGCCACTTGCCTTTGAAGACCTCCGAAACAGCAGTTAACTCAAAACTGGTAGTGGTCATTTTATCCGCCATTTTTAGATTTTGTCTCAGCTTTAGTCCAGTTTCAATCACGCTTGTTAGTTATTATCATAATTAGTCAACCTCATCCCGGTTTTATTTAGTCCATGCTTAGTTGACTATAAATCTAGCATTTTAGTCTTTATTTTAGTCCAAGAAAAATAAATTCTAATCTAGTTTTAGCCAACAAAAATTGTCAACATTCTAGTTTTAGTCAGGACAATCATTTTACCCCTGTATATACTTTTTTTTTTTTTAACAATATTGAACATTTCGGATGTAAAACTATTTCAGATCCAATTTTCTCTCGTCTTTTTGATGGAAAACAACTTTACACACAATTACAGTATATCAACAAGTGGCTACTATGGCTCCATGCTACAAGCTAGAAAATTAGCCAGCATTAGTTAGCGGTAGGATTAATTGTTAGAACGTTATATCCGTTGGATTAATGTTATGTTATAACTGTGTATAAATGTATTTGTGCGTGTTGAGCTCGCTAGCTGTAGTTTTGAAAGGGTGTGTGTCACAGGACAGTGTCACAGTGACAGATTAGCAGAGACAAAATGTTCGTCTCGTTTTTGTTCATGAACTAAAATCTCCGTAGATTTTAGTCCAGTTTTTATTAAGAGAAGTATATTTTATTAGGTGAAGTACATGTTCATCTCGCCTTTAGTAGTTGACGAAAATGCATACTGTTATTGTTTATTAATGAGGGTTTTAGTCTAGTCTAGTTTTAGTCCGGTAAAAAATGTGCGTTGTCGAAATTATTTTTGTTTAGTTTTCGTTAACGAAATTAACACTACTGACTGGAAGAGGGGTTTTAAATGCTGAGTTAATAATAGTTTAGTGTCGAAAGGAGTTACTACAGCAAAAAAAAAGAATAAACTTTATCGTTTGAAAAACAACTTTATCAAAATGTCCAAACAACTACCAACACGTTCAATCGACTTTATCAGTCTCTAACCCTAACCCAAATTACTTTATCAAGATGTTAGAACAACTTTATCCATACGTTTGAACGACTTTACCAATCGGTTGGAACGGTTTTATCAAAACGTACGAACGACTTTACCAAAATGATCGAACAACTTTACTCGAATGACTAATAATAATAATAATAATAATAACAAAAAACACTCAAGGGTGGGTAGTTTATAAAAACACATCTAAAATGAAAAGATGAAGAGACGAATTGGCATATTAGCAACACACAAGATCTCCTGCTTTGCACTTGGCATCGGCATAAGTTCTTCTGAGTGCAGTTTTTTAAATGAGTCATTATACCGCTTATTCCCATGCTTCTAGCAAATAAGCTGTCATCTGACTACTAGTTATATATTATATACACTCATCTCAACCCAGCATGAAGCCTGGTGCACTGAAGATGACACCAGCAGTCTGCGGGCTGTGTTTTCCTTTCACCTACTTGTGGCTTTCGCTATGTTGCCAGCTCTGCCATTAATTCTCCCCATGGGTCCTTGAAGGCATCTTGCGAAAACCAGCGAAATGCATCTTAAAACCTCAAATGGACATGTCTGTGTGGGCTTAGCTGGCAAAGCAAAGCAGAATGTATCCTTTTGCTGCACATCGGATTAAGGGATGCTTGTACTAGTTCCATTCGCAAAATGTGTCCACTGACTGTAAGTGCAACATCGCGGGGTTGTTGTGGTGAACTGTGTGGTATGACTGATCCTTGCTGTGCCGCAACTTCTTGCCAATACAAGTTTACATAGGGTATGTGCGGTATGTGCAAGCATAAAATATATTTAATCTGAAAAAGGAAGCATGAAATCTCATATTTACTTTATTTAGTTAAAATAGATCACGAGTCTGCTTTCATGAAAGACTACATAAATCAGAGAGAATGACTGTTGAGAGGCTGAAATCAGACAATTTGGACAATTTTACAAAACGATTACTCGATTACCAAAATAGTCGTTAATTAATTATGTAATCGATTACTTCTCGATTAATGGATTCATTTTGGCACTTCTACATTCATATTCAAATTATTTTGTAAGCTAATATGTCATCAACCAACACTGCACTGTATGGATGTCACTTTTCTCAAAAGAACAGGCAGATTTCAGTCAATACACAGGAGTGTTCAAAAGTTACCAAGACACTTTAATGTGTTCCTGTTCTGTCCTGTTTCCTCTTTTCTTTTCTTTTTTACAACGTAAACATTATCAGGACTGTGTCTGATTAATTTAAATTTGGTACAATAATATTACATGGTGTAGTACTACTTGCTGCCACCATTCATGTGATTTGTTGAACCAATTTAAGATTACAAAATGAAATGTTGATCAACTTAAAATAAATTGCTTCAAGTTTTAACACACGATTGAATTAAGTTAATCCAAAGTGAATATATTAAGTTTAATGTTCATTAAACTTAATATATTCACTTTGATTGTCTTAAAGTGAATATATTAAGTTTAATGTTTATTAAACTTAATATATTCACTTTGGATTAATTTAATTCAATCGTGTGTTACCAATTGAAGCGATCTTTTTAAATTGGTCAACATTTCATTTTGTAATCTTAAATTGGTTCAACAAATCTCTTTTTAGAGTGTAGATGGCACTAGCTTGATTACCCACAATACTAATACTTAAGCCCAGAGAATTGAGAGGGTTGTACCAACTGCCAAGAAGGGATCCAGCATGAAAACCGTGCCAAAAAAAAAGCAAGTGACTTGTGGGAGGAGCCAAACATCACAATGTTGTATAGATTTGGAAAGGAATGGACAGACTGTTGCGCCAAAACAAAAGGAAAGACACAGTTGTCGGCATTGCAATAAAAACAGCTGAGCAGCACAAAGCCGTCTAATCTTTGTCATTTAAATGTGTCAGTCCAAAACAAAATCACAGTGACAGGGACATGCCGTGACAACATTAATCCAGCAATTTGAAACCTTTCGTTTGCAAACGAGTGTACAAAGCGCAACGGGGTTCAAAGCTAAACTGACCTTTCAAATGATTCAATAAGCCGAAACATTATCTTCATGTTCCCATGTATGTATGTTTTTTTGTATTCCCCGCACCGGATCAGAACGAGCGCTCTGCCAGTTTAGTGTTGGCATGGACAAAAGCCCGTCTATGATTTCAATGCGGAGCTCGCCAGGCCAAGCTGGCCGGTGCCCATCTGGAGTGGGCCAAATTTCTGCCTCGCTCGGGCTCAATGCACACTGGTGATTACCGCCGGGGTCAACAGCAGTCATGCTAGCGCGGTTATAAATATAAGCCCTGGCCGGTGCGATCGCTGTTGTGCCTAGACAGAGGTTTCCCCGCTGCTGCGAGAACCAAGCACAAAGGCCTCGTTGGCCTCCGAGGGCAAGAGACAGCGCCTCAGGTTTGTGGGCCAGCTGTTGGCTCTCTTGCCAGAGGAGGATCATTAGGCCGTGGAACTGGAGAACACGAGCATACTGTAAGGAACTGCTGGCATGAAGAAAGATTGATTGAGGAAGTGATATAAAGGCTGGAAAACAGTGAGATGGAAACAAGCCATAGGGCAACCATTCAAAATGTCAAGTTTGCTTTTAAGAGATGTTCACATGACTTTACAAGGCAGTGTTACCTCAAATAACTGTTTTGTCATGGAAACAGTTTGTATACACTGTAACAAATTATTCAAAATCATATCAGGGAATTGCTCCAGATTCCATTAAGTACAGACGCTCCCCTACTTACGAACATTCGAGTTACGAACAACGGTACATACGAACATTTCTGCGCGTACAGTATGTCGAAAAATGTTCGGAAAGAAATGCTGTAAGTTAGATTTTGTATTGCGCGTAGTGCTTCTTTCCGCCGCTAATACCGACGATTGGCGCTGTGAGAGCTCATTGGAGGCTGAGCAACGTGGCGAGGAGGAGGAGGAAGAAACGCCGGTCCCCGTGAAGCAGGAAATAACTTTTGAAGCCGATTCCAGCGACGACGAAGAATCTCTCATGATATAAAATCATCCTCTTCCTCCTCCTCCATCATCTCCTTAAGCATCGAGTACATCTTCCAAAAGTGTTATCTTATTACGTACATGTACATACTGTGTGTGTGTGTCTCGCTCTCTCTCTCTAACATACGTAGTACAGTACAGTACTGTACGTATTCTCTCCATTTTATTAAGTATTTTTCAGTACAAACCAATGCAGGTTACTTGTACAAGCCTTAAACATACTTATATAAACCTTCAATATACTTATATAGGCTTTAAACATAAATTATAATACAAAATATAGCACTGAAGCAACTTACGAACAAATTCACCTTACGAACGATCGTCCGGAACGTAACTCGTTTGTAAGGTGGGGAGCGTCTGTAACATTTTTTCATTATTATTTAACAAAAAGTGATAAGCAGAAGTTAATCATTCTCTTAAGAACAATACAACATTCTTTAAACAAACGTTTATGACAAATGTGGAAAAGTAGTAAATATTAGGTATACCGTGAACATCCGTCTAAACCCGGCTCACTATTCACAAATTCACCTTTTTCTCAAATTTTTTCTGTTTTGACTCTTTTTAGAATTCTCCGTTATGCTACAATATGGCAACAAAGGCTCTAGTTAATAGGAAAGTAGTAATTGTTGTCAAGAAAGTATGTTGATATTGAGATAAGTTTAGCTTGCATTGCAAGGAAGAGTCTTTCCCGCATGTACACACTCTTCACTGTATGACTATGACTCTTCTTTCCCACATGTGAGGGCATTTCAGTAATGTATACTCTAAAAACTCATAAACTTATAAACAACAGATTTTAACTAGGAAATGGCAGTCAGGATAGATATGTTCCACATAAAAAGGGAACCGTGTATGTATAGTGTATGCACCTTGTGATTGACCCATTCGGGGTATAGTCAGCTGTGATAGGCTCAAGCTCACCATGTCCCTGAAAAGGATGAGCAACTAAAGAGCACATATCTTGATCTAATTAAAGGGGTGGCGGTAAAAGCGGCAACATTCTCCCGTCAACTCTGCCATGTTGCTCACTAATCCAACCTGGATCAGCCCGGCACGGGTGGCCCTCTCAACTCTGTGCCCATCAGTGTTCATATGGCTCATATTGTCAGTCCCAACCCTATATTAGCATTAGCATGGCGGCTTAAGCCGACTAATGCCACCAGCTGTGCTCGGCTGCTCCTTCCAACAACCGCGGCCGTGGATAAAAGAAATGGGAGCAACATCAGGGCAGGGCGGTTTGGGCGGGGTGAGGTGGCAACCCTGGGGGGGTAAGCGGGATTGTGGTGCCCTCTTGTGCCAAGTGGTTTAATATTTTTGGAGGACAGTGGCCATGCAAGAAAAATATATATATATATACTGTATATAAAGTTTACATTTTTAATTTATAGACTCCTGCTTGGCTTGCTGACTGCCGTAATAAAAGGCATGCCAGGCAGAGAGAGAGAGAGAGAGAGAGGGAAGGGCAGCGCTGAGCTGAGCTGGCGACACTGCCTCCTCGGTTAAGTTGATAATTGCCCTCAGTGATGTATAAAAGATATCCCACAGAGCCTTGTGAAACACTATTAGCGGGCAACGGCTGAATTGTTCATGAGCTGCCTCCAGATGAGGAGGAAAAACTGTATAAGATTAATAAGACTTCCCTTTGAGCGCCATAATCATAATGTGATGCACGCGTGTGGGCCCAAGTGTAAATTTGTATTTTCAGCTCTTGCCTCTGAAGACGTTATTACTAAAATACATTTTTCCAGTAAGATAATCAATTCTAAATTTCTGTAATGCGGTGTCGCAGACACGGGAAGGACAACGGTCATTATCATTGTGCCTCATTCCGGTTAAAGTGACTGGATACTTAAAATGGCCCCAGGAGCTCCGTACAAAACGGTTGCTCACGTGGCAAATTGCGAGGTCGAATCTTGCGTGGAGATGAGATTTTATCGCAGAGCGACATGAAAGTAAGTGGCCTTAATAAGGTGGATCTTCGCCTTTGTGGACTCGTGATGCCCATTAGAGGGCTGAAGGCGGCGAATAAGGAGGCCGCGGAGGACGAAGAAGAACAATTATCACATTCGAGAAATTAAAGAGACAAGTGAAAACTTAAAAGAACAAAAACTTAAAAGTCGTTTAAATGTAACATTAAAGTGCCTGTGAAAGTATATGTCTTAACATTACATCTGCAATTGCATATCAATAAATAAACAAAGGGGCTGTATACAAAACACTTGTTTAACAAATTAGCCACTGCTCAACCTGTCCCTGCTACTGCAACAGTTTAGTAATGACTGGGGGGGCGGAGCTAAAGGTTGGCTACTTGTTGAGCACTGAAAAGGTGGTTCTTCACAAATTAGCCAGGTTGTGACATCACAATTCAACATGATTCAGACTGGCATGCTCATCAACTAATTTTCACAAATGGACAGCTAACAAAACAGAACTCCTCAGAACCAACTATTTGTATACGACAACCAATTACTTGAAGCTTATTTTCTATAATGCATCCCATTGAAAGGATTGAGGGAATATGTCATTACATTCTGAATACTTGTTTTCGACATCAGTGATGTATTGCCCATAAAGGTCTTCCCATATGCAGTGTTTCCGGCGGCCCACCAGGCTTTACTAGCTGGACAATTTACTCTCCCGTTGCAGAATATTATTTCGTTATTTATTTATTTTTTTTATATTGTGCAAAGCGATCTTCGATAGTACAGTGCTTCTCATTGGTCAAGACACATATCACCGTCTTAACGGAATCGCTGATTGGATACACGGCAGTGAATTTAATAAAACGAAATACGATATTGTAAAAGGATGTGCGTGTTTCCAGCATAGTAATGATATACTTTTTCCAATATTTTCATAAAGGTTTGACTTCCTAACAAGATATTAAATAATCTTAAATAATCTTTAAAATTTCTCTTATTATATCAGGAATCCGGGGCAATTATCTGTTCTGACAGGGCTTCCACAACTTGGCTTATGGTGGCTTGGCCAGGCCACTACTCAAAAAAGATTTAATGGCGGACTCTAAACAATCAATTCTACACCAACCATCTCAACCAAATGTTTTATTGTTTTTATTGCATTGTTGTTGGGTGGTGCATACCCTCAATTAATTTATGTGGAAGAGTTGCTATCTATGATATACCTTTGCCTTCGTGTTTTTGAATTATAGATAGATATTCAAATCCCAGTCAAATTATTGGCAGCCGGATTTCTGGGAACGTGTCAGAGGGTTCTCCTTGAGAAATTCCGTATTGTTAGTAAGTTAAGAATTCTCTTTGTGTTAGATGGATTTTTCCAGTTAATCTGGCACCTTTTTTGATCCACTTCAAGGTAGCTGAAATGCGCTGAGAAGATGCATGCTGTGTTGAGCCAGCCGAGCTTTGTGATCAATTCTAATGAGGACACGGGCAATTGCAGCACTCACTGGAATAAACTTTCAGTCCAATAGTGGGAATAAGAGTCCGGCTGGACTGGGTTGTTGTGTGACAGGGTTGTAGTGTGTGCGTCTATGCTTTGATCGAATGCATGTTGCTCCGTCCTCACACCCCCACCACCCTGGCATGGAGCAGAATGAAGGGTGAGAGGTTCAAGTCAAGGGCTCCGACATGACCTCTCCTTAACACAGTGTCATATTCTGCGCAGGGCAAACAAACAGCGGCTGGCCCCCGGGGCAAAGCGGGTCTCGTCGGGTGGCATTGCCAGGTCAGGTTGTAGCCTGGGACGTGAGAACGAGTTGGCAGGCCTCTGAGAGACGCTGCTCATTATTTTTGCCTTGGAAAAATGGGGCGGTTACTAACAGAGACGCAGTGTCAACTGGGGTACGAGATCACAGGCGAGAAGGCTTCTTGTCGTTAACAACTATAATTGTGTTCGGCTGAATAGCAGTTCACAGGTGCCAATGTTTGGTTGACTCCATGCGACACAGGCAGTACAAAAAACAACAACGGTGACACACACAAAACCGTGGTCCTGAAAGATGTGTATGAAACTTCTTGAGCCAGGTATGTGACCAATCAAAATTAACTTGATTGAGAGAGAGTGAGCACACTGACCTATGCGTATGCACATTTTGGAGGCGACCGAATTTAGCGAAGCCAAATTGCAAAATCACCTCTCCCAAGTGTTTTACTTTACAGACGCTCCCCTACTTACGAACATTCGAGTTACGAACAACGGTGCATACGAACATTTCTGCGCGCATGCCAAAAAATGTTCGGAAAGAGATGCTGTAAGTTAGATTTTGTATTGCGCACCTTTTCGTGTCGAGGAGGAGGAGGAAGAAACGCCGGTCCCCATGAAGCAGGAAATAACTTTTGAAGCCGATTCCAGCGACGACGAAGAATCTCTCATGATATAAAATCCTCCTCTTCCTCCTCCTCCGTCATCTCCTTAAGCATCGAGTACATCTTCCAAAAGTAAGTTAAACTTCATTTTATTTATCTTATTACGTACATGTACATACTGTGTGTCTCTCTCGCTCTCTCTCTCTAACATACGTAGTACAGTACAGTACTGTACGTATTCTCTCCATTTTATTAAGTTTTTTTCAGTACAAACCAATGCAGGTTACTTGTACAAGCCTTAAACATACTTATATAAACCTTCAATATACTTATATAGGCTTTAAACATAAATTATAATACAAAATATAGCACTGAAGCAACTTACGAACAAATTCACCTTACGAACGATCGTCCGGAACGTAACTCGTTCGTAAGGTGGGGAGCGTCTGTATATCAAATGAGTTTATGTTGTTAATATTTTGTTGATCCTTTTTAATGAGGTTCATGTCTTTTGAATTGACCCTGAGTGATAGAGTTTTGAATGGAAAATCACTCACGTGGCGCATAGACTGTGTGCTTTATGTACTTAGGTTTTTTTTCCAGGATCATACTGGGCCCCCCTTTTTTAAAGGGGCAGAGCTTGAGCCTTGTAGTTTTGCCCTCCCCTTCCTTTCTATTATTTTTTTTCATCTAACAAACTCACGCTGAAACGTGACTCGCCAGGCTTCCCATTCAGTTTGTCAATGTTGTTTCGATGTTTCTTGAATGTTGTGTGTAGGGATCAATAAAGTAAACTGAATCTGAAGTGTGGCGCCTCTTTGTTTTTGGTGTGCATGTGCACTGCTTTTTCGTTTTGGTCGTCAATGTTTTTGACGCCGTGGCAGTGTACGATTATTGTGGCGCCGAGCCCACTGTGTTTTTTGTTGTTGTTTCTTTTAATAAAGTGAACCTGTGGACTTTCAGTTCTTTTGTTGCTCTCCCGTTTTTGGTGTCCCGCTGCCATGGCCGATCAGCCACCGCACATTACAAGTGGTAGGACTGACGATGGATGGCATTTATTTATTTATTTTACACACATACTGAATGTCAATGTCAGTAAAACAGCAATTACCTATCGGTGCATTTTTACAAGATCTGCCGAGCTCGTAAAGTTGTTTTGGAAAAAAAAAATCAACGAGAGCGAGAGAGGGAACGAGGGTCGTGTGTCACGTTGTCTCTCTGAACTACCTATATTTACCAGTGAAAGTGAATTCTTTATGAGCACCGAGAAATCAAAGACAGGTCCGATCAAAGGGGATTTAATAAGCTACCCACTGTTTGACGAAACGTGAACTTTAATGTTATGCGTAGCTTTCACCAGGTTCCTCGTTTTTGGGCTGGGGCCAAAAAAACTACACTGGGGCACCGTGGTTCTTTAATTTGTTAGTATGTAAACCGCACCATGTATCTGATCTTGTAATGTTCTTTTAGCAACAAAATATTTGTCATCTGAGACATGGTTTCATATGTGACATGCTTTCTTTCGTCTTAATATATCCCACTTACAATGTTAGTCAGTATGCTAACACCTTTATTTAAACAGTTTCATCAGTCAAGAGTGGCTTAGTTGTTTTTTTCAAATCATCTTAAACCAGCACGTGCCTACTCTGGAGGATACACCCTGACTCTAATCTCCCCGAGTCCCACGAGGAGGAGGTTCCCTGCAGAGAGACCTCAGAAGCTCTGTGGCGTTATTTATTCACTTCCTTACTCCAAGGGGAATTACAGTAGCTCACTGCACACGTCTGCGTGTCAGCTCGTGTCGTAGGGTAGTGACATACACGCTAGTGACTGAACTGCACTGTACTACTATGGTATCTTGAGAATACATTGTGCAAATAATGATAGGGAGGAGTTCAACATAGCCGATTCTGGGTTTTGTTCAGGAACTCTCGTTTCCTAGAGACCCGGAAGTACTAAGGATAGATTGTTGAATTGCAGAAATGCTTAGGTATGGTGCCTCGATACAACCTTTAACCCATCTTTAGTCAAGATTACTCCACCCAAAATTATTCACAGCAGCAATATTTAAAGCAACATGCTACCGACTAGAGTGAGTCTTGTAAACAACCCTGCTGAATTTGAATGAGTAAAAAAAATGGCCACTTAAATGAGGCTTCAAAATTGTGGAAAATCGAGCTGATATTATAAAAAGCTGAAAAGTCAGCTGAACGCATCGAAACTACGTCCCTCAAACACTACTACATCTATCACCTTATGCCTACAAATCCCTGCATGGTTGAGCCACTAAAATGTATCCACTTTTCTCCAGTGACTGGAATATATCCCAGTAGATTGTCAGTTTCCTTTCATGCTTCAAGGAGTGGCGCTATAGCCACCAGCTAGCACAAGAGCTAGCTCACGAGCTAGCCAAAGGTCAGGTGGTGGTTTGGGTGACCAGATATCCAGTTTGACTGTGATAGTCGCAATTTTGAGCCTTGTGTCCCGAGCCATGGCAGATTTCGCCAGCCCTGTTATTTGTTTCACTTTAAGGTCCTGTCTCAGTGTCCTGTTTTTTTCTTTCAATTGTTTGGGCCGTGTGTATGTCAACCACACAGTTGACATAGTGATTTATACGATAAACCAATTAAAAAAATAAAAAATAAATAAATATTTTCTCATTCATGTTTGCATTCTCATTCTCATCCGCATCTAATCACGTTCAGGCACCCCATGTTTTCGTCATAACGGAACTAGAACTACTTTCTGCTTCCGTGTCTAAGAATCATGGGAACTTATAGTTATTTCTGAACATAAGCTGAGCATTTTTGTGGCGAGTTTCCAATGTTACAATGTGGGACCGCGAGGTAAACGGCACAGTGAGCTTCTAATAGCTGAGCAAAAAAAAAAAAAAAGAGTTGGATGATGGTGAGTGCATTGATTGTTTGCAGCTGTTGAACTGTCAACCAGGATAGCATTTAGCATTAGCTAAAGTAATACAGACAAGACAAGAGAAGAAATGAAAGTAGTTTCTGGTAAGAAATTTTAGTATTCCGGTTTTTAATTTAGAAAATCTGGTCACCCAGGTGGTGGGCACATCTACGGTGTCACTTACTTCCTTAGTGTTGTGTCAGTGAGTGAGACCACATTACAGATAAGCTTCAGGGATAGTGATGACATTAGCGTTAATTATTGAAGGGATCTTTATCCTCAATACAGATTGCTGGGGTTAATTGACAATAACAATAATGACATCAGAACAAATGTAATCAGTAAATAAATGACAACTTATTAAATTATGTAACTCAAAGTCTCAAATGTGATGAAGAACGAATGAAATCAACACGGCGTTGTGGATTTAGGGCTGAAATGGGGGGCTCTGTTCAAGGCTGGTGGGTCGGGGTCGTCATCTATTAAGCTGTGTTTACTGAGACGCCGAAACAACATCATCCATCATTCTTAAAGACTTGTGCTCTGATGGGAAGAATTAGAATGCATTACACATGTCATGCATCATCAGGCTAAACATGGCGCTTCTATCTCGCTGTGCGCTTTTGTCTGCTCCGTGTCTGGCTCTTTGCATCTCACTCATTTGTTTCTTTGTATGTGAATGTGTGTGTGTGTTAACGCTTAAGTGCTCTCATGGTCGTCCTCCCTGGGGCGAGGTATCCATCACTATCCAAGCAGTGTGTGACTGGCCAGGCCCTGGAGCCTCCTCTGCCCCCATGAATATCTCCCTGGGGGGGCGAAAGGGTTTCCGTGATGTCAAGGGATACCACCTGCCCCAAACACACTCACAAAAATCACTATGACCCTCACGCTCTCTTAATGCCCTCATTAGGTGATTAGTCCCATGGGCGGGACTAAAACCAACATGGCCCATTCTCAAATATACCGAAGGGTTAATGGCGGAGTCGGGTGCAGGTGCAACACGCAAACAAACAATAACAGAGTGACATTTGGATGTTAAGGTTTTTGGGCAAAGCAAACGACAAGACTGTTGTATGTATTTTTGATGCATATTTTCCCCACATTTTTGTTCGACTACCGATTTTACCTCGAAGCAACTCTTGGCGTGTGGGCACTTTGTAAGAAAGTTTAACATTGCAATAGTAAAAACAGGTTTATTTATTCATTCACAACAATAATCATCCGAGACGGGGCGCAAATTGCTTCTGCAGAAGTAAGAAAAATCTAGGGACAAATTAAGTATGAAATATTGATGTATATAGGGTGGACACTGAGAGGGAGTCTTATGGGAACGCTGTATATTGAGGGAAACCATAAGTCTATAAGCTTTGGAAGCTCAATTGCAAATGAATAATTGACAACGACATAATTAGCCTTTTCCAAAAACAACCTGGAGACATTTACTTACTTTGAAGACAGACAAATGAACTCGATGACATAAGACAAACAATATGGGTTTTTTGTTAACCTCTCATTGGAGGAAATTTTCTTATAATTAAAATTAGAATATAATGAAAGATAGTTGTGTGCATATAAATAGATTAACCTTGGCCTGGTTGTTCATTTCTTGGTTATTTTAACCACTGGTTAACCACAGAGGTTAAATTCTTAACCCGCCTTTAGCTAATAGCGTTGTTCAAAACATAGGTAGTCATGTTATTAGTTAACGGCAGTGTCAAAGTTTAAACTGCGTGGTTATCGTCACTGGTTAGTACCAATATATTCCACATTTACCCATTTCTTTGACTTCCAATTTTGTAAAAATGGAAGTACAGTAATATGATTGTGACCGAATTGAATCTAATTTTAAAAGTAAGTTACCATAGAGAGAGAAAATATAGACATTTAACTGATGTTTTATATAGACACGATGTTTACCTATTTCTAATATTTGTTTTGGATTTTTAGTAAGAGTGATCAAGATTTTTCAATTGTCTTATGAACTGAATACATGTATTAACTTTTTTTTTTTTATTATATATTATTATTATATTCATTATTTTACCGCCTTTAAAAATGATTGACAATATAAAGTAGGGTTCATTTCGACTGCTCATCTTGAGAGTGAACCACACTATTAAAAAGTTAGCGGCGTTCATTAGGTCTGTCAACGTCAAGTTAACAGCTGGTTAAAGTTAACCGAGTTTTGAACAACGAGGTAATGGTGCCGTTAAATCTACATAACCAGGGGTTACAAATATAACCGAATTTTGAACAACTGGGCACTGCTGATCGTTCAACGCTTTCACAAAAGGACACAAAAATTTAATAATAATGAAAATGAAATTTAATAACAATATTTCAAAATACTGTATAGGATCTGAGCTACTACTCAGATGCTAACTAGGGATGTGCGAGTACTGACACAAGGTATCAATATCACGCTGATACTCGGCCTTATTTCAACACAACAGTACTTGTGAAAGCGCTCTTATGGCCGTTGTACGATCAGTAACTAGAAATTCGACGAATACAACATTGTCATTAATTTCATACAATTTTAAAGAAAAATGCTATACTAGGATATATACGTCTTTCCTTAAAAATGTCCGTCATTGTTTTTTTTTTTTTACTGTATTAGTGGTATCGGTACTTGGTCTCGGTATCTGTGACTACTCAAGAGTTGAGTACTCTTGTATGGAACATCCCTAATGCTAACAGTAAGCGCGAGGCCTCATACTCCAAAATGACGAGAAATCACAAGTGAATGACTGCTTAACACCGTCCTCGTGCCGTGGAAATAAAATAATCCCTCTCATCTGCTCAGACTTGTTAACAAAGCTGTCACTAAACAGGCCTCACTCGTGACTCGTGTGTGTGTTAGATACTCTGCTCTCTATAGCAAAACACACACACCTCCCTTGTCGACTAAATGTCAACTCTCCTGACATACAGCCTTGTTTGGAGCCAATGATTACCTCATAGCTAATTAATCCTCATTCAATCAATGGGAACTTTTCAGATATTGTGTTATGTCGGGTGTGTGTTAGTGTGTGTGACAGAGTAATCAGAGGGGAGGGCCAGTAGGCGAGATGATGAATGATGGATGGCGCTCGCCGAGAGGCCTCAAACGTTCTAATCAGCAAGACCTTTTTGTCCGAGCTGGACGAGTGAATGCACGGCTCTATTTGTCCTCAGACATCCTGCAAAACTGTCCGATCAGAGCCGTAGCACAAGATCTGCCGTTTGTCCGCCAGAGAATCCGATGATGGTGGAATATTGCCGCTTTGCGAGCGACACAGCATCCCGCAATCAGATAATTAGCTAGACAAACAAATGATTTAGCCGTTTGTTAGCATGCTAATCAAACAATGAGTGTACGTGTCTTGGACTTTGTGTTACTTTGGCTTGGTTTTAAAGCAAAAAGCTTGTCATTGGAGAACTGCTCTATTTATGCTCTCGCTTCTGAACGGCAGAAAACCACAAGAGGTCTGCGCATACATCTTATATCAAACAGCCAAACAGCCGGAGAATTAAAGACGCGTGTCGCCGCGTCTTCTATTCATTAGCAGCACTCGAGGAATTGTCGTCCCTTGGTAGTCTCTCTCGAGCTGTTTACTGGACGCACTTTAGAGGAGTTCTATCAATGGCCTGTTTAAAAGAGCACTTGTACAACACAAACAAGCCGGCCTCGTTTCAAATGTCGAGGCACAATTTGTGTTTGTTAGGGTTTGTTTGCATTTGAGTAAACATGGACGTCACAAACATTTTATGAATATATGAGCGTTCTACTTTGTCGAGGGAGTTTTTTTCTTTTTGAGAAATTATCTCCAGTAATTAGTTAGCGAGCATTAATAAGTGAGGGGAAAAGCTGTCGCCTTGTGCCTTTTTTTTCACTGACACTAAAAGGCGAGCCAGAAAAACAAATCCGGCACATCAATATATGTGTATGATGTTCATTTTACTCTTTGAACAACACAGTAGTTTGTCACTTTACAGCAAGTATGGCAGGACTTGGCCTGGAGATAAGAAGATTCAGAATTCCGGGGAGGCTATTGTTGTGGCAGCATAGCTAAATTACTGTAATAAAAACGGGTGGTTGTACAGAGCTGTATTCGCTGTCTTCTGTCGAGCACGGCAGCTGCTGTTACACTTAGATGAAGCATGAGCACAAACATCTCTCTGTTGACTAGGACTTGGAACACAGAGTACCGAAAACATGGAAAATTTAGTAGACAGAAAATAGTGTCCAGTCCTCTCAAAATGCCCCTTTGTACAGTAACTGTCAAAGTTTGTTTTTGTTTCAGTGGTGAAATCGACAGACTGGTACACGTATTTCTGCTCTTGTCAATGATATACTACAGACTAAATCGGGCCAACAGACGTGCTTACATGGCGGCCCTGTTGGCAGGGGCGATGTTCTCAGCAAAGGCAATGGAAAACATTGCCATTAGCTTAGCGTCGCCCATAGCTCAAAAGTGGCATGCTGTAGGCCTATATGCCGATCTATATGTATGTATACTGTTGTTTACGCGGGGATTAACACTGACAAATAATCCACATATTAAAAACAAAGTACCACTCTGGTCGGTGCTAGATTTTTACTTTTCTTTCTTTTCTTTGATCCTTCCTCGGGTCTCCTGACAACCTCACGACTCTAGCTGGATTCTGACGTATTCGGTTTAGGTGAACGGTATGGGATTTTTAATAGGATTTAAGTGAATTAATGAGTACACACTCATACGCACATGCACATACTCACGCATAAGAGAGAGAGCAATGATGATGACGAATCGGTAAGATTACTAAATGAACAATACTGAGCTCTCTCAGGAAAAAAAAACCAACTTATTTTTTAACTGTACTGGGTATTTCTGGGCCACAAAAACAGTGCTTTAATTTAACGGACAATTGACTTTAACACATAAACCCTCCCCTATATGACTTGGTCCCATAGTGAAGCTTAATTGATTTAAAAAAAAATCACAAGTAAAAAAAGAACAACAAAACATAAACAAAGTTAGCACTCGATGGTCCAAAATGGCGTAAATGAATATGAGGCCCCTCCCTCTCTCTCTCTCTCTCTCTCTCTCTCTCTCTGAGAGACTTTCAGTATTCAGGTCACCGACCGACCCCTGGGTCAGCGCTTTCGTAATTGTGTACAAAATTGAGTTACGTCACCACAGCAGAAACAAAACTTTGTCATAAACTGAGGATCCTCTGCACTATGTTTGTGTAAAACTGTCAAAAACTGTGTTTACTGAACTTGTGTGTGCCATCATTAAGATGAGCCTAGCATCAAAAGGCAGCGCTACAAAAGCTGTCAATGCGCATCAGACTGCTGCAATCATTACATTGGCACGGCAACGTCTTTCAAGGCCATTCTGCTCCCTCCGGAACGCCACCTGGAGGTGGATGATTACACAGGAGTTTCTCGGGATGCATAATGGCGCGCTCGCGAAGATGCAGTCGCACAAAAAGCTACGCCCACGCGGCACCATTTGCACATAAGTTGGCGAGAGAGCGGTACAGGTGGCGCCGCGCACGGGAGGACTGACTCCACATCAAAAGAGCACCTCTGACACCTCCGATTGCTCGCAAATGATGACGCGCGGGGATCTTTTGCCACTACAAAGGCACAACAAAAGAAGCGACATGAAAGGGAAGTCAATAAACATAGGGCGCGTGATAAAACATTTAGTTTTAGCGTCGAGTACAGCACAGAGGTTGGCACGGTTTCCCTGTCAAACAACACAACAAAAAGATCAGGAGAAAACTGGCTGACAAGTGTCTGACGTTGTCCACTAATTGGAGATGTAAGGACAAGACAAGAAAAAATTATAATGTAGATAAGAAAGATCAATACAGTGATCTCCTAATATATATATATATATATATATATATACGATTAAATTTGTTAATCGTAATTAATCGCATGACTTCAATAGTTAACTCACGATTAATTGTAAATTTTTATGTGTACTAAATGAACGATAAAATATTTTATTCCTAAATTTTCATAGTCTTCGCATGAAAGTGGGGGGAAAATTTTAACTAATAGAAATATGTCTGCATCTTTTAGCCATTGATACAATAATTTATAACTCGTAAAATAGTTCAAATTAAAAAGTTCTGTACTGAAAAAAAACTGTGAGTGTGATATTGATTTGTGTTGGTCATTTTCCCTGCCACTAGATGGCATGATTGCATTTGTAAGACATTGGTGACAGCTCAGTGCATTTTTCTTTTCATATTAAAAGCTATCTAATTTTTAACATGAAGTAACTTGTAAAATTCTGCACATTTTTTAAAATTGTAAAATACAACTTCACCTCAGTCTCCACAAATCTATGCATTATTATTCAATTTATTACTTCTCAATTTTGATGTGGACGTGTATGCTGCATTGTGACAGGAATTCCCACAGTACAGCCTTTCCAAGTAAGGGGCGGTCATTAATCATACATTAGTGGCATTAATCCATCCAACAATATATATATATATATATATATCTTTGAAGGAATTGGCCACATTTACAGTAACCTACTGACGAGTTCATTCATATAAACTGAGCCATGCATACCATACCGACGCACAACACTCACAAGCATATGCGAGCAGTGTAAAAATATGCTGCAAAATCATTGAAGCTACACCCAAAGCAACACCAACCAAAGCGGCAGCTGTGCTGTTGACCAGGGTGAGGGCGACTATGAACAGATGTTCACCGTCCCACAGCAGTTGTCCGATTTATGGCAGAATGCAAACGTCTGCCCAGGAGGACGGTGAGCGCAGAAACAGAATAGAACATGAGGTCACACTTGAAGCTTCAAAGTCCCACAGCACCTCAAACTGCCAGCAAATAGTCAGCAGGCAAAAAAAAAACAAAAAAAACATCCAGTGAACACAAGGCAGATGATAACTAATCTGAATGGCCTCACTTTCAAGTACGTTGATATCCTATATATATATATATATATATATATATATATATATATATAAATTGTGTATGTTTTTTAAATAAAAAACATACACAATTGTATTTTTCCTGCCCAATGCAAGTCATTGTGGGTGTCCGTGACACGTCCCTGCCCTCTTACAAAGCTGTGCTGTGGCCCAGAGGGATTTTTTTGGGGGGCGAAGGGGGGTTTCTACATGGATTCAGAGGGTTCGATGCACGCTGTTGTCATATTTATAAATGAAATACGATGACATCCACTACACGTAACAGCGGAGCACAGAATCTCTCTGCCAGCGCCTTGATCGAATTCACCAAATTACACCCATGCGCCACAACTTTGACCTGCTTTACATGGTCTAAAGCCAAGTCTACTTTATGTCCCCCAAATTTCAGGCGTGTGTAATAGCACACCCTTGGTCCACTGGAATTTCCAGAAAGGCACTCTGCAGTTTGCCAAATTCCCAAACGTGGTAAACTAGACTTGCGCCATTTTTTACGCTAAGTGCATGTGTACCTTTCTATAAAAATATATCCCTATGACACACACTCAGTTTTCTTTGGTAATTCTTGATAAACCGTAGCGTTTCTTTGCTGTTTTCCATCTAAAATAGCATTAATATTTGCTTCTTTAATTAATTCCCCCAAAATTTCTGTTTCATCGTCCCCCCCTAAAATACTTTACTGTCCGACATTGGTTTGGAACTACAAATGTAGGTGTGACGTAATATCCGGTCAAAATTTGTGACGTGTATCCGGTCTTGCCAGGGGCTATTCTCCCCAAAAAATTGCATAGCCAAATTTTGAATTTTCCTTTTTTTCTTTTCTTCTTTTTTTGGAGAGAGCTCAGTATTGTTCATTCTGTAATTTTACAGATTCGACATGTCATCATCATCGCTCTCTCTCTTTTTAATTTTTTTTTAATTTTGTTTGTGCGTGAGAATGTGCATGTGCATATGTATATGTGTGTGCATGTGTGCGAGTGTGTACTCATTAGTTCACCTAAAACCTATTAAAAATCCCATACCGTTCACCTAAACCGAATACTTCAGAATCCTGCCAGAGTCGTGAGGTTGTCAGGAGACCCGAGGAAGGATCAAAGAAAGGAAAGTGAAATCCAGCACCGTTTTTTTCGATACGCTTCAAAATCCACCTCCTCTAAGCGTAATGTTTTTTTTTATTTTGCAACTTCTGGGCCCTTTTTCGAATTTCTTGAAAATCCGAATAAAAAGGGGTGGATGGAAACCCAACTACTGTCACAAAATGTTGTGAAACGAGAGGTTTAAACCATTAGGCTGTGGGACCGATACCGAATAATGGGGGATGCCAAATTGGTGAATGATGTAAAAAAAAAAAAACGAATATATTTCTGATGAATGGATATATTTACAGTATTCAAATGTTTATAGCCATTTAGATAAAATACCTGCTAATTTTAGATTGCAAAAAAAACGTTGGGAAGCAATAAGTAAGTTTGTTTTCGTTTTTTTAAGCATCCTGAAGAGTTCATGTGTGACTATATTATGTTTTTCTGTGAATGAATGTGTGTATAAGCCGACAGATCACACACACAAGGTGGTGCACCATGAATATTTTTGCAAGGGTCTCCCTCGGCACGATGCGCCTTGTAGCTGGAGTTGGGGGTGGTGGTAGTCGGGACGTAAGGGGTGGGTGGGGGTACGTGCTCTAATGGGCTACCAGGGGACCTGACACGACTCTCCTGAGGCATTTGAGCTCCATACATTGCGTGTCTGCAGCCTTTGTCAAAACGCACACTTCCTCAAATATTCCTTTTCAATTCCATTAAGTCCAAACACAAATCCACGTCCAATTAGGCAAACTTCGTATGAGCTCCATCATAGACAGATGGTTTCGGGAAAAGAGTTCTGGTAGCAAGTAATGATGGACGTAACATTTGATGAATTGAAGAATATGTTGATTGTGTGGAATTAGGTGTTAATTAATCACATCTCTCAATTGAGACAAATTGAAGTGGACTACATGTCTGCAAGCAGTAGAGGCGCTGTTGATACAATCTCACGTTAATAACAGTCCAAAAGGCTTTACACTGGCTCCCAGTCAGCTGTGGAGTTCATTTTAAAATTCTGCTACTGGTCTGTAAGTCATTGAATGGTTTGGTTATTGAATATATTAAGGAAATTCTAATTGGATATAAACCCAGTTAAGGTTTTAAAGCAAACATGGTGAAGCAGCAATTATCCAGCCAACAGAAGTGAAGTCAGCCCAAAGTATAAATGTTTGTAAATCCATTTTAAAAACTATTTTTAAAGACAGACCTATATATCCCAATGTAACATTTTCCTTAAAATTGCGTGAAATGAATGGCAATTTTATATATCTATTTTCTATTTGTTCATAAAATGTATATTTTGTATTGAAGCCCAATAAAATGAAGTAGACAAAATGCAGTTTCTGGAGAAATTGCGTGGGAATGCTGAAAATGCCGAATTGCGCCACTGAGCAGTATCAGACATGGCAATGATGATCAGTTGTATCTAGAAGTGGGCGTGGAAAGTGGGACTTAGAAAAATGTCAACGTCTTTTCCATTAAAAATGAATGGGGAAAAGTTTATATTTATCGTTAAATTGTTCCAATACTGTAAATAATGTGAAATCAGACAATATATATTATATATAATTTTTAACTCATTCACTGCCATTGACGGCTATAGACGTCAAAAATTCATTTGAACTATTTCTATTAGTTTAGAACTTTTTTTCCTACTTTTGTTAAGAGTATGATTTTTTTTATTGTATTAGAACAAATATATGATTTGTGATTAATCGTGAGTTAACTAGTGAAGTTATGCGATTAATTATGATAAAAAAAATTGGCGATTGCCTGGAGTCCCTTATTTTTAATAATCTTTTCTTAAAAAAATTTAAAAAAGATTATCAAAATGTTTCAATTTTTTTTTAAATTTTGTTTAAAAGAAAAGTTTATTAAAAAATTAATTAATTAATAAGTAAAGTAATTAATTGCATGACTTCACTAGTTAACTCACGATTAATCACAAATTGTATAACTGTTCTAAATGTAAAAAAACTAATTCTAGGTTTTTATACTCTTGTTAACAAAATGGAAAAAAAAATAACTAATAGAAATAGTTCAAATTAAAAAAAAAAAAAAGTCTAAAGCTGGCAATGGCAGTGAATGAGTTAAATTACGCTTTTTTTTTATTGTTCTAAATGTTTTGGAATTTAATATAAATCTTGAAGCAACTTCACTTTCTTGTATACTTGTTAGCGATGCTAATTAATGACGTAGATCAGATCATTTGCGTGTGACTGTAACATTAAATGAAGACATCCATGCTGCCATTTTACACCGACGTGCATGTTCTATGCATGTGTCATTGAAGTTCAACACACTTTGCGTGCCTTCCCGCTATCGAGTGTGTGTACTTCACCTGGCCCTTTAATCAGAGTAGCACAATAGCCAGGCTAAATCCGCCTTATCTCCACACAATCAGATTAGAGAGGATTGCAGCTCCGCTAAGCACCACCACCCCAAAAAAAAAAAAAAAAAGAAGCTCAAACGGATCAAGATGATTTGATTAATAATTTGGGATAGTATTATCCTTTAAGAAGCACAAATTGTTTTATTCTTATTCATTTATTTTCCATTTGTGTGTGTGTTTTTCCGCCTCATCCACAGTTCCTAAGGCTAACAGAGATTGAAAGATTATCTCCCCCACCTGGGCTGAAAGCTCTCTCCTCACTTTCTAGCGGTGTTGTTAGTCAGTACCAACAGTGACCAGATGGAGGAGCTATGACTGCTGCTGCAGGAATGGGGTGGTGGGCGGGGTTGGGGGCTAATCTCCTCCAAATAAACATGGCAGCGGTTGTCAGCTTTCGCGGGCAAAGAGGGAGGGTGTGTGCTATAGAAGCAGGTCAGGCTAATCATGCATATAATTGCATTTTGACATTTTGGGCTACTGGGACCAGACCTTTGGATATCAGCTTCTCCTCCGAGCACTTAAGTGATTAACAAATGAAAATGCAGCGCTGAAACTTAATTAGATATTATGTTTTATCCGTGCCTATGGGGCGGGGTTGTAAGGTAGATGTTGTCAGCCGGTATATGCGGGGTGGGGGGGTGGTTTGTACTTTTACGACCGAAGAAACATCACAAGGTGAGAGGAGCAAAGTCAGTTCGCAGCCGATTCACGATCGAGTATTTGTGTATTGGCAGTTTACAAAGCAGCTGCAGTATTTGTATAGTTGAATTTGAGTTTTTGGAATGTGTATCAAATGCTCTTGCAAGTGCATTGATGTGGCAAAAGTACTGACACTTTGCACCTAAGTAGAAGTATAGATACAGAAAAGACTGCTGCATTAGCTAATGATAAAAACTTACAAAATTTGGGATATAGCGATATCGGCCCGGGCCGATATTTGATATTTAGACAAATATCGGCATCTGCATTATATCAAAATCTGACGGCCAGTAAGAGATCAATTAACAAACTCTGTTAACGTCAGGGAACTATTTATTAAAATTTTCAATTCACTTTATAATAGATGCTGATGACTCTAGGAACTATCTGTACCTTTTGTTTTTGAAATTGAAGCAAAAATAAGTTTAACATTTCAGTTACAGTATTTTGAAATTTTGGTGAAACTTATTTACTGTAGGAAACAACATGGACAATTTACTTATTCAAGTTTGTATTATTGTTATTTTTAAGATATGCTGTTGGCTGCCTGAACATTTTTATTAGACCATTTTTAAAAGAAATGTTTCTTAAAAAAAAAAAATAACTTCAACATTCAAGAGTAGGAATTTTGATTTTTTTAAATTATTATTTTGATGATGATATTTTCTCATTTACTGTACTGAAAATGAATATCAGCCTTCTTGAGTAATAACAATTGGCATCGGTATCGGCCCTGAAAAATAAACATGTCAGTTTATCGCTACAAAAAAAATACTTTATTTTTATTTTATTTTTTCAAATTACAGTAGTCAATTTTTGTTAGCCAGTAGCTTGGGGTAGTAGCAGTAGCTTGCACGTGACAAGATCTGTATTCAAATGAAGGGAGTAAAAGTGGAAGTCATCAGAAAAATAAATACTTTAAGTGCTAAAAATAGCTAAAAAAAAAAAAAAAAAGTATTTTTACATAAGCACAGTCAAGTTTTTGTACTTTATTAAATATGAATAAATGTAGAATGTAAAGTTCTGAAGAAAAAAAAACATTAGTTCAACCATTAGCAAGAAACATGACGTAGAGACATGCACAACATGATTTGCCTTTGTGGGCCACATAAAATAATTTGATGGACCATATCTGGCCCCCGGGCCTTGAGTTTGACACCAGTGTAAAAACTGGCATTTTCCCATGTTAGTATTCTGTGTAAATGGCAGCTTAATGAGGGGTGAGGTCACAAAAAAAATTACAGGTAGTGTGACCTCCTCTTCAGAGTTCACCATCTTGGAAAAAAAAAAAAGGATATTGAGAAAGTCGCTATGCAGTCATGCTGGATGGCAACTGCTCGGCAATAAAGCAGTTGGCGTCAGTCAGAGTGGCGGTGAGAGGGGTGACGCTCAGCCGCATTGAGGTTGCGGAGGTAGGAGTGCGGACCAATGAGGACCATGTCTCAGCTGTCAACTCTGTGACATCACAGATGCTACACTGTCCCAGTAGCACCGTGCTAAATGACGACCATCCGTCCCTGCCACAGCATTGACGCTCGTGTACATCTGCAGATGCACACATGTACACACACCTCGACCCGGACTCATACTACACTACATGCAACCACCAGAATACTGTACATACATGCGCAAAAGGCACACACTTGCCGTCAGTCTCCTGCATTTTGCATAGGTGACACTTTTCATTATTCAAAGCTTCCTTCTCAGGATGCTCATGGGGAGGTGGCGACATGCACTTTCTCCAAACAAGGCGCTTCTTAATTATGCATGCACAGACTACCGACAATACATTCGGATGTGAGTGTGTGTGTCTATCTGCGCATTTGGAACCCAGGTGTCTAATTTACTGTTTATCCAAAGTACAGTCACACGAAGATGATTAGATGATTGCGCTATATTAGCGATATAATGTTGAACTTAATTAATTCCAGAACCTTTGCTTTTTTTATTACAAAAATTGTGTGTTTGTGTGTGTGTGTGTTTTTTTTACAGCAACCATCAGACAACGTTAAAAAAAAAAGTTAGTCAGTTAGTCATTTTTAACAGTAAAGGAAAATGAGGACACGTAGCAGCAAGCCAGCAATCGCTAGCGCTAGCATCTAACGTCAGCAGTCGACTCAAAGACACATCACACACACAAACACCGTCATGATCCGTGTTTGTTTGGATTTGGTTCCGTTCCACGTTACATATTGTGGTTCATGTCTGTCTCGTTATAGTTTAGTATGCACCTGTTCTCGTTAGCCCTCGTGGGTTTACCAATCAGCTCCCTCAGCCACTTGTGTCTTGTCCAGGTGAATCTTGGTGTCTCGTTAGTTTGCTTGTATTTATGCTGCATTCAAGGATGGTCCAGTTGGTTTATCCCAGTTCCGACTTGAAAGCGGTTGAGGTGAAAGTAAAAACCAAAATGGCGGATAGTGATAAATAGTTTTTTATTTTGGTCCTCAAAACTCATCTTGACCTCCAGCAAACTTGTCTTCTCGCAATTTTGCTGAATGTATTGTTTGTATCTCTTTTCATAAGCATTTGGTACAATTCAGTAGTTCACCGTATAATTTCACGCAGGGAGATCAAGCTTCATACAGTTACGTACGTTGTGTTACGTGGAGTTATGTCGAATATTTAAGAATGAAGAAAGCTATCTAGTTTTATACTCGAGTAAATTGTGTTTTACCATTCATGGTCTGTGTTTCCAAAGGGGTCGCCATTGTAGTGTTACGTCACATATTGCAGTCCATCGGTGATGTCGGGGCCATTTTTTTTTTTTTTTCAGTGGGATTCCCGAGTTCCCGTACACACTTCCTAGTTTGAACTGGAAAAAGTTCGACTTCCGACCATCCGCGAATGCAGCATAAGTTCCCTGTTTCTGTTCAGTCCTCGTCGGATCATTTGTTTGCTTTCGTCCATATCCCCATGTTTATTGCCTTGTTTGGTTTGTTTTGGATTTTTTGGGGGGTATTATATACTTTTTGAGCATCAGCCTAACTTACTGCCCTGCATTTGTGTCTTCAACCCCCTCGCTACATGACACACACTGATTTCAATTATTGGCGATGGCCGATGCCCTTTTTGGCTGCACTTAAGCACCTGGCTGTGAAAATGTGTGATGACGTGCCTGTCTGCTTGTGCTCTTTGACAAAAAAATAGCACATACATATAGGCTGCTAGCTTTGCTACCTAGCCACCCACTGGATAGCTGCCATATATGCTTGTCTTTTAAAAAGTAGAGCCCTATTTTCGGAGACTGGCACGCATGTGCTCAGTGTTAAAATGGGCGCATCTTCATTTTTGTGCAGGCGCAAGTCTAGTTTACCGTGTTTAGGATCACACTGCATCTTACTACGTGCTCCGCCAGATGAACGGTGTTTTCTATTACGCGCCTGACAATTTGATGACGGAAAGTAGATTAATTTGATTTAGATTGGTTTCACCAGGTCTAAGTTGTGGTGCGATGAGATTTTGGTAGATTTATAATTGCGCCTGGCAACATAAACACAGAAGGAAAGAGAACTATGTGTTTAAAAATATATTAATAAAAGAAGGGTTAACTTCTGTGCATACTGTAAGAGTCATATTGAATTTGAGTCCACGTCATCAAAATTCACTTAAAAACTAATAGAGTTTCAAGTTTCCCTTAAGAGGCAGCATCAGAGTCGAGTGTAAAAACACACAGGTGTGCTTTCATTTATGCGATGACACCAGATTCAAAGTGCCTTTAAAGGCTTAATAGAGTGCACTTGTGCATTGGAAGAGGTCTTTTCCAGTGTGGACATTAGAACAGCGAGCAACTGGCAGCTCAAAGGTGCAGCAAGACAGGGATTTTCAGCTTGATTGGGTCCTGGTCTCGGAGTGAAGGGATGAATTATTTATTTCCAGACTTGAATTTGTGTGCATGCGTACAGATGTGTGTGCGTGTGTAGGTGCGCTTCTGAATGTGTGTATGTGAGCGTAAAAGCCAGACTGAGGTAAATACTTTAAAACATTCTACCTTTCACTTGATGCAGAAAAACAACAAGCTGCAGGGTCAGAGTGCAACGTTCCCAAAAGTGAAATTCCAGCAATTATTCACAGGAGATCCGCAGCGGGCGCTCAGGGCAACATGCCCGCACCCTTGAGTGGGCAGAGGAGACTGACAGTCCCATTATGAGACGGCCCGTGTGACAGATAAATATTTCAGACACAAATAAATAAAGGATGCGCGGCGTTTTCCTTCTGAATGACTTTTCACAGCTGAATGCCCACGGCCGCTTGCCCCAGGATCTCCTGACGGCACCGTCCAACCCATCCACACTCCCTCCCCACTTCCCCACGCTCAATACAAGACCCTCAAACAGCTCGCCAACCCCTCCCATTTTTGGACACATGCAGGTAAAGATGCGGCTCCTCCATTTCAGGGTACAAAGAAGCAATTAATGGACGTAACTGTGACATGTCGTCGTCCTTTTGTGTGTGTGTGCATCTCTCTCGTCTCTATTGTTGGCCCTGTAATTACTATAATGTGCACAATATGTGTAAAATTGTAATTACTTTTTTTTTTTCGGGAGGGGGCGGTAATCTGTGGGGTGATTACAAATGGAGGCTGTCATGAAATGGATTTCATTGACTGGTAGATCAAGTGTGGTAAACGTCTGTGGCTGTAAGAGGCATGGCTAACCGTTTCCTTTGCCAGTCCTAATAGTTTATTGATTACTTGTGCCGTGTGATAATTCAATTAAAAGAAACTGGGTGAGCTATCATTGTGGTTACAAAAATAAAGTGAAAATGTTGCTGTTTAGTCCACTTTCACAAAATGACATCTCAGTATAACGGATAAAACTTTGTTGCTAAACAACCTAAAAAAACATTTTAGTAGGTCATGTTTTCAGTGTTGGGACAGTTCATTAGCGGTAGCGCTCTAGATTGGTTTGAGATTGTGTTTGGCAGACAGAACTTTTTGTGTTGCTCGGAATCCCGTTCTGCCCCACCGTCGAATGGTGTTCCACAAGGTTCAATTTTGGGTCCGGTGCTGTTTTCATTGTATTTCTTCCATCTAAAGAAAATATGGTACGGGAGCTGCAACGTCTACCCTACTCAAACATATGAGGAAAATCTTATTGCTTGAACAAACAAAAACAACCTGAGGGATAAAATTAGCTGTCACACATTCTTGCCAAATACCCCCAGTTAGTCTTCAGCTGACCATAAAATGGCATCCCACCAATTTCAGAGTGGTCCCAAGCCAACTGCTTCACAAGCTTTTTTTTTTCCACCGCAGTATCAGCCCCGTCTGCCCCTCACCTCCAACAGTGAAAACCAAAGGGAAAACATTATAACCAGAGACTAACTTAGCTTACTATTTGTCGCCTACCAATACACATTTCCCGAGCAAGGAAACTGTCTCAATTTTTTTTTTACCCTGCATGCTGCCATCATGTTTTACATTTTGATGATGTATTCGACCATGCGAGTCTCGGTCACTTGGGTTACCAAATAAGGCAGTTATTCCCCTGTATGTGAGAGCTCATTTATCATGTGTTTAACCAGGTTTTCTCTGGGAACTATTAATGAAACCTTCCACTCTTGAACACAAATGAATTGTCATTGAAAACCATTCACAGACCTCAGAATGAATGCATTCATTAAAATGTTTATTGGGCAAAAAACACTATGTTCAGTTCATGCTCGCCCAAACAATTACAATTTCTTTATTCCTGAAAAAACCCTGAAAGTGATACCACTGTAGTTCTTCACCAAATGTGGCAGATTTGTCTGTCTATTGTATCAACTTTCTGATCGTAACTCTTCAACCAATGAGACGATTACCCAAGACAGGTTAAAATCCTGAGAACACTTCGTCCTTGTGACTGTCTCATTCTTTTGCTTTCTCCCACTCCCCTGATCTCCTTCCCAATTCTTCCTCTTTCAAAGTCTGCCTGGCAAAAAAATTGTTTGGAGTGCTGTTGAGCATTGAGATAAAAAGAAATGCTGAAATATTAATGCTGGCATGCTTTGTTCTGGCGAGCAAGGAGACGTTAAAAACCAGGTCTGATTCATTAGCGGAGGTGTCTGCGAGGAGGTCCGCAGAGGACTGCCACATCCTTCGAGATTGCCTCATAGTCACCCCCCCCACCCCCACTCCCCAAATCAAACACTCTCTTTCAATCAAATATTTCTATAAATTCATCCTGTTTCTCTCCACCTTTCCCTTTCATTCTCTCTATGGCCATCCACCACTTTCATTCTTGTCTGCTTTAAACCCTAAATTCCTTGAAAACCTTCATACTCACCTGATTTTCTTCAGTTAGGCTTCTGTTTATCTTCCTTCTACCCTAGCACATATATTCTAACTGGTGCCGATCCACGAGGATGTAAAGATTGTCTCTACTCAACAATAGAACATCAAGTAAACAAGCCCGAAACCTAAAAGACGGGGATGCGTTGCTAGACTTTACCCTCAGTGACTGCTTTTGAGAGGTAAAATGTTCCGTGTTTGTGCGTTTCTGAATTGCACAGGGGAAGATTTACCGCAGGGACAGTCCAAGCTGCTTCCTCACATCTTTTTTATCCAAGCTCACCGTTTCCCTGTGAGGCACAAACGATCAAACCGTACAAGAGTGGACGCAGTCCCTTCGAAGGGGGAGCGGAATGAAATTCGGAGCTTGTTCCAAATACTTGCCAAAAGGAGTCTCTTGTGAGGGAGGCTCATTAGGATAGCCTTGAAAGAAGATGGAGAATTTCGAGATTTTTATATTTTCAAGAAGAGATGGGCATTTGTTAAAATTTATTTAACCTCATAGGGAAAGATTAACACACTTTTTTTTTCTCAGCTGAGTAGTGATTACTTTTTACCATTTGATTCTTTAAAGTTCGAAATTCAATGGAAATACTATAGTTGGCTGATCTAGAAAAATATGTTTTTTTTTTCATTTAAAGGTTAAATTACCACTGATTGTCATGCCCATCTAAGTGGGGTGAAATTTGTTCTCCGCATTTGACCCATCCACTGAGGGAGCGGTGAGCAGCAGCAGGGGGCTTGTGCTCGGGGATCTAACCCCACAATTCCAACCAGTAATGCTGAGTTTCAAGCAGGGAGGCAAATGGGTCCCATTTTTATAGCCTTTGGAATGACCCGGCCGGGGATTGAACCCACAACCTCCCAGTCTCAGGGTGGAACTCTACCACTAGTCCACTGAGCTGGTAAATACACCAATTGAGGTCAATTGTTTTACTCATGAATCAATACATTTTGAGTGTCCGTCAATCATCAACAGTCCTGACACCCTTCCGTCATCGCCAATCCGTCAATATTTCAAACTGAACCAAATTGTAATTATCAATACGTCATTCCTCAGAGGAATCTGCGTCCGTCGATATTTCTGTCATTCGTCAGCAAAGTGGGCATTCCGTCATTGACGGTACGTCTGGATCCGTTGGTAGTTATTGATGATTACATTGACGAAACGAAAACCCACTTCTAGCTAGCTCTGGTTATTACCTGAATCAATTCAATAAATCTTTGTTTCAGGCTGATACCGGTACGAGTACTCAACTCTTGAGTAGTCACCAAAACATCGTTGAAGTCACTATTAAGCAACAATCAGTTCCACAACAAACAAAATAATTCTGAATCAATGGTACTACCTAAAAAATAGAACAGCAAAGGGATACATAGAAGCAATGAGATTTGATAAATTTATAGTGTTTTTTTTTTTTTTTGTCTTTGCAAGAAACATGTGCAAGCCTTGTGGATTATTAGGTTGGAATTCAGAACAGATGTAGTCAAGCTGCGATGTCTGTTGTGGTTTATGTGCATCCACTGAGCTTTGTTGGCATTCGGTGCTATTCTTGTTCAAATGGCTTGTAGTGGTCCAGTGGGAAGCCAGGGAAATGCGGGGGACACATGTTCAACTTGTTTTCTGTGTAAACAAGACTTGACAACCTTACCTGCTGGAAGAGCGCTACGACGACCGCAAAAAGCCAACTGAGAGGCTTTATCATAAGGCATAAATAGTTATGAGATGAGACTTGCAAATGAGGTTTGTCGTCCTTGCTTTCAGACGCGTGTTACATCATGCTACCTGTATTTATCCAGAACCTACTGGGTTTTATAGAAGTGGGAGTCAGAGTAACTCACGCTACAATATTCCGACAATATTTTGCCTACCATAACTGCAGTATCATGATACAGTGATAAAATGATTTCTGATGGAATCAAATTCTACTGTTGATTCAGTATGTGCTATTTTCCTATGACAAAACAATGTCAACAACGGGAAGCTTCTCCAGTAATATGATAACAGTATGGAAAGAAGAATATACCCCTTCAGACCCACATTTTTTCTGCTGGCCTTGTCTTATTTATTTATTTATTTTTTTCACTGATTTTGACTTTTTTTCCCCCCACATAAGAACAACATGGAATTTTTTTTGGGGGGGGTTAGCTCATGGTTTTATTTTTTATAGTGGACGCCAGGATAGTATGGCTGTAACATGCTGTGAACTTACCAACCATATATGTAACATTTTCAATATGAACATCATGCAAATCAACTTGCAATTATGATTGGTTTGCAAAGATCCAATCATGACCCAGAAGTGACATCCAAATGATGCATTTTTATTGGTTTCGTATGTCATGTCCACTGCAATCATCTATGGGTCTGAAAGGGATTTAAAGTGGAAGTCAACCTTGACAATAATATATTATATGTGACCTCACTAGTCTTAAACATGACATTCTGATTAATATTACATTTGTAGAATAAGAGTTATGAAGCAAAATCCAGCCATTTTTTTTCCATTCAGGGGGCGGCCATTTTGCCGCTTACTGTCGACTGAAGATGACATCAATGTTGCACAGGGCTCAGGCAGCAACCAATCACAGCTCACCTGTTTTCTGAAGCTGAGCTATTATTAGTTGTTACCTGAGCAACATTGATGTCATCTTCAGTTGACGGCAAGCTGCAAAATGGCCGCCCCCTGAGATGGATTTTGCTTGCTGGCTGTCTAAAACCCCTAAAGTATTAACCAGAATTTGGACCAGTGGAGCTGCATAGAACATATCCAGGTCCAGAAAGTAAGAACCCTGCTACAGTTTTGCTTTAGCTCCTGATGCTAGCTAGCTAGCTCCTTAGCAAGTGGCTAAACTGTGCCAGGATTTTTACTTTCTGGACCTGGATTTGCCACCTCTGCATATTATTGTCAAAAAAAAAAAAAGGGAGGTTGACTTCCCCTGTAATTGTCGTCGGATGCTTTGGTGTATCAATATTTTGGTATACTGCAAGATGCCGTGTTATATTGTATACAGTGGCTTCTTGTTTTTGTTGTTGTCTACAATGTGTTGACACACAAACTACACACTCCTACACACATTCTGGTCTCTCTCATACAAGAAAACAGATGAGCCACTCCAAGCTCCAAATCCCTTTATTAGCTCTCTTTGTGGAGAGGCTGCAGAAGTGTCCCGCCAAGTCCTTTCGCTGGCTGTCTAAAACCCCTTTAAAGCCTTGTCCCGCACCCAATGAAAAGCAAGTGCAATCTGTACGTAACCCTGTTCCCATATGGGCCAGCCTGTCACGGGCCTTGTCTGCCTTTGTCCTGTGGATCTCTAAGGTCCGAGACCCCGCACCGCCCTGCCTAGCTCCAGGCATTTATTAAATATGCACCTTCCAGTTGCTGTGAAGAAAGATCCCAGACCGGCTAATCTCATCACAGGCTGGGGACTCTCCACATATGTAAATCTACATCTGTTCCCCTTCAAAGAAAGAGACTGGCTAGGATTATCAAACCTCGGCTACGTAGACATGAGGAAAATAGAAGCTAGCACAAACACGCTTAAATTTATCTCATAAGGTTACTACCAATCAAGGTTGACCGTCTCAAGACCCCAAACATACCTCTCATGTTTGAAGTAGCTTAATTGAATGATGAGCCAAAAACAAGTCAAGTCTGTGTCGCTGACTGCGACAAGGCGGACCCCTGCCTTAAGGCTGAAACTGGCAGTGCGGTGCTGGGGTTGGGTCCGGGTCCATAAAGAATAATACCAGAGGCTCAAGAAGCTGGCGCCATACAGAGAGCGACATCCTATGGCGCCCTGGGATATCATTATACATCCACGCAACAATGGGATTAACTTGCACTTTGGCCTGGACCTGCCACGTGGAAGTCAGAGGCAAAGACGGCTTCATCAGACATCAGTGACTGACTGTCAAATGACAGCAGTCGATGAAATATGAAGCACTAGTGAAAATGTACCTGTTAGGATACAATGACAATGAATATTCAACATTAACCATTGGTGTACTGTAAACGTGTAAAAGTGAGTAAATGGAAGAATGAAATGGAAGCAAAAACTACAGATGTTACATTAAATAACCGTCATTAAAGGATTTAATGAAATTTTAAAAAGCATTAAACAGTTGAGGTTATTCTTTCTCAATCATTTCACAACTTTGCACTGCTCACTCTGCTGTGCATGCATTGGCCACCCCGGGGCAGTAGAAAGACCAATTCATTCTACATGCTTGTCTGCCTGTGTGCAGCAGCCAATCACATGGTAGTGGAGGCGTGTCCTGCCTAGAATTCAAGTGAGATTCATAAAGTCATTTTTATCGCACAGGAGAAAGAACACAATGGATGATTGTGAGTACTGTTATATTGAGGGGTGCATATAAGTGGTGTGCTGGTGCGCGGAAAATTTTGATTGCGCATTTTATCAGTAATCCAAAATACGGGAGTCAAGTGGATGATTTAAGTAAGAAAAATAAATAAAAAAAAACATCACCAACTGCCTGGAATTGGAACTGGAAAAAATGCAGATTTAGGATTTTAATTTTAAACATACATGTTTTATTTGTCTGATTGAGTTGTATATTGTTCCAAGACATATTAAATTAATTTCATAAAATAAATATTCAAATAAAAATTACCCTTCTGATACCTTAAAATGTCATTAAATAGTAACAGTCTTTAAATTATGTGAAGAAGAAAAAAATAGCGTGGCAGGTTTTATTTTCATATCGCCCGGCCAGCCTTAAAATGTCTTTATACAAAACTGGTCCGTAGTGCAGAAAAGTTTGGCATCTCCTTGTCTGCATCTGAATAGAACATCCTCTTTACATGACACTACAGCCAAACAAACCTGTCGAAGCTGACCATTTGTATTAAAAGTAGCATTACATATCATCCATGACTGAGCCATGGCTTGCCTGAGGGCTGTGGAAACGAGTACGACGAGGTTTTCCCCGATTCGCCATTACGTGCACGGTGATACCGCATCACTTGTCAAGAAGCATTAATCAATCAATCAACTTTGCTTGCTTAAACCCGTGTGAAATACTTCTCACCATGCCGAGACAGCAGCCATTACACATTGTTACGGTGATAGTAGCAACTGCCGTAAGGTGCTTTCACCTGAATATTATGGGTGCTGAATGAATTTGTTGTCATATATTTACGGTGCTTTCTTTTACTTTTTTTTTCTACTCAATATGACACTGCCATGCAAGATTTCCCCCATATCATTAAAAACGAGGTAAAAAAAAATTAATGAATTTTTACTGTACTCAATTAAGTAAAAATGCCAATTTCTAATTTAAGTGCAAAACATAGTTAACTGTTTATATTAAGTCATGAAAACATTATTACACAGTTCATTTTTAATGATGAATGAAAATGGAGTAATGCCCAGTTCAGTCGTGCTGAAAATATTTGTCTCAAAAATTCCAAGTCACATTTCAAACTGTACGACTTAAGGGGCAATAAAATGGTTACTGTTATTGTTGACTGGCACACATCTCAGCTCACAATGTGCTTAATCTCTTCTCAGACAGTACACAACCCCTGACCATTTAGACGATGAAAACTAGTATTACACTTTTTTGTTGCGCCCTCTGGTGGAGAAGAAAATTGCAATGTGACAATTTACGCGTGATACAACTAGCCCCTTGTCTCCCCTATTTGTATAAAAAAAATACTTCTATGCCATAAACGTAACACAAGAAAAAAAAAATAATAATTATAAATAGGGCAGGATCTCCTAAACCTCCTATATTTGTACGGTTGCTTGAAGAGGATTTCATTGGATATGCTACTAACTGTCTATGATAATAGGCTATATTAACAAAACAAAAATAAATACTTTTCACACAATACAAACGGGCAAACAGATCTATAACTGAGTACTGCTTCTCGGGAATCAATCAGATTATAACACTTAATTTAATTCACGTTAGGCTTGGGCCGTGTATTTTTTTTTTCACACAAGCTGGTATTACTTAATTAGATTTAAAAATGAAAGCCCAGACACAAAGAAGGACCATCTGACATGACATAACGGCGCGGCTGAGACGTGTTCGATAGATCCGATTTGCATGTTTAATTAAGCTATCAGCGCCGTACCACAGAGACACGCGGAACGCTAAAGCCGCAGAGTCAACAGTCCCTGTAATAACACCTCCCTCCGGTCAGAAGGGCTGAGTGGAAGCGGAGGGGAGGAGAGGCGCACTCAGTCGCTAATTTAGTGAAAAGAAATGCGCAAAGCTTTTCATTAGCGCCCTGTGAAAGGTACACTCACACTCCAGCCCACTAATTAAGTCAGGCCTCACCCCTTCGCGAGCGGAGAAGAGGCAAGGCGGAGAATAACCAAGTACGGGAAAATGAAAGAAAAAATCATGGAAAAGAGCGACATGCTTCACGTGGGGAGGTAGAGCGATAACGGCTTCGCCTTTAATCAGGTCCATTTTGAAGGTTGCCGGTCCACCGCAGGCCTCATTAGCTCGCCTCTGGCTGGCATCATTGTTCGTGCTGCGTTTGAAATCCACCAAAGAGATGGAGATTTGCTTTAATCCGGGGCCCATCAAAGGTAACACTGATGCTGACGTTCTCTGGATTAGGCCGTGTTTGAGAGGGAGAGTGGGTGGAATTAGCGAGAAAGAGAGACCCATCCCCCCCCCCAAAAAAAAGAAGAGAAAAAAAGGTGACAGGTCTAAAAAAGAGGCACACTAGCACCACCGATGACATTTCCAAGCGGAATTTGAATAATCTGGATGGGTATAGGTTACATAATGATGCCATGACAATTTGGGCGTATGTGGCAGCCATCTTACGCGGGGCACACTGTCCCTCCATTTACTCTGCTGCCTGCTGCTGATTTAGGAATATTTGCAATTCAAAATGACTTCTTTTTTTTTTTTTTTAAAGAATATTTCTCGCCTCATGAATACAGGATTGCCGGGGAGGACTTAAATAGCACCTAGACCATTTGGAGGTTAGCCTACTCAAAAGACGAACAGTTGTGATTGGCAGCCTATCTTGGAAGTGACAACAGGGCGCTAATTTACGCCATGTCTTATGTTTGATTTGAAGACTGGATGGAGATCCAAAATGACAGCCAATCAATAATGGAGCAGTGAATTCACAACCTACGCTGTTAGCATGTGTCTTTTTTGGCTCCCTGCATATTCTTAAAATAAAATGAAACGACTATCAAAGAGTACCCCAGATCCAATTTTTTTTTTTTTTATGTTTCCCTAGGTGGAAAAAGTTTTAAGTGCCCTGGTCTTAGGAGGACGACAGGTCACATGCATACTGCACGGTGATAAAATGAGGCATGCTAAAATACTCACTTTTATCACTTTCCCACTCTATCCGGAAAATATGATTCCCTTCCTCTCAAAGGGACAACATCGCTCACACAGTAAAGATTAAGTTGATAAAAATACAGAGCGACATCTCATCTTTATTTATGACAAAGCCACTCCAGTTTGTCTATCCTGAGAGGTGCTGAAATGGAGTCAACAATCTTTTTATTTTTATTTTTTATAAGAACCTGCAATAAACCAACGGAGCAAATTTTGCCAGTCAAACACTGTGGAATTCAACCTTCTCGGTTTACGACTATTACGGCTATTACTACAGCTGAATTTTAACACAAGTTGGGATGCGGTAGAGTCTGTTGCTAACATACTGTATGCTAACGCATAAGTCAAATCCTAAACAAAAAAATAATCAAATGCAAATTGAAAAAAAAAAGAGAGCGAGTGTGCTTCCACTTAAAAAGCGATATTATACTTTTTCCATTTATCATATTACTAGATTATGCAAAATCTTACAATAAGAAAATTCAATTTATGAAACCCCAGTTCAGGGCCTTTGATGTTGGTTTGTTGTCATCTTAAAATGTGAAAAATGCTTGTTTTAAGCCTTATGATACTTAAAACTGTCTGTTAACACTCAATGCCAAGACTGCTTGATCAAGTAAGATAATTAAGTAATAAGTATCTTAAAATAAGCACAATTTTATTTAAAGTAAAAATAACTCTTCAAAGCAAAATTTAAGTTAAATTTAAGAAATGATATCTTACTTAATATTTTGGGCATCTTATGCGCTTCTTCGTTTCTTTTCCATAATGAAATTGTGGAGTTTGCATGTTCTCCCCGTGCTTGCGTGGGTTTTCACCGGGTACTCCGGTTTCCTCCCACATTCCAAAGACATGCATGGCAGGTTTATTGAATACTCCAAATTGTCCATAGGTGTGATTGTGAGAATGGTTGTTCGTCTCTGTGTGCCCTGCGATTGGCTGGCAACCAGTTCAGGGTGTACCCCGCCTACTGCCCGAAGCCAGCTGGGATAGGCTCCAGCACCCCCGCGACCCTTGTGAGGAGAAGCGGTCAAGAAAATGGATGGATGGATGGAATTGTCTCCCTCTTGTTCTGTCCCTCCTACTCTATTTGGGCTCACTTGGTTTGTTTTGCTCTGCCTTCCTTTATAGTGCGCCCCCTCATGGCCTGGTGCATAAGCCGCACCGTTGGGTTGAATGAAAGTGAAATTACAGTGCTTGAAAACATTACCTGTAATTCAAAGTTAATGCGAAACAATATATATGGCAAAGTGATGATATTTTACCACTTGAACTGATGAATTATATTGCCATTATTTTCCATGCCAAAAAACAATTTAAAAACAGTTAAATGGAATAGAATGTGCAATCTGGTAAGATTTGTTTTGACTGCATTGAGGCTGTATAGGGGTGCACATTTTGCTGACACAACACGCTTATGGCATGTTAAACATGACTTTCAGGTGTCACCGAACACACTCCACAATGCTTTGCCACAGTAAAAGCTTCAGCGATGCTCGGGATTCACAGGCGACTTAAAGGGCCGGGCAGAGAGATGCATGGGGGGGGGGGGGGGGGGTAAGTAGGAGCGGCGAGGAGGCCAAAGACAGCGTGGGTACCGGGGCGTGAGGATCACAAGGGGAGCCAGGTTAAGCCAGTTAAGGGCATTAGACCTCCAAGCTGATGAAAGGGGACCCTCGCAGATAAAATTGAAGTAAATCTATCCTAAATCCTAGCAACAAAGGGAGTTTAGAGTTTGCCATTGTGGAGGCCAGAGTAAACAGGGAGGTCCTCGGGTAAGCCTTCCTTCACGGGGCAACAAAGGCAGGGTTGACGAACTGATCTTAGCCCAGTAGGCCAATGTTAGCACACGGATCACAGGGTTCGACACACTCAAGCCTATCAGCTGCGACGCAGGCCCGGACGGTCACAATGTGATCTCGAGCTGAGAAGAAGCCAAAGTGGTTGCGACACTCTCGCTATCTCGCACATTTTGCCTCGGAACAGAAGTAAAAGCAAGACGACGTATCTTGTTCCTCACACGTTGAACGGTATCACACATCCTGACATGTTGCTTTCATAGGCTAAAAGGATTGAGATTGCATTGCGCTACCAGGACAGATGACGAATGGAGCCTCCATCACAATTTTCTTCAAAGTAAGTGGTGGGTGGATCGATACAAATATCGATATTTTTGATACCGAGTCAGTATCGATATCGGTTCTGTACTGTCACTATAATATTGATCTCGTTTAGTTTCAGTTTGGCTCTTTTATAACAGCCATGTCACAGTAGCCACAAGTAGATTTGCTCCTGCTCTCCCTCCTTCCCTTTCTGTTTTTCGATCGCGTTCCATCACGTGACTTAGCATCGCATCTTTGTGGTAGATTGCATAAACACACACAGTATTGTACTTGGAAAAGCTTTTTTTTTCTTTTGGTATGTAGTTTTATGTTTTATAATTGTTGCATGATGATTTTTAACATCTTCTTTAGGTGGTTGAAAAAGAAGTGATGAAGGCAGAATTTGTAATTATTTTTCTGTATCTATTTCTGAACAGTATATGACAAAGTATTTCTTTAAATTTATTTTCCAATGTTCACGTTGTGCACTTTGTTTAAGAAAGTCAAACATAATTTTGGTTATGGTTGTAATGTTTTTTTGGGAGGGAAAACCATTTAGAAAACATTTTCTATTTGTCATTAAACTTTGTCCTAATTTTGTCCTTTATTTAAAAAGGAAATAACACTTAGAGGTTGTAAATTGATTGTGAATAAGCAATTTGATTATACAGCCACCTTAATAGAAAAAATATAATTATATACCATAATTTTCAAAAAGCATCGATATCGCTATCGATATCGGCGATACTGGCCCTGTATTTACTAAAATTTGCACACCACTACTTCAAAGTATGAGAGCATTTTCCAACATGGCCACATGGGTGCTCTAACAGAATACGATTCAGCGGGGATGGAAAAAAAAAATCTTCCTTGTTGACTTTGAGCGCAATTATCTTGTTAATGGTTCTAATTGAGGCCTCATCATACCCGTCACACTCCAGCTGAACCTAGCATAATAAATGTGTGTTCAATTAAAAGCCATCAAGTGCTCACAGCCTCTGCAAAAACAAAGAACACCCCCATCCCCACCCTTCCCCTCGCCAGGCCCATGGGCCTTGTTTAATTCACCTGGCAATCATATTAAGATGCTCTCATTTCTGACCTGCTTCAAATTATCTCCGGGAGAACAAAAGACGCCACCTCGGCATTTGTGCCAAGATGATTGTTCTTCCGTTGCGCAGCCAAAAACTTTGCCTTTGTGCTTGAGAGGTACTAAAACAAGTGTCAGGAACTATTACAGTCAAGTTCCAAAAAAGGTTAGAGGCCCAGCAGGCATTTGTGTCAGGTCCTAAAACAACATTGCTTTGGCAATTATCAACCGAGGAAACCATAATAGTGTTCACACAACAGAAGAATGCAAAAAGAGAACAAGCTGTTCACAGGCAGCAATACCGGAGCTGCTTTCACGCTGACGACCATCATGAGGGCTGACAACAGCAGCTGAACAAAATGAAAGATAACCACCGCAGGCTACCAGGTGATTCTTCCATGAGACAATGAAAGACTACTGTTGGATTTGGAGGGTACTTTTTTTTTTTTTAGATTACTCCACCTAATTATCTTGTGTAATTTAGGGGCTTAAGTAAAAGTACAAAGTCGCTGAAAATATGCTAATTTCAACAAGGCAACAATTTTTTTTTTTTAATAAAATGTACTGTAATTCTTGATCTGTGGATATTTTGACATCAAAGATGTTATTAGACACATCAAAATGTGACCTATTTATTCCAAACGTTTGGATTACATGCATTCAAGCTCAAACATGAGAATATGCTGTACTGGAATCAAATATGAGTGCTAATATCAAAGATTTTAAACATAATCTGATACTGTTTTTTTGTTTGATATCAGACCGGTATCCAACATCAATATCAGATCGAGACACACCTAGTCACCGATACAGAGTACCGGTACCTCTGGTACTTCTGATATCATCTGATATTTGATATCAGATGATAGATTGTAGATAGATTGAAGATGACATCACCTGTGCTGATGAAGTAGGTAATGACCAATCATGGCTCAGTTTGCTGACCAAACCCAAAAAACAGGTGAGCCATGATTGGTCGTTACCTAATTCTTCAGCACCGGTGAGGTCATCTTTAGTCGACAGCAAATGGGAAAAAAAAAAAAATTAAGTATTAATTGTGCGTGAAAAATAATTAAATTCTCAAATTAATTCTGGACAAAATATTAACATTTTACTGTTGAAAATGGCTCAATGAATCAAGTATCCCTTTAATTAAGTGATTAGCTGCAACAAGGCAACAATTTTTTTTTTTAATAAGATGTACTGTAATTCTTGATCTGTGGATATTTTGACATCAGAGATGTTATTAGACACATCAAAATATGACCTATTTATTCCAAACGTTTGGATTACATGCATTCAAGCTCAAACATGAGAATATGCTGTACTGGAATCAAATATGAGTGCTAATATCAAAGATTTTAAACATAATCTGATACTGTTTTTTTGTTTGATATCAGACCGGTATCCAACATCAATATCAGATCGAGACACACCAAGTCACCGATACAGAGTACCGGTACCTCGGGGTCTTCTGATATCATCTGATATTTGATATCAGATGATAGATTGTAGATAGATTGAAGATGACATCACCTGTGCTGATGAAGTAGGTAATGAACAATCATGGCTCAGTTTGCTGACCAAACCCAAAAAACAGGTGAGCCATGATTGGTCGTTACCTAATTCCTCAGCACAGGTGAGGTCATCTTTAGTCGACAGCAAATGGAAAAAAAAAAAAAAGAATTAAGTATTAATTGTGCGTGAAAAATAATTAAATTATCAAATTAATTCTGGACAAAATATTAACATTTTACTGTTGAAAATGGCTCAATGAGTCAAGTATCCCTTTAATTAAGTGATTAGCTGACACAAAGCCACGGTTTTCATATAAGCGAATATTTATTTTCGAAGATTATACCTAGATATCAGTTCACTTTTATCATCCCTTCTCCATTCAGTTGCATGGCTACTGGAACAAGAACAAGTAGATATTTGCTGATTTGCACATCACTGGAATAACTCAGTAAACATGCTTTGAGTGAGAGGAAACTAAGCTTTTGGGTTTTGTGGCCTTTTGACAAATCCGACATGGGCTCCAAATGAGGCTGTAGGAGATGATAAATAATCCAGCTGTAGTCGGCCATAGGCAGAGTTTGCCTGTCAGTCCTGCTGGCCCAGAACAGCCTGGGGTTATCATGATGTACTGGCACATTTGGTCCGAGTGTTTGACTGCTTCACCTCCTAATCGTGCGTCCTCTGGGCAGCGCTCTCCGGGGAGAACCTCCATCCTTTCCTCTTCCTGCGCCGCACTCTTGCAGCACACTGCTGTGTTAGACTGAATAAACACGGCAAGGATGGATAGAGGCCACTTGTTTAGTGGGAAGTTTGTCGGAAAAAAACCCCCAAAATGCTGTACGGGAAGAAATCCTAATGTAGGGGCCAGGGGTGCAAGAGTGGGAGTGAGCACATTTCATTGATATAAAATTATTTTTTAACATCTTTTTCTCAAATCATTTTCTGGCCCTAGAATAGAATTCATGCCCATTTTAATTTTATTTCACTGGCGCCGTGGAGAGCCCAACTCAACTCATTGCTCACAATTTAAGGCAAAAAAATATATGAATGACTCCTCATATCTTGAAAAACTCCTAGCCACTTATAAATCAACGTACCTCTGTACAGTATGATCTACTTTACTTATGGGTACTAACTAGTTACTCGTAACGCTTTACTGCAACTTAGTTACTTTTTACAATAACTAATACGCTAACGCATTACTTGTTTTATTACAGTAACTCAGTTACAATATGGTGCATTAGTCAGTTACTTGATAAAGTATTTAACTTAATAATTTAATTGTGCAACACTCGTGAGTATAAGCGAATCAGAATCAAATAATGAACGGATAACTGCTGTGTACTGTACTACTTCCTGTTTACAATGGATTGCTGCTGCCGTACTAACAAAGAAGACGCATTGTGGGCGGGCATCGGATTCGCCAGTTATGGAGCGTCAAGGCGGAGCGCAAGACGAGTTTTTCCGACATGGAAATACGCTCATTACTTTATTTTAGTTGAGCATAAAGGAACAGTGTATATGTTCTTTTTTTAAGTACCTTAAGAGTTACTTTTAATATTTTTAAGTAATGATCAGAGTAATTTAGTTACTTTTAATATAAAGTCTGTAACTAGTTACTATTTTTTAGCAGCGAAATCCTACTGTGTGTGTGTGTGTATATATATATATATATATATATAAAATGTAAGAAAAGTTGTAACTTGTAGAAGAAGTTTGCCTGTAGAACTGTTGAACATCGGGAAGCAAAAGTTTTAAAAGCAAAAAATATTTCTCACTAGGAACATGAATATACAATGGAATATGAGGTAGCAAGTTTAACATTTTATTTTTTTAAATTAAAACACTTAATGATCATTTTCTTTTAGGATGACTGATTCCAGTATAAGAATGGTTCCACATCTCCTTATTATCGCTACAGCTGATGTTTTCATGGACGTTGATTGCGTTTATTTAGTTGGAATTACTCTAGAAGGTCATAAACAATTCACAATTTGAACACATTTTTGGAGACAATTAAGATCATGCAAATCATGCAAGACCTTGCCATGGCTTTTTATATGGCTTTTTTGCAACACAAATTGGAAATGGTCTTTGGGGAAAAAAAAATGCTCCTGTATAATGCCTATAGGGAGCACGACAAATCAAAGTTTGACGTGACGAGCGTCCCGGAATAGAATGTGTTTGACTTTGCACTTGATTTTAAAATTGTTTTTCGGTTTAGTTCAAGTCGGGGGCATGTGAAACAATGTTTCCTTTGAGTATACATCCCATTGCAACAGAAAATGTAAGACGTGTGAGTTTCAAACAACTGTACTGCTCACCTCTATTGTTGCTGTATGTCTATGGACGGCTCTGTCTGCTTTTTTTTGAAGTTGATCTGAGGCTAGGTCCGCCTAGATTCTTGCCGCTCGTAAAAGAAGCATGCCGGCTAAAAGAAAAGACAATCTTGTCCACCTACACAAACTTTCTTCTTAGAGCCCCCCAAAAATTGACAGCTCTACTGGAGAACGCATCGAGTGAGCCGCAACGAGAACTCCGAGACTTAAATCATGCAGGAGGGTGGGCAGCTACTCAGGAGGATGAATCAGAATTTCTCAGTGCATGGGTATACACTCTAAATATGAATTATTAAGGGGCTATCATACCCTCATAGTATGAAAATAAATCTAGGGCTGGATGGAATGAGAAGGGCTCAAGTTGTGGACTGGAATACTGATGTGCGAGGAAAGCTCCCCGAGGAGGTAAAGGTACTAAAAGGCCAGTAGGTTGCCTGCGTCGATGTCTTGCACCATGTCCTTGATTGTGTCTTTAACGTGTGCATCTACGGATGATCACAACAGAGAGGTGACGTGTCGTGATAATGCGTTTTCAAACTGGAATCATCAAGACATTCTTTGACAGCACACCTGAGTCTAGCGGCAAAAATCCCGAATCCAGAAGTATACAAACGCTCTTGGTGAGGCGATAGTCACTTGGAAAAACTTCAAAACAAATTTGGCGCAAATGATCATTTTTAGCATTGTTGGAGTCAGCACCATTGCTTGAAAATGGCAATACTTCAAGTCAAGTGAAGACCTCGCCTCCGCCTGCCAAATGGGAGCAGGATTATGTAAATTAGCTAAACGTTATAATACGGCAAAATTCAGAACGACTCACTCAGAGGCAACCCACGTTGAGAGGAAGCAGTTGAGGTGGCTCGGGCATCTGGTTCGGATGCCTCCTGGACGCCTCCCTGGGGAGGTGTTCCGGGCATGTCCTACCGGCGGCAGGCCCCGGGGACGACCCGGGACACGCTGGAGAGACTACGTCTCTTGGCTGGCCTGGGAACGCCTTGACATCCCATCGGAGGAGCTGGGTGAAGTGGCTGGGGAGAGGGAAGTCCGGGCTTCCCTGCTAAAGCTGCTGCCCGCTCGACCCGACCCAGGATAAGCGGAATTGAAGACGGACGGACGAACGGGCACTCAGAGGCAAATTGTCAGAAATAGGCAGCTCACAAAAGACGTTCCTTTTTAATCAAAGTGATGAAAAAGTGACATTAATTCAATGCTGTTTTATACAACAGTAAATTGCTAGCTGATATTTGTGTACCGATTAGAATGAGTTATAAAGAGGACATAACTATTTAAACCAAAATGTCATATCTACATATTTTGATGACATCACATTTAATCAACTTTCTCAAAACACATGCCAAGAATCCTTGTTTAAAACCCTATTTTGAAACACTAAGTGTAATTTAAAACCCTACTTTGAAAACTTTTTGTTTTCAAAACATTAATTTTGAACCATATGGTGCAATATATATAAATATATATATATATATATATATATATATGACCGTTCACCGTCTCTATATTTCCCCCATTTGTGATGTAGTGGATGGGATTTTACGGTTGCTGCTTTTATTTCCACATAAAAGAGTCTCACATAAGCCTGTTAAGAGAATATCCAGGAGCATCTTCCGAGCTCAGTCCCAAAGCATTCACAACTACACAAAACAAAAGCCTGTGCTGCTGCCCATGCCTGACCGTCTGCTTTTTGACTGACTTGTTCTTTCTCAGGCTCCACTTTCCTCTTTCACTTCAACCAACAAATAAGGGCGCAATCCAAGAGGGGGATTTTTTTTTCATCTTTCATAGGGAAAAAAAACGGAATAATTATGAGTTTGGAGAAGACGCATAGTAAGACAATAAGAAGTTCTAGAAGGGTTATGATTTAGATAGAAAATTGATAAATGACATACGTAGGGTATGCACCATGAAGTTTATTTTTATTCCTATGTATTTGAAAAGGATTTCTTTATAAAGTGTATGCTCTTTGAAGGCGTCACAAGACTCTTCAAGAATCCAATTACTGGCACAAGAATTTCAACTTTTTGCAGAAAAAGCACAGAGACCGTATGGTGACGGGAGCAAAAAAAAAAAAAGTAATGCGAGAGTATTTACCTGTATAGCAAACTTATTTCAGTAAGAGATTTTAAGGATTCTCCAATTACCAGTTTATCTGTATAACCCTTTCATACAGTCTGTAAAAGTCAGGACTGTGCTGTATAATTAGACCTGGACCAAATGTCCATCTTTCCATTTCATCTTTCCATTTGTGAGAACAGCGCCTGAGATAACTTCTGAGAAAGCATCCTAATATAACAATAAGACTTGATTTGAACTCATTTTAACTCATTCCAAGGTAAATCAGTCATATTGAGATGGACCCCTGAAAAATGTGGTCTTCGGAAAGACTCCAAATTGAGATCAACCTCCCTGATAGGAGCCCTTAATCAGCTGCCTGACTGGAGCCATCTCTGAAGGGCCGTGAGGACTCTTCATTGGAGGAGAGTTTAACATCATTGCGTGTGATTGACTGGACTCTCAAACATTGGGTGTTAAGGGGGCTCCTGGGGTTAGCCTGGTCAGACAGAACAAGTCCGAGCGAGAGAAGGGATGAGAGGAGGAGGAACAGTAAATAGGTGGTCCGGAGAGAATGGGGATGTTGGTCTAATGGGGCCTCATCACAGCCTGTCTGTCAGTGTGGTGAAATGAGGTCTAACGGGGTTCTAATGAAGACGGTTTCACACCAGTGCAAAGATAAAATGTAGAAAGATTGAACTCAAGAAAAGTCACTAACAACGACATGAAAATGCTTGAAAACGAATCATTTGTTATATTCTTTAAAAAAGGCCTGTTTACATGTTTTGCCTTCTCAAGAGAATGACTCAGTCACCAACCAAAAAGTTATTTCAAACATTGCCTTAATGCATGCTGAAGCCCATTCAAAAGGCATCCCCCCCCCCAAAAAAAATGGGAAATGCTTGTTTTGGTTGATATGAGAGCAGAAGATGAAAACTCAGCAGCCAATCATCCTCTCCGTCCATCCCAGCCCGGTAGCATTGCCTCGGGACACAGCCTGTGGGTGGGACCTCACCACAACTTGGCCTGCCATCTCCACGGTAAGTGCTTTGTCACAAGTCTGCCAGGGGGCTTCAGCATATGCCACCAAATCCCTGGCGTCTGCCCATGGTAAACATGTGCACTGCTAATGGAGGCGAGATTCCCGCTTGAACTTTATGTCTGTCTAGACGTTTAGTTCACCGGCTCTTCCTCTCCACCAACGGGCTTTATGCTGTAAGATGATAAAAAAAAAAGAATTTACTACAGAAGGCAAGCAAAATATATCTAATTTGCTTCCGTCAGAACAATGCAGGGCATGAACCACTGTTGGGGTAGTTGGTTTTACATTTCAAAATCGTGCTAACTCTGACAAAAAATATAGTATTACATGAAGGCCTATACGTGCCCATAAACAAACAAAAATGAAGGATAAATGGGTTTATTTTTAAGCAAATGGCCACAGTTATGAGCCAAATTCTAGTTAAGAGAAGTGTAAAGGTTGTTGTTGTTTTTTAAAGGATTTCTTTCTTTTCTTTGGTCCTTCCTCGGGTCTCCTGACGTTCTCACGACTGGCTGGAAGTGTTCGGTTTAGGTGAACGGTATGGGATTTTTTAATAGGTTTTAGGTGAACTAATGAATACACACTCACACGCACGCACGCACACGCACATGCACATGCACATACACGTTAAGAAGAAAAAATGAATAAATAAATAAATAAAAATAAAGGAATGATACCCAAATTTACTTAACTAAATACGTAACATAACTATTTTAACATGCGCCTCATATGGGTAGAAATTAAAACAAACAGCAAACAGCCTTTTGAAGTATTACTTGACAAATTAATAATTAATGCTAAATAATGCTATAATATTCTAAGGCCAACTTTTTTATTTTAATGGGATCGGGGAGTGGGGTTGAACCCTTGCCATGCCACCACATCTCCGGTTTGGGAGCAAAGACCTCTACCAGTTCAGCTCAGCGCCTTATTTAAACACTCAGGAATTGAGGTTTGACGACCTACTTTTTTAAAATATGATATAAAAACTATAACAATGGGATAGATGCCACGGACCTTCGACTTCCGGGTTTTACACATCAGCGCCGTTACCCCCCAATCGCGCAAACCTGCTCATCGGCAAGAGGGCGTCTCGGCTATCTGAAATGTTTCAGACACTAAGACAGACACGACACACTCGCAGCCTCGCACCCGTCGACGGGAACGCGCAACCGAGGGGCACAAAGGCGGAAAAGGAAAGGGAAGGTACTGAGACGCGGCCCACACGTCACAAACCGGAAACGGAAACAAAGTTGATGGGTGAAAACCCGGAAGTCTGAAGTCCCGCCTCCTCCGTGGCATATAGTCCATAATAACATGCACACACAAAACCTGCCATTTTTTGGTGCTCTCCGTTTGCCTACCATTTGTCGCGCAAAGCATCAGGCACATTCAGCCGATGCTAATTGGTCCCAAGAAAAACAATGAAAATGTGAGATTTTTGTGTTCATAAAATGCAGGATGTAAAAAAGCTGACATGGTCACCCTAATATAACATTGTACACAGTAAATTCTGTAGAGTAAATTTGACTCCATTTAAAGTGGGACCAAATAATATTTACACTTGGAAAAGAGTAAAATAAAGAATTGAAAAAAATAAAAATAAAAGTCACTCAAGGCGTGAGGAACAAACTCACGACCTTCATCTTGGGAGACTGCCACACTCCCACCTGAGCTATGCCCCTCCTACTGTTTGCTTATCTCCAACAGGAGACCAAGGAAGATTCCAGCTTTCTATTTCTTTTAATCCTGTATTTTTTTTCTCTTCCAAGTGTAAATATTACTCTAAAACTGAGTCTATTTGATCCCACTCTAAGTAGAGTCAAATTTACTCTACATAATTTACTGTGAAGTGTAGTATCTGTTTTTCACAGTGGTAAATTCTCAAAAGGGATAAGTGTCATATCGAGATTGCCGGTATGTTTTTTTTTCTTCTACCTAACAAGACATGGCATTTTCTGTAGAGGATTTGAGGCTAGATAAAGCTAGCATGTATATATACATGCATACATCAATGACAGCTACAATCCTAACAAATCTGTATATCTGTTCTGTACTAGTCTATAATTACAGTACTTTTGTCCTTTCAACAAATTGGACATATATTTCATGAAGGAATGAAAAGTCCAAGCCTTTAGAGTCCATTCAAGCACCAGGCGCAGATAAGAGGAGCGCTACAGGGAGGGACTTTTTTATCATTTGTCTCAATATCATTGGAGAAGCGAAATGACAAGCCTGCAGCTGCGGTATTCAAATGAGTTTCCCTAAGCACTATTTCACTTTAAACCATGAAGATGTTTAAAGGATTTGAAAATACCGCTTACATTGGGATGCTCAGCTCGGCCCTATCGACCGTACGTATTCAATATGTTTTGCTATAGTTTAGATCAGTCATATACATAATGGTTGTATGCAACTAGGACATGTTTTGCTTCACGGTTGCTACAAAAGTGTGTTCCCCAAATGCTGTGAATCAATACACTAACATATGTTTTCTCGATTCTAACATCAGTCTACTCTTGGGTTGGTCATGAACACACAAAGAAGAGGAAGTCCTAGCCTGGAAGCCCCTGAGCTTCCAGGAGACCATTCATAATTGATAAGTTCAGAAATCGATTATATGGTGTATAACTAGTCATAAAATATTGAAATCAGCTCCAGGGTTGTGTATTAACACTCGTTGATTTGTCTGACCAATGAGGGCACAGGAGAAGCATTTTAAATCACACAATGCATTGACAGTATGACTTAAATTTATAATAGTCTTGCACATGAATGTAGTTAACCTAGAATAAGTGTGTGTATGTAGGGAGTACCAGACTAAAAGCGTTATCAAGGGATCTGAGTATCTTGGGTTCGTGAAATAGAACAGTGTGCTTTCTTCAACTTTTACTTTTTTTCCTTTGAAAGAGCACTTGAAAGCCTTTCTGAGGTGAGGAGTACGGAGAAGCGATAGTTAGGAATGGGCAGGAGGTTGTTAAATGGCTGCCTCTTGGAAAACCCAAAGGTCTAAAAGCGCAGTGGTCGACTGCACAACAAAACATCTTTCAGGATTCTTCAGTTAGGAATCGAGAAACATCAAACCACAATACAACTGCACTGAATCTCTATGCTTGGAAGAAAGAAGGCCAGCATACATGTTTGAAAAGACTTTCAACTTTCCCTGAAACAATATCCTGCCCAATAGTGAATGTGTAATACGGATTCATTGTATAACAGAACGTATGGTGTTCCACACGGTTCAATTCTGGGTCCTTTGCTGTTTTCATTGTACCTGCTGCCCCCGGTTTCCATCTTAAGAAAACAGCTGTAGTTATTAAAAAGTGCTATCGAGTTAAGTGATGGGAGTCAGCATCCAGCTGCATGATTTGCAATGCCAAGTTGAGCGATTCTAGTCTGGCACAACCAGCTAACTAGCCAAACTAAAGTAAAGAGTAAATTTGACTACATTTAGAGTCAATGTGACTCCATTTAAAGTGGGACCAAATAGACTCAGTTTTAGAGTAGGCTAATATTTACACTTGGAAAAGAGTAAAATAAAAAATTGAAAAAAATCAAATAAAAGTCACTCAAGGGGTGAGGAACAAACTCACGACCTTCATCTTGGGAGACTGCCACACTCATTTTCATTGTACCTGCTGCCCCTGATTTCCATCTTAAGAAAACAGCTGTAGTTATTAAAAAGTGCTATCGAGTTAAGTGATGGGAGTTGGCATCCAGCTGCATAATTTGCAATGCCAAGTTGAGTAATTCTAGTCTAGCACAACCAGCTAACTAGCCAAACTAAAGCAAAGAGTAAATTTGACTCCATTTAAAGTCAATTTGACTCCATTTTAAGTGGGACCAAATAGACTCAGTTTTAGAGTAGGCTAATAGTTACACTTGGAAAAGAGTAAAATAAAAAAATTTAAAAAATAAAATAAAAGTCACTCAAGGGGTGAGGAACAAACTCACGACCTTCATCTCGGGAGACTGCCACACTCATTTTCATTGTACCTGCTGCCCCTGGTTTCCATCATAAGAAAACAGCTGTAGTTATTAAAAAGTGCTATCGAGTTAAGTGATGGGAGTTGGCATCCAGCTGCATGATTTGCAATGCCAAGTTGAGTAATTCTAGCCTAGCACAACCAGCTAACTAGCCAAACTAAAGGAACACTTCCTGAAGCTGCATGGAGATGGGGAATACAACACTTTCTGAATTTTTTTTTAAAGGGTCCTCTACCTGTTCATTTGATTCACCAGCAAACCTTTTAGCTATGTCTTATATTTGAAAAAAAAATCATATCTTGTCTTTTAAGAATGAAGGGTTTAGTGAATGCCATAGGAAACTAGTAGAATTTGGTTCCTCCAACGCGGTTAAGAACCACCGCTTTAACCCCAAAGGTGGGTGAGTGAGCGTCTTCAACAGCAAAACTAAAAACATATAAACACATTTTCCAGTGTACTTTCATTATTGATATTAGTCGGCGTTGAATGAGCAGCCAGGAACTGAATGAAATGTTACAGTGAAGTCCCGTGTTTTGATCGTCTCACAACATTTCTGAAAGTCTCGCAGTCAAACCTCAAGTGTAGCCATTACGAACCCAAACATTGTTCATTTATGATTCTATCAATGTAAGTTATAATACATTATTATTTAAGACGCAGCCCATTTTTCGGCACTTTAGTCTTTTTCTTCTACTATCGAGTCAAAACAGCAGGCTGCCTTTGAACCCTCGGACATGCAGGAGCAAGTTAAAAGAGTATCAATTATAGAAATCGGCTTGAAAGCTTGGAGTCAATTCTCTGTCAATGGAGTTCTCTCTGGCCAAGAGATTAGAGAGATGAACTAAAGCCGCTGCATGGTTGAAGACTCACTAGCTTTACTTGATCAAAGTGAAGGTATTTCAACACCACAGTAACTTTTTTTTTTGATTCCTAAGCCTTGACACCTAATAAGGTGTCCAGTGAGCATCGATGTTCACTCTGAAATCTGCATCGCGACATCCTTTCACTGTAAGGGTGCATCGGTAAAGCCACACCATATCAGTGACACCTTCGATCTTGACAGGCCCCGCTGCCCGAAAGCCGCTGTTACGACACAATCATTACAAATTGATTGCAAAATAGCTAACAATCATGATTAAATCATTAAATTCTTGTCTATGGTTGAGAGAATGGGGTGAAAATTAACTTCCCGCCAACCTCATTTTGTCTCTAAACACGAAATAATGATTTTCTGCCAGTCTAATTACAAAGCCAACATCTGATCACGGCCGCATCCAGAGGGGATTATCACATGCGCCGGTATTAGACCTCATTACCAGACTGAGTGCAGAATTATTACATCTTGTAATTGGATGGTGAGATTTATATACAGATCAGGCCGCTTTCTGTAAGATTGTAATTACAGGCTTCGTTGGTTAGCTACTTATCACTCAGCAGTGGAGTGCCGGAAATCGCGTTTGATTAACCTCTCACCCTGTCGGCGGGGGGGGGGGGTTAACCGCTGTAGCTTCTATGTCTGTTTTAAGGACAACAACATCAAACAATTTATCGCCATCTCACCCTTTCTCGCTGCCTGATTACATCCCACAGCTGCTGTTCTGCCGTGAATCTGAATGGTGTGGAAATGATCGGCTAATTCACCACTTACGCGGGTTAGCCTTAAAAAGGCTGTTGAGGTTGAAGCACTGTGCTCCAATTAGCTGGCAGCTTTTCAATGGCTAAAAAAAAAAGGTCATTGCAATGGACTGGAGTGTGTACATGTACTTGTATTCATTTATTGACAACCACAGTGTAGCGATGTTTGATAGCACTTTTTGTTTAGACCGATACCGATACTCGAATCTTCAGCACTCCCCGATACCGATACCAGGTGCCGATACCATTGGTACTTATGACTTTCCAAAAAAACAAATGACAGCTAATTAAAAAAAAACTAACATATTTATCCCAAGTACAGCACATTTCCTTAAAATTGAATTAAATTTATCGCAATTATATTTTTTCAATTTGCTCATAAAAGTAATTTTGTGGTACTCGCCCATCCCTACCACAGTGTATCCATTGTTTCTCCTGATACTCTGTTCGTGTGTTTAAATCTAAACAAATTGCCTTGACTGGTGCATTTTTGTTTGAGGTTCAACTGTAATAGCTTCTTCTGCTTCAACATCTGGTCATAAATAGTGAAAACAGGACAAATGCAGCAACGGGAAATGAAAAACGGCAAAATGGGAATGAGAACAAGACATGCTTGCGTTGTAACGTGAAGCTGATGGACAACGTAGCTCATTTAGGGTGCGGCATCCTGCGACTCAGCAGGAAAAGTCTCAATCCGACATGTCGGGATGACACCGCGGCGAGGAAAAAGGAACGCATCAGCACCTCCTCCTAGTCGTGCAACTCACTTTCTCTTCCCCCCGCGTTCAGTAACAATCAATACAGGCCTCCATTTTATGAGACAAGGAGTTAACTTGTTCAATTATGCTGCAGACAGCTCTATTCTTTTGTAACAAGTAATCTGGATAGTGAAATCAATAGTGACAGGCTTATGGCGCGCTAGCTAATTACATATTAGCTCCAGCCAATGGCGGTGCGGCACATAATGGGAGATGTAGTTCCACTTCATTAAGGGAAAGACTGGGGAGGGAGCGAAGGAGTGGGGGGGGGATCAATACCAGCATAGACTCACTCACACATGTTAAAACACACATGTAAAGGGTCTGCTTTTCCACAACTCTGCTACTTCATGGGCTCCCCCATGGGACCACGTGGAGCTGTCTGATGGCAGGCAGATGGGGCGGAGGCGTTTGAGGGTCCGGGGGTCGCAACCTGCTTCAACCTCTCTGAAATAAATTACACTTGCAGTCTCGCACACAAATGTGCCACGTTCTTCGCCAAACTGTCAAGCAATCAAAAGGGTAAATATCCCCACTTCTTTATGCTTGGTTTACAAAAAAAAAACACACACACACACCGATGCACGCAATTAATACCACACACTTCACAACAAGGTCACAATCTGAATCAAAGGTTGACGACTAAGGGGGGAAGGGGAGGGTTAAAAACAAACAAAAACGGAATAACCTTCCGAATCCGGATGTCGTCTTTGACCTCTGCAGCTAATTACAAACTCAACTGCATATCTCTCGTTTGGGAGCAAAAAAAAAAAATCTTTCCATTCATTTTGCCCCGTTATTGTTATCAGCGTGTAGGATTAGCTGGGGACTAAAGGAGATGATGCCGTCTAAGCCGATGTCAACTGTACAATTACGCATCCGTTTCTTCTGCAAGAAAAATGCAGATTAAGATAAAGCATCTGCAGGAAGAATGGCGACGCAAAGCCTTTGACAATTGAGCCAGATACAGGGTGACGCTTACAATGGTAACGACAAGGTCGAACGGCGTAAAACCCAGAAAATTTGGAGATGCGCGACAACATTTCAGGAAACATCTGCCTTAAATATTTAACTAAACGGTTGGCACAACATTGTTCGGCGGAACCCAGGTTACGTTGTATTAGACTGGCCAGCTTCTGCTTATGCTTGTATGACCATTAACTCATTTGCTCCCAAAAACGTATAAATAAGTTCTATTTTAAATATTACCATGGTACCAAAAACATATTTATACGTTTTTTATGTCTTTTTTTTCTTAGGGCTTTGATGCAGCCTCTGAACTGGAGAGAGAGCTTAAAACAATGGTAGCCGTTACAAAAATGGCCAGCAGGTGGCCGCAGAGTATTAGAGATCAACCAGGGCCATGTTGCAAAAAGGCTTTTCCTCCCAGGGTTTTAAACAGATTTGTGAATTATGACGAAACGTAACGAAACGCTATATTCTAATGCTAATTGCTGCAAAACGGAAACAGATACAAATATTTTATCTGTCAAAATCCAGCAAAACAGCCAGGAGCGAAGGGGATTGCTTCAGTGAAAACGGCTGCGAGTGACTGAGTTAATAATAAAACCTTAATAAAATCATTGACTTTACTCTTACTAAAGTTTCATAATGTTGAGAATTCTGGAACAATCTGGAAATGCTATTTTAAAATATGACCAAATTGAAGGTCAAATAGTGTTACAGAAGGGAGGGGTCAACTTTGATGTAACCTACTGCTGTACTACACACAACCACACAAAAGTAATCCCTTTTTCATAATGTCTTATGATGTAGTTTATATTTATTAAAGTCATTAATACACTTTAGCAGGTTAGACGACAATCGCCGTGACAGAAGCATCGTTTAGTGCTAGCAGCAGAATAATGAGGCGACATAAAAACACAGCTCAACTGCATTAGGCCAAAGTCCAATTAAATGCATTTTAATCTAAATATGCCTCAATATGCTTTATTGTTCCCCTCTAATTTCCTCGCCGCTATTCCATATGGAGTTGCCGGTTATCAAAGAAGCAGAGGCTTTATGACTTGTGAAACACTGCAGCTCATCAGTCCTCAGCCATTAATGCGCTAGAGATGAATGGCTCGGCAACGAGGGCACGGGCCCGGAACAAATGCCTGGGATTTCTGGTGAGAATGTATTTAAGACTACGCACTATTAGCTGGAGGGATCCAAGCATCATTAGCACCGAGTGGTAAACAGGATTAAAAATGTGCCGAAAAGTGCACATAAGCATGCCCTTCATCGGCAATGACGCATTAAGCATTTGTTCAGAAAGTGGAAATGTCACTTGTATGCTATAAATTAAATACTTTACTGATTATAACATAACTAGAAATCAATTCTGATGTAAAAGTCTTCTGGAGGAGCACTGATATGGAAAACTATTTTCGCACCTCATTGTTTAAAAACATAGGTCTGATGTAAAAGTAAAAAATGGCTTTTTATGATGAATTGATAAAGCAGACATCTTTGGTTTGTGTTCCTTTTAGCCTATAATGTCTGCTAGCAAAGCTAGTAACGCTAGCTAGCAAGAGTTCATTTCATTCTATAACTCTGGCTAGCAAGGCTAGTAGACTTTAATACTAGATAGCAAGTGTTCCTTTGGCCTATAACGCTTGCTAGCAAGCGTTCCTTTCAGCCTATAACGCTAGCTAGCAAGGCTAGAGGCTAAAGACTCACGTTTGCTCATTTCCACCTCCAATTATGTGATTAGATCAGTCATTTTCCTCCCCATCAAATTCAGTGACCTGAATGAGGAGGGTGGAGATGGTCAGCCCAGGTGGGGTCTGGTGAGAAGGCCAAACCATTTGGGGTGGACGTGTGGGGGACCATAAATCAGCAACAGCGGGAGCAAAGAGCAAGTCGGGATTTATAAAGACGTTGCGCTCGGCCGGCCCACTTGTGGACGCCATGATGAATTGGTGAGCGCATTGCCAAGGCAAACTACTTCATTATGGCATGGCCCAGTGGTCATTAATCTCCCCGGGAGGCCGGCATCCTAAGGGGATCGCCAGACCAGAGAATTTATTCAGGCCTGGAGGTAGCCATTTCATTAGCCATTCAATCTGTTCACTCTCCCCCTCACTCACTCACTTTTCTGGCTTCATCCCTCTCTCGGCACGTGTTAGCCATCACCACCGTTTAAATAATCTCTTTGGTGACTTGCCTTTATTTCTACAAGATGGATTCCCCCAATTGTATTTGATTTCTTTTTGGGGGTTACTTGAGTTTTCATATACTGAAAGTAGACCTGCAAGTCGTCATAATGGCTATCACAGAACGTTATAGTTCATCCGTTGGTTTGCATGGGTTTGCGCACATGAAGCAAAAACACTTGAATGAAATGAAAATCTTGGTTTAGCAAGTCACAATTTTTATAGGATGCCAATTATTTGTTGGTATTATGGTACAAACTGGAGGCATACCAAATTCTAACAAGGAATATATTGGGAAAGACACAGGAAATGCATTTGTCTTGTGTTGTAGTCAGGCGGATACTCCGTAAATACATTTAGACTGTGTCCAAATTTACAAGGCTGGGTCTTCTGAAGGCCTAATTTGTCAGTTGCATTTTTCGGTCATACCAATGGACTGTCCTTGTGAACTTTCTTTCGTGTCTTTATCTGCCACTAAAAATGAACTATGAAAATAAAATTTAAAAAAAATGCCAAATAGTAGTCATCACTTATTTTCACCAACCATGGTCAAACAAGGAACTGTTATCATTTTCATTCATTCAAATTGATCAAAATTCCATCCCAAGTTTATAAATTGACATCGAAACTCTTTCAACAAATTCTGTTCCATTTAACTCGGGCTACTCGTTCAGAAGGGGTGAGGAAAAGGTGAGACAGTTGAGGGACTTCCCAGAGGTAAACAAGTGCTGGCTACTTCTCAATGTGTAATGGTGCTGTTACATGGGGGCGAGAGCCCGGACCAACATGTTATGGAAGGGCCGACACGCTGTTTAATTATTAATGGTTACTATTCTTCTTGTACATAGCATCATAACAAAAGATCCACAACAGCTCTGACCAAACACGCACAAATGCATCCATCCATCCATTGTATCCAGCCTTCTGTATCCCAGATGACTTTGTAAAGAGGCGGGATACACCCTGGACTGGTCCCCAGTACACTGCAGACCACATACAAACAAACAACAATTTACACATAATGACATTCACATATTTGGTCATTTGGATTCTTCAATTAACCTAACCCACACAGAGATTACAAATTGAATCTCCTCACACCACTCTCTATGTCACGTTAACCACTTAAACCACCAAATACAGAAACAATCAAAGCGGAATCAGTGTTGTCTTTGACATGCTACAAAACATCGATAACTGTCTTAAACCACAAGGCTGAGGTGGTTTTGTGTGAAACCGCTAACATGCTAACGTGGTCCGTGCACTTTATTCTCGTCTGACAGACGCGTGCGTTAACATTACATGACTCGCAATGTGGTGGTGTCTGTAGTTCCACCATGTCAGACTCAGTACCATGTGACCTTGCATCTACAAATGCAAGAAGAGGAAGTCTTCATCTCCGTGTGTTTCCTCACTCATATCCCTCAAGGATTTCACTATATATATGTGTGGAATCATTTCATCAACGACGCCGCGTCCCTGTGGACCCCTTCCACTTTAAACACTTAACGGGTTAAATAAATAATGACTGCTCGCGCGCCGCATGCGCTAACGTTAACCAGCCACTAGCTCCGAGTCCCACAGCAGCAGGAGTCCTTAAAGTGAATCATTCGCTTCCGCTAAGGCCACTGCGCCGTAGCTATTCCGCCAGAAGATTATGGGCCTTTAATAGCAGCCGAGCCTGAAATGTGACTCTGGGGCTCGCGGGCTGTCAGGGAGGAGGCGAGACCCCCTTGAGAGAGATGCAAGGAAATAGCAAGGACCAGTAAGGACAGACGGTAAATCTATAGAAAGGAAGACTTGAGGAAGATGTTATAAAAGAAAATCACAACATAATGTAGTGGAAATAGGACACCTTAACTCATTTGCAATACGTGCTATTTTAAATATTACCATGCTCCCAAAAACATATTTATATGTTTTTTTTGTTTTTTATGCTAGAGCATACAGAAGGCTTTGATGCAGCCTCTGAACTGAAGAGAATGCATTAAGAAAAGGTAGTTATGACAATAACGGCCAGTTGGTGGCAGCCGAGTATAAGAGATCAACCTGGGCCATGTTGAAAAAAGCTATTTTCCCCACTGTTTTAAACTGATTTGTGAATAATGATAAAACTTAGCTATATTCTAATGCGAATTGTTGCAAAACAGAAACAGATAGAAATATACGATTATTTTCCTAATGAAAGGAGAGACAATCTTTCTTTTGGTAGGTTCATATTTTGATAGCAATAGAACACAATATTCTGTGGGCCTTGCAAAATCGGTCAAAATCCAGTAAAACAGCCAGAAGCGAAGGGGGTTGCTTCTGTGAAAATGGCTGGGAGTGAATGAGTTAAGAACTTCCATGACCACGTGTCCAATTTTACAGTGTAGTTGCTCTACCAAGAAAATACCCCCCAAAAAATTGAACATGTCATTCCTTGATGACTTATGAGGGCCTCAGTTTGAAGATGAGATAAAATATTTTCCCCCATGTTTTTAACTATTCTGAGTGTAAATACGTTTCGCTTCCTTATCCTTCCTTCCATCCTATCCCTCCTTAAAGCTGATCATATCGCAACATCACCATTTAATTAAAGAAAAATAAACAGTCAATAACATATTTTCCCAAATCTTAAACACACTCAAGTTGACGTCTTCAATGCGTGCACTGCTTGACCTCTGGTGCCATCTCATTGTAGAAATGTGCAGAGAAACATCGAATACCACTGAAATGACACCTGAACGTCAATATGCGGTCACCACCCGTCCGTCGTGAGAGTAAAAGCTCTATTGATTTCCTCGCAGATTAAGGATACTGCAGGGAACAATTAAAATCCTGGAGATGAACATGCTAGCATGTATAATCTCAAATGTAGGCTGGTTCAGAGGATGCATACAGCCTTTAAAATACCTTTACATTTGACATGACAGCACAGAGGCAATAAATCTGTAGCAATACTTGTAAAGTGTGTACAAATGTGTCTAAAAATTCACATTCATAAGAGTAAAAACACAGCTCTGACCTTCACTGAGGTCATATTATTTTCAATTACACTGCCATTGTAAATATACAATCACAAAATAGCTAATATAGATAAAAGTATTATGTATTCAAGTTTGGAGGTTTTCAGCCAGAAGATGTGCAGTTTGTACACACACACACACACACACACATTGACGGTCATTTCGTCTTCCCCGCTGTGCTGCGGTGCTGAGCTCATGTATCCTGATGGCACTGATGATGCGTCACGCAGTCAACTCCGATGACCTCTGTGCTCTCTGCCGGTTTGACGACTGCTTTGATGGATGGACATTAGACAGGCATGCAAACGAAGCCTGAGGAAATATCGAATGGAGAAAAAAAACGGGCAGCCATCTGCTATTTGCTTCATCACCTGTTTATTTCAGTTTTTAGGGAATCATATCGGTGAAATACTTGCACTTTTGGCCGAATTAATGCTTTGAGATCAAGGTTTATTATTGTGCAGTACAGTGGAAATTCACGGATTTCAATTTTCTAACACACAGTAACTAAAACTGCTATGGAATTTTTTTTTTACCGAACCATACATTTAACAGAGGAATAGCTTGCATGGTCACAAACAGCTAGCTAACTGACTTGACAGCAAACAGCAGCATCACAAAAGATTCCAATACAAAACAGACAAGCAGAAGAGGGGAAAATAAGGGTTAACTTCATAAGATGTTGCAGAGAAAGGTCCGGATCTCTATTGGCAGTGGTGGAAGTTAACCCCTGAACAGCTGATAACAGCTAACTGCTCAACATGCAATACAGAAAGTATCCAACCAAAACTTAAGAATCATTTACGATAGATGGAAAAACTAGGATGTGATCTATGTATCACCGAGGAAATTTTTTTCCCGGTAATATAATAAATTAAAATGGTTAGTCGGATAATAGGCTAAATCTCTCAGAAATAGTTTTGTTAGTTGGTCAAACTTTTGACCATGCCCAAATTGCGTACCGGTACTTCTTTCGACTACATTTGAAGAATAGTGCTAGCTTTAGCTGTAGTCATTAAAAGAATTGTTGACTTGAAAGTTGGAAAATTAGGAACAATTTGACCAACATGAAGTCAGAGTGAATAAATCTAAAAGAACTATGCTTCCCCCTCCCCCCAATACTAGTATATTATGTTGAGAATGTTAGCTGCCTACAAGTCTGCTAGCATCAAGACATGCTAATTGAGGTGATATTGGTTGGTCAGTAATTTATGCTAAAAGTGTTAGCTACAATTTGATACAATTTGACTGGAATCAGGAGGGATATACTCGCAGTTAATATGTTAAGTGAACTCCAATAATACTTTAAGTGTCATACACTTTGCTTTAACTTATCATATAGACTATTAAAATGTTCCAGCTAGTAATCAGCTCAACTATGAATGAGTTTCTACTTAGCATATTTTATTTTATTCATTCTGTTATACTATAGAAGTAGTTTACAGCATTACGTTTCATTCTAAAATGTCGTCTTCCTGCTTGAATGCTCGTAAATTATCCAAAAGCATTTCCCTGAATTACAGATGACGTTTTATGTTGCATTGTAAGGCTGTGCCAGTCTGACTCCCGGGAGGAGAGTTCAATATAAAAAAAAGAATCCAGAGCATCATCACTTGCGGTAGGTTGAATTGTTGTTGTCATCCTTAGTTATCCAGTCCTCATATTATCCTTGCAGGTCTACATTGTGGTTACACAAGGCAGTAAATAAAGGGACGGGAATCAATAGCAGTCAGTGATAAGGGCCTAAAGCAGCTAAATATGAAATACAACCTAACAAAATGGTATGGATTTCCAATGTGGGCCACGTGACACGGGCTGCTTTGAAATGCAAATATTAACTTATGCACAATGTCCTTCTCAAGCCTCGCCACCTATTGATCGGCTAAAACAAATTCCATTGATCAGTGAATATTTAATAGGGATAATTAAATCTCTCATGGAAGTACTTAGAGCCCATTTCCACATTTCAGCATCTTGCAGCCGAGCCCAGCCCGACGCCTTCCTCCGAGTCACTTAAGATTCAGCGTGCGGCTTAATTAGAAATAACAGATAATTGGGTTAAAAATAGAAAATTAAGTCTGTTAAAGTGGGTTTCTTGTCAAAATGGTGTGCACATGATAGTATGTATGTAGCTGTCTATCAGTTCCAGACAGATTTTGCTTATACTGTATATTTTATTAGATTGCAATTGCACAATATGAGCAAGATGATCGTGAAAAATGGAGCATTTTACATAACATTTAGTTCATAGTGGCAACATTTCACTTTTCTTTTTTTTTTTCTTTTTTTTTTCCTCATATGGTGGCTGTGGAGACAGAAATTGCAGACATCCATTTGGGCTAAGAGATATATTTGGGTGCATCCGTTTATTTGTACAAATGCATTCAACTCATTAACTGCCATTGACGGTTATAGATGTCAAATATTCATTTTAACTATTTCTATTAGTTTAACATTTTTTTTTACAGTTTTGTTAACAAGAGTATGAAAGCCTAGAATTTTTTTTATTGTACATTTAGAACAGATATAAAATTTGTGATTAATTGCGAGTTAACTCGTGAAGTCATACAATTAATTACAATTTTAAAAATTTATCACCTCACTGCTAATTTTTTAATAATCTTTTCTTTCTTTTTTAAATCGTGTCAGGTGATTAAGAATTTTAATTGCAATCTCACAACTTCAATAGTTAACTCACGATTAATCATAAATTTTATATCTGTTCTAAATGTACAATAAAACATTTTTTCTAGGTTTTCATACTCTTGTTAAAAGTGTAAAAAATGTTAAACTAACAGAAATAGTTTCAAATGATTTTTTGACGTCAATAGGCGTCAATGGCAGTGAATGAGTTAAACACATCTGTTTAACCCTATGCCATTTCCTCTGTTTCTTTCTGTTGCCTTTAATTCCGTGCTTTATTCTATTGTTGTTTCTTTTAAATTTTTCCGGTATTATCTTGAATGGTGTCCTTGAGTACCAGGAAAGGCGCCTTCAAAAAGTGCCTTTTTACACCCCAAAAAAGTTTATAAAAAACACATCATTAAATAAATGCTAAAGTCTCACAAGACATGCATTACATTTTAGCACGCTATGTTCTGAGATCTCTAAATCTGTCGTCGCGTTTTGTACCACATTATGCTTTTAACATGTTCAGTATTGATCCCAATTGTTTAATGGCAAATGTAACCCTCTTATCTGCAAGAATGTTAAACGACAGACTGTAATTTCTCTCAAGAGCCCCATCTGAATGTGAAGGGGGTGAAAAACAACCCCTTCATCGAGCGACATGATTTATGACAATAGCAGACGGGCAAACAGGAAAAGGTTGCTGTCAGGATAGTATGAGAGGGCAGCGCGTACTTGCATAGACCGCTGTTATACAAAGTAGCAATCAATAGCCCTTTTATTAGTGACTGCAATCAATGTACCTGTGACTGAGTGGGCCAATTAATGCTATCGACCCGCGGGACAAGAAGAAAGAAGGAGATGAGAGCAGGGCGAAGGGGAAACGCGGCACGGGAAGAGGACGAGCGGCATACCACTCACTTGTCTGTGGAGCTGGAGGAGAAATTCCCACAGAGTCTGCCGCCGAGGGCGCCTTGACAGAAAGCAGAGGTCGCGTATCTCCCGAGAGGAAGTAAAAGTGTGTGTATTGGCGTGGGGGGGGGGGGCGAGGAGGGGGTCCAACAGTGTACAAACAACCCCCCTTCCCTCCCCGTGCCATCACCGGATGCTGAGATGAGCTGGACTGGGAATGCAGGGCTACTAGTCTTCTCACCGCTGCTTCTGAATAGTAATGAAGTCACCAGGTCATCACTGAGCACGCTCAACCCGAGGCCTCAGTCCCCAAGAGAGTGACCAGAGTGACACCTTTATTCTGGCTCATGTATTACATCACATACCAAAATCTAGCACTTCATACAATACTTTAGGTTTTACCAAGATTTTCTGTCGTATTATGCATAAATACATTTTTCAAATTGTTCTTTTCCTTGTGTGAGGTTTTCCACATGACTTTGGAAGAGAGGTGGTTACACGCTGGACATTATTATTATTATTATATATGTCATTATGGATTGAGGCATTTGTGTCACATAAATATTTACAAAAATAAATGAAAACATCCTATATAGACTAGACATAATTTAAATTCCTTGTATAAAAATATAATAATAATAATAATGTGAAAAAAAATCCAAATTGATATAAAACATTTTTTTTAAGTCGCGAAAATAGTTACTTTGAGTTTTTTATTATTTAGCTTTCATTATGAAGTAATCCAATTACTAACTCAATTACTTTTTTAAGCAAGTAATGAGGAACTATGGCTAATGTTATGTCCGGTAGAACCGGTGGTGAAAAAAAGAAAAAAAAACGTAGACCAAAATATGGACAAATACAATTTGTTTATTTACAGAAAAACTCATTCACGATTTATGCATAAATCCATTTTTCATAGTGCTTTTCCTTGTGTGAGGTTTTTCCACATGACTTTGGAAGAGAGGTGGTTACACGCTGGACATTATTATTATTATTATATATGTCATTATGGATTGAGGCATTTGTGTCACATAAATATTTACAAAAATAAATGAAAACATCCTATATAGCCTAGACATAATTTAAATTCCTTGTATAAAAATATAATAATAATAATAATAATAATAATGTGAAAAAAAATCCAAATTGATATAAAACATTTTTTTTTAAGTAGTGAAAATAGTTACTTTGAGTTTTTTATTATTTAGCTTTCATTATGAAGTAATTCAATTACTAACTCAATTACTTTTTTAAGCAAGTAATGAGTAACTCTGGCTAATGTTATGTCCGGTAGAACCGGTGGAGAAAAAAAGAAAAAAAAACGTAGACCAAAATATGGACAAATACAATTTGTTTATTTACAGAAAAACTCATTCACGATTTATGCATAAATCCATTTTTCATAGTGCTTTTCCTTGTGTGAGGTTTTTCCACATGACTTTGGAAGAGAGGTGGTTACACGCTGGACATTATTATTATTATTATATATGTCATTATGGATTGAGGCATTTGTGTCACATAAATATTTACAAAAATAAATGAAAACATCCTATATAGCCTAGACATAATTTAAATTCCTTGTATAAAAATATAATAATAATAATAATAATAATGATAATAATAATAATGTGAAAAAAAAATCCAAATTGATATAAAACATTTTTCTTTAAGTAGTGAAAATAGTTACTTTGAGTTTTTTATTATTTAGCTTTCATTATGAAGTAATTCAATTAGTAACTCAATTACTTTTTTAAGCAAGTAATGAGTAACTATGGCTAATGTTATGTCCGGTAGAACCGGTGGAGAAAAAAAGAAAAAAAAACGTAGACCAAAATATGGACAAATACAATTTGTTTATTTACAGAAAAACTCATTCACGAAAATCACTGGTACACAAGGTCAGGATAAAATCGACTGACAAAAATAAAATAAAATTACTTGCATTAAGCAAGCAGAAAAATAAGTTACAAAAAGCGCTTGCCAAAAGAGCAAAGAGAAAGTTGGACAATTTACAAACTCATACGTAACAAAAAAAAACGTAGTAATTACTTACACGCGGAATATCAACAATTTGTTTAAACATTCTTAATGTTCAAACCTTCATAAATGTATAAAATAGATACATCACTTTACTAAATACATTACTAAAGTAAAAATACTAAAATAAAAATGCAAGCAAAATTGCACCCAAAAAAATCCACGAAACAGCAAGCAAAAAGTGAACCGCGTTATAGGGACCACTGTAAATGAATTGAGTTTTACGATGAAGAGGGTTTGATATTATATTTGTGAATGAAATACGATGACATCCACCAAACACTTGCCTTGGAGCGCAGGATCTATCTGCTTGCATCAAATTCAACAAACTCGTTTTAGATCACCAGCGCCACAACTTAGACCTGCAGACGCAAAATTTTGTATACGTGTAAAAGAAAACGCTCTCACTCCGCCTAGACAAATTCCCAAACATACACTCGAAGTGAGGCTTGTACGTACACCAAAATCAAGATAATGCCCCAGATTTTACGCACAAAGTGTGAAAAACACAGTAGTCGATATGATTTTGTTTTGTTTTAATTTTACTGATAAAAAGTTGGCAGGTTGAATGTTTTGGAAACAATATCAAGAAGTCAAAAAAGTTACAAGCTTGGTAATTTGAAGTCCAAGGTCATGGCAGAAGTGCTTTTCAGACATGAAGCCCTCTCAGTTTTTGCACATGGGTGTCCTGTTCCCGAAGAGACAGAGGTCAGGGGTCGGCTGCCTCTTGTCAGTTGGCAGTGTAACACTCACCTATCAGCCTCCCTCTATCAGCGTTTCACTCCAAAACACCGACCTCTCCTTCCTGTAGGAAACTCTGTGGGCCAGTGTGACGACGGCTTGAGGAGGTGTCATGGAGGGAGAACCGGAGCGAGGCGGGAGCAAGAGGTCGTGGAGTAGGAAAGCGACTGTAGGAAATGACAATGTGTGTGAAGTGATAAGCCTGCGGCAAAGACCCCAGCGCCCTGAGGAAAGACTGGGGGCTACAAGGCTTTAGCCTCAGTGTTCGGTCCTACCACATTCCCAGATGATCCTGGCCAGTCATCGTATTGCCAAATATGTATGGACCAGACAGAGCGACTGTCTGAGTTTACAAGAAGATAGACAAGCTTTTTCTCCGTGTGGAAAAAGATCAGTCTTCACGTGCAGTATGAAGACATCCCTTGAAAGCAGCAACAGTCAAAGAAAAAAAATGAAAATGGTTTCATAAAGTTTCTCAAATTAATTAGTTAATCAGTCCCATTTGTAAAACTGACATCTGAACTCATATTTGCAGGAAAAATGTGATTCTAAAGTCATAGGCAACATATTGTGCAAGCCGTCGAGTCAAATATGAATTATGTCACTTTTCCACATAATTCTATGAGATAGATAGATATTGTATCTGCATTGAATTCAAATGGATTCGTGAGGGGAGCCGCTTCGATTGGCCGGGAGTCGGCTGCATTCCCTCGCACAACGGCGCGGATGGTTCTCTTCTATCTGCGCTAGTCCAGCAAAATACCACTTGACTAACATTTGTCACACTAAGGGACCATTCTCTTGTTACATTCTGGATTTTGTCTTTCTTGTTATTTCTCTGTCTAATCCTTTTGATTTTGCATAGCTACACCAGGATGAAACCACCATTGTTCATGTGTAATTGTAAGAGTCCGAATACAAAGTATCGGTAGTATAATGATAAACCCTTGAATTTGAGTTGTGCCGCTTTGTCCTCAGATGTCCGTTTGTTTCTTGTTTACACGCAGAGTAAATACTTATTGTTGTCTTTTCGGTTCATATTTCCGACTCCTTGTAATTCTCACTGTCATGTTTGGGTTCTGTTTTTCCTTGTGTGTCTCCCTTGGTCTCGTTAAGTGCTATCCTGCCCTTCCTGGTGTCAACCAATCAGTGCCCTCAGCCACTTGTGTCTTGCCCCAGGTGTGTCTTGTTGTGTCATTAGTGTGTGGTGTATTTATTTTCCTGCCTCCCCTCTGTCTGCGTCCATTCGTTGTCATTTTCCTCCCGTCATGCTGCCAGTTTTTTGCCTTGTTGTCCGCGCCACGTTTTGTTTTACTGCCATTTGGAGTTCGCTTTTGTTTTGAATAATTAAATTCTTTTTTTTGTACATCACCCTGCCCTGCTTCCCTGCGTTTGGGTCCCCCACAAAACTTTACTCGTTTGACACGCACATTAAATATCCTTGAGATCATTTGAAGCAAGGCAGCATGCAACCAACATTGACGACAATGAACTCGAACTGAGCAAGAACAGATCTTTAAATAAGGGAAGTTGTCTGGCACCAAAGACAATCTGAAATCAGAGAAATGAAGGGCATATTGAAAGAAAAGATGGGCCCATGTAAACTTGTATAATCTTTTTTGAAGTTGGCCAACATGTTATTTTAAATAAGCAGTTGAACTTAATCAATTTTGTTTTTGATGCAGGACAAAGGAGCAGTGTGTGATATTCCAGAGCAGAACTACACATTGCAGTTTTTTTCCCAAACGTTTCCAGACTGCAGCCTACCAGTCCAAAATGAGATTTTCTCTCTAGTAAAGAAAATAGACCATCATTAGCTGGACAGTCTGACACAAAATGGCTGCAGAAAAGTTGAATCACAATATTGAGGAGGAAAAACTTGCATATGGATCTGTTTTAGAATGAAGGGTCATCTATTGACTCACCAGCAAATAAAGAACAGAGAGTCAAGCTGCACTCGTCATTAGTCCAACAACAATTTAGGGATGAGGATTGTGTCCTTGGCTGCCACTAAGATGAAGCTTTCCGGTTGCAGTAATCACCCGTTGGGCAAGCTTGTATAAAATTCAGCAGGTCATCAATAAGGTACATAACTACGATGGCATATTAGGACCACGTGTATATATATTATTTTTTTCAGATAATATATCCGAGAAAAAACTCGCAAATTTCCCACTTTATAAAAACTCGTAAATTTGCGAGTTTATAAAGTGGCAAATTTGCGACTTTATGAAGTGGCAGATTTGTGAGAAAAAAACTTATACGTAGCATAGCTATAGTCTAATATGAGAATTAGTTGGTGGTTAATTGGACACTGTTTATAAAATGAAAAGGCAGGATGGAGACGGATTCCTTCTTAATTTAAACTTTATCAGAAGCTAGCATACTTTAGGTAAATGCAAGTAAATGACACAGAGCAGCAGATTTGACACATCAATTTAGATACTTGTACAAAAAAAATACCAAAATGTATGAATGTCGTTTTTGTTGCTGGCAGTAACCAACGCTTCAAAGTGTGAATGCTTAACATGAAATGGTTAAAGCCATTACCGTCTCCTTATTTGAAAACCCGACGCTACGTGTATTTCTTGTAAATTTCTGATTTTTTTTCTCGAAAATCTGCCACTTTATAAACTCATAAATTTGCGACTTTATAAAGTGGCAAATTTGTGTGTGTGTTTTCTCTGAATATTAACCCCGCCCTCTAGAAAATATATATTTATCCGTGGCCCTAATACGCTGTCGTACATAACTGAAGAAACGCTCTACGAATAAAGCTTTTGAAACTGGAATCGACTCGACCACTAGCTAGCGATTAGCAGGATAAATTAACACATAATTTTTTTTTTTTTGTGGCAAATTTGTGTGTGTGTTTTCTCTGAATATTAACCCCGCCCTCTAGAAAATATATATTTATCCGTGGCCCTAATACGCTGTCGTACATAACTGAAGAAACGCTCTACGAATAAAGCTTTTGAAACTGGAATCGACTCGGCCACTAGCTAGCGATTAGCAGGATAAATTAACACATACTTCTTTTTTTTTTAAAAGGTAATTCAGTCTAAATGCCTCAAGCAGAATAAGAGTTTTTTTCTTTTTTAAACAGCACACACAGATGTAACTTAAGAAAGACACAAGAAAATCAGAATCAAAGTTCTTTGTTTACAAGTTGAGCAATACCTGTCGTTGCTATCAAGACAATAGTTTGAGAAATTGTCGCAAAAAGAAAAGAAAAAAAACATACATGCCGTGATGCTGACATCATGCATTATATTGTCGAAAATGTCAACACTTTTTTGACAAATGTGGTCCAACGGGAAGTTTTACAATCTTCAAGGCTTTTTGAGAACTGACGTTCGCCTGTGCTTTAAATTGGAGCTCTTTTGTTTACATCATGGTAGTGTGCGTTAGTAACAAAATAACACGCATTGTAGCACTTTGCACACATTTTACTGATTTGTCCTGTCAAACCTGATTTACTTAACAGCGCAAGCTTGTGTGCTCTTGCTTTTTGTATTGCTTCGGCCAACTATATGGCACAAACATCAAGCCTCTGAACTTTTGGTGGCGCTTTGAGCATATGTTAAATGTTATTTTAATCAAATTAAAATGGACGCAACAATGCAAGAACAAACACAGAAAGATTCACATTGTCCAAATTCGCATATATGAGGCAGGGAGGGGGAAATCCCAAACAATCCTTTTTCTTTAGGAAAACAATGCAACACATCTAACTGTCCTCTTGTAATCTTGCCCCAAAAACCTATTGAAGCCTTTCAAAACAGTTTGTTCAAGCGCACATCAAGCATGGATTTTTTCATTCAACACCTGTGAACCGAGACCAGATGGACAAAGGCTTTTTTTCTGTCAGGCTGTTCAGAGTAAACAAATACGTACTTTGGAACATATTTGCAAGTACGATGCACGAACATATTTAAATACATTTCAACGTTTTTGCAAGTACGTTGGAAGATATTACAAGTATATACGAATGTACTTGCAGGCTAAATGCTAATAATGTCATAGTGTCTTGCCCATGCCGACATCCCCCCGACGCATTATAGAAAAAAATGCTATGCAATGCAGACATAATAAATCATATTAATTACGAAAAGACTATCTTTACTTACTTTTTACTTTGAACGTATTGACCAAATATATATATATATATATATATATATATATATATATATATATATATATATGTATATATATATATTTGCAATAGATCATGGCATTATAGGGTTATGGTTAAAAAAAAATAGGGTTGTCAAACGATTAATTTTTTTAATAAGATTAATCAGCTAATTAAAAATACTTTTTAATCAACATTTTTTTTGCCCGCCAAATTTGAAAAGCACCTGTTATGTGTTAATTCTTTCAACATTTAATGTTATTAGGACGTCTTCAGCATTTTTGGATCCACTGCACACTCTCATCCTCCTCTTATTCTAATAAGTCAATTACTTACATAATTTACATTTTATAAAAATATTCTGAATCTCACACGCAAATATCTATTAAATGCTTCACTTTAATGCATGTAGTTATGTTTGTTGCTCAACACTTCCTGTACTACCTTTTTTTTTTTTTTTTTTTTTTTTTTTCTGGAGACTTTCCTTTCTTTTCTTTGGTCCTTCCTCGGGTCTCCTGACGGCCTCACGACTCTGGCTGGAAGTGTTCGGTTTAGGTGAACGGTATGGGATTTTTTTAATAGTTTTTAGGTGAACTAATGAATGCACACACGCACATACACATACTCACCCACATACAAAATAAAAAAATAAAAAAAAGTAAAAATAATAATAATAATAATTAAAAAAAAAAAAAAAAGAGCAATGATGATGACATGTCAAATCGGTAAAAATACCGAATGAACAATACTGAGATCTCCAGAATTGTTTTTTTTTAATCCTGTGCTACCTTTAACATAACCATCCGCTGTCAAGCTCAAGGATCATCTCCGGTCAAAATTAATAGTGTGATTAATCTGCGTTTATACTTGATTAATACGATAATTTTTTGTGATTATTCAATGAGTTAACGCTTTAACTTTGACAGCACTAGAAAAAATGCAAAAATGTTAGCTTTTAGCCTACAAGTAACCATATATGCAAGTATGTTTAACCATATTTGCAAATACGTTGAAAAACATTTTAAAATGTTCAAATATGTGCTTATAATAGTGAGGTAGGTAACAATCCTAAAAACACACTTTTGATCTCATTCATGTCCAAAGGGTTATTGTGCCATATGGTATATACACTTGCAATAGCACCAAGGCATTATTGACACACCCAGAATAAACACACAAGTCACTCGACAAAGGACCCCAAGGCCTTTAGATAAAAGCTAGCACACGCAAGCAGTGGAGACTCGCTCTCTCTAACACACACCTAACACACACTTAGGAAAAAAATCGACACAACTTCACCCTTTTCATACCTCCACACACACAAGCACTCTCCCTGAGAAGCTATTTCCCGCAGTTACCGAGTGTGTGTGTGTGTGTGTGTCTATGTGTGTGACAGGCTACAAATCCCTGACACCGCCACTGATGATAGCTTTACAGTAGAGCCCGAAGGGGGCTCTGCCAGCCAGCTAGCGCGCATCCAACAAACAAGCACACACCTCCCTCTGTGTTTGTCGTTCTCACCTTTTCCCAAGAGCCCCCGGGGGCCTCTGGGATGCAACACAAAATGCCTTGGGTTTGTTTGAGTTAAACATGAGAATACGAGCCGTCACAATGACAGCACTGCACATGAAAAGCGGATTATGCCTCTTCATTCAGCTACTCGAATAAATGGATTTAAATGCGTAATTATGTGCTTTCGCCATGCACCTCCTTGTTTGTTTGTTTTTGCGACCAATCAAAGCAACCAATAGCGGAACCTCTTAAGTTGAACACCCTAAAAGTAGTACAGTTTGTCAAGCCAACATTTTCTGGGAAAAATATCCTCCAAAAGTTACAAATTGGAGTTGAAATTATCATTGTTCATGTGAAATGAGAATATGTTTTGCTTTTTTTTTTTTGACTTTTAAAATTGTAAAAGCAGTTGAGGAAATAAGAGTGAAATAAAAATAAATAATAATAATGCAACTATTGCTTTGTAAACACATTTCTAAATCATTACTTGACTGTCAAGCATGTGTTATCTTATTTTATTTTAGTTTTATTTACTTTTATTGTTTAATAGTTTTCTAGTGTTCTACTTTAGAATAAGATATCAAACATAAGGCCTGCGGGCCATAACGGGCCCATCAGGGGGTTGATTTCGGCCCGTGAGAACAAAACACAGATTGCAGTTGTTCACTAAAATTAACTGTTGTTGTTAATTTTGTCTATTGGAGGGCGAAGTTATGACCACTTAAATTACATTTTTTTTTAATTTGGCTGTTACTCAGGATTTGACAGAAATGTTGCTCTCATTTTTGATACAAAATTTCACATTAATATGCAATAAAATAATAATAAATGGGAATCTTGTAATTATTTGCATGAAAAAACACAACAACAACAACAAAAATTTTGACTTGTCATTATTTATAACTTATTAGGTCACGGACGTGGTCCAGCCCACTTTAGATTAAATTTTGGTGAAAGTGTAAACACATTTCTAAATCATTACTTGACTGTCAAGCATGTGTTATTTTATTTTATTTTAGTTTTATTTACTTTTATTGTTTAATAGTTTTCTAGTGTTCTACTTTAGAATGAAATCAAACATAAGGCCTGCGGGCCATAACGGGCCCATCAGGCGTTTGATTTCGGCCCGTGAGAACAAAACACAGATTGCAGTTGTTCACTAAAATTAACTGTCGTTGCTAATTTTGTCTATTGGAGGGCGAAGTTATGGCCACTTAAATTACATTTTGTTTTAATTTGGCTGTTACTCAGGATTTGACAGAAATGTAATAAATGGGAATATTGTAATTATTTGCACCCCCCCCCCCCCCCAAAAAAAAAGAAAAATAAATATTTTGACATGTCATTATTTATAACTTATTGGGTCACGGACGTGGTCCAGCCCACTTAAGATTAAATTTTGGTGAAAGTGGCGACTTTGACACACCTGCTTTCAAACATTAAAATAAGATTTATAACAGTGCTCATACATCTAATGAAGTTCTTGTGATGGTGACAATTAGAGCCACGGACAAATTGGCTCACTTTACATTCTATGTTATGAAAACAACAAGTTTTGAAATTGTAGCAATTTGATTTGAGTTGTGTTCAGCTGTAACTTGTACTGGGAATGCCTTCATTGAATCTTGTTTTTACTTTACAAAAGATGATTGAGACAGCTGTATTGAAACCCCTTTTCTGCATTGATGACTTATTTTCCATGTGCACAATAATTACTGACACACCCCAGCCGATTGTTTATTCAAGCATTAACAGGCCACTAATGTGTGACCATTGTGTTATTAATTCTCATTCGAATATTTATTACTTCTCTTCCCACATTGGCTAATTTAGAGCTAATCTTCACGAGTCAGCTCCGTGTGTCTAATAATTCCACATGACGAGGGGCCTTCAGATTTATTGGCACATAGCAATTTAGGATGTAATGAGATCACACACCTCCAGGTAGGTGCTGCTCCTTCCCCTGCCTGGCTCATGCTTCTTCCCTTCTGTGCGCTTATTACCATTTCATACTGCCACCCCTTCTTTTTGATTAAAAACTCCCTCCAAAAAAAAAGGCTCTGTAGTTCACTAAGTCAGCAAAGGAAATGTATTAAATAAGAGAATGGGGACCAAGTGCTATTGAGTGTTGACTTAACCTTTCAAGTATTTGCGTTTCTACATAGTGATGCTCTGATTGAAAGATGGCTGCATCACTCGATCTCATTAGCTAGCACCGGATGGAAATAGAACAGTCGTTCTTACTTGGTGAACATGACTGTATAAATGGTCAAGGCCTTTACTGTTACTAATGAACTTGGAACGCCGTTGCTCGACCTTAAGTCTGCGACGGAGGTGGGCCATCGCAATATTGCATATATGTTATGTATTAGGGGTGGCAAAATTAGTGGGTTGATTTGGAGTTAATTTAAAATTCCTTTAACGGCTCTAATTTTTTTAACGCAGGATTAATGACCGCCCCTTACTTGGAAAACCTGTACCGGGGGAATTGCAGTCGCAATGCAGCAGACACGTCCATGTCAACATTTAGCTTTAGTAAATTTAATAATAATGCATATATTTGTGGAGATTGAGGTGAAGTTGTATTTTACAATTTAAAACAAATTGCTTCATGTTAAAGATTAGATAGCTCGTAATATGAAAAGAAAAATGCACTGAGCCGTCACCAATGTCGTACGAATGCAATTATGCCATCTAGTGGCAGAAAAATTACCTCAACACAAATCAGTATTACACTTTTCTTTTTTTTTTTTTACTCGATTTGATGAATTATTATGGAATTACTGTACCAATGACTAAAAGATGCAGCCATATTGCTATTAGTTTAACATTTTTTTCCCACTTTTATGTTAACGAGAGTATGAAAACTTGGAGAACATTTTTTTTTTATTGTACATTTAGAACGGATATAAAATTTGCGATTAATGGTAATTTAACTGTTGAATTTATGTAATTAATTACGATTTTAAAAAATAATCGCCTGACACACCTAATATATATATATATATATTAAGAACCATTGTCAGATAAATACTATTATTACTATTATTATTATTATTATGTGTTCTTTTGTGATTGTTAATTAAGGCATCAAATCTAAAGACAAAGTTTTGTCAGATTTTTTATTATTTTTTTTTTTTCATGTGTCATTGTGAGGATATGACACATTGTAGAGGGAAAGGCACAGTGGTCAGTCTGCCATTACCATTAGTTTTCATTTCAGCCAGATTCAGGGAGATGTACGCTGACTGCTGGCCATGCATTATGCATGAGTGTGTCCATATGCACTTGGACAGTCTTGTATGCCCTTGTAGAAGTGCATCGACCACCATAGTGAGCAATTACATTTTGGTTGCTGCAATCTTCTCTGGCTGCGTAATTGCTGATGTTACACTGTGTAAAGCAGACGAGATGATTTCTGAAGAACGCTGACTTATTACCTTGTGGTATTTTTGCTCTTCCCACTAGTCACTAATGCTTTATGACTGAATCTTGTCATGTGATGTTACGTTCAAGCTCGTTCAAGCACTCTCGAATAAAAGAGATGTAATTCGAACATTAGGTGAGGGTGTCTTATAAACGTACGTTGCTCTTGGCAATCTCCAGCTTGGACTCCAGCCATGTAGACTGTGGGCCCCTCACTGAATTTAAAAGAAATGAGAGGAGCCACTTCAATTGGCCGTGAAGCAAACCAGCTGTGTTCACGCCCACAACGGTGCAACTGTACACGTCTGCGAAAATACCGCTATAAGACTTTTGCTGGTCGCGAAAATAGGGCCCTCAGTTTTATGATCCTAGGGCCCTATTTTGGGCCCTATGTGTATACTTTGGGAACCAAAAGAGGTACTACTTTTTGGTGGTTTCACACTTTTTAAAGTTTAACTTACATAGTTTTCCTATGAAAAGTCCAGTAATTTTCCCTCTGGACAAGGTAAGCATGGATTTTACTTTGGGGATCAAAATGGACCCTTACTATACATCAAGTCGTGACTGCAACGTAGCTATTGGGCAGAAAATCTGTTTAGTATATTAAATTATTTAAAGTTTGCTAAGTTTTGGACTTCCACATCACATTCGAGCTGTTGCTAGAGGTAAAAATATATATATATATAGCACTATATATAGCATTGGTATCACTTGCAGTTTAGTATTGATACCTCAAAATCACAAATCAATAATATGTATTTTACATTTGACAGTGATATGGGAATTGTGTGCTTAATTAAAGAAAAAAAACGTTTTAAAAATGGGCAATTAGATCATTTTGTGAATAAAACCAATTAATAAAAATGGAATATCACAAAATTGGCACAAAATAATAATAAATAAAAAAATTGGCTAAATTTTGATTGACACTGACAGAGAGCTTTTTGTCGAGTTCCAAAAATATTTGAAACCACTTTGTAGAACTGCGGTGCAATTCTACACTTGCAACTCCAACCACAACAACAAATTTACTGTACAAACACTCGGTGTCCATAATTGAGTTGGTTCAACCGTTGCAGATTAGCACGAGAGAATCTAAACAGACAATAATCATTTCCATCTCTACACAGGCTCATTGGATGTTCCACTGTACCTATTGTAGTGTCCTTGTTAGTGCGCTTATCAAAGGAGATCTCTATTCCTTCTTCGAGGTGACTCTTCAGCGCCTCCCGAAGAGAAACGTTGTAACTGCATGCCTAATCTCAGGGAAAGAGGAGGGGAGGAGGAGCACCATACGTCAGTCACGCTCATGCTCATCATGGGACACTTTTTTTTTTTGACAGGTCCATGCTGTGTCTCACAATTGTGGCTCACGTGACTTCCAACTAAGTTGTTTGTTTACTGGAGATGCTTAATAAAACTTTAAATGATTTCTCCAGCATCATTCAATTAAAACGTATTCTCAGACACCCCCGCCTCTAATATTTAATTAGGCTGTCTTTTTTTTTTTTTTTTTAGATTTCACCTCCGAGGCATATTTTCACTCTTACTCGTTGGTTA